>NC_135483.1:167835443-168466645 GCF_052094955.1 Ictidomys tridecemlineatus | reverse complement strand
ATTCAGAATAAAAAGCGGACTCTAACTCAGGGATATCTTTTAAGGGGGGGGAGGGAGAAAGCAAAAGTGAGTTTAAAATATAATACAAATGATAAGCAGGACAGAATGATCAAGACTGGGGATGAAGCAAATTAATAAAAGACTAGCATCTCCTACTATCTGCCTCCGCCTGGACCTCAAACCTCAGGAACTCATTCTTGCACAATAATCTGACCAACTTTCAAAACAAAATTGAAGATACAAGAATTACATCTTCTTGCCTTTGTTCAACCAACCCTTGTTCATCTCTGGTCTCCCTGATATTTGGATTCTTGATGCTTCTTCAGTGGGATAGTGTTTCTTCCCACTGTGGCTTTTGAGACTCAGCCATCTCCCCTTCTCCTTCCCTGCTTAATGGGCTCAGGTTCCTAGTTTGCTTTCAGCACTGCTTCTACCTGGAGTGTATACAACTCTTTGCTTTCAGGGTAAACAGTTCCTTGCATCCCTCAGGAATGTACCAGTAGGGCAAGCCTGAGTGCTTCAATACCCTCCTACCAAGGAAGGCATTTAAAAAATATAAACCAAAGAGTTGAGTGACCAAACCTAGCACAAAGAGATAACACAACAAGGGTCTGGGAGGTATGTAAATTTTCTAATGTATAACCTTTTCACTCCCTGTCACAAATCATCAATTTGCAAATTTTAAGGTACATTCCAGAGCTGGCAATAATGAAAAGGAGATGCTAGTCAGGAATTATGGATACACGGCCCCAGTGATTCAGAGATTTCAAGGACAATTATTTTAAACATAGGCTCTGTGTCATTGATCATATCCAGATCTCCAGGGCCTACTCTGAAGGTCACTTGCAGAGAGTTCCCAATACTCTGTTGGTGTCTTACCTCTCTCTGCCTGTTCCCTGGTTTGCTCATTTATACACCAGTCAGGCCAAAAGTATGGAGAAGAACAGCCAAAGAAGGAATCTCAATCATTCAGACACAGACATAGATGGAAAAATACCTAGGTTCTTTAAGCTCTGATGGGGAAATTATAAACCATCTTCTACAAAGCATTCCAGAAGTTCCCAGGCAACTCTAAGTTGCTCATAGTGATAAACCAGTTATTAACATATCTTTCATTTCGTTCCTTGTCTCAATTTCTCATTCCTCCACTGTGCTTCCTAAGATTACACCCCCTCGTACCTGCCCCCCCCCAAAAAAAAACATTTACACTGAAATTCTTGTCTTGAATACTTCTTTAGGGGAAATTTAACCCAGAGGCAATAGCATTCTTCATAGCCCATGAGTTGGCCCTTCCTACGTCATCCTTCAGTAGTTATTCAACCTACAGTTGAATTAGGACTTTTGAAAGTCACATCAATAAGAAATTCTGAGAGCAAAATGAAAAACTAAAACCTTAACATTAAGGTTACAATCAACAGACTTCTGAAAAAGAACTTGCATGGCTACTAAAGTCAAAATTGCTTCCTGTGATTATTTTATAAAGAACACTAAGCCCTGAGTAAGAATATGATTCCCTTTTCATAAAACCTAAATTAAAAATACTCTATTGAGGTTTTATAAACCTTCTTAGGAGAGCCAATCCTGTATCAGGAATTATGCTCAGTGTTTACATATCATGGTATTAAATCCTCACCATTTTTCTAGTATGATTAAATAAAATTAAGATCATTTTTAAATGGGGGAAATAAAGACTTAATGTTAAAGTGACATGCCCTAAATTTTAGATTTCCTTTGTGAGCATTCTTGGACCTAATATTCTTGGGATATATGTGATAGACTGAATACTCTGTCTCTAAATTCATATGTTCCAGGAAGTTTCTGACTTCTCCTGAACTGGAGCTATTTAATGGGGCTCTGGCCAATGAATAATAAGTTGATACAATGTAAGCCATATTCAGACCATCCCTAAAGTCTTCTAGTATGATTATTCAGCTCTTATATTCCCCCAACTTCACAACCTTGGAGGCCAGATATTCAAGATGGCAGCAGTATAGGATGGAGGAGGGCCACCAGTCATGTATTACATATTGTGTGAACTGGAAATAATCTTTTTAATGTCACTGAAATTTGGGAGGTTGACTATTCTGGAAACTAAGAGTGGATATTTTTTGCTTTGTTTTTATCATATCCCTGGAACTCAAAATTAACAGTATATAGCATTGGATTTATGCACAACTAGTAGGTAGTGAAGACACTAATATTAAACACTGGAAATTTTTGGATTCATTTTATGTAGAGGCAAAATACTTGGAAATTCACCACCTGAAATAATTTGCAAAATATACCATGTGATTACTGAGCTGGCACCTGTAGGGAGAAAGGCTAGATTAGGTATATTAGTTTATACTGGCTTTTAGCTGTGTTTGGCAAGATATTACATAGAACAGATGAGTCCAAAAGAGGACTAACCAGTTTTACACATAGAAATCAAGTCCAGGAATTGAGACATTGTAGGATTGAAAAAGCCTACTGCTTCTGGGTTCTGAAAGGTAAGAGGTGATGTTTAAGAAGGTGTTTCACAGTGAACACCCAGTAGGATGTGGAGAAAGTTGACTCTGAGCCCAGATCAGATTAAGGGAGTGGTCTTACTCTCCAAATTTCAAGTGTCAGCACAAACACAATGCAGTTGAAAGAGACAGATGTAGAGGTAAGAAATAGAAATAGAAATATATTTGAGAACTATATCTAGAAGTTTATTTTAGATGTGTTTATTAGCACATGGAACTGATTAGAATCATACATATTAAAGGTCCACTGAATTTTTGAGGAAATAGTATTCACCCCCCAAAAAAACTATAAGCCTGGAATACAGAAGGACTTTGACGATTTGAGATATAGGAACATTTGGTGCCCAGTAATCCATAAGCAGAAGCAAGCAGTGAAGGCTATATATCCTGGAAGAATGATTCCTCATACCCATTTCAGATGTGGCTGAAAAAGGTAATAAAAATAATAGGAGACTTTCCTAGGGGGCAAAATGGAGACTAATCAAATGACATCTCTCACTTGGTGGTAGGGAGATCTTCAAAATGTGTCTGGCAGGATTTCAGAACTATAGATCTGTGATTGCTTTATGCATTCTTTTCTTCCGTTTTCTGAATGAAGCATTGATCTAGTGTTCTGTACATCTATTCTACCACTGTACATTGAACAGGGAAGGTAATTCTTCTTTTTAAAGTTCATTGGTCTCTGGACCAGGAGAAACCACATTCAGGGACTTGATAGAAACTGATGCATATCACCCAGAGGTCATGGACTTCAAGCTGAATGCAGTGGATTTGGGATTAACTTTCTTGCTGGAGGGGAAGTGACTTCACCAGGGAGGAAGGAGCACAGGGGTGTATGGAAACAAAGAAGCAGGCTGATGCACAGCTGTATTGTTCTGTTGCACATGCTTCTGTGGATTTCCCAACTCCCTAGTAGTTAGGTCATGTGACCACTGGGAGTAGACAGATGATTTTCTACCTCCCTCTTCCTCCATCATGGTGACCTTGGAGGCCTGACCTTCCTGATGATGGGCTGACAAGATGAAAGAAGACAGTCACACACACATTGCACTTCTTATGCTGGAGATAACCATTCATGGAATTAAGTTATTGAGATTTGGGAGATTATTTGTAACCATGTTTAATATATTCTATCCTGACTGATATCCTCTCCTATTGTATCAGAGAATAATACTAATGTGAAGGATTTTGAGACACTTGTTTTTTATCCTTTATTTTATTTATTTATGTGGTGCTGAGGATCGAACTCAGTGTACCATTCATGCATGGCAAGCACTCTACAACTGAGCCACAACCCCAGCCCTTGAGACACTTTTTAAAAAAATTTTTTATTAGTTATTGATGGACCTTTATTTATTTATTTGTTTATACGTGGTTCTGAGAATGGAACCCAGTGCCTCATGCATGCTAGGCAAGTGCTCCACCACTGAGCCACAACCCTAGCCCGAGACACTTTTTAAGGATAAGGAAATGAATAATTTTGAAGCATTTTTGTGACTACTAGAGGCTGAAGTAATACAAATAGGTGACTAAGCAAATTTAAGATGAAGGCAGGCAGAGTTGTTTTTATTTCATAGTATAAATTATGTGTAAGATGAGATAAGATTTTAGAATTTTGAGATATGACATTTTATATAAATGGAAAATTAAATCCAAAGGTCTATTTCCACACAATTTTTGGAGAAAAGCTATTTTGAAAAAGGTTGCACTCTGCCATTGCTAAAAATATTGGTTTAGCCCCTCTATTAGATTTCTCTTGCCTCCTCACCATCTGGTTTGTCTTCATGCTTATAGCATTCTCTCTTCTGATGCACAAATTCATGAATTTGCTCAAGAAAAATTTTTAGCAATGTTCGTTCATCTTCTGGGTCAGAAAAGAGAATGACAACACCGTGTTTAGCAAAAATGAACAACGTAAGGTTTCTTCAAACTGGAAACATCTTTAAAAACCTTCAACAATGCTGTAGATGGACACTCCTACTTGGAATGATGGAAATTTTATTATCAAATAATGTAGAGTAATTATACATGTACACTACTAGTGGCAAAATCCAGTGTCAAGCATTGGGAAATAACATCCCTTACTTAGCATTTCTTGATTGGAAACGAGAAGGAAGATTATTATTAGGATACCACAGTTCCTGCCCTATGAGGATGTCTGGAGTAATGATTAAATAACCTTATCAATCCTTATTGCTATAATCCTTATCTCACATATATCTGGAATTGGACTTTTATCAGCTCTATAAAGCTGGAATGATAACCACAGCTTTGCTTTTGTTGACCAGATTGTTGATATGAGGCTGGAAATGTTCACATAGGAATTCACACCCCATTATCCTCCACTGTGATCTTATGTCCAATGTTATATGGACAAAGAAGAGTGCTGTGATCCATTGGAATGATTAATGATTTTCTTGTTATGAAATTAAAGTGCAGATCAAAAATTACTTGCTCCAGCTGTTGGCCTCCCATCTGCTTTCTAGTCACCAGAAAGAACAAAAACAGAAAAGGCTTCTGTTTGCCCTAGACTTTTGCATTCTCTACTACCTTCTCTGTCGGTGCTCTCACGTCCTCATGGAGACATCTCTTTCTAAGAATCTACCTAAAAATAAATTCTTAATGCTGGCTGACACTATGGGCCACTCACAGATTCCCCTTCTTTCTTTCAATGGCCTTGTTGTTTTTCAGATCTCTGCCCAATCCCTAAAACTCAGGTTTTCCCTGAGATACTGTGCTTACCACCTTCATGGCTGGTGCTGCCAGGCTGTACTGGATTTATACTCTTCACCAACATGAAGCTCTCCTCTCTGGCAGTGAAGCTGCTGTTTTTCATGACCCTATCCTGGAGAAAGCGTCTTCAGCCATTTGCCCATGTTGGTCCCTCTGTGTGCAGTGATTTTCCTCCAAATAACCCATCACCATTTCCTTATTCTCTCAGATCTTGGCTCTGGCCTTCTCTGACTACCTGATCAAAGTTGCCGTTTCTCACTCAATCCTTTGAATTTATATTCTCTCTATCTAATACATCTGAAATACTATTTGTTTATTTATTTATTTTTATTGTCTCTTTCCCACATTTAAATGCAACTCCACGGAGGCAAAGTGTTTATTCACTGTGATACCTTCAACACTTCAAATTGTGCTTGGCATGAACAATACAATGTGTGGAGTAAATGACAAAACTAAATCCCACAATCACACAAGGAGCTGTAAAAGGTCAACACTTTGGGGGTGTACTCTGAGGAATGTAAGGGGTCCAAGAATGTAAGCCCAGCGCCAGGGTAAGCCATTTTGAGTCTGATGAAAATGGAAAAATCAGCAATGCTGATCTTGTCCTCATTTAACATTTTAATGTTTTGTTCCCAACCAGTTTTATCCCACAATCTCTTTTTCTTAAGTAGTGTATTAAGATATTATTTGAGTAGGGGGTTTTGTGTCTGTTTAATTTTGTGCCTAAAGCAGGTAACTCCCTGATCTTGCCTATTCCCAGCCCTGAAATGGGGAGAACAGAGGACCCTGGAATTACCACTGAGTATGAACTGGTTGATCCTCTGAAAGCCTGGAAGAACTATGGCTTCTCTCCACAAGGTGTTCTGGGGATGGTTCTGATCATACAGCATGTGAAGAAGGGAGAATTTCTAAATGCAGGTTTTTTAGAGGAAATCTGAGCACAATGCCAAAACAGGGGATTTGTGACAAGCCATTAGTGAAGATGGTTTTAATAATGGTGATGCCGATGATGACAATGATGGTATCTAGACTGTGCATGTCTCTAATGAAGGAATTAGAATATCAATTTAAAGATTAAGGCAAAATTGACATTTCACTAAATGTTTCCTTGATAAAGAGTCATTCTGGAAATAAGCAAGCAAACAAAAAACCCCAGCCAACCAACAACAACAAAAATAAATAAATAAATAACAAACCCACAGTTTTATATACACCTAACACAATTAGGTTTCCTTCCAAAAACAGAGTAATCAGTGTTTTTTCATGTATACACCAGATGAAGTAGCTGGCTTGCATTTAAAGGACATGGTATGTAACAAATACATGCTTTATAGATCCCCTGGGGGTTTGGAGATGCTTCTGGTATGAGAGATATGCCAGGGGCTGAGACTGACAAGGTAACCCCCAAATTCATAGCTCCCTCCTCATTCTTTTTTCTTTCTTTTTTTTTTTTTTTAGATTTAGATGGACACAATATCTTTATTTTATTTTTATGTGGTGCTGAGAATCAAACTCAGTGCCTCATGCGTGCTAGATGGAACACTCTACCACTGAGCCACAACCCCAGCCCTCCCTTCTCATTCTTAGTCTCATTTAGTGCCCACACAAATTAAGTAGATATTTGTCTTTGTTTTGATCTATTGATGACATATATTGAGCTGAACTCACCCAAGTTAAAGGTGTTAAGATACAGCTCTGCTATCTGGACTACTTACTATCTGCACACATATGCTATTGATTTATATGCATGAACACTTAGTTTTCAAAACAGCTGTCTGATGTACTGTGCTCACTATGCTTTTTGGTAAGAACAATGAGAACCAGAAAGGACCATTTCCTCAAAAGTTATATAATATATCTTGGCATGGAAAATTCAAGTAGGAATTCAAAGACCCTCCTCTTCACCACCCTTTAACATTGTCAGCTTTGGCCTTCGGGTCTCTTCAGTCTAAGATATCAGAACTTGACCTTAGTCTCATTCACTGACATGCCATGCATTATTTAGCCTTGTTCATATTTTTCCCACACAGTATATAGAAAAGATACCTGGCCTGTAAAATGGGTGACTTTTTTTTTTTTTTTTTTTTTTGCCTTGCTCTGCCACTAGCTTCGTTTGTGACTTCAGGCAAGTCTCTTGGTTTCTCAAAGACTGTATTAAGGTGACTATAAGATTAAGGTTTCATATTCGATTATTTTCATACCATCTTCACAGCTCAAACCTTTCATTGTTCTATTTCATGGCTAATGCACTTATAGTTGCCACAAAACTCTTAATTGAAAAAAGTCCCATGACAACATTTTATTGAACAGTTGCTACTTTCAAACCATTGCTCCAAAGCCAAGATAGGACAGAAAAGTGAGATAGGAAACAATTGCAGATAAAAAGAGAATTTCAGTGGAGAGGATTCACTCTCAGCCTCAAAGACATCCTTTGTCGGTATGTTCTCCAAAAGCCAAGAGTATCTATACCACGCCTTTGCTACAAAAGCAGGACATATTTTGAGAGAAGAGAGCTCTTTCACACACAGATACCTCCGTTGGCCTCCCACAGCTTCAGTGTCCCAAGACTGTGGGTGAAAGCAACTGTGGATAAGCAGCTGTTGTTGGAGTGACAGAAGTAACACTACTGAACTCTGTGCCTGGAGGAAGAAAGACTAAAGCTTCAGGGATGAGTGTTCAGTTATTCAGACAGACGAAGTGAAGGGTTTTAAAAATCAACACCAAAGCACCAGCGCCAGGATGGGATCCTCAAGGAAGGAGTTGGGCGAGAGATACAGAAGCACACGGTGACAATGACTATGGCCTGACACCTCTACTTCACTGAGACCTCTACCCACTCCTCAGTGAGGCATAATTCAGGGTTGAGGATGAAGCCACACTTGGCCGTGTTTATGGCTCGCCATGTGTGTTTACACATAACTGTGATTTTGCTGTAGGTGCTTCATTTTAGGAGATAAACTTTTCTCAATTAATTTTAAAGTCTCTTTATAATATTCCTCCTTCCTTCTGCTCTTTCTTTCTCCCTCTCCTTCCCTTTGGTGGCCTTATTTGTATAAAGATGGTGAACAAAAAGACATTATTCCTGTTTCATAGAGATTTTGGACTTTGGGGGATGATGCAAAATTTCTTCCAGTCATACTAAGGAAGAATAGGTGAACCAGTAGAAAATAATTGACATTTTCTTTCGCTATTAAGTTTCCTGGGACTCTAAAGGACTCCTCATACATTAATGTCCTGTTAAGTGACATAGCTTTACACAGCTCTCCTTTAAGTAACATCTACTTCACTTTCTGGTGAAGCAGCAGGTAAAATAATTAAAAGTGCAAGAAGTTTCAACAGATTTTTTCACTAAGTTAGGGACAGTTCCAGAACAATTACTTTAGAACCTTGGAAAATGACTATACAATCTCAGTTCATTTCTTCTCACATTTATTCAACACAGACATGGTGTCCTCTACCAGATCATTGGCTACAAATTAGCAGGTGAGCATCCATGGGGTAGTGTTTATCCCTGGAGATTCAAAGATGAGTAAGACATGGTTCTTGCCTCAACAGTGTTCACAATTTAGCTGAGAAGAAAACACATACATAAATCATTATAAGCGAATGCAACAGAGGACAGGAAAGCAAGTAGTGCAGAAATGAGGAAGACTAGAGAAGGTCTCCCAGTGTAGAATCCTCATGAAGAGGGTCTGAAAAGTAGAATAGAAATTTTGAGACCTGAGAATGGGGAACTAAGGTGGGTTGATACAGCAGAGGCATTCCAAGCAAGGGCACAGAGGTGTATCCTGAGGAGGGAACACAGAGCATGAGGCTAGGTAAGCTGGAAGAGGAGGGCTGAGGATGAGGCACTGCTCCCCGCGTGTCCCTTTAGAGCTCAGATTGTCATCTTCTAGTCTAGGTCTTAAGAGAGCGAAAGGCAATTGAGTTGAGTTCAGGAATATGATGATGTTACATTTGTTTATCCCAGTTTTTCTGAAAATGTGTCAAACAAAGACTTTTGCATGGGAACATGCAGGCCATGCTCAAAATTGTCTCCTTCCCCAAATCATCAGTCATGTGCCATGGTCAGGTGCTTCAACTTGCCTGCCTTTGGGGGAATCCGGCTCATGCCCCAGTATTCTCTGAAAAGCTGTAGTTAGCAGGTGACTCAATCTCATGTCCCAGGATCTGACCTTCCACCTCCTTCCCATTTCTCTCAGAGAACCCATTAGGTCCTCATGAAAATAACTTTTGGTCCTGAGAGAGTCTGGACAAATCAGTTTTCTCTTGGGGATGAATTTATATGTATAATGTGTTAGTTCTGATCTAGTGTGTTGAAAGTAACAAAATCAACTCAGTCTAACTCACTGAATGAATATAAGCATTTAAAAATATTATTTAAGGAGGCAGTGGTATTCAAGGAACCTATGTGCAGTCATATGTTCAGATATCAGGGAGAACTTTGGAAAATTTAGATGGAAATACACTTATCTGTATTCATGTCTTCTATAATCATTTATTTTTTTTCTCTGTAGATAAGATTTCTTGTTCATATGGAAGCATGTAGAAAACTTTAGTTTCTGACTCTATCATTAGAGATGCAGTTATATTAAAAAGTTCCTAAGTATGAATTTCCAAGTTTCCACAAGAGGATTTGATTATCCTGACTTGGGTCAGGCATGACTGCTGGTTCAATTAGCTGTCTGCAGAGGTAGATATCATACTTCCAACATGGCTACAGAGTCCCACACCTGCGACTTCAGGGATCAGATAAAAGGGGGGATAGTTCCAAAGTAAGGAATTCGTTGAGAGCTTGAAAGATACTCTGAAAGCATGTCCTACAAATACAAACACATCATACTGACCACACACACACACACACACACACACACACACACACCCCATCCCCATGTTCCCAGTAAAAAGTACTAATAACAGCAGCTAAATAAATTGGATCACTTAAACTTCTGCAGTGGAGGAGAAAAGTATTTTTCAAGTAAGATTTTACCATTATGGCCTTTTGTGTTTCTCCCAACTAAAGAATTGAGTTCTATGACTTCTAAGGTTTCTTCTAATGCTGTAAGTCTTTGATTAAAGATATGGGGGCTTGTTAGGTATAGTGAGTATTAATTTCCACATCTTGTAATTTCCAGCAGGAAATTAACTAAGGAAATTAACACTTTGCGTTGCACCGCTGCACTTATGGAAGAATACCTTACACTAACACTCAGCTGTTTGTTCACCAGTTACCTGGATCCGCATCTTACTAGACCATTGCAAAAATCGAACCTACCCTCAGACGACAAAGATTTTTCTGCATTGACCATAGTTGATAGAAAATGCTATTGGTCTTAGTAGCAATTACTACTGAAGTGTTACAATAATACAAAATTAAAAATAAAACCAGTATTGCTAAAAGCTAAAATGACAAAAAATTTGGCCTCTTGAGGTCAAGAGGTCTATGACTTTTAAGGCATCTATAAGTAAAAATCTGGATTATGTTTTGGCATATTTGTTTTAAAAAGTCAATACTAGTATCTTCTTCTTATTGTTGTTCTTACTATTGAAATTACATAGCCTTAATTAAATACATAGACATTAGGTTGGATAAAGAATTTGGATATTTGACTCATAGTTTTAAACACGTTTTTTAGGTACCCTCTTGCTTTCTCAGGATAAAAGAAGACACGGAGTTAAGAAAACACACAAAAAAGATCCCAAAGTATATATGAGTTCCCATGAAAATGAGAAAGAAAGAGAATAGACAATGTGCATTAATGTCGTCTCAGCCTTCTGCATAATTTAGGGCTCTCTGCAGGCTGATTCGGTTTAGATCAGTGGTCCTTCACATGACTACATGCACATATCCTTACATTATAAATCTACTTATTAATTTTTGCAGGAAAGTATTCTGGAGGCGGTTTCTACGCAGAGCTCTTCACCAGGATGATAATGGTAGACATGTCATCAAAAATTCTTCTGATTTTCTCTAGTCTAACAAGTCATTTCTTCCTATCACAAATTTAGAAGCCCTGAAGCGCACATGGGGCAAAGCAGTATTTTTAAATGGACAAAACAAAATCTTCATCCCATATATATTTCCATTAGGAAGAAAAAATATGCAAATCTCTTCTCAGAGCGCAGCTGAGGGATACACAGGCGGTTGACGAAAAGACATTCATTTGAGATACAATTTCTCTGCAGTTGTTGGGTCCCCCTCCCCACGCTCTCTCCAGCTGTCTGGATTAGATGGGGGAGAGGTTACTGAGCTATGAATGTATTTCCCATATTGGAGAGGAAGCAGGAATGGAGCTAATGTACTGTGTATTCAAATGAGACTCTTTAAAGCAGAGTGGAATTGAACTCACATGCAAATCACTGTGGCAGGAGCACTTTCTGCTGCCCTTTGTCCTTACTGTCTGTGTCCTTAAGCAGGCAGTCAAGGACTCCCAGCTGAGATGTTTAGCCTTCTGAGAAAGTAAACAATCTTGTCCTCCCTCCCTTAATACAGACACATTCCTGATGTGCCCTGCCTGCTGAAAACGTGATGGCCAGAGCCTTGGGGCTGAGATGGGGTGTGGTGGGGGAGGGGTCCTGAAGGACTGACCGGAAACAGCCAAGGAGAGTGAGCAGGCGGGCTCTGTGCTGGGGAACAGAGAAGCACTGCGCATAAATGGAAAAGAAGTGATAAGGAGAGAGAAGGACCTGAAATTCATGGCAGAGAAAGGAAGCAGGAAAAATGAAAAGGAAAGATGTCCTATAAAAATATAAATAATGATGCTGCATGGTGTTTGTAACTACCCATGATGAGTTCTCTGCACCTTACAAATAAATGCAAGACTGAAAAGCAAGCCCAAAGCCTCGTGAAAAGGGCTATTTCCCACACGAAATGCTCTCTAAACAAATAAAATGAGACAAAGAAAATTTACCCTTCCCCATTCTACCCCCAAACATGGCATATTTTAATTGAAATGATACATGGGCATTCAACATTGGTTCTTCAGGGAAAGAAGCTCTCCTATATGCTCTTCCTGCTAATGCTTCCATTCCTGAAAGAATTCTTGCTGGGCAAGGCTTTCCTGTCACACATGGTATTCCACAGGACAGCAAAGCAGCAAGCCCAGGTATGCTCCCCAAAAGTCACCTACCATCAATCAGCCTGTAGCTGAATGAAAATTTCTCATTCCACATGCTCTGTGCTGTCTTGGCCTCTCTCATCTGCCTCCTCCTTCTCTCATCTACTATCCCTTCCTTCAAATAAGTTAAAGATTCACTGGAAAAATGATGCCTAACATTGAGAGAAAACTATCCAGATCATTTGACTGGAAATGGAGCCCTAAACAGTCTTTCCAGGAAAGATTGGAGTTGGGGAGTTTGGGGTGAGGGGAGCTGTCTCTGTGTACTAATGGCTAAACTAATGCAAGAATAAAATAGCTTGCAATCTCCTTGAAAATTACTGAATAAAATTCAGCAGGCCAATTTAAAAATGAGCTAATTAAGTGTTACAAGTGAATTAAAAATATGCAAAATTTCACAAAGCATACTGATTTTTTTTTTAAATAATAATTTTGCTTCTGCTAACTAAATGTCAACTCCACTGGCAGGATCCTATCATATTCGCTTAGTTTTCAAGATTCTATTTATTATTCATAAGAAAGAAAAGATTCCCATTTCACAACACTGTAATGAGAAACATCCTACTCTGAATGGACATGAGAAGTAAAATTTTGAAAAGCAAGACACCTTATGGTTTTCTCTGAGGTACTTGGATGTGGCAACACTGAACATCACAATGTCTGTGAGTCAATTTGGGCCCAGTGTTCATGTATATAGAGTTATCATACGCTGAATGTACAGAGAAGTAGCTCTAATGGAATTTAATCCACAGCAAACATATCCCACCCCCTGTTTCTTGTTTATATGGTTTCTTTTTTAATTCGCCATTTTCATTTGTTCTTTTTAGTTGTACCTGACAGTAGAATGTATACATACAAGGAGTATAATTCCCCATTCTTGTGGATGTACATGATGTGCAGTTACACTGGTCGTGTATTCATATATGAACATAGGAAAGTTATGTCTGATTCGTTCTACTTATGTGCTAAGTTTTGATCCCAGCATCAAACCCATCACAGAAAGGGGCAGTGTTATTTTATAGCATGTGGTTTTAGAAGGCACACATAAATTGGTCCCAGCTTCCTTATTTTTCCATCACTGGTGGTAGTTAACAATTATTCCTCAGTGTGGGTAGAACTTCATTTGACTGAAAAAAAAAAATCATGTCCTATAACTTGTGGTGGATTGGAGGGTTGGAGGGTTGGAGGCTGTATTTTTTATTCCTGGAAAGAAAATTATCCACTCTCCCCTGCCACCATGCCAAGTAATATCTCTGTCACTTCAATCATTTTATCAAATGAAAAACCAAGAGAGAAAAATATGCAATAACACCTGAATCAGAGGGATCCCCAGAAGTCAAAAGATGAGTGGAGGACAAGAGGAAAGACTGTTTTTGGAAGACAGGGCTCTCTCTGATCACCAAAGGAAGGCAGCAGGGTCTGGCCTTCAGAACACTGGTTAGAGCTAATTCACAGCATCAGCAATGGGCCAGAATCATCACCAGCCTGCTCAGACAAATAAGTGGCACCCTCAGGCAATAGAAAAACCAAAAGTGATGAGCCAGAGGTGGATTTTAGCAGGCAGCATTTTTGCTTGCTGTCTTTACCCAAATGAGCTTCCTGTTGAGTCACAAAATGTAGCAGGTTCCTGTGGGGCTCATATATGTGGAAAGAAAATAGCATGGAATCAAGAGCTTGGTCTGAAAGATTTTGATATGCTCTGTCTCTCTCAAGACAGCATAGCTTTCCCCACTTTTCAATTAATCATCTCTTCTCAGAATCTTTCTTGGGTGAATGAAGAATGCAGCAAGATATTTTGTAGAGCTGCCAGGAGGTCAGAGGTCAGCTCTAGAAATGATGTTGAAAAATAATTAATTAGCTGACATGCTGGGAGAAAGCTCTCTTTGGAAAAAGTCTTCTATAACATTGCAGAAGGATTAGCTGAAAAGAAATAGGAAAAGAGAAAGGAAAGAACAGAGGGCGTCATGGCGTGGCGATTTACAAAAGGGAGACGAAATTGCTTTTATTTGTCCTTTCAAAAGTATTTGGAAGGGGATTTTCCTTCAACCTGCCCCACAATATTCCTAATCTGTTCCCCCAGTGAATAAACAGCAAACTGCTTTTGGAGAAGTGAATTGTATTGACTGCATACACAATTAGCCATAGTCCATGTATGCTTGCACATCTTTAATGTTGTTTTTGTTCACAGTCTACTTGTGTGGAGGAACTTGGGAAAATACAAATGGGCAAAACTCAGCGAAACCGACTCTGTCCTCTACTCAGGAAAGCCGATCTGCTCTTCCAACTGCCTGCAAGATGTCAAAGATGTCTTTGACCCTCCTGGAACAATGAAAGTTAAAGGCCAAATGACTGATTGTCTATCTGACTTCCCAAGACTTTTCCTTTCCTTTTGGGGGCTTAATATATCTGGCTGCAATCTTCAAGGACAGAGGATGTGTATGTTGATGTTTGCCCTTTCCATCACCTCCTAATTGTTTCTATTCTTTGAAGGTGGCCATGTGGCTGAGGAATGGGTGAGGTCCCAAGTTCCTGGGGGAGTTGGATACTGTGGTCATCTGCTAAATTTTAACTCTTCACTTACAGAAGGTACTTAGGAAATTTTCTCAGGGTGCCTCTGTTGTGTGATTTCTGTTTGGCAAAACCTGAGAAATGAGAAAATGATTACTGACAGGTGGACTATGTATCTGGCTGCATGTTTTGACTGAACAACTGAAATCAGTTAAAGGTAGCAGCATACGGGTCCAGATATTTTCACATCTGGAAGAAGCAGAGACCCAAGATCCCATATATATATTTAGGAAGGACATAATAATTTAGCTGCAGAATGGGGTCTGAGGTTTAGATTCAAATAATAGTAATAATAGGAATACTGACAAGGCAAGGCATTTAGTATAAACCTAAGGGCTATTTGAAATGCTTTAAGTGTAGTTAATTATTTCATCTGACAGTGACCCTATAAGGGAAGTAGAAGAGTTATTCCCTTCGTATAAATGAGGAACTCGTGGCTCACAGAGTTTAAGTGAGTCGAATTCTATAGCTTGTGAGTGGTGGAGACAGACTTGAACCCAGACAGGCTGGTCCTAGAGCTCATGCACTACTACGTGAACCCTACTCAGGCATAAAGCTCTGTATTCTATCTGTATTAACAGGAATTTCCCCATATCTACAGATACTTGCTTGCTGCATTGAGAAGATGTTTCTGACACATTCACTGCCACATTTTGAATATTCGATGACAGGAACATGTTAGCAAATAAAATGTTAAAAGATGATCTTTAAAAATCCTCAGTGAAACTTCTAGTTCCCTGGGTACTAACTCCCATGTCACTTGTTATTCAAAGTAGGCTTAGAGTGATTGTGAGATTGTACATTTCAGCCAGCTCTCAAGGAAAAAAATACAGTCTGTAATCTACACTCATAGCACCTGGATCCTTCTCAAGGAAGTTATTACAGTTGTAATGAATTAATTATTTGTTTTCCTATTTGTTCAATGTTCCCCTCCCTTGCTGAGTTCACCACTGAACTTCTGGTGCATATTCTTTGTGTGTCACTCAGTAAATGCTCAGGCCATATCTGTTGAATAAATGAAAGACTACGTGAAAGAATGAATGAACGAATGAATGAGTGCAGCTCAGCAGGATCTTCTTAGTTCACCAAAGTCAAATTTTCCCTCTAGTGGCTATTACCCCCATGGAAATGCGGGCAACATATGGAATGTTTACCCTGTGCTCCTACTTGGCAATTCACCAAGGAATTTTCCTGTTCACTAGCAGACTCACATGCTTGCTTTGTTTAAGAAGGATTTCAGTATGTCACACAGGGGACATTTTTTTTTTCTTCCTAAGGATGTGATTATTCCTGGCTTGATCCTGAGCTGTGATATGGCCACGTTTGGCACAGAGCTCACGTGGCATGGGATTAGGCTGTCCTCATTGTATGAAGTGACTTGGACACGTTGCCGTGCTTATTAGAGTGGGGTATTGTGGATCACTTTACAAAGGCAACAGCTGCAACAGTTATGTCATAATTTGGTGCATGCGACACCTCTGCACGGCTCACGCAACAAAAACATTTATTCTTCTCATCTGTCAATATATTTGTGCCTCTCATCTCTCTCTTTCTCTTTTCTTGCTTCTTTTCACAAGTGGCAGAATGCATCCCAATTCTTGAACAATTGGCTTCTCTGCAGAAATATTCTTAAGGCAGCTGCTTTCTTATAGCACATTTTTGAATGATTATATACATTTTTTTCTTAATAGGAAACAGGCTTTTTGAGATGCAGAGACAGTTTCAAAGCATATAATGATATTCAATTAACCAAATATGGGCTCCATGTCAGTGCTGTGGGTTAGCACAAACACTCTGCTTGACTCCTGAGGAAACTGAGACTTTCATGGGATTATCTGGTCTAAAAGACACTGAATCCTTGGAACAAGCCAGAGGAGGGCACTTTTCATAATGCACTCATTGCACCTCTGCCCCTAAGTGAGACAGGATCTGAGATGGTGTGAGATAATCCCCCAGTTAGGTGCTGGAGGAATCTGAGCTGAAATGGCTTATCTGAAGTCACACGGTTAATCAACACTGGGGCAGGATTAAGCTCAGGGTTGCTGGATCACAGCCAAGTGCACATTATACTCCTTTAAAGCCGTTAGTCTGTGAGTGAACTTGAAAATCGGTGGTGTGACCAGGGTTGAAACATTAGGCTTAGGTGGCCCAAGTCAGGCATGACATGAATGTATGGAGTAGGCACCACTGGGACGTGGAAGCAAGTTTTCCCCCATGATTCCATTTCTTCTTGAGAAATGAGACATTCTGCCCCTGTGAGCTGTTTGCCTTCCTCTACTTACAGACTTAGAAAATGTTGATGGCTGGTCTTGAACCTGGGAAGTAGGCTATTTGCACTGTGAGTGCTAGTCCTACCTGCATGTGGGCAGCTGCAAAGATGTGATGGATACCCAGGAGGAGGAGGTGGTATCCAAAGTTAGCAAAAGCAGTGAGGAGGCGGGAGAGGAGAAAGCAAAGAATACAGTATCTTCTGAGTTTCAGCCTCCAGCCAGGCATGATGATAGTTTGTGTTATTCTCATTTTGTCAAAGAGAGAATGAGGTTCTAAGAAGATACATGATGCCCACATTCTGGTAAGAGCACAAGGCTTTGAACTCGATTTGTCTGATTCCAATATTCTTGACCAGGATACTGCTTAGGGCTGTGTCAGTTGTGTTCTGATGCAGAGAAGCTGGGGAGAGGTAGTAAATGGGAGATGAGTCCAAGCAAGACTCTCTTTGCCACACTGCCCATCAGGAGACAGACATCTTTTGTTAGCAGCAGCACCTCCATGATTTCTACTTCATCCCACTATCCCCAGAAACCAGGGAGGGTGGTATTCACCTTTTTATTCAAGAACTAACAGTATATCCAAAAGCTTAGCCCCAGATAAAAGGATCACTTGAGATTTCAGGGAGGGCTTGCTTACTTTGCTGCCTCTATTGTTGCCTGCTTGTTTGCTGCTGGGTGTGGTGGCGCAGGACCCTTAGGTAGGTGTTGATCACAGTTGCAGAAGGCTCAGACCTTTCAGGTAAATCCTGGTCCAGAGGGAAGCAAGACCAGACATACCCAAATTTCCTGGAGAATACATTTGCTGAGTTTTCTCTTTGCCTTGCTTTTGATTCAGAAGTGTTAGGAGAAGTTTAGGAATAAAAGAGTTTTCAGCAAAGCTTGACTCTTCCTCCAACCAAGGACTCAAGATGAGTTGGTGGAAGTCGCAAAGTAGGATCATACAGACTTCTGGTTCCAAAGTGATTAGGAACATCTGAAAAAGCAAAAGTCTTCATTTCACCTGATCAAGTCAAACGATCTTTAATAAGTGAGAGTAGTCTGTATCCGAGGTCTAAACCAGACTCTGAAGCTACTTTAAGAGTATAACAATAATTCTAGCTGAGTATGGTGGCACATGCCTAAAAATCCCAGTGACTCCAGAGGCTGAGGCAGGAGAAGCACAAGTTCTAGACCTGCCTCAGCAACTGAGTGAGACCCTAAGAAACGTAGTGAGACCCTGCCTCAAAATAAAAAATACAAGTTCTAGAGATGTTCCTCAGTGTTAGGTGCCCATGGGTTCAATTCCTGGTACCAGAACAACAACAACAAAAAAAGAATATAACAATTCCAGCCAGACTGGCTTAAAACATAGGGAAATTTATTATCCCATGCCAAAGAATGCTCAGCAGTAGGGAAGGCTTCGGGATTTACTAATTTCACAGATCAAAGATATTTTCAGACCTAGGTTCTTTTTGGCTTATGGCTTTGCTATCGGTTGTGTCAACTTTATCCTAAAGCTGGTTCTCCACATGGTCACAGAATGGCTGCCAACAGCAACTGGTAGAGCATACTTATGTTTATTTCCAGTTGGATAGAGATAGACTCACTTTTTACTTCCAAAATCCCCTCTTCTTGCACCACATTGGCTTAAATTGACTTAGTTCTGCCCAACTCTGAACCAATCCTGGCAAGAGGGAGGGAACCACTCATTTGGCACAGACTAATTATCTGGAGTTGAGTTAATGTTGGGAATATTTCCAGTTCCCCTTCAAAGTGCCACACACACCCTGAAATTCCCACTTGTACACATATCTGTCAAGGTTCACTCTGAGAAGCAAAACTGCTACAAGTGACATAAACTATAATATTTTTTCTAGGGATTAGACGTTATTCTGTTGTAGGAGCTGACGAAGCTGGCCTATGCAGGCTGCAGCCTCTGTCTCATCATGATGGGCCAACCACACCAGCGACGGGGAAGGAAGGTTCATCACGGGACTCAGAATCCAGAGGAGTGGATCTGAGGAACTGATGTTATGGTGTCACCTGTGCCAGCAAGACAAGCCAGCAGACCAGTGGCAGCAGCTAGCTCAGGTTGTCACAGTGCCTGATACTCCGCACTGAACAAACTTCAGAGCATCACCAAACAGCTGAGGTTTCACTCTGACTCCCATATCTCATGTAGAATGTCTCTTGCCATCAGTGATAACCTGGAACTCTATAAGGGAGGGAATTCTGGAAGGAATTAGCTCTGGCTTAACTAAGTTGATAAAACACAGGGCAATTACAATGAGAATTATCGAGTGTAATGATTACCAACCAGGTGGTTTTGCTTCTCGGAGCAGGGAGAAGCAACTGCTTAGGTTCATTTATTATTGGAAACATAGATCTGTATTTGAGAACTTAGTACATGCCCAGGACATGTGGCACCTGTCACACATGCTTAGTCTTAGAGGGCCCTTACTTAGACAAATAAACACAGAGGAGCACACCTTTAACCCCCAAGTTGATTTCAAATCCATTAAAAATATGGACCATCCTCTGTATTTCTTTGACTCTTTCCTAACTCCCCATAATGACTTGCATGCAAGCTGATTTTTCTTGGGTATGGGAGCTCAATCGGCCCTTTATATAAAACCACACTTATATATACACACAAAATCTCTTAAAGGCTAGAAGTTGTACACAACACCAGCAGCTGGATCATAGGCCTCTTGAGACATGTTTTACAGGTAAACATGGATCCTTTCTTAGGAGGATTTTTATCACATTGTAAAAGAGGATGGAATGCCAGCATTGATAATTCCAATTAAATTCTCAGTAAAAATTCTTCCTGGTGATTTAATGGCAACATTTGAGGCAGATGTCACTTGATTGATGAGATGAAAACTAGAGAAAAACCTAAGCCAAGAAGAGTAGTGTGTCCCTTCACAGCCTCTGTTTTCTGTTAGATTGTTGGCATTTCCAGGGAATTCCATGGCATGGATTCTGTCCTACCCTGGGAACAGTAGGAAATAGAAAAAGGTAAGAAGAGATACTGACTGATGGCAACTTGCTTATGGATCTGATGATGCTGAAATTGATTAGGACTTTCATACATTGAAGGAAAGTCTCAGCATTTTAAATAACCACCAACAGTATGTAATTAATAAGATGAAACATACTTTGCTGAATCAATTCTCCAGTATCGAAATTTGGGGATTCTGCTCTAAGAGAACTATAAATAATCTCCACTGAATAGATTGCTATGCAAATCATTATATGACTGTGCACTTGACTATGTCCTAAAGATAAAATTTCACATATGGAGTCACTGGGTAAAAGGGCATTCATAGTTTAAAGCCTGAGATCTTCATTTTTAAAAGGAGCAAATATTTCAATATGAATAGACTTAATCCTGGAGGAGGGTTGTATTTGAAGTATAATTATAGGACTTTTAGGATATAAGTGGCCCAACTCTATACTTTTCAAGAGTGTATGTGCCTGCTCAGAGTAAATATTAAACCAAATCTCAGTTCTGCAATCTGCTACTCAATTGTTCAATTCTTCAGCATTGCAAAGGGGAAAAATAGTTTGGATAGTGTAACAAACATATTGATCTATTGAAATATTACCTCAGAGATATTTAATTTCTGTAAAAATAATTGGGTCTGTGGGAATAATTATAGCTATCAAATAGTTTCTTTCAAATAAAAAGAGAGAGAATTTAGGAAAGGGGGTTAAACCATTAAGTATCCGAGTCTTAGATCTTTTAATCCTCAGGAAAAGAAGCATGAAACTTGCTCTGAAATTGGGGGTGGGCAGGGAGGAAGAAAGGAAAGGGGTAGTTCTTATTTCCCATCCTTCCCAAGTTCTAAGGGGTTGGCAGCATATCAAGCTCCATGTGTCTGTCCATCTGTTAGTACCTCTTGGCTTTGGGTGAGGGCTAAAAGGAAAAGATAGAGGAATGCTAACTAAGAAAGGGCCTTAAATTTTGTGCCTTCTGTATCACAAGGGCAAAAGCCACGTGGCTTCTGATTAAATAACTGGTTGATATACTTTCACAAATTCTCTTAATCATCAGCTATTCTCTGAAGTTTGTACCATTATGTCCATTTTCCAGATGCACAAAAAAATAAAAATAAAAAATGATAAAAGGTTGCCATGGTTTGCAGTTGTCATATAAGTTATAACAGAGCAGGAAATGAAGTTTGAATTCTCACTTTGTGATTCCAAGCATGTAATTTTCTGGTACTCCACTGGTCCATTTGTGTTCATCAACAACTACTATGTACCAAGTACTTTCATATAAGAAATTGTGTACATTTTATCCTCAGAAAATACTCTGAAGTCCGTGTTACCATCTATGTTAGTTTGCTAGGGCAATCACAACAAAATGCCACCAACTGAGGGGTTTAAATAACAACAATTATTTCTGAAACACAAATCTCACTGTCTAGAGGCTGCAAGTCTAACATCAAGGTGTTGGCAGGGCCATGCTCCCTTTGCAGGTACTAGGAGGAAAGATCTGCTCATTCCAGGTTTCTCTCCCAGGGTCTTCTGGCAATACCCTCAGATAGTTTTTTGACTTGTGATATGGTAACCCCAATCTTCACATAACATTGTCCCTGTTTCGGGGTATCTGTCTTCAAATTTTCCTTTTCTACAATGATACCAGTCATGTTAGTGCCCATCCTAGTCCAAAATGATACCCTTGAGTTCATTGAGAATAACCTCATTCTGATTTAACTTATTTTATCTTCAATTACTTTATTTCCAAATAAGGCCACAATCAGAGATACTGGAGGTTAGGGCTTCAATATATAATTTTGTGGGTATACAATTCAACCCATAATACCATCTTCATTTTTCACAAAGCAAAATTAATTGATGTAAGATTGCTGAGCATGCAAATGTCAAGGGCAGCGTTTGCAATCAGTTTCTCTGACCAGGAGCCCACAGATTTTCACTGTTATAGTTCCCCTCCCCCTAAATAAATATAGATTCAATCAGAGTCAATCTGACTGAGGCATAAGCAATTGTTATGCAAATTGTACATTAGCAATGCAAATGAAATGTAATTACAGAGATGATTTAATCCCAGGCCAGCCCATTTGGTGGATTTAAATGGGCTGCAAAAGGCATGTAAGAGTCTTGGTTTGGAGAATATAGGGCCTTCAAACATGTGGGGCCGCTACAGGAAAACAGGGTTGGAAGCTGGGAAGAGATTAAACTGACTCTTGAACCAGTTCATAGGTGCTACTGAAGAGAACATTGAAGACAAAGTGCTAAGTGGGGTGCAAAGAATTCATACCTGAAGCTGCATATCCCAAAATAGACAACTTGTCTAATTTATGATAAATCCAGTTGTTATGGTTTAGATATTAGAAGTCCCCCAAAAGCTCATGTGTGAGATAATACAAGAAGGTTTAGAGGAGAAATGATTGGATTATGAAAGTCTTATACCCAATCAATGTATTAATCCCTTGATGGTACTAACTGAGTGGTAACTGTAGGCAGGTTGGAGGAGGCAGATCATTGGGAGCGTGGCTTCTTGTATTTTGCATATATTTTTCCACCATGATGTTCTACCTCATCTAGCTCCCAAAGGAATGGGGCCAGCTGTCTATGAATTGAGACCTCTGAAATTGTGATCCCTTAAATAAACTTTTCCTCTTCTACAATTGGTCTTGTCAGGTCTTTTAGTCACAGCAGTGAAAAAGTTGACTAAAATACTAGGCTGGGCCCTGGTGGGGATTGCTGAATAATCCCAATAAAGTTACTATTGATAAATAAATAATCCCAAGGAGGCCAGTTATTTGAGCTAGGGTGACCAGTGCCCTACTCTATCTAGAACAGAGGGATTTCCCAGAATGGAATTTTTGATGCTAAACCTTACAGTCTCAGACAAAACTGGACAGTTGTTACCTACCAGGGAGTGAAATCTTAAAGTCTACAAGAGAACTTGGTTAATTAGCAAAGGAAAGCCCTCTGCTTTAAGTCCCAGGGTCAATCATTTGCAGCAGGAACCCTTCAACTTGTGCTGGAAATAAGACTGCTGTAAGACACAGCAGCTAATCCATATATAGCATTATTCCTAGAAACATACACCATATTTGCATTATGATGCTCTCTTCTTAGTGGAGCTAGAGGTGTTAGGAAATGGGTGGTCACAGATAGGCATTGGTCCTTAGTTAGCAATGTGAGCTGTATCAAAGGCTAAACCCTCCCTCACTGAAGGGCCTATTCAACTCTCTCTCTCCACTCCCTTCTCTGATCCCTTATATGAATAGCAAAGAGAGAAGAGAATTTCTCAAATCTTTTGGATCATAAAAAAATCAAATAAGTCCCTTATTAAAAAATACAGATGCAGAGGCCAACTTGTTCAGAATCTCCAGGGGTGAACCTAAGAAAGTCTATTTTTAAAAATTAATTAAAATAAAGACATTTCCCAGGTGATTGTCAAAAGTGGGCATCCTTGGAAATTCTGGACTGGATGCCAGCAGGATACCATGTTCTCATGGTCCTCTCAGAAGATATGGGAGCCCCTCCCCTGCTTTATACCCACAATCAGGTTGTGCTGGGGGGGGAGGGCATCTGGAGATGCTCTCGGTGCTGCTGTCCACAAGCAGATTTTTTTTTTCTTTTTCTTTTTCTCAAAACAAGCACCTAGGCAAAGGGGCAGATAGGGACTTTGTTTTCCTTTTATAATTTATCCATGAGGCGTTTTTTAACACAGTCTACCTACAGGAAATGTTTTTGGCAGCCAAAGAGAACTTGGGAAGAGATAGGATGTCCTTCGCCTTGATCTGGGGCTAGTGTTATCTGGGGGTACTCAGGGGACGACAGCGCAATGTGAGTTAGAGGGGTTTCCTCTGTGTTGTGCTCAGGTTTGGGCGGAGGAAGGGGAGGGTTCCAGATTGTTAACCAGTGGCAGCTGGCAGCTTTATTGTTTTTTAATTAAATAACCCCCAGCTACACAAGCACACACCAATCCCCCTCCTCCTCCTCCTCCTGAAACCTCATTAAGCAAGAGGACTATAATTAAACCCAGAATCCAGGGTTGACACTCCTACCATCAGTCTATTGCTTGTGCAGCCTGGCTGTGGGCAAAAAAGCGGCCTTTGCATTTTATGGGCAGAGGGTGATAACGGGGAGAGGCCATCTTTATTTGTCACTTAATGGGCAACTTGGCCCTCCCTTCAGGGCAACCAGATGTGTCTCTTGTCCTTAACCACCTCCACCGTGGATGGATGGCTGCCCATCAAATAAAGCAAGACATCTGCCTGGAAGGGCCAATTTACCTCAAACAGGTGAGGACTTTGATTCCGAGAGCGAGGGAATGTTCCTGAAGTTACTTTGCAGTGCGTTTGGGCCCAATATGTCAGGAATATTTTCACATGATTGGAGGTGGATCGCCATGAGCACTTTTAACTTATTATGCCTGCTTATTTCCTACCAGGGACATATGGCTGTAGATGAGGATGCTTTTCCTACCCTGCCACTCATTCTTTCTGCCCGCCTCACTTGCTCTGCCTCATCCAGTGTCTTTCTCCATCTTCTCCCATTTCTGAACATTTTCCTCCCAGTTTCTAACTGCAGAGTTCATTCACGTGCTGGCTCTTCTCATTGATATTAGGAAACTGGTTTCTTAAGACAGGAGCAGATTTCTTTAAAATTTCTCCTTCGTGGGGAGGGGTGGAGGAGGAAATGAACACAGAGAGGCAGGGCTGTTTCCAGATGTAATCTGTTCTGTAAGGCCAAGTTTCGTTCCCCACCCCCAGCTTGGGCAAAGCTCTGGTAATACTGTTTCCAGCTAAACTCCCAAACCCAGTGAAAATGAATTTATCATTTACATCATTTCTCTTTGTAGCTCTGACAATTCATATTACCCCAGAACCTGACATCTCCACTTTCCTCCAATTGATAAATAATCTCTTTTTGATTTCTGTAACTGAGAAACATCATAAGCCCAACATACAAAGGAAGATTCATGGGTCTTTTATTTCACATGTGAGCTCCTTGAAAAATGGAGTCTGCCTCGCCATTTGGGCATTAATTCCTGACACGCCACTTATCATATTTTGATTGTTTCTAAGAGAACACCATATTTTAACTCTTTGGGAATGATTTAACTGATCAAATACACCGGCATCTGGTTGTTATGGTAACTATAGTTCTAAAAATAATATAAAGAAAAGACCACCTTTAATTGAAATCACAAGAAGTTGTTATGGTAACTGGAATTTTTTTTTAAAGTAACTAGGTTAGACTACATTTCATTTTATCTAGCACTTTGCACAAACAAATTCTGATTAAAATATCAGGTTTAATTTAATCAGTTAATTAATGTCACTAAATGTCATTTATCTTAAAACTCTCATTTACATTCAGTGCTGAATTATCCAACTTGCTAATTTGTAACCGTTTTCTGCCTTCGATTTAACATTCAGGGACCTGGGGCAAAGTGTGCAATGAGTGTGCCAAGCTGTGTTTTGCTGTGCACTAAGGTCTGACCCTGCCCCTCCTTAGACCCTGGAAGACTCTGTTTCTTTAGCTGTGTAGTGGGGATGTTATTACCAGTTCTGCTTTTGCAACATTCTTATATGGAACACATAAGATTGTGTACCTGAACATGTTTTGATATTCCATAATTTACTACAATGTAATGCTTTATTATTTTATTGTATTCCTCTGTTTGTACATGTTTTGGATATTGAATTTTTAAAAGGAAACTATATGAAAATAAGCTGGAAATATTTATCTTACAACACTGACTACAGAACTTTGGTTTAGTGACTAAATTAATTGAGGAATGTAATGCATCACTCTTATCTCCCATGCCAAAACCCTCAAAGAAAAATTGGAGGTGTCTTATAGGCAAGGATAGTTCTAACCCCTTCTTTGGTATCCCCTAGAGTGTCCTGCGTATAGATGGTGCTCAAATGCTACTTAATGAATTTACATTAATTGGCAGTGTTTTAGCAATGTGTTCCACATGCCTGAGGACCTATGGTGAAATATACTCGTAGGACATTCAAATTATCCCACCTTGAGAAGGGAAGTGGACTTGTTAATAACTATTCTCACGTCAACTTTACACTTTCTATGATGGAAGACGGAGAGGTTGGCTCTGCAGGAAGGTGGGTGGTATGAGAGGATTTAAGAAAGTCCCAGTGAAAAGGTCACCCTTGAAGAATACATAGCAAGGCCTAGGAGGATTTGTGGGTATTGGAAGTCATTCCATTTGGTGAGAACAGTGTACATGGTGGGCTCGAGCCTATTCCAAAATTTCTCCTTGGTGATGTCCAGAGAGACAGTAGTAGCTGGAACTGGAATATTGAGGGCTCTGGGTCATTTTCACCATCTAGAACTAAAAAGGCTAGAACTTAGTGTCTGAAACCAAGAAGAAGAAGAAGAAAAAGAAGCAGCAGCAGCAGAAGCAGTAGTCGTGGTTTTGGTTCCAAACAGAAAAATGTAAAATTGAATTCAATAAATGTTTAAACATCTACAAAATCTAACATTGAGCCAACTTCATTAATTGTCATGTTTACTATTCCTAAATATTTCATTACACTTAAAAACAATTTGAAGCTTACATTTTTCTCACTTTGCAAGAACTCCAACAACACAAGTGATTGCCAGGAAATCATAGCCAACCTCAAATTAAGTTAGTTATCCGTAGCCAAATTATTTCAAAAGTGAAATCACATTATTGTACCCCCCAAAGTAGATGCATGTTATTACATTCAATTTAGTGTAGAGTGGAACTTCCAAAAGTAAGAATTCCAAGAGCCTATAAAATTTTTTAATATATACACAGGGCTTATTTTTTAACATAAAAAATTCCTAAGAATTAAAAATAAGAGGAAATGACATAGCAAAACATAGACAAAGTCGGGGATATGAGTGTCAGAGTGATAACCACACAGACTTAGTAAGAAGCAAGACTGTGTTACAGAAACAGTGGTGAACTGAGAGAAACACCTGAGTTCTATTCCTGGTTCTATTACCAAATGGGAGACTCTGGATGAACAGCTGGACTTCTCCAGAGCTCCCTTTCACATGCTGCAGTGTGATAGGCTGCTGTGATCATATCAGCATTTCTCAAAAGGAAGTCTTACAACTTCCTCACTCTCTGAAAGCCAGTAGCAACACTGAAAGGGGGGCGGGGGGTGAATTTTCTGGTCTTCTCTCAATCAGCCTTTTCAAATATTTTATAATCATCCAATCTCCTGCATTAAATACCTTCCTACCTGAAATACCTGAAACTGATTTTCTTTCTTTTTTTTTTAATATACTCTATTTTTCCTCTTTTTCCTCACATTTTTTATTGGTTGCATTATAGTTGTACATACTGATGGGATTTGTTGTTTCAGATTTGCACATGCACACAATATAACCATATAATTTGACCAGTGTCACTCCCCAGCACTTCCCTCTCCCTCTCCCTCTCCACCTCTCACCGCTTGGTCCCTTTCCTCTACTGATCTCCCCTTGATTTTTAAAAGATACACCTCCACCTTTCTTTTCTTTTTCCTCTCTAGCTTCCACATGTGAGAGAAAACCCTTAACCATCTGAGTTTGACTTACTTTGCTTAATATGACTGTCCCTACTTCCATCCATTTACCTGAAAATGCCATGATTTTTTTTTCTTCATTTCTGAATAAAACTCCACTGTGTTTATATACCACAATTTCTTTATCCATTCATTCATTGATGGACACCTAGGCTCATTCCTTGTTTGACTAATGTGAATTGTGCTGCTATAAACATAGGTATGTATGTATCACTGTAGTAAGATGACTAATTCTTCAGAATAAATACTAAGAAGTTATATCACTGAATCATATGATGATTATTTGCCTAGTATTTTGAGGAACCTCCATACTGATTTCCATAGTGATTATATTAATTTATAGTCCCACCAACAGTGAACAAATGTTTCTTTTTTTCTCTCCATATCTACTCTAGAATTTCTTACTCTTTGTATTCTTGATGCCTGTCATTACGACTGGTGTGAGATGAAATCTCAGTGTAGTTTTGATTTGCATTTCCCTAATTTCTAATGATGTTGAACTTTTTTTCATATATTTATTGACCATTTGTATTCTTTTAAAAAATATTTAATGTTAGATGGACACAATGTTTTATTTATTAATTTTTTTGTGATGCTGAGGATCAAACCCAATGTCTTACATGTGCTAGACGAGTACTCTACCTCCGAGCTATAACCCAGCCTATATTTCTTCTTTTGAGAAGCATCTGTTTAGTTCATATGCCTATTTATTAATTTGGTGCTTTTTAGGGGGATGTAAATTTTTTAAGCTATTTATATATTTCAGATATTATTCCTCTGTCAAAAGAAGAGCTAGCAAAGATTTGCTCCCATTCTGTGGGTTTTCTCTTAACATTCCTGTTTCCTTTTGTTGTACAAAAGCTTTTTAATTTGATGTTTTCCTCTTTATTAATTCTTGGCATGATTGCTTTATAGTATAATTTGAAGTCAGATAGTGTATGCCTCCAGAATTGCTCTTTTGACTTAAAATTGCTTTGGCTATTCTGCGTCTTTCATTCTTCCAAATGAATTTTAGGACTGTTTTCTCTAGTTCAGTAAAGAATATCATGGTATTTTGATGGTGATTGTATTCAAGCTGTATATTGCTTTTGGTAGCATGACCATATTTAACAATATTAATTCTGCTACCCATGAACATGAAGGTCTTTCCATCTTCTCAGGTATTCTTCAATGTTTTATAGTTTTCATTGTAGAGGTCTTTCACTACCTTGGTTAGATTTATTCCTAAATTATTTATTTATTCACTTAGAATAATGTGAATGGAATTGTTTCCTGATTTCTTTCTCAGAAAATTCAATGTTGGTATATAGAAAAGCTACTGATTTTTGTATGTTGATTTTGTAACCTTCTATTTTGCCAAATTTGTTTATCAGTTCTAGCAGTTTTTTTCATTGTCTAGGTATAGAATCATATCATCTGCAAACAGTGATAATTTGACTTCTTTCTTTCCTATTTTTAACTCTGTTATTTCCTGTCTTGCCTAATTACTCTGGCTAGAATTTCTAGCACTACGTAAAACAGGAATGGTGGGAGTGTACATCTTTGTCCTGTTCTAGATTTTAAGGAAAATGATTTCAGTTTTCCCTATTACTATGGGGTTGGCTTTAGATTTTTCATATATAGCCTTTATGATGTTGAGATAGGTTTCTTCTATCCTAGTTTCTTCATTTTTTTAAAAATCATGAATGGTGTTAAACTTTGTTGGAGGCCTTCTCTCTATCTATTGAGATTACTAAGTGATTTTTATCCTTAACTCTATTAATGTGATGAATCACATTTATTGATTTGCATATACTAAGCCATCCTTGCATCTATGGAGTAAAACCAATTTGGTCCTGGTAGACAGTCTTCTTAATATGTTGTTGAACACAATTTTCTAATATTTTACTAAGAATTTTTCTTTCTAAGTTCATTAGGGACATTGGCCTGCAGTTTTCCTTCCTGATGAGTTCTTACCTGGTTTTGGTATGAGTGTGATATTGGCTTCATAGAACAAATTGGGAAGTGTTCCATCACTTTCCATTTTATGGAATAACTGGAGAAGTATTGACATAGTTCTTCTTAAAAGATTTGGTAAAATTCAGCTGAGAATCCATATGGTCCCAAGCTTTTCTTTGTTGGAAGATTTTCCATTTCTGCTTGTGTCTCATTGTAAGTTATCGGTCAGTTTAGGTTTTCTATGTCTTCTTGATTCAGTTTTGGACGATCATATTTGTCTAGAAATGTATCAGTTTCTTCTAGGTTTTCAATTTATTGGAGTATAAGTTTTCAAAATAGTCCCTAATGTTCTGGATTTTTGAGATGTCTGTGGTGATTTCTCCTTTTGCATCTCTAATTTTATTCATTGTGTTTTTCTCTGCTTTTCTTTTGGTTAGTTTGGCTAAGGGCTTCTCAATATTTTTCATCTTTTCAAAGGTCCAGCTCTTTGTTTCATAGATTTTTTTTTTTCAATTCTCAAGTTTATTGATTTTGGCTCTGATCTTAATTATTTCTTTCCTTCCACTGGTTTTGGAATTGGTTTGTTCTTTTTCAAAGGTCTTGAGATGCAGCATTAGGTTGTTTATTTGGGATCTCTCTAGTTTTCTTATGTAGGTGCTGTAGCTATAGACTTTCCTCTTAGAACTGTCTTCATAGTGTCACAGAGGTTCTGGTATGTTGTATCACTAATCTCATTTGAGTCTAAGAATTTTTAAAGTTCTCCTTTGAATTTTTCTAGCATCCACTTATCATTCAACCTCCATGTGTTTAATACAGTTTCTGTAGGGTTTTTTTCATGTTGATTTCCAATTTCATCCCATTATGATCTGATAAGATTCAAGCTAAAATTCGGTCTATTTTGGAGAAAGTGGAACTGATTTTTCTGACATAATTCTAATATACTATAATTATTGATAGAATTATTCTCCCCTAGTCTTAGGAACAAGATTTTGTCTTTTGAATATCCTTTGAACCGAGTGACTTGTGAAGAGATTGAATATGCCTTTGTTCTATTTTCTTCTTTGTCCAGTGCAGGAAAAATTGAAAATCAGCTGGCTTACCCAGAATATTTTCTTCCTTCTCAATACAGAGCTCCAATCAGCTACTCCCAGTTACGAGGAGATGGTGTTAAATATGAAATAAATTTGTCATTCCTGACCCAGCTGGGGAAAAAAGATGTTGAAAGAATAAATTAGTTCATGAATGTAAAATAAACTTTAATTTAACTCTTTACTCTTTTAAAGACAAAGCACACATCACTTAGCCTTCTGCTGATAGCTGTGGTTGCTGTTTAGAGAAAGAACAAGTAAAAATAAAGGCATAGAGAATTCTGGAGAAAGTTTCTTTCTTGTTTTTCTTTGAATACAGAAACTACAAAAGGATTAATTCGATAGGCAATATGAAAGTAAGCAAAATGGTATTTATAATAATGATTTTATATATATGCCTTTTACAAAATGTATCTCTGGTTCAATCTTTTTATATCCATTAATTAGTACATGTCCTAAATATATGCATGCACTATTACATGAAGGAAAGACATTTTCTTTGCCTTTTCTGAAGAACTAAAAACAGGATGTCGATAAGGTGATACTTTAGTTGATGGTTTATGAGGCCTATTAATGTAATAGCTTTTAAAATTTTTGTTTTTAATCATAAAATCCTTAAACCAGAGAAGGTCTCTGGGGGTCTGAGGCTCTAGCCCTCTGCCTGTACCTAAGTGTTCCTAGACTAATGATCATCTTTTCTTCCCCTCAGTAACTTACTTCAAAGAAGTTAATTTTTGGTTTTACTTTTATCTTTTAAAAACCCCACTTTTGTCACCATTTCTCCATAATTAGCATATATGTGTTTAATTGGCTTACTCATGTCCCATCGCTCAACTGGTTCTTTCTTTTTTCACTGATTTTTCAAGAACAGCTGCCCAACCTTTGAGTTGAACTTTGCTCACCAAGTCATCATTTCACCTACACTATTTTTATGACTAGGCATATATTTAAGCAAAGATAGTTAATTTTATGCTGTTTCACAATAACTTTTGTTTAAAAGAGTCTGGAATTATGATGCTGTATAGTCCAGGTAATAGTGACATTGTTTGCTTATGTATTAATATTACCCACTTGTGCATTAACACTTGTAGAAAGGCTATCTTAGAAGTAACTGACTGTGGTTTCCATTTGTAGTTATTGATATCAGAAATGCCCCTTCATTGTAAATAACTAGAAACCAGGAGGTATTCTCCAGCTATTTGGGGGCACTGGATAAAAGGCAGCAGAGGACTCTGAACCAGCATAGAAGGTACATAGACAGGTGAGATGTAGAATTACACCGACTTTCTACCTGAAAACATTTCTGGATTGTGGCCCAGGGAGGGGAAACCCAAGCACAGCATGACAGTCTTGTTAAATTATAAAGACCGCAATTGGAGTTTGAGCAAGCTAAGTCAGCTGGGATTTTTCTTGTAAGACAAATCACTGGAGAAGAGAAAGATAAGAGTAGATATGACTCTAATAATCAATTCAATCTCAACGGTTGCCTCATTCTGTAAGTTGTTTTGTTCTCTTGCCCTTCTTTCTGTTTGTTACTAGGTTTACAATATTCTTGATTTATTCTTGATTCAGGACAAAAGCAAAATATAGAAAGTATAATATGACCAATTAGGGTATCTAAGGAAGCAACACCATGAGTTTCTCAAGAAAAGCAGAAAAAAAATTTTTGACAAAATTAAATACCACTTTTTGATAGTCTCTCAGAAAATTGGGAATAGGAGAAAATGTTGTCAATCTGACAAAAAGCATCTACAAAAAAGAAATGGATATCGTTCTTAGTAATGAAAAACAAAATGTTTTTCTCTTTTATCAGGAAGAAGGCAAGAGTATCTGCATTAACTACTTATCTTCAAAATTGTACTAAAAGACTTAACCAGTGTAATAAGAAAAAGAAATTGGCATACAGGGTTGAGAAGGAGTGAAAAGCCAACCTCTTTACTTGCAGGTCATGTATGTAGAAAATCAAAAAGTAGCTAAAAAACAAAGTTGAAAAGGAACCACTAATGAGTCAATTTATTAAGATCAATTGCATGTAATTGTACACAAGATCAACTGTAAAAATCATTTATATTTCTATATACTATCAACAAACAACTTAAAAATAGTTTAAAACAGTTTTCAAAATAGTTTAAAATATGAAAAAACCCAACATACTTAGACATAAATTTAACAAATTTAAGATTTATACACTGAAAACTACAAAATGTTTCTGAGATAAATTTAAAAAGATAAACATGAATGTAGACATATATCAGAGATCATATTAAAGATCATATTCCCTAAAGTGATCTTTACATCTAATGCCATTGTAGTCAGAATTTCAGCAGGGTTTCATGTAGATTTGACAAGTTAACTTGAATAGCCAAATAATTTTGAGAAAGAAGGACAAATTTGGAGGTCTTGCTAAAAAGCTCAAGTAATCAAGATACAACGACATTATTATGAGAATAAACATATAGACAAATAAAACAAAATAGAGAATACTGATTTGAATCCACACAATATTTCTAACACAGATTGCCTAGGAGACCTTTCCCTATCTTTTCACTGAGGAAAGTAAAGTCTTCTCAACTAAGGATTGAAAATTGGAAACTAGATGTCCACAAAGAACACACAAAAAATTTGAGCTCTTCCTTACATCTGGACTCTTTAACTCTAAATTGATCAAATTTTTAAACATAAAAGTTAAAATCATAAACTTTAGAAAAAATTTACATAAAAAGATTTTGTTCTTCGTAAGTAAGCATTTTCAGAGTAGAAGGGCAAGTCACAGATTGGTCACTAATGCATGCATCTAACAAAGGTCTTGTAAACAATATATGAAGAACACTTATAATTCAGTTAGAAGATGGAGTAATAAAAATGTGCAAAAGATACAAACTAATATTTTTTTATAAAACAAGATATATGAATGGACAGTAAGTACATGAAAAAATCCCTATTTCATTAGTCATCTGAGAAATGTAAATTAAAACGTGAGGCTACTGCACACTGTTTTAAATGGCTAAAGTGGTAAAGACTGACAGGCTGGGGGTTTGCAAAGATGTGATGCAACTAAAACGCTCACAAAATCCTGGTGGGAAAATAGCTTGTCAGTTTCTACCTGAGGGAGAGGGAAAAAAATATATAGATAGATACATCTGGATACAAAAACTTCTAAATATGTGTTCATAGCAGTTTTTAAAAGAATACCTAACTACAGCAATCCCCATCAGCAAACTACAGAATAAACATAATGTGATATGCCATACAATGAAATATCATTCAACCGTGAAAACCTAATGCTTGATATATACAACAATATGATTAATTTGGTTCATCCACTCTATTGTAAGTAGCCTGGCACCACTAAACAGCCTGATAGAAGCTGCCAGCAGGGAAGAAGGAGGGGCTAGATAGCAATGGGGATGATTAACTGTTCCTTGCATCCCACTCAGTCTGATCCACCCTGCTTCCTGTGACTAAGGAGTCTGATTGGAAAGAGTGGGGTGAGGAGCAGTTATGGGAGCTCTGAGATAGCAGCAGTTCTAGGTTCTAGTTTTAATTTATGAAGATTGAGCAAGGATAATGCAAGGGATACCAACAACATGAAACAGATATAGAATAAGGCTCAGTCCATTTGGCTCAGGTTTAGAGATTGGCACTTGTTGGCTCAGGTTCTGGATTTGTTCATTCTGCCCAGTGACTAGGTAACACTAAAAAAAGTAGGTACTGCCCCAATAAGATCAATATAATGGAATCTAGAGTTTTATATACCACAGAGATTTAGAATTTAGCTCACATTAAAAGGTTCTTAAATAAATTTTTGAATTTTGGAATAGGTTTGCATAATAGATCTAGATTTACAGAAAGGTTTTGAATACAGAGAGATCCCATATACCCCACGCCTAGTTTCCTCTTTTTGCATTTTACATTAGTATGGGACATCTGTCATAATTAATGAACTAACATTGATATGTCATTAACTAAGCCCATACTTCATTCAGATTTCCTTAGTTTTTACCTGATGTTCCTGTATTATTCCAGGACCCCCTGTAGAGTACCACATTAAAGTTAGTCACCGTGTCTCCTTAGGCTCCTCTTGGCTGCAACAATTTCTCAGACTTTTCTTGTTTCTGATGACATTGCCAGTTTTAAGGAATACTGGTCTATTTTAAGGTATAGCTTGTAGATTGACCCTTGGATAGAACTATCTGATGTTTTCATTATGACTGAATTGGGGTTATGGGTTTGGGTAAGGAAGAACACAAAAGTAAAGTAAAATTCTTAATACATCATATGGAGGGCACATCCTACAAATGTGACTCAACCACTGTTGATGTCAACCTTAATTGTATCTGTCTAGTTTCTTCACTGTAAAGTTTCCATTTCCCTTTCTGATCCATAATGTACTTATGTTAATGTTAGCTTTCCTTTATAATAAAAAAACACCTGAGATAACCAACTTGTAAAGATAAAAGTTCATTTTGGTTTACAGTTTTGGAGATTCCAGTCCATGATCAATTGGCCCCATTGCCTTTGAGGCCAGTGATGAGGAAGCACATCATTACAGAGAGTGTAATGGAGCAGAATTGCTTACCGCATGATCAGGATGCTACAAGACAGTGAGTGGAAGGGACCAGAGTTCTACAATCCCCAGTGATATACCCCTAATCACTTAAAGACCATCCACCCACTAGACCCCACCTCTTAAACATTCTACCACTTCCCAATAACACCTCCCTGGGGACCAAGACTCCAAAATGTAGGCTTTGGGGAAACATTCAAGATCAAAATATAGCAATATTCTTTGTAGAGAAATCACCTGGCACAACCCACACATGCAGAATGGGATTTATGCTCTGTCTCCCAGAGTGCAGACTACGTACATAAGTTGTATGGAATTCTTCATGGTAGCTCTGTCTCTTTTCACCTTGGTTATAACCCCAACTACTTTATTCTCTGAAATTGTTAACATTTTAGCTATGGAGAGTTCTTTCATTGACTCCTCTGTCTTTCTCATATAATACCGTTATTGTGTTTTTTGAGATCTTCTTTATCTTCTGGCACTACAAGATGCTTCAGACCCATCTTATACATGTCCTTCCTCAGGTTTATCAAAAGTCATTTCTCGAAGGAGCCCTGCTTTCTTCTATTGGAGAATGGAATCAAAAAACAAATCTGGGTGTGAGGTTTGCCTATGACAACTGAAATGTCATTGTCTTTAGGCCTTCTCAACTGACAGAACAAGGAAATACATGTGTATATGATAACTCATGCATATATACATATCTATTTTTCTCTCCTTCTCCCTCTCTCAAGTAAAGCATGAGTTAATCCTGAGGTTTCTGATTCAAATCCATTTCTACATGTATCATTCCAGACTTCCTTTCCTGCTCCTCTGTAAGCCCAGCCTCAACAGTGAGAAGCCTGGCTCCCACCCTCTCGTCCATATTTCCATGGGGAAGACTTTATCAACCGAGTACAATTGCTTACGCAGTTCTATTTACCTTACAGACTCCACTCATCTCCAGAGTTATTTAGGTTAGTATTTTTCCCCTACCCTCTTCAGTTTCACAGATTTATAATGTAGTTAGATTCTTTTGACATTTCATCCTGAGATCCCACAGTTTTCTAATTTTCTTTTAAATATTTATTTTTAGTTGTAGTTGGACACAATATCTTTATTTTATGTATTTCTATGTGGTGCTGAGGATCAAACCCAGGGCTTCTCTTGTGTTAGGTGGGTGCTCCACTGCTGAGCCACAACCCCAGCTCCTATTTTTTTTTAAATTCGCATACTTTACAACCCACTTTTCCCCATAAAGTTCTGTGTTGTGATGAATACATCATACTGTATATCTACCATTACAATGTCACCATCCTAAAATTATACTGTGCTAAGACAGTAGAATGAATGAGACATAACTTTCCAATGTTCATATGTGGATACAACACCAGTGGCATTCTACACATGTAAAACCAAAGAAAAAATGGGATCATAATTGGAATAAGTTATACTCCATGTATACATAATTTGTCAAGATACACTCTACTGTCATGTATATCTAAAAAAGAACAAATAAAATTGAATTTAAAAATTTTACTGTGTCTCACCTATTCAACCCATCCTCATTTACCTCTTGCCCCCACAATACTGGCAACTACTGATCTGTTTACCACCTTTATAGTATTACCTTTGTGCAATGTTATATAAATTGCATAGTACATATCCTTTTTTTTAGGATGGCTTCTTAGAACATGCATCTGTAATTCTTTCATCTTTTTGCATAGCTTGATAGCTTATTCCTTTTATTACTGAATAAATATTCCATTGTATGGGTGTTTCACATTTTATCAATTGACCTATTGTAGGACATCTTGGCTGCTTCCAGATTTTGATGATTATGAAGAAAGCCACATTGCATGCAGGATTTGTGGTTTTGAAAACATGTTTTCAAATCAGTAATTTCACCATTTCTATGTTGTATGATAAGACTGTGGTTAACTTTGTAAGCAGTAGTCAAACTAGCTTCCAATGTGACTGTACATTTTGCATTTCTACCAACAGTGGATGGGGATGCTCTGCAATTGATATTGTTTTGGATCCTAGCCATGTAGCTATAGGTTTGTTCTGGTTCTGTTTTTTGTTTTAATTTGTATTTATCATATGAAAATATTTTTATATGTTTGTTGACCATCTGTGTATCTTCTGTGGAGAAGTGTCTGTTCAGATCTTTTGCCCATTTTAAATTGGGTTGTTTGCTTTCTTAATGTTGAGTTCAAAGAGGGTTTTTTGTACATTTTGGTTATAAGTCCTTTATCAGATTTGTGTTTTTCAAATATTTTCCTCCTAGTCTATGGCTACTTTTTTCTTTTTATTCCATTAAAATTGCCTTCACAGAAAAGAATTTTAAGATTTTAATAAAATCCAAATTGCAAAAAGTCCAATTTTAATAAATACAAATTGAAGGGTTTTTTTCTTTCATGGGTCATGCTTTTGGTATTGAATTTAAAAACTTATTACCAAACCAAAGGTCATGTATATTTTCTCCTACTTTTTCTTTTACTAAAGCTTTTTAGTTTTTATTTTAGTCTTATTAGAGTTTTAACTTTTTATAATGTATTATTTTTTAAGAAACTGGATTTGTTGGAAATGATAATTTACTTGACAAGGCATAGTTTTATTTCTGTATCGTTAGAAAGTAACAGCATCCTCCCATATCCCCCTCCAAATGGAGTAGAGCAGAAAAGAAATAATGAGCTCTATATGAAGATTTTGATGAGTTTGGAAAGAACCTGTGTCTAATATGACTATAGAAAATGCTAGGATGAATTCTTTTAATTGTTACAATCTTCCTATGCTAATTAAACTTGATATAAAACAAAAAATAAAAATCCATATGTAAATCCTAAATTTTTCGTCTATGATGGGATTGACGGAAGATTGGGGAATATCACCACAGATCTAGGTTGCCATAAGAAGGACTGGATTTTACATAATGAAATCATTCCAGTCCTCAACATCCACCTAAACCTCCCTCTTATGATGATGTTCCTCTCATAGTCACATCATTAGCTGGGCAGTATTTTTCTTATCCCTCTTTTGTTTAAAAAAAAGTCATTAAAATTTGTTAATTTTCTTCTGAATTAATTACTTAGGCCACATCCCACAATTTTGATATTTACTGTTCTTATTGATGTTAATTTCTAAAGTTTTTGTAATTTTCTACTTGACTCAATAATAAGTTCTTGCTAATTAAAGTGTACTCTGTACTTTATCTTTTTGTAACTTTACTGATGCATTATCACTTATTATTTTTAGTTGATTAGTATTAGATAAAAGTATATTCTATATTTGTATGGCATAAATTTTGACTGCCTTTTTTTTTGGACCTGTCAAAAAAAGAAAGAGACATATTAAATCTTCCCTTTGATATTATATTTCCATCCCTTTCTTCTAATTTATATCAGATTTCATTTTTGGTATTTTAATGTAATGTTATCTGATGCATAAAATTGTATGACAGTTTTAGGTTCATTGTAAAGTATACTTTGAGACTGGACATGCCTGTTTCATTTAATATTTCTGCCTTAATTTCTATTGTGTTTGTTATTAGCATTGAGATTATTTCTTATTGTATTTGCCTGATACATTTGCCCACTTTTTAATCATTTAATATATTTTTTGTTTAATAATTATTGATCATATCTTTGGAAAAATGTCACATAGGTTTCTTTTCTCTTCCCTATAATCTAAAAACATTATCTTTTAATGAAGGAGATATTCCCAGTTGAACATATTTAACTATATTTTGTGACATATCTTGTCTTTTTTTCCTCATGGTTTGCTGGCTCTTTTTTCTCTTGTTCTTTCTTTCTCTTTCACTTAAGCCTTTTACTATATGACTTTATTTTGCTGAGTGCCTTTTACGATATTATTTTTTGTCTAATGCCTTTTTCCATATGACCATATATATTTTGACCTTCCTTTGTATTTTGGAAGGAATCTATCCAATGTTTTCTTTCACTAATTGTTACCTTATTTTTAAATCTCCTTCAACCAGGAAGGGATAATGTGTGATGTCATTCTCTTCCCATGAAGACAGTAAATGGATCACATCAGTTTCTGACTAAGCACGGATGTGACCTCAACAAAGTCCTTAGGTGATAATTAACAAGGGTGCAAACACCAGCTGAAATGTACTTACCATCCCTGCTTTTTACTATGCAACACGTTCAGCCAGTGGTTTCCAAACCTTGCTGCACATTGGAAGTAGCAGAGGGGCTTCTAACTGCACCCCATATGAACTGAGAATGCTTGAGGGTGCAGGACAGAGTCAGTGTATCATAGAGGTCCCCAGCTAGTTTCAGTGCTTAACAAAATTCTTCAACTACTGAGTCTAAGCACATTTTTCTGTCATTGTTAATGTGATTCAAATGTAATCTCTTTCTTGTTCTCTTCACCCACTTCTCTCTCTCTCAATTCTCCTTCTACTTCTTTGTTCTCTTTCCTTACCCCTTTCCTGTCTTCCAACCATTTATGTGTTTTCTGATTTAAAAATAAGTTTTGAAATTGGCATTTACTTTTATAACCACATTTACAAAAATCAATTTGGATATCTCTCAATTCTAAATGGTTCAGTGCTTACAGCCAGTTCTTTTATACAATTATCTTCATATTTTGAAACTTCTAAAATTTTGATCTATCAGGCATAACTGTTACAGCTTCAATAAAAATGTTTTTTTTTTCCGAGAAATTCAAGAGAACCATACATTAAACATTGGAAAGCATTTTCTTCTTTTGCCATCATACACCAAATTCAGATAGGTACAAAATTCTTAGATGAGAATTATTTCTCTTTGAAATTCTATAAGCATTAGTGTGTTGTCTTCTGTCTTGTTGAGTTGCAGAAAAGATGCTGAGGCCAGTCTTATTTGAATTCCTTTCTATTTGTATATTATACTTTTTGACAAATAGCTCACACATTTTCCCCTTCCTTCCTTCAATTCTCAAAGTTGGTCAGATGTGCCTTGATTTGGGTATTTTAAAATCCATGTTGCCTGGGTATTGGATACTTGCACTTAATCTGCAAGTACAAAAATTTTTTTCCAGATGAGCAAGACTATTTTTCAAAAGCTTTCTTTTTTCACTTCCATTTATATTGTTCTCTTCTTTGAGAATATCAAGGAACTGTTTGTTCTCCATTTCATTCCTACCATGTCTACCCTATACCTTTTATTTAATTATTCTGAGTTTCCTTCTGCAATCCAGGAAAGCTTTGCATGTTTGCATATCATATGACTGATTCAAGTTTCACAGCATTAGCCAGGAGTGGTGGTGTACACCTGTGATACCAGCAACTCGGGAGGCTGAAGCAGAAGGATCTCAAGTTCGAGGCCAACCTCAGCAACTTAGTGAGACCCTGAACAACTTAATGAGACCCTGTCTCAAAATAAATAAAATAAAAAGGGTTGGTGGTGTGGAAAGCATCCCTGGGTTCAATCCCTAATACCAAAAAAAAAAAAAAAGAGTTTCACAGCCTCAGGTAGATTTTGGCCACCACTCTCGTGAATTCTATCATCCCATTGCATTTTATCCCAAAGACCCTTTTATTTTCTGTTTGTTGTTATTTTGCTTCTTTGTCCTATTTTTAGAGCATTCTGCTCTTGTTTCACATATGCAAATCCTTTAGATTTTGGAAGAGATTAATTACAATTTACATTTTAATGTTCTCTTCTCTGTACACATTGCCTTTTTATTAGTTTCCTTGTCTCTCTCTCTCTCTCTTGTTTTCTCTATTTTTCTTTCATACTAAGTGCTTTTCTTGGATTAATGGAAAAACTTCATTGTTTGCTCATATTTAAGAGTGGGTGCTGAAAGACCAATTGGAGGATCCAATATACCTGTCCTCTGTGAATCACTGAAGAGTTTTTATTATCCCCATTGTCAGTATTGGGGGGTTCTAGACTATGAATGGTCATATCCTCTTGAGAAGACTCATCTCTCTCTTTCCTGCAAAGTAAAGGTTAACATTCTAGAAGCCAATGGAAGAGGGAACTGGAGCTCAACAGTCAGTGGGCAAACATGTTCTTAGTCCTGTGTTTGACACTGAGATTGAGGGGTTTCATTGCTGCCCCAGGCCTAGAGATTCCCTTTCTCACTCTGTCTGTATGGAAACCTTCAGGCTTTTCTGGGCCTAGGACCCAGCAATGAGTAGCAATAGGGGGAAGGGAAATGGGAGGCGGTTATGAGACCTACTTCTTTCTTAATATTCTGAATCCTCCAAGTGTTTTGTCCTGCCTTTCTTCAACCTATTTTCTAGAAATATTAGCGCTGCTGATTTCTGAATTTCCTGTCATGGATCACATCAGTTCTCAGTTTTCCCCATCTACATTTCAGGATTTGGCTTTCCTCCGATCTATTACATCATTTTTCCATACATTTGTCTGTTTTCCAGCTTCAAACTTTTGCCACTATTTTCTCTTCTTCTATTTTCTCTAACCATGTGGGTTTCTATATTTTAAAAAATAACAACTCTGTTAAAGCTGTCGTTTTAGACATTTTGGAAACAGATGTGTTTGTGTTAGGCTCCATTTTTACATGGAAGTCCCATAAACTTATTTTGAGGGTTCCATGTTGTATTATTCAGTTTTGTATCACTGCGACCAAAATATCTGACAAGAACAATTTAGAGGAGGAAAAGTTTATTTGGGTTCAGGGGTTCCAAAGTTCTGTCCATGGTCAACTAACTCCATAGGTCTGGGCCAAATTATATAGAACTTCATGGCAGAAGGGCATGGAGGAGAAAAGCAGTTCAGAACACGGTAACCAGGAAGCACAAAGAGACAATATATTAACCCCCAAGGCAAGCCACAGTGACCTACTTCTTCCAGACACATCCTATCTGTCTATAGTTACCATCCAGTTGATCCGTATCAATGGATTAATCCACCAATTAGGTTACACATCTCATAATCAAATCCCATCACTTCTGAAAATCCCTGCATTGTCTCCCACATGAGCTTTTGGGGGGACACCTCATATCAAAACCATCACACTTGTCACTTTCTTCCTTTTACATCTTTTGGGTTCCTTTTTAACTTCTTAATTTTAGTCTCACCTTTAACCTCGACTTTCTTTCTCCCTAAGTTCCCAATTTGTAGTGACCCATGTAGTGACCATTGTTTCAATAATTCTTTTGAATTATTGTTATAGATCGTTCTCAGAGATGATCTATAACTTCTGATCTTCTTTGACTCAAATGTTTGTTTTCTGTTGTATTTGTCATAAGTCTCAGTTATGTTTATGGTATCCTTACTCATTCTAGAACAAGGGAAGATAAATCCAGACTCCATCTTTAAATATTTTAAGACCCTCTCCTCCCAGCTCCTTTTCTTCCATGCTCCTTCCTCCTCTGCCTCCTCTCCACTCGTCTCACAAACACAGTTGTTTACAAGTTTTCATTTGTAATCTAGATATGGAAGGATGAAGTGGTAGAAGGGCCAACAGGACTCATTTCACAGAATAGCACCATAAAATAAGGGTGGAACAATTGCCTGCCTTTTCTAATTGGGCCTTGGAAAACATCTTTCTCTTTTTAAGATCCTCTCTGTGAAACCTAAGTAGATATTTCTCATCCAGCTCTACTTCTTTATAATTTGCATAATTTTTTCCAGATGCTAGCATGAATTTTATTGCTCATTTTACATTTGGGATCATAGATTTGAGTTTTGGCCACAAATTTGGACTTCAAGAAACACTGGCCCTCCTCCCCAGCTGGACCTGTGGTCTTAGTTGAGATGCTTATCCCCTCTCTCTCTACAAAGTGACCATATACCTCTCAAGGAATGTGTCTTCTTACAAACATAGCCAAAGGCAAGAAAGGAAGTTTCTCTCCTAGCATCTCTTTTTATCAGGAAAACAAACAAATAACAATAACAAAACATAGCTGAGAGCTTCCAAGCACTCTGCTCTTTGGGTTCCATTGGCTTTGATTAGGTCACAAGTTGAAACAAGTCTGCAAGAGTGGGTATCTGCCATTTTTCATTCCCTGATGTATGATCTCATGATGGCAAAGGACAGTGTTTATAGCAAGGAAGAGGTCAAGGAATGACTGTTATATACATAACCAACGGTCTTGCTACCACCCTATGAAAATCTTCACAAATACTCTATACAGTAGACACTGTCTAGAAGAAATCAAAGTCTTCTTTATATGAGAAATATTTATTTCATTTCCATACCTGGTGTAGCCCTCCTTTCCCTGAGTATAATCAATATAGACATAGACAATCATAGAATTAATTGATCATGTTTCCGGCTCTGTGAAGCCATCCAGAAAGTTTCAAGATAAATTTATGGCTCCTCATGGTGTATATTTTCTAAACCTATTTTACTTTCAGCTTTGTTTGAACTTCCCCACCCTTAATTTTCCCCAAATCCTTCTTATATAATTCTATTTTATTGCCTTTTGAACTATTAAATGTATTTTTGCAAGTATTATTACATCTTAAACCATTTTGGAACAAGGCCAAGTCTAAATAACAATTAATTAACTACTGATGTTTTTATAACCTGATATTAAATTATACTTGAGAATTGGGAGTATGTCTTGCTGTTTTTTATATATCCTGTGTTTCCTTGTATGTAGTAGCACCCAATAAATGTTTGTGGAATTGAACTGATTTGTCCCCAGGGCTGTTTGACCCCAGCAACCCTCTAAAAGTGGCCTTCCTTTTATTTTCTAAGGGATCTTAGGATTACAGGTATCAACCAGCTGATCTTGCATGCACGGTCAGATAATGGGAAACAAGTCATTCCCATCCATGTGGTTCAAAGTGTGAATCCCTGAACTTGACTGAGATTATTATATCAAACGAATGCTTAGAGAATTATTGATCTGATTTGACTAAATAGTGACCCAGCCAAGCCTGCACACAGCTGCCAGAGTCACACTGGGCCACAACAGCTGGAGACAGACATAGGAAACTAGAAATTATTCAGTTGCAGCCCCTCCAAACCATGTTTGACATGCTATTTATCTTCTTTCACTGAAACTCTCTCTTTCCAAATAAATAGGGGTGGGTGATAGCTTGGGGGTTGTTTACCTTCTATTGAACAAACAAGTTTGAATTAGGAATTAGAATCAGTGAGTCTAAAATGATGAACACGCTTACCCTGGCATTACTTAGAAAATGGGAAAAATAAATTAGATTACTACTTGGAAGGACTCATTGGTTTGGAGAGCAGCAGGGACTTAATTGCAGGTCTAAAGCAGCACAGCCTCCGTTTTTCTCCAGCACGAGCTAGAACCATCCTCAGGGCAATAGGAGGGAAAGCAAGCCAGGGGAGACAGCAGGATGGGACCTGCTGCATGCCCTCAAATGACAAGGTGATGTCACATTTCCATGGGCCCTGGGATTATTACCTGGCATCTTGTTTAACACATTTACTGTCTTGGAGAGCTTCAGGGCACATCTTTTTGTTCCATGGGATATGTTAGGAGCAACATAGTGACAGAGCTTATGATGTGAATGAAAAGATTTTTATTTCTTAGGCAGAGTAAACAGGATGCTTTACTCCATCAACAGCTGTCCTTGATGTGGTATATTCTTTTGGAATAACACATAACAACATAATGCAGTTCACTTGAAATTCTAATTAAAATGAGGTACTTGTCTCCTGCCTCAGCCAAATGAAATTATGGAACACGACTTATAAGCAGCAAGGACTTGTTTCCGCAGTGCAACAGGGTTACAAAGTCAGAGTCCCCCAGCAACAAAGTCAGCTTTCAGAATTATGGGACTTGGGTGGCTGTTGGTCTCAACATCCATCAGCTAAAAGCATATGTGTGTCTCTCTGTATGTGCACATGCATGATTTTCCCTTCTTCTTCTTTTATTTATTTATTTTTTTAATGCCCACAGACTGGCAAACTAAGGCCTTTAAATAAGCATTCACATAACAGTCATAGAACATATGCTAATACTGATTAGTATTATAACACAGTAGAAGCTTCCTGTAATGCCAGTCTGTAGCTACATGGCAGAAACTGACCTTTTAGGTAAAACTAACTTATAATTGGGTCCATTTGTTGCTTCAGAAATGATTGCTCTGGCTGAGGCTCAAGTCTCACCAGTTGCATGTTGACTGTCAATAAAATCCTGATGTATTAATAAGGAATGGTATTCTTTGTCTCCATATAGTCTCTGTGACATTGGTGTATCTTAAAACCAAACTCTATAAGAAATCAGAAAGAGTTCAGAACTCTATAGTCTACCTATATCTGAATGTTATGAACATGCCATATAGTTTACCAAAAAAAGAAAGAAAACAAAAAATACTGATATTATATTTATGTACTTATGGTTTTATATTGATATCACATGCAAAATGCAAACATTTGAATACATTTCCATGGCTTCTCAAAAGAATTCCCGACACATTGATACACAGGAGGTAGCACATTCCAAAGGGTTTAGTAACCTGTTCAAAGTCATGTAATGAGTGGCAGATCTGGGATTTGAAATCAGACAGCTGTTCCAGATCCTAGGCTCTTAAATCCCAACATGTATATACTATTTACTACGGGCAAGGAACTAAGTGCTTTGTAGTTTTGAAACTCAATCCTTACACTGATGGTATTAGATAGATACTTTAATGAATCTTGTTTTTATTGGTGAGATAAATGAAGAATTCGGAGGTCGCATAGCATTCCCAGGGTCAAGCACCTGTTAAATAGTAAGGTGAAATAGGCCAACAACTGTGTTTGCACTATGATGCTATCTTCTGTCCATACCATGTCATCCCATACCTTTAGCAAAGCTTCCTGACACCTCTGTCATAGGTCTCCATGAGCAGCAGTTTGTTAGTTCTGAATTTCTAGACAGCACTGTTTCTAGACTTTTCTTATTAAAACCACAAAAAGCCTTTTATTTTAAAATAAAGGAGTTTCCCATAAGTATTCCTTTTATCTGACTCTGCTTCTCTTTTGCGGTTGTAAGCTGGCAACTGGGAGAAAGAACAAAACAGGTGCAACAGGCTTAGGGCAATGGGGATATTACTGGACATAAATATTTGAAAGCCATCTTTCATTTTTAAGTCCCCTGTGATTTCTTAGCAATAAATGAGTGGTCCTGCCTTTAACTATCACGTATACTGATATGGCCAGAACTTCTGAGTGATCAGGTGTCTGAATAGTTTTGCAACCACAGCCAACATCTAGGAAATCAAATGAGGTAAATTAAAAACAAGAGTGATCTTAGGAGGGGTCTCCAGTATAAGAAGGTCAATTGGTGCTGATAGCCACACCACATACAAAGCCAAAAAGCTGAAGAAGAGACAACAATATGGACAAACCTGGACTCAGAGGCCATGGGAGAGGCACAGAGAAGACAGAGGACCATGTGATAAATTATATTGGACATCTATATCAGTGTGTGCTCAGGGAGTGCCAGTTCATCTTACTAGTAATCTGGAAAAATATAAATAATAGAACAGAACTCCTTGCATAAACTTCAACATGGTGCAAAATATTCAGAAATAAACTAAGAATGCCATTTCTGCTATTTACTTCTTGAATGTAAATTGCACATGTAGATCAAAGGTTGTAAAAGCAAATATAATTATTGGCTTTCCATGGTTTTAATGAAGAAATAGAAACATTGGTGAAACTCAAAACTAACAAAATACCATTTCTTTATAAACATATAGAAAAAATGTTCAGGTAAATAGATGTGTACACACACATTTAGCAATATATTCATCTGGGTATTTTTCTTCTCAGGATATCACTTCTCTTTCTAGAAACTGTTGGTTACTGTATTCCTTCTCTCAAATTGTGGAATCCAGGTTACGTCTGGACTCATTAATAATAAATATGGCTTATCTGGCACCTACTATGGGCTAAGGTCTTTTAAGCTATTATCCATTTATCTTCCCAATAACCCCAAGGGATTTACACTGGTTTTATGGATGAGGAAACTGAAGCTTAGTGAAGTTAAGCAACTTGTTCAGGGACCCAAGTGTTGGAACCACCTGGGGAAGTAAACTCAGTTCTACTGGATTCCAAAGTACTGAGTCTATTATCCCTAGGAGAACTTACTTTGAAGAGCATCCTACCTCAGGGATACAGCAGCATCACTGGGAAACCCTATGGAAGGAAAGTGACCACAGCTATCAACATTGTAGAAACAACTCTAGGGAGGCACTTGGAATGAAATCCACCAAACCATGCTATGTGCATGCACAAATACATCACAATGAATCTCACTTTTCTGTATAATTATAATGCACCAAGTTTAAAAAAATAAATAGAAAGGAAACCAGTAGGGAAATGGGATTGGGGGAGGGAAGAGGAGAGGGAAAGAGAAAATACTGGGAAATTAAATAGAGCAAACTATTATGTGCATGTGTGAATATGCCACAAGGAACCTTGCTATTATGTATAATTATAATGCACTAATAAAAAACATACTAATAAAAAATTCTACTTTGGAAAGGCATCCTAAAGATATTCTTGCACATGGGCTTCAATATGTTCAGACTTGTTTGAAATAAGAAAAATATATAAAATCATAACAATAGAATAATATGTAAATATACTCTGATTCATCTTTAACATGGAACACTGGCTAGCTATTAAAGAGAATGAGGAATCTGGTGTAGCTCAGTGATAGAGCACTTGCTTAGCACATGCAAGGCCCTGGGTTCAATTACCAAGACGAGAGAGAGAGAGAGAGAGAGAGAGAGAGAGAGAGAGAGAGAGAGAGAATATGAAGTGATAATAGCAATACTGATACAGAAAAAAGAATCTTTAAGTCATATTTAACAGTCAAAGTGAGTAGTAGAACAGTATTTTGATATGATCCCATGTATGTTTGTTAAAGAAATGCACATAAGTACAAATATATTATGAAATCATGAGGAAAGTATCAGAAGAGGACATCTCTTTTTCTGGAATGGAATAGATGTGAGAGTCTACAGGATAGAGGAGGGGAAAGAGAAGAGAATGAAGGATGACTTTCAAATTTGGTTCGATAAATTTGCATAAAGGTTTGAGTCTCATAATAAGAAAGGACTTGTTATTTATTTAATGAAAACAGAAATGATGTGGATGTCTTAGCAACTACAGACATCTGGCAAAAGTGTGTTTTTGTTTTTACTTTTCTGGGAGTCTCTTAAATCCTTTCAATCTACCCCATAATCTTTAGCCAATCTCTGCACTTTAGGCATATGCTGGCAAGGGACAGTGAAGAAGAATAATCATTTCAGAGAGGAGTCTTTCTTCTACTCTGTGATGTGTTGTAAAAACATCAACAAACAAAAGCCAGCAATCTTAGATCTCCTGTTCAATAATTCCACAGAATGAAACATGTGATCTGGGAACATCCTATTGATAATTCTAGTGAGGTACAAGCAAGAAGGGGAATCAATGACATATATTTTGAGAGTTCATTGTGAGAGAACTGAAAATTCATCAGAGATTTTCAAGATAGCCATTCATTCTCCAAGAAGCCTCTATCTTAAGAGGAGGAAGCAGGTGGAATGGCTTTTGCAGAGAAAATACCATATCCCAGGACACATCTCCCTGAGGATTCACAGAACCCATAATTGGGGCTATTCAGGACATGAAGAAAGAGTGGCCTGATGGTTTTGCCTTTGTGCCAGAGAAAATGTACCTCGTGGACTGGTCCTCATCACCCCAGTAAGTGTAAAGACCCGTGTTAGAGGTATAATCTGTTCAAGACTGGGAGGTCATGGGACATAAAGAAAATTGTCCCATTTTGCATTGACCAAAAAAAGGGTGAAAATGTGACTTTTTCTAGCTACTAAATGGCTGATGTCAGATTTGTTAAAGCGTTACCCAAGTGACAAACCAAATTGACTAAAAGATAGCTGAAATTATCAGGCAGCCCGGTCCACAGTCTCATTATTTTGATAGTGCAAATGTGGCCTTTAACAACACATTGTCATTGTCATATTTGTCTCAGGAACATCAGATGATGATGGCTATTAGTTTGCATTTTTGAGAATATGTCTGAGCTATCTGATGGGGTTTACATACGAATTAAAATAATAACAAGAATGCAGGCTGGTGGTTTGTCCTGAGATTGTCCAGGGTAATATTATAACCCACGATGACATTTTCCACCCCCATTAGTTCCTAAAGCCAAGGAGAAAAATATCTATAATAATCTGTCCTTTTGTTTTGAAAATGGAAAAATCTTTTAACAAACAAACAGAGTGTGCCATTTTTCAGGCACGCTTCCATAACACGTAAAGAAGCTGGTTCGGTTTTACCTCAGGGATTAAAGACTTACATATGAAAATATCTCACTCTTCACAATTCTAACACATCATGCTTAATACCCCCTAAATTTGGCTTTTGTTTGGTTTGCTAATTATATTTCCTCCTAATCTGCAATTATCAATTTGCCCATCCTGTTTTACTTTATCCTATTATCCACGTAAGTATCATCTATTTAAGATTATTATCTCATGGAGAGCCACCATCAGCAATATTTTTACATTGCATGCCAGAGAGAGAGAGAGAGAGAGAGAGAGAGAGAGAGAGAGAGAGAGAGAGAGAATGTTGAAGAAGAAAGGGGGAAAGGACAGACAAAATAGAATGGGCAGTGATTACAAGGGTTCTAAGAAGTAACTGCATAGACATGATCTCACTTTCCTCTTGCCAATCCAGTGGAGGAGGAGGCCCCAGACATTGCAAAAAAGAGAAGACAGAGGAAGCCATCTGGCAGAGGGTAGGGCAAGCGGGGACCCAGCAGCATCATAAACTAGAGTGCAAGGCAGGATATCATCAAGAACCCCTTCAAATGTAGCTTCTGCTCTCCACCAAAGGGACCCATGCCCCCATTTCTCTTATCTATTTTGTGCAGTGCTCAATGGCATGCCATGCACCTGAGGTTTGTTAAAGTATATACGATGATGGTAAATACAGATTAAAATAGAGTGCTCAGAAGCCAAGCCTATTAGCTCACCTTGAGGTCCTTGCCCTGGTAGAGAAGCCAGGCAGAACAAATGGCCCTTTAATGCTCCCAGCCCAAAGCCCCCAGTGGGAAGACTTTGCAATCAGCATGTGTGGAGGAATTAACTACACACTCCCTTTAATGTTCATCAGAACTGAACGCTGCTAATTTACAGCACTTCAGCACTTCAGGGCCCCTTAGAGTTTTTCCAATTATGCTAGTGGGGAGGTGACCGGGCCCATGGTCCCCATGGTGAGACTGTGGAAGCAGAACCTAGCAATAGAATCCTGGGGTTCTTTTGCTCCCATCCTAATGAAGCCAGATTGTTCACTCCATTCTTAGTGCCCATGACCCCTGAACTTGCTTAGCATTTCCTCCTCTGCCCTGGTTCCTCTGCCGCCGGTACCCACAGTGGAAAGGAGAAATGGAGCATTCATGCGCCAGCTCTGGGATCAGAGTGTGTGTAGCCTTATATTTCTAGTTAAAAAGCAATAAATCTTAAGTCAGGTAATGAATTCCATTATGAGTAATTTCATTATGGACATCTATTCAAAGAGTCTATATAGCACAGGCAGAATGACTGGAAACCCTAGTATAATGTGCTGGCTTTTTTCCCTGTGCCAAATTAACAGTGAAGGCCTTTTAAAAGGATGCTTCATTTGGGCTCTCTTATTATCAGAAATATTATACAAGCTGGAACTGGGGCCTGAGTGCAGTTGTACTGCCGAGATAACTCTGGCCGTTGGATCAATGGCTGGCAGGATTCCACCATTAAAAGAGCTCTGAGCAGTGTTGCAGGCTGGTACGGAAAGGCCTCGTGCATTGTTCTCTGCTGGAGCCAAGAAGAAGGAAAGAAGAGGGGAAGGATGTCTGGGGAAGTATAAGTGGCAAGTAGACTTCTTCCTATAATAGTCCTACAGGACCAAATAAGATACATCGTGCAGGATCTATTTACTCATTCCATCTTATATTCAGTTAGCAAATTGTTCTTCCTAGGCCCCTAATTAGTTAGGCTATCACCATTGAGCCTTCAGCTACTCCTTATTAAAATGAAGAGATTTAAAACATGGATTCCTAGCTCCAACCCATACTAATGAAATCAGAATCAGGATGCAGCCCTACCACCAAAAAATATATATATATATATATATATTTTTTTTACCCTGAAATTCAATGTGCTTCCCAAACTTTAAAGTGCACCTCACTTCTGGGGGTCATGTGGAAGCTGTAGTTATGATTCAACAGTTGGGAGGTGAGGTCTGAGATTCTACATGTGTAATAAGCTTCCAGGAGGTCCACACTGGGAGGAGCAAGGCTCAAGAACGTTGATTCTTAAACTTTGACTTGCATTAGAATTGCCGATGGGGTTGTTAAACAGATTCTGGGTCCCAACCCAGAGTTTCTCACTTAGTAGGCCTGGGATAGGGCCCCAGATTTGCATTTTCTCCACTTGTTCTTAGGTGCTGCTAAATCCTTGCTCTAGCATAATGGTTCCCTAATCTGACTGCATCTATATATTATCTGATTAAAAATGAAGAGATTTAAAAACATGGATTCCTAGCTCCAACCCATACTAATGAAATCAGAATCAGGATGGGGCCCTACCAGCAAAATATTTTTCTGCTTTAAATATACATTGAGAATTGTTGCTTTAAAGCATGGCATTCAACACAGCCTCCATAAAGTGTCCAGACAGGAAAAAAGACCATGTGCTCACCCCAAATTTACCTTGTGTTGTCAAATTACAGAACTTTAGTGTAAACTGAGGTTTCTCCCTGGGATGATCTTCTCTATGCCCTGTCACAATCCCATCCATCTTTCTTGGTGTATCTCAAACCCCAGCTCTTTCATCAGGCCCTTCTAAGGGCCCACAGGCAGCTGAGAGCACCCCATCCTTGAGCTTCCTTGGGCCCAGTGCTTTCTCATTTCAGTCAGGATTCTGAGATTCTCACCTCCCTTACTTCGTCTCTCCTTCCTATGCCCACAGTTCTCTTGTGGAAAATTCACAGCTGCTTGGAAAATTTGTGCTTCTGCTAAGGATATTTGGGTACCAACAAGCCTTCCTCCAGGAGCTAGCAAATGCCTTATGTTTAGGAACTGAGTCTTGTTCACACTGCTGATCTCTCCCAAGGTTTTGTGAGTGCTTTTTCTACCCTAGAAGTCCCTCACTTAGTATCTAGTGTTCTGCGTTTGTGTTTCTGACCTTGCCATACACACTTTCCTAATACTGCTGCTTGAGTATTTGTCTTTATCTTCCTTACAATATATGACCTTCTTGAAAGTAGGCATATACTGCGTATCCTCCTAAGGAGAACCTAAGTTCTTGCTACTCAAAATATGGGCAACAGGCCAGCAGCATTGGTACAACCTGCCATTTGCCAGAAATGCAGGCACTTGGGCTGAGGGGTAGCTCAGTGACAGAGTACTTGACTAGCATGCACATAGGCCCTGGGTTCAATCCCCAGCATCACCAAAAGAAAAAAGAAATATAGATGTTCATTCCCACCTAGACATACAGAATCAGAATTGCATTCTAACAATCACCCCAGGTGATAATGTGACACTGTTTAGAATAGCAAAATAATTAAAATAATTGGTTCTGTAAGACTTTGAAGCTTGGGATCTTGGGCAAGTTATGTGATATAACCTATATCACATTTTCCCCATCTATAGGAATGAGAATAATAATCATTCTTGCTTCATGGAGATGTGGGGGCATTGACTAATGTAAGTAAAACAGAAGATTATAAGCACTCAATAAGACAGTATCAACTATTATTACCCAATTAAAACTGGTTAGCTTTAATTGAATTTGAACTGCCACCTAGAAGAGACTAGAAAATGAAACACAATTCTGCATGGATTTCAGAAACATGAAATGTAAAAGGTAATAAATAAAAACATTTTAAACCCCTTCAGCAAATGTTAAGGAGCATGTCAAATAATTTTTGTGTCAAACTGTAAGCAGTTTGGTGATGGAGCTTTAAAAATTACCATCCCCCAATTTTCTGCTGTGTCACCAGATTTTCTTCTACTGTGCAGTTCTTCAGGGGGCCTTTATTCTGCTCTACCTAAAGAACAACTTCACAGAGTGCATTTTGTTTCTTAGACCCCCAAATCTCCTGTTGCCTTGGAATCACCTCAAGGGCCATAAAACGCTCTCTTGGCTTGGCTGAAACACATGCACACACTGCCCCCTAGGGGATCTCCTCTGTCATGACGCCTAAGACAAAAACAAAAACAAAACAAAAAATCCCTTGGTATATGTGTAGCTGGCTCAGAGGAAAAAAACAGAAGCCTTGACTGTGAGGACCTGTACAGCTTTGTAACTCCCTCTGAACCACTGTGAAGATTAAGTAAGAATAATATGCACCACTTTGGAACCTCATTAGAATTTGTGAAACCCTATCTGATATATATGATCTGGGTGTGTTTCCTTCAACTGTTAGGAATAGGGCATTGATTAACTACCATGAGAGTCTGGAATGGAAATCCACATTTGAAATTAAACCTTGAATGTTGTGTTTACTGATATGAACATGGAACATTCACACTATAGTATGCCCAACACCTAAGATGTTGGAAGAATGATTAACAGTAACAACTGATGAAATCCATTCAACACATGGTGATTGAAAGGCCACTGTATACCAGGCAGCATTCCAAGCTTGTGTGGTCTTCACTGAACAAGAGGACAAAGACATCTGCTTTCATGGGGTTGCCAGTCCATGACCATCTGCTCTCCTGTCTGCTGTCCCCTTCAGCTTCCTCTGAGCTTTGCTTGGCTCTGGGGAGGTGCTGAGTTACCTTGGAATGGAAGAGAAGGGCAGCTATTGTGTCCTGGTTACTCCAAAAGCATCTCAGGTATTCAACTCTATCTCTTTTATACAGCCTAATGGGGTTTTTCTTCTTCTGTCTTTTCTTTTTCTTATCACAGTGTTCTATTGATGTTAGTATTTGTTTTGTTTTCGTTGTCTTTGCTCATTCTTGGCATCTTTCTAAGCCTTTGGGAGCCATACCAACCGGGTAAGAGAGCAATGTCTCACAAACCAAAGCCTCAGCCCAACACAACCCTCCATCCTCACCTTGCTGGATTCTGTCTCCTGTGGTTCCTGCTAGTGTTTCCCTAGGTACCAATTCAGTTTTTCTTTTCTTGACTTAGGTGAACATATCACAGCTGCTCAAAGTGAGAAATAAACATCCAATATACAGATTGCAGTGTTGTTATACAAATGTGCCAGGAAAGATAATATTTAATTTGGAGGAAAAAAAAAGAACTTAAGAACATGCATATGTGTATGACAGTATCTGACCCTTATCTTAAATCTGAAGTGAGGAGAGAAAAGAACTATGAGGATCCTTAGAACAAGGGAGATTTTACCACTATGCTTCCTGGAGACAATCAGAGGAATTACTCTGACTTCCAGTCATTTTAAAGCCCTCCAAAGTCTGTAATGGCTTCAGTTTATAGGGCTCTATTTAAATCCATAAATGTAGTATGTTTCTTTTCTTGTAAATTTGTGTCACTATCCTCATTCTGAGCCCATCTATTGGTCTCCTAATCTGCCTCCCGATAGTTCATAATTCTTTCCTGGTCACCATTTTGGAGAGACATTGTCCATGCCCCCTTTGCTCTTGGTGTGCCTTGGAGATGGGGAAAATCACTTTATTTGTAAAGTTGCTGGGGGCTTCACTTGCTGTGACCACTGTGTCTTTCCTAATCCTAGAACCCTTCCCTTGCAATGTGGACCATATGTGCACATATCCTAGGTGATCCTGCAGGTCACAATTTCATTCTCTGCTTTTCAGGGTTCTCTGGAGATTGAATCAAGAACTTTCAATGAAAGACAGTCTTCCACATCATTCTGAGTTAAATTTCAGTTACAGAGCTTACCTGCCCTTTCCTTCTACCAACCATTAACAGAAAACTATGTGTCTTGCTCTGCGTTGGGCCTTGCCTGTCTTGCTTTTTACTGAGGCTCCAACTCTTGAAGACTACTGAGCACATGGAAAGGCGCTCAATAAAGAGAAATGATAACTGCATCTGGAGGATACTGATGGTGTGCCAAGCAATATTCACTTTTTATCTTAATTAATCTTCCTTTGTCTCACATTTGAGAAACAGAATCGTACAGAGCCTAAGCAACCTTCTCAGTGTCATATGGCTGTGCATAGTGACAACGGTATTTAAATGCAGGAAATTTAATTTCAAAGATTTATCTACTATGCCATGCTGCTTCCCCTTGGGGTAGGGGCCCCATATGAGAACCTCCTGTGCCTTGTTTGGGAAGCAAACCTAGTAATTCATTTCAGTCATTAGGGATACTTCTTGTAATGTAGGCATTAAGTGTTAGATCAACAATTATTTCTCTTTTCTCCCATCCTTCCACCTTGAACTGGAGTTCAGGCATCTCTTCCCAGTTTTATTCTGCATCACTCCAGCTCAACAGGATACCCTTCCCCTCTACTGCCATCAAGGCAAATGTCAAATCTCAGCTGTGGCTTCTTAGCTCGAGACACAATATGAAACTCGGCAGCACTGAGTGCCCCAGGAACCAGCGGCAGGGACAGTGCTATAATCCACTACTTAAAGTGCCTGTCAGTGGTTTCCTAACAAATGGCTACACTTAGACTCTCCTTCCTACAGGTCAGCTGCTGCATGTCCACCCGAGGCTGCTAAAGGCCGTGCTCCTGCACTCTCTTTCCTGTTCTGGCAAATGACACTGAAACGGTAATGAGCCTAGAGGAAGCCAACCAGACAGGAAATAAGCCCACTTGGGTGCATGTGCTTGTGGAAGAGTTTTGTAAGGCCACTCATCTGCCGGGCACATACTTGTTGGATACAAATAAGGCCAGGAATCATTCCCCATCCCATTGGTGGGGAAGGCAGGTGGGGACTGATTTAAAACTGAACCCAGGCTGAGAAGACAGGTCGGGTGTGGCTCAGAGAGGCTACTCTGAGGATGGCCATGGTGATGTAAGACGCCCTCCGGTCAGGATTTCCTAAAGCAAGGGCAAAGAACCTTATTTTTAGATGGTATTGATATTTTTAGTGAAAGTTCAACAGCTTTTCCATTTTTGGAGGTGCGGAGGGAGAAGGGGTGATTTCCTGGAGTTAGTCACTTCCTCTCTGCTGGTAAAGCAATTTTGTGGTGCTCCTATGTCACAGGAAGTGCCTGGTGATGGTAAACAGTGCTGACATAATGGGAACTTATACTGCTGATGTGTCAGAACACACATATTTCTTCCTGGCCCCTGGGCCAGGTGAGTGGGGGATGCTTCCTGTTTTCGGCTCTAGGAAGACCTTCCACTTCCGGGAGCTTCTCTGGAGAATAAATCCTAAGAACTGCTGGGCTAAGCAGCCAGGGCTGCAGATACCAGACAGCAATTTGGTGGAAAGCATTGTTGATTGTGCCCTGACAGCTCCAGGAACTGCTGAATCATCTTACCCTCCATGAGGTGGACATGGAAGCCAAGTCAGTTTGGTTCCAATACCATAAAGTAATTCTCATCTGAAACTTGCTTACTTGCCAGAAATGCCTTTAGTGCCTGGATCTCATCCATTCCTAAATACGTTCAGCCCAGCCCACTGATTTCTTCTCTGAAATCTCTTGAATTTGCTTCTTCCACTCTACTTCTGGGATGTCAGGGATGTCCATTGTCTCTTCTAAAGAGTGGTAAGTCATTTGCTGTCCTTGACAATGATCTCTCTCATGTCCCTTCTCCACATGGCTAGTAATACCTGCAGTCATGGGAAACACATAGCAACTTCCTTACCATTTCCTTTCTCCCTTGTCCATAGCAGACATTGCTGATTGGTCATGGCACTTGAACTGCTAAGCCCAAACTTAAGTGACCACACAGTCTTTCTTAACATTGTCCTTCAGCTCTCATGACCAATCAATGGAACTGGCATTGGACAAAAAGTCACTTTGCCATATTGACGCTCATTTTATCTTCCTCAAAACCAAATCTTATTGTGGTTCTTACCTGATGAGAGATTTCCTCTGTCTAACTGATGCCTACAACATGAATTCCAACTCCTTGGCAGGTGACTGGACCTTTCACAGTCTCAGTTCTCCCTACTTGTGAACGTAGATGGAGATTATAGAGGTATATCCTTCATCTTGTTGCCTTCCCTTCCCCAGTTTCTGCTTTTCCCCTAATGCAGGCTTCAGAGAACTTTTTATTCTTTGCCCAAATACTCTTTGCTTTTGTGTAACTCTTCACTTTGCCCAGGGTGTTCTCGATTTCTAGTTTTTCTTGGCAAACTCTCAGGTTTTCTTGTCTCTCTCTGTCTCTCTCTGTCTCTCTGTCTCTGTCTCTCTGTCTCTCTCTCTCTCTCTCTCTCTCTCTCTCTCTTCAAATCTTCAGTTAGAGCACAATCAAAACCAGTGTACCCTCCTCTCTGTTCCCACGGGCTTCTGTTTCTACCTCAATTAAAGCAATGTTATCATGATGTGTGTGTATGTGTATGTATGTGTGTGTGTGTGCGCCTGTGTGCATGTGTGTTATGATATATTGTGGTTATTACAATTACATGTGTCATGATCATGCATTTGCTCATTAAGTTAACTATTTCTACTGTCTTCTATGTGTTGTATTACTCACCAACGAATTAATACACAGAATAGATAAGTAATGAACATTTATTGGGTGAATAAATGGTACTTCCTTGATACTCTAAGATAATTTTAACCTTTGTTTATTTAGAGTAACTTTTTAAAAAGAATAGGCATTTAAGTCTTATGTTTTATAGAAACTTGTAAAAATAAGTATTTTCAAAACTTATTTTTACAAATACCAACCAGATATATAATTTTCCATGAATGCATATGACTACATGACTTTCATCATACCTTTTCCCCCTTCTTTCTTTGCTTTTCCTTTCCCTCTTCACCCTATATAACGACATCTATAGGGTGACCTTCAATCATAATTTGAGACTGTCCCAATTCTAGTATAAAACCCCACTTGCTGGAAAAACTCCTCAGTTGCATGAAAAACCAGAATAGTTGGTCACCCTCCCCTTCTATGTATGCACCCATGTTTTTTCCCAAAGAAATAAATTTTAAAAATCAAGTCTGTAATCCTCTATATTTTTCTCTCTGTTAATAGGTTTTATAATTGTCATTGTTGTTTTATAATATGAGGTCATGTGAAATTATATTATTGTTTTAGTAAACTTTTTTGCTTCTGTGACCAAAAGATCTGACACAAACAATCTTAGAGGAGTAAAAGTTTATTTGGTACTCATGGTTTCACAAGTCTCAGTCCATAGATGGCCAACTCCATAGCTCTAGGTCCAAGGAGAGGTAGAACATCATGGTGGAAGAGAGTGGTGGAGGAAGTGGCTCAGGATATCATACCATGAAGAGGAGAGACAGAGAGGGGAGGGGAGGAGAGGAGAGGAGAGGAGAGGAAAGAGAGAGGAGAGAGGAGAGTGTTCCCCTCAACATGGATAACATATATACCTCAAAGGTACCCCCCCCAATGACCCACTGCCTCCAGCCACACCCTACCTGCCTACAGTTAACACCCAGTTAAACCTTATCAGTGAATTAATGACTGATTGGGTTAAGGCTCTCATAACCTAATCATTTCATCTTTAACTTTCCTGCATTGTGTCAAACATGAACTTTTGGGGGTATCTAATATTGAAACCATAATATTTGCCCCTAGTCCCCCAAAACTCACCCATCTCATAATGCAAAATACATTTAGTCCATTTCCATGAGTCCCCATAGTGTTAACAGTTTTAGCATTGCCCAAAAGTACAAGTCCAAAGTTTCCTTTGAAACTCAAGACAAACTATCAGTGTAAGCTCCTATAAACATTAAAATCAAGTTACATAAATCCAATATATGAAGGCATATAGTAAGCATTTTTGTTCTACAATGGAGAAATAGGGGCATAGAAAGAGGGGATGGAACTTAAACAAGACTGAAATCCAGCTGGGTAAACAAGTCCTATAGCCCCGTGTCTGGCATCTGGAGCACAAGGTATTGTGATGTTCTCTCCAAAAAGCTTGGGTAGCTCATCCCCTATGGCTTTGCTGGTGGCAGCCCATATGGCCTCTCTATTGGCTTGTCTCTACCCAACTCCTGTAGCTTTCCTTGGAAGACATCCCATAGTATGGGCATCTCTTAATCTCAGGGGTCTCCACTGCAGCTTCACCTTACCTTCCTCTTCACATCTCCATGCATCACCTATCAGGGACTTTGACCCTGATGCACTTTGCCAGATCTCCAAGTCCTTCCTTTTAAAACTCAGGGGAGCCTTATGACCCGCTAACTCTAGCAGACTGACCCTTGTAGAACCAGCACCATGTGGTTGACACCAAGGTCTGCCACCATCTCAAGCAAAAACCAAGCCTCCAGGGATCACAGCTACAGCAGCCTCTGAAAGCCTGGGTTACTGAGCATGGTGAAACAATTTCCTAGGCTCTCCTGTGCAAGCAGGGTGCCCTACTGGTCTTTTCTCAATTTTTACCTTTACTTCCTTAAGCCTGAGATAGGTGTGATCATGCCAATTCCTGGGATGCCGTAAGCTATCTTTCCTTTTGTCTCTGGGAAAAATCTTCAGCATTTATTTAGTGGCTGTAATGTCTTGAACAACCACACAGTTCTTCATCCTAGTTTTACTCGCAGTTTTCCGACCAAACTGAAAGTATTTAAAATCTTTCTGCTTTGCTTTCTGCTCATGCTTATCATAATAAACTTGGCTAAAAGATACCAGGCTACCATCTGAACGCTATGCTGCCTGGAAATTTCTTCTGTCAGATTAAGAAGTCCATCATCTTTAAATTCAGCCTTACAGAAAATCTCAGAACATGGGCAAAACGCAGACAACTTTTTAGAACATCACATGAATGACCTCTAATCCAATTTCCAATAGAGTGCCCCTTTTCCTCAGAAACATGATTGCTGTCTTTACTGACCCCAGACCTACTGGCATTTTGGTCTGCTGAACTCCCACCACAATCACCCAATAAGGTCCACTTGTGGTAGTCCAAAGTGTTTCAAGCTTGCATCACTAAATTTTCCAAAATTTCTCCTACAAATTCCAAAAAGCTCCAAAACTTCTGAACTACATGGTCAGAGCAATGACCCCATTTCTCAGAACCAATTTCTGTTTTAATCAGCTTTTACACCACTGTGACCAAAAGACCTGAAAATAACACTTTTAGAGAAGGAAAAGTCTATTTGGCATTCATGGTTTCAGAGGTCTCAGTCTATAGATGGCTGACCCCATAGCTCTGGGCCCAAGGTGAGGCAGAACATAATGGTAGAAGAATGTGGCAGGGAAAAAAAAGTGGCTCAGGATATCCCAACAGGAAGCAAAGAGAAAGATCCTTTCAACATGGAAAAAATATATACCACAAAGGCATGCCCCCCCAATAACCCACCTCCTTCAGCCACAATTGATTTGCCTACAGTTTCCACCCAGTTAATTCCTATCAGTGAATTAATGCACTGAGTAGGTTCAAGCTCTCATAACTCAATCATTTCACCTCTGAACTTTCTTACATTGTCTCACACATGAGCTTTTGGGGACATCTAATATACAAACCACAGCAATTATATCACATTTTATCATACACACTTTTTTCCCAGTCTAATTTGACTTCCAAAAAAATTACTCCAAGTCAACTGATATAGCTCTAATTCATTTTTTTAATTTGTTGTCCAATACTTCATGGAATAAATATTCCATAAGATTCTGGCAATTCACTTATTGATAGGTATTTGTCTTGCTTCCAGATTTTTTTGTCACTTTGAACATTGGTACTATGCACACACATATATAAATACCTTCACAGGTTGGTGCTTTTATTTTCATGAGATGAATATTCAGAAATGGAATCACTGAGTTGAATAATACATATAGTTTTGATCTTTGTGTTACTGAAGTGTTTTCCTGAACAACTATAATGAAACACATTTCTGCCATCATTTGTATGAGTACCTTTCCATCATATCCTCTCCCATCCATCATCACTAGGTGTGATAATTCTTAAGAACTTGAATTCTAATAGTTATAAAATGACATCTCATTGTTACTTTAATTTGCATTTCCTTAGCTACCAGTGGATTTGAGCATCCAAAAAATGTGTTGGGCTATTTAGATTTGTTCTGAAGTGATCTATTTGTATCTTTTACCTACTAATCTAATGGATTGAGTTTGGAGAATGTTAAGAGTTTTTTTTTTTTTGTATGTTACAGGTACTAATTCTTTTAAATCTGGTGCAAATATTACCTCTGATATTTGCCTGTCATTTTTTATTTTCTAGACCTTTAGCCACAAACGTCATCTTGATTTTATTTAATTATGCCTATCCTTCTTTCTCTAGTTTCGAATTCCAGGCTTGGTTAGGAATTTCTCCTTAACCCATAGAACATTTTCTTGAAATGTAGTTTCTTATTTTACTTTTGACATTTAACTCCACAATTTTTGTCTTGTATAATTTGACTGACTTACAGCTGATTCTTATTTGATCTCTGATCTGATTGATCCTAGCAGTGTTAGACTTCCCACATTTGTGGTGTGACAGGCAATTGTTAGATCTCCTTCCAGGTATCCAGAGACCAGGTGAGTCTGCCCAAGCTTCCTTCTTCTTGCACATTTCTGCACATCTTTCATTGGGTCTCCAACCCAAAGGCGAATACTTACCAGACTCTTGAATCACCTTTGTGCGAGTGCAACTGCAATATTTTAGAAACATGGACTGTCATACAATATTTATTTTATTTGTTTGTTTATTGTTTTGGGTAGAACCCCAGGGAGGGTCTCATGTGTGCTAAGCACATAAATTTTAGTCATTTAGCTTCTACCCCTCCTCCTCTTTTCTAAAACCAGTATTCTGATTTTCTTCTGGGAAATAGCTCTCTTACCCATTCTTGGTCCTGAGCTTTCAGGTGAGTTGATGCTGGGCCTAGATCCAGAAAAGGCTCATTGCTAAGCCATTGGGGACATTGCCTTGCCCTCACCATCATGACTGCTCAAGGAAGTACCCCAGCCAAAGCCAATGAGACACAGGAGGGTATTTGGGCAGGGTTCTGGGAAAGAGAAGTTAATTTGCCCTCTCTCTCTCTCCTACTGGTTATAAACAGAGAATGCTATACTACTGGGATGTGTTGGCAGTTATCCTGGCACCAATCAGCCTGTTAATGGAGCCAAGGAAATGGAGTCAACAAATGGAAGAGTAGAAACTGAACCATAGTCCCCTCCATTGAGTGCTGGATCAAACTCTGTCTGAATGGATCCCTTGGTTGCTTAGTTAAATGAACCAGCAAAATTCCCTTATTTAAGAATAAACAAACTAAAACTATTTTAGATGAGTTTTTCTACCTCTTATAACTGAGTCTTAATACACAAGGCATTTTCTTCATAGCTATAATAATTTAATGATGTTTAAGGAATTCTTCATATACTTTCTCTAGTTATCACACGTGGTGAGAGTTGTCTCAGCTGTAACATAAACCACACCCCTGGCAGAGACTGAAATAAGTCCAGTCACATTAGTGAACTTGTGTGGAAAGCCTGCCCTATGTGTGTTTGCACAGGTCAGAGTTCAGTCTACACAGAGAAATCCACCCACTCACTCGAGGGCGCACTTTGGTTGGGGCACTTTGGTTGGGGACGGGGAAAGTTCTAGCCTGGGGCTGTCCCTGGTTCCCCATGTTGATGTCTTCAGAGAGAAGAGACTGTGTTAGTCATCTGTTCATTGTTGTGACAAATACATGAGAAAAACCACTTAAAAGAGGAAGGCTTCATTTTGGTTCAGTTTTGTAGGTTTCAGCCCATGGCAGCTGGCTCCAAGGCAGAAACATCATGGCAGAGTGGCACAGGGAGGAGAGCTGCTCAGCTCCTGGCAGATAGGAAACAGAGAAACAGGAGAGGGAGGAGCCAGGGACCAGACAGCCCTTCCAGGACACACCCCCAGGGACATACTTCCTCCCATAAGGCTCCACCTTCTATGATTTCACCACCTCCCATAATGCCGTCAGATTCTTAAACCATCAGTGGATTAATCTGCTGATGAGGACAGAGCCCTTGTGATTCAATCACTTCCCCCAAAGTACCACTTCTGAACATGGCTAAGTTAAGGACCAAGGCTTTAAGACAGGAGACTTGGGGCGGGGGGACACTTCACATCCAAATCATAACAGAGATTGTACACGAAAATGGAAGTAATTCACTGTGGATTCCATAAGACTCCATCAAATGAGGGGGTACCACATTCCCATCCTGTAACAGGTATAGTGACCAGTCCTGATATCTCTGAGATTCAAGAACAGTAGAGTGGAAAGGAAAAGGTAGTAGCAGTGGAGAAAGGACTGCATAGGAATTCACTGACTCCAGGCATCATTGGCGCTCAGGGGGCAAGAGAGGCTCTGCTGGTGCAGAAGAACTCAACAGAACTGGCAGTGGTGACAACAGGCACAACACAGCAACACCTAGTAGCCTCTAGGCTTCCTTGCAGAGGAAGCCAGGGAGGGGAGGAAAGACCCATGGATCCACAGGGCAACTCACTGCACTTCTCATGAGCAACTAAGCTACCTCTTGGAGATTCCATGAAAATTTTTGGATGATAGGGTGAAAGGGGAGTGGATTTGAAGACCTGTAGTTCTGCATTGGTGAGTGGGAACAAGAACTTGCAAAAGAGTTTACCGTCATAAATGACAAGTGAGAGCCTGTTGTCATTGTGACTTTTCTTTGCTGGGCTGTTGGTGGCACAATTCCTGTATCTGTCTAGGTTTTCCATCCTCAGCCACATCCTCTTGCTAAAACCCTACCTCCACTGCAAGAAAGTATACCCTGATGTCAACTAAAGCAGAGTATCACACATCCTGCTCTATATTCCCATAATACCATTTAAATACCTCTATTTGTAATGTGTTTACATACCTTCTGTGATTTGCTTACATATGTGTCTCTCCATAATACTCTGAACAACTTGTGTTCATTTTCTATTTTCCTTGAGTGGAGCTCCATAACTGGTACATAGTATATGCTCAATAAATGTTTATAGAACTACCAACTGGTAATTTTAATCCAACTGGATTAAAAACAAAATAGAAACTATTCTATGTTGTTGAGATAGAACATATTTTGGATGAAAATCTGGTTGAACTGGTAACCCATTTCATTCCTAAGAGTTTTGTGTGTCCAAACTGAACTTGGTTTTGCTTTACCAGGAAATCACAGTCCTTCTTGATATTTTTCTGGACAAGAGGGGACATGGCTAGAAATTGAGGGCACCTGACTAGGTTTTTTGAATTAGTGACCTTAATCTCCAATGCCAGAATTAATCTTTCTTTTGTGAGGACCATTTAGTTGAGAAAGAGTTAATGCTGACACTACTTTAGGAACAAATTGCCTCATTCAGGAAAGGAAAAAAAAAATTCTCCCAGAAAATTGGATGTCAATGGATTATTCCCCCTCAGATCCATGGATTAGTGTGCGTGGGGAAGGCATCCAAGTGGAAAAAATGTAATATCAATGTGTTCGAGAGCAGCGGTACTTTTTCCTTCACCACCTCAATCACAGCCCTCTTTATCACCAGCATCAGATGATGCATATCTTGGTTCCTACTTCACTTAAGCCTATTATGGAATTTTTTATTATTAAATATTTGAGAGCTCTTTGGAATTAGGATACACTTGCATCAGTATTGACTGAATCAGCTGTCTTATTTTTCTCTCTCACACAAACATTGTCAATTTAAGAATTCTTTAAGATGAAGAGGATCTTACAATTTCCTTCCTTTACAGCCTTATCATAAAATGTAAGTTTTCTGTAGTGAAGATGCATGGGTTTGTAAACTATAAAAACATGTATTTTTTATTTCAGAAAAAAAGATTCCCAATTTATGATGTTCAATGAAAAAAATAAAGGCTTAATAAATAGGCTTAAATAAAAAAAAATAGGCTTAATAAACCAAAAGTCAAGTTACTGAATAGCAAGTAAAAAAAAAAAACAAAAAAACTTTGAAGTACAAGTGCTAATTTTCCTTGATCATTTAGAGATGCCTTGTAGAGAATCTTTAAATGCATTCTTCATTACTAATGACACTTTTATGAAAGCGGATATATTTTATTTAACAGTCCATCTATCTCTCCTGCATACTCTCTACCTTCCACAGCAAAAAACTGAGGACACATTTAAGTTTTTACAAGGTGACTATTAGAATAATAGGCCTGATGGATATTCCAGGACCTTGGATTTTTCTCTTAAAGATTGTCACTCCACCAGTCCTAAGAACATTGGCCAGAGGAAATTTCTGCCTGCAAGGAAACAGACGAGGAGTCATTAACACCCCCAGGAGGAGCTGCAGCTATCGATCTATGGGCTCCTGAACATGTCAATCAGAGTAAACACTTGATGTCATCTCAGGTGTTTGAAAGCTGCAATTGGTGCAGCCGACCCTGTAATCCCAGGCCACTGCTGGGCTTGAGAATTATGGTGACACAAAAAGAAAATGAAGCTTCCCTATAGGAGTGGTGAAGGAGGGGTTCAGATGAACAAAGAGCAGAGCTTTGGCTAATGTCGCACTCTTCACATCTGAGCAGGGAATGAGTAACCTATTTTCTAAATAAAGTCTTTTTTTTTTTTTCCAACGCTGCCTTTAATGTGCCAGCTGTTCATGTGTACACATATGAGTGGTTTCTCAGGTATAATATCTGCTGAATCAATGAAGTTCACTGGCAAAACACTTCAGTGGCCATTGGATGTTAGCAACAAGGATGCCTGCCAGCCCCAAACTAGCGGTTGCCCCAATTTCTCACCAGGCACACTGCCCCGTGGAAGAATGGCACGTTCCCAGCTTCCTGGCATCTGAATGAGATCAGACGTTCATCTCACCAGCACGAAGAGATGAAAGTGAAAATAAAGTGTGAGGAATCAAAAGGAAGTTGCAGAATGCATGGCAGATGTTGTTAGATTTGTCTAGCAAAGCCCACGTGCCAAGTGCATGATGGGTGACATTAGCAGGAGAGGTTAATAGCTCTGGACGCTGCTGCTTGGGTTTTTTAAAAGTATCCACAGAACAAATGATATGTCTACAACAGGAATGGCCACATGAAGCAAGTGGGATTTTCAAAACAAATAGCTTGTCATCCACTTATGGAACATCAACTATGGAGGCATAAATAGTAGTCATGGGCCCTGCAATGACTGGGAAGAAAGGGTCCTTTGCTAGCTGGCTGCCTTGAAGGTGACAGGTTTTGAGTGACAAGCAGATTACTATGAATTCTGCAGGAGGCAATGACATGCATAGTTTACATCATGAATATTTTGGCCTTAATTTATGCTGTGCACAATGGCTGAGCCCAGGTCCATTACGTGCCCACTGAAGATGATTTATGTGGGTTTCATGTAGTTGGACTTTAATTATTCACATGATTATCAATAAAAAATAAGGGCAAAACAATGTTGAATGTGAACAGGTTGGCAGGGCGAACAGTTGACCATGGAGACTACATTTACATAGGACAGGCGATCCCTGCCTTTTTCTCCACATCAGGTACGAGAACAAATTCATAAGCAGAATTTACACTTTTCCTCCCTTTTTTTTCACAAACATGCAAACTGCCAACCTGTTAATCAACTCCCTGATGGCAGACAAATGTCTCTAGGAAACATGTGCCAAATATCAATTGTTATTGGCTGAAACTCAATAGGATGAAATGAATTGATGCTGCCATTCCATTCCATGCAATGCGATTGCTGATCAATAGTGAGTAATTGAACATCACTCTGCGAAGAGGAGAATGCTGAAGCAGGGATATCGCAATGAGTTATGGTGCATATTAATCACTGTCTAACCATTTCATCAATATCATTTCCTTGCAACAACCTGCTATGGGATGTAACTCTATGTGTATGGGGGGAGAGGCTCCCTGTCCCCCCTACAGGTATTAATTTGAAGGTTTAAACTGCATGTCTCAAGAGATTCTAGTTGAGTGCCCTCTCACACCTGATTTGTGGTGAGTCCCAATATGTCAAGTTATAACCCCACACAGCTAAAAAAATAAATAAATAAATAAGCTCTATACCTGAGGGAAAGGGAGAAAAATGGGAATGAACTAAACAATAGAAATTCATCTGGAATGTGGTTATGTGGTTTTTTTCCCAGAAGCAGCATTTGTTTGAGCACTAGTTCTTCCTCTCTCACCTAAGAAATTGCCAGGGGAACAGCAGAAAGAGAGAAAAGAAATATTTTGTAGTCAGGCCTAAGAGAAAGTTGAACTATTCTGACTATAAAAAATGAAAATGCTCCATAATGTTCCCTTCTGAGATTCAACTGTTTGTGCAAAGGCACTTCCCAACTCTGGGCAGTTGAATGAATTAGAGGTTATGGTGGCCCGTGTGTCTGGAGGTGGTTCCAGAGCTCTTTCTGCTAGAATGGCTGTCGTGTTGAATTCAGTAAATTAGTTGGTGTAATTACTGTTGAACAACGGCAGCCCTGTTAAGGAGCAGAATTTTCCTGGGCTTGAAAATTTAATGGTTAATTCTCTTTTGCTTCTCTAGCCATTAGCCCTCTCCTTCCACCAAAAACCTGTTTACTTGTTTTTCTTATCTTAGTATTTTTTAATCCTGCTTTTTTTTCCCTCTCTTTTTTCGTTCTAGTATTTTTGAGATAAAACAATTTTTACATTAGCAAGAGGAGAAGCCTGGAAAGAGCCACAATGGAATCTTTCTGAAGTAGAATCCCAAAGAAGTTTTTCTAGTAAAACAATATGGATACCTAGGAAAGGGCCAGCTCCAGGACTCCAGGAAGCTGTCTCACCAGGGGAGGCAGTTTTGAAACAAGAAAATGGCAGGGGATCTTGGAAGGTGGTGGGAACACACACAGTGGCAGGAGAGTGGCTTCCCCTCCAGTTCAACCGGGGCCCCTGGGAACTGGCTTGCAGTAGGGATGTGGTTTCTTAATCAACACTTTCCCAATTAGTTAGACACTCACGGAGTTAAAGAGACATTGTAAGAAGAGAGAGGAGAAGGTTGAGTCTCTAAGGGCCCTCTGCAGTCTCTCCTTCCCTAGCCTGCAGCCAAGCAAATGACACCAGCGTGTTGTAACTTGAGTCATCTTTCAGAACCTGTTGTGGAGTCTCTTGGGCAACTATCCTTGCCTGCCTTTTAGCCATGTGATCCCTCCAACTTGTTTTTTTTTTTTTGTTTTGTTTTGTTTTTTTTTAATGAGAACTATTTGGGAATAGTTGGAGCAGGATGATAGACTGTTCACCTGGATCCAACTGAGCCAAGTGGTGGACAGAAGCTCTCGGAGGTTTGCCCAGGTTTGAAATTCTAGTTGGAAGTCCTTGGGATTTTCAGACTACCAGGAAATATTCCAAGGCCAGACTTCAACGTGAAATTCCCTAAGCTTCCTCCTTGACAGTGGGCTAAAGATGTGGCAAAGAACAGCCACACTTAGAGATTTGGGGGTTTCCTCTTGTCAGCCCTGACTCTACAGAAAGAAATAGAGAAATATTTTTGAAAAATAAAATAAAATAATGGTAAAATTTAAAAAAAAAAGAAAGAAATAGAGAAATAGAGAGGTGTTCATATAAAAATATCTTTTCAGTTAGATGAGGAGGCACATGCTTATAGTTCCAGCAGCTCCACAGGCTGAGGCAGGAGGATTGTGTAAAGACCAGCCTGAGCAACTTAGTGAGACCGTATCTCAAAATAAAAAACAAGAAGGGCCCAGGATGTGGCTCAGTAGTAAAGTACATCTCCAGTACCAAAAAATAAAAATAAAAAAATGCATCAAGATACCTTTCCATAATGATGTTCTACACTCTATCATCATTTTTACTGTTGGCAGCATTTCCATGCTTTATTTGATACGGTAACTGTGAGGTAAGCAGGGCAGGGAGTTTGATTGCAATTTACAGGCAAGGAACCTGAGATGGAGATAATTCTCTTTCTAGGAACAATAAACTAAAAAAAAAAAAATTGATCTGTAAATGATAGTTTTGTGCTTTAAATACTGCTGTTTCCTCCTTTTTTATGTTGCCTCATAATTTTTATATAAATTGACAACAGAGGATCAATGGGATTGTAAGTCTGGTTTAAATGTCTTGCAAAGAACAATTTTGAAAATGTCTTCTTAGTTTTGAAACCAAAAGATACTCAGAAAGAGATTATCTGGTTATATCTTTTCCTCTGTTCCCTCCTCCCCCCACCCCAAGTGTGAGGCAGAACCTTTAAATCATTCAAGACAGCTAAGAAAATCTCCTCTTTTTAAATATCCCAAGGGAAGGAGATTCCTCAACCCCTATGGGTAACTATTCCTGGTGTTTAACATTTCTCAAAGTCAGGAAATTCTTTCTTGTGTCCTAAATCCCTAATGCTTGAGCCCGTTTCCTCCCGGTTGGTCTTCTGTGGAGATGCTGAACAGCTGGCTGCGCTCCTCCACGTGAGAGATCATTTCAAAGAAGAGGAGGAGGCTGTTAAATCACTCCGCATCCTTTTCTTCCACAGGTTCAATAATCCCTGTTCCTTTCACTATTTCTCATAGGTCTCATTTTCCAACCCCTGAATAGTTGTGCTGCTTTCTCCCACATAACTCAAAGTTTCTGTTGAGGTAGTAGACTGAGGGTTTTCTTGGGGTGGGGAAATCTGGAAAAAGGAGTAAACCGCCAAACCTTTTTAGGACTGGCCTGCACCCAGGTCCCCCTGAATGCTGATGATGGCCCTGTGCTGGCACTCAAGAATCTAACATTCCTAAAGAAATTGACTTGGATAATGAGTGCATTAAATATGGAAATACCTCTGAAATTATAAGGGGGTGTTTTCTAAAACGCTTCTGGAATGTCTCCATTTGTATTGGTGTACCCAGTTCTTTGGGATGAGGAAAAATCTCTAACATGATATCAAAAACTGTATGAAAATGACTCATTGGAGAATTTTTCTGGGATGGAAGTTTCCAGAACAACATTACTTATTCAGCATTTCAAATGTTTCTTATATCTTTACTATAATACAAAATGGGCCCATTAAGGCACAGGCTTTATATAGAGTGCCATGATTTTTATCATGTATTTCATATTTAGTCATTGACTTTGTCATTATTTATTATAAAAATCGCATAGTGAATAGGATGTCAAACAGCTTTAAATAAAGAACAAAAACTATGGATGACTTTTAACTTATGGCTATTTTATTTTCTTGCTGGATTCCTAAAGAAATAGCTACAGGTGTTCCTGGAACAAGGTCAGAAGGTCAGATGGAGGATGTGGTGATGGGGATGAGTCCATCAGGGGAAGTTGCTAAGCACTGTGTGAAGCTGTTATACATCCAATTCTGGGTAGGCACACAGAGCATCTAGAGCTCTTTAACTAGATGATGTCAACAGCCACATAATAACTTTGATGGGGATCAAGTTGGCCCCTGTCAATAAGCTAAAGCTGAAGTCATTGGTTTAGTATTTGGGGTGAAGTGACTAAAAAACAAACGGGCATCAGAAGCCCATTTATGTTTTATTCACTAAAATTTCCCATCCGAATGTCCCCCGCTGGCCTCACCACTGGATGGTGATTTACCAGATGCTTCCCACCCTCCACACATACTTTTTAGTCATTAATTTAGCCAAACATCGTTACTGAAAGTCTTTTGACACAAGTCATAGAGAAATTTAATTTTTGTTGTGAAATATGATTGATAAGATAAAATGGAGGTTGAAAAAGAATCTATTCATAAGACCTCTTCACAAGGTCACCCAAATGACCTTTTTCTGGGCAGGAAACAATTACCCATTTGTTTATCTTCTTCATTAAGACCAAATGACCCTCTTCAAATAATGTCCTTTCATTTCCACTGGCTCTTTGGTTCCTCCCAGGGGGCTCAATAAGAATCAAAGCCCCTGGGGTTGCTATTAACCACCTGAAATTTTTTTCCTTGTCCCTGTTCAAGACTAACTGTGGGTAACCAGACTCAGAGCTGGACTTCCCTAGTTCTTCTAGACTTCAGCTTCTTTATGCTTGCTACTCTCTGTCTACACCATGTCCTGGACAAAGTAAAAAAAAAGAAAGAAAGAAAGAAAAAAGAAAAAACAATCAGCCATAAACCCAAGGGAAATGTCTCAATACCATTGGTATTCCTGGGGCCCATGGCATTGCCCAACAAGAAGCAGACATACAACTTTAAGGAGGATTCAGTCCTGGGGTCTGGCTGCTCATGTGGGATCATGATTTAACCACTAATGACCATAGTGGCTTGCCCAAGTTACTTAAGTTTTCCAAATCTCAGTCTTCTGCCCTATTAAAGGATCTAATAAGAATCCCATAGACTTGTAAAAACAAAACTAGGCATTCCATGTGAAGTTCTTACGCTGACTAGCACAAGGTAAAGACTCAGAAAATATCTGCTAATATTAAGACATCGTGACAAATGAGCCTGTAGGTCTGAGCCTGAGCCAGGCCTTCATTCCTTTGCCCACCTCCTCCCTGCCCTCGCCATCTCTCTCAGGCAATATGAATGCAGACGTTTTTGTCTTCAGAGCATCGACAGCCTTCCTGTTCTCAGGGTGCTCCTTGCATTTCGGGAGGTGCACCTATTTATCCCTGGACTGCTTCTGCTTACAGCCTTTGCCTATCATTTCCTCAATAATAGGCAAAGTATTTGAATTGTATCTGAATTCATCTGAATAAAAATGCTACAGCATGGAGCAGAGCGCATAGATGGGCTTGCCCTGGATCTACAAAACCTCGGTGTTCAGAATGCCTTAGAAGTCCTGGCATAGGATGCCCACATCTTCACTTATGCTTAACTTCCTGTAGCATTGAGTTTAGTCCCCTTACACTGTGGTTATTTAAATAAATATCATCTGGATACTCACAGACTGCCGGTAGGCACTTCTAATCCAGGTGGAATGTTACTAAGCCATCTGATTGGGGCCAGGCAGTACTTGTTAGTTGACTGGGGAACATTGATTGTTAGCCATCCCTCCAGAAATTCCCTCTAAATGATGTATGCTTTTCCTCACTTCTTGGAAGAAACTCAGTGTGGTCTTTCCTATCTAAAGGTAAGAGGCAGCTAAGAGGTACCAGGTTTTTATTCTTCTTTTCTTTCATAAATCTCTGATCAAAGCAAGAAGAATATCCCTGGAGTTCAAGGCTCGTGGGGTACTAGAGTTTAGGATCAAATCTCTCTTTATAATTTTCTTCTCCAGGCACTTTCAGGGGAAAATCATTTAGTCTTGGTACAAATGAAAGACTTGTTTGGGTTTGACCTGCTTAATTCTCCCTGAGTTCAACTGCATGTGAATAAAGAACCCTTTAAAGCTGATCCAGACTCTGTCAGGAAACCACAGCTGGATAAAGAAAAAGAAGTCCCTTCTAAAACACCCCATTTTAAAGATAATAAGAAAGAGATTTTTCCGTATAACTTTACCCCCCACTTGTGTGTAAAGGCACTGAATAGCAATAGTGTATTCTTTTTTTCCTTTCTTTCTCATGTAATGGTGCTTCTAAAACACATTTTAGTGGGGCGAGGAAAGTGGTAGAAAAGAAAAGTCTAATTTGTTATTGCTAAAGCAGGTTGTGAATTCATTTCCTTCCCTCAAGTTCACTTCTAACTAGCATTTAGTGACAGTTGGCTTTCCATTACTATAACAAACACCTGGAATAATCAACTTACAAAGAGTAAAGGTTTCTTTCCTTTTCTTTTTCAAGGAAAAAGAGATTTAATACAGTAGTCCCACCTATCTACTTTCTGCTGTTTTTGTCTTAATTTGTTTATTTGTTCTTTTTAGTTGTACATGTCAATAGAATGTATTTTGACATATTAGACATACACGGAGTATAACTTCCCATTCTTGTGGTTGTACAGACGTGGAGTTACCCTGGTGGTGTTTTCATATATGAACATAGGAAAGTTATGTCTGATTCATTCTACTGTCTTTCCTATTTCCCTCTCACTTCCCTTCATTCCCTTTTGTCTAATCCAATGAACTTCTATTCTTTCCCTCCTCCCCCCTTATTATGTGTTAGCATCTGCATATCGAAGACAACATTAGGCCTTTTTTGTTGTTGTTGTTGTTTTGGAGTTGGCTTATTTCACTTAGCATGATAGTTTCCAGTTCTCTCCATGTTAAAGGTTTATTTTACTTCAGAGTTTTGGAGGTTTTAGCCCATGATCATTTGGGCCCATGGCTTTTGGGCATATAACAAAGCAATACATCATGGTGGAGAACATGTGGTAGAGCAAAACTGGCCTCATGGTCAGGAAGCAGAAAGAGCAAGAGGAAAGGGTGGCCTCCTACGATCCTCTCCAAAGGCACAGCTCCAAAGACCACTAGGCCCCACCTCTTCAAGTTTCTATCACCTCCCAATCGTACCATGGTAACTTTTATTTAATCCCATCGCATCCTGCCATTTAGAGGACAATCTTCATTTTTATTATGAAAAATGAGCCCTCCATGTTTCTGCTTTCTCCTATTTACCTGTTGACCTATCTCTATTCCTCAGGTGTTTGGCCCCACCTAAATGCAATGGCATATTTTCTGTACATTCTATTACAATCAGTAATCAATGCACATGTTCTCTGTGACACCATCTCAGAAATGGTAGTCTCTGATCTTATATTCTAACCAAAAATTAGGGAAAGAACACAGAATTTGAAATGTGCCCCTGTGTTATGACCTTATACAGATGCATTCATCTTTCTAAGTCTTAGTTTTCCTATCTGTAAAATGGAGATAATAGAACTGATGGGTCATGATTCTGGGTTCCTTTGATCTTCCTCCTCTGAGATACTCTCATAGTTGGTTGTTTTGAAAAAAAAAAAAATACTGTTCCTTCAATTGTCTCGACCTCTTTCCATTCAGGAAGAAAGGAAGAGAGTAGGTGTTAGACAAAAGGCATGTCTTGTTTGTCAGAAAAACAGTCGCTTTCCTGAGGGTCTTCCTGGGTGGACTTATGCTTTCTACTCATAGGCCAGGTTATGTCCTGTGGTCTTCCGTAGTTGCAAGGAAGCCTAGGAAATTAAGTTTTGTTTAGCTGGCATATTGTCAACCTGAAAAAAAAATGCAGCCTGCTATTAGTTTGGGGGACACAAGAAAAAATGGATATTGGAGGCCACGGCAGTGTTTACATTCACCTACTTCCCAGCATTGTTGTGAAGATAAATGAGACATCTGTGTTGAATGCCTAACCATCTAAGGAGCGAGGTATGGGGTCCTTTCACAACGTGACTTTGATGGAGCCACATCCCTCACATGGATGTGGGTGTGCACAGTTCAGGAAGAAAGTCAAGCACATGCTGATGGGCTCCCCAGAGGATTCTGATGCCTTCTAGCAACACTCTTGACCCTATTCCAAGGCCTAAGGAGACTCATGTCTGGGTGGTGAAGCCTCTCTCCCTGAGGAAACTTCCATGGGTGCAGAAACATAGATCTGCCAAGACCTCGGCTGGTTTCAGAGCCCTACATCATCCTCTGGGTTGCCTACATCTGAATATAATAATATGTTGATAAAATACCTTGTCAAGCTCCACAGCAGTTTTCTGCCACACAGTCTCATTACACTCCTGCTTCATAATTAAAATTGAGAGAACACAAGCCTGCTGGACCTGTCATTAGAGTGTGGAATGGCTGCCATGGAAGGAATATCACGTTTGATTTCTGGGCCTGGACCCATAGGCTGGCAGGGGCCTGGGGCCTGGGGCCTTTGTTCATGGTGGTGATTCAACCTTCTCCAGTTTCTTACCAAACAAATGTGTGTATGTGAGGTGCTGCTTTCCTGCTCTCACTGGGGCGTGTAGGATAAGAAGCCTTGTGATACAATAAGGTGGGAGATTAAAGAGCCATATGAGGAAAAAATAACCTGGGAAAGATACCAAACTAGTCTCATGTACTGGTAAGAAAAAATGCAGCCCTTCAAATATTCCCATGCTATTCACACAAAGTAGGACCTATTCAGAATATCTTTTAGCTTACATTTCTGAAATACCCGGAGAGCTGGGAAAAAATAGAAAAATAGACATGTTTGGGTCGCTCTCTTCATTTCTAGTATAAGCTGGGACATAGATGGACCCTCTAGCCTCACAGCTTGCAAGTCAAGCACAAAGCTGTCGATCTCATGGACTAAGTTTGGCTGCAGGCATGCCTGCCCCTAGGAAGAAGGAGGAAACTGAGTCTCCTAGATTCATTTACAGCTTTCAGAATCTGGTTAGTCTTCTCATAGGAAAAAGAAATTCTGCCACAGCTGATGGAGACCAAGCCACGTCCCCTACAGACCAAGTTCAATGACTTCTTGTGTAATTTGTACTTTTGATAAAATTTCAACTGTATCTTTTATGTTTATTTTTTTTTTATGTTGCAAAAAGCTATTTGACTGAAAGCCAGTTTTTCAGGTGCTAGCAATGGCAGTATCAGTAGCAATAAAGAGTGCCATCAAGAGGGAGGGAACACATCTGAGATGGCTTCCATGACACATATATTAGTCAAGGCTATTCTTGTTTCAAGTGATAGAAACCATGTTCAAATATCTTTTTTTTTTTGTGAGAGAGGAGAGAGAGAGAGAGAGAGAGAGAGAGAGAGAGAGAGAGAGAGAGAGAGAGAATTTTTTTTAATATTTATTTTTTAGTTCTCGGAGGACACAACATCTTTGTTGGTATGTGGTGCTGAGGATCGAACCCGGGCCGCACGCATGCCAGGCGAGCGCGCTACTGCTTGAGCCACATCCCCAGCCCCATGTTCAAATATCTTAAGAAAAAAAAAATGAAACGAACTTGTTGCCTTGTGAGTAGAAGCTCCAAAAGTAGATCCAAACACTTCAGGCAGCAGCTGGATCCATGGGATCAAGTGGATTTGCTTTTCTCCTTGTCACTTGGTTCTGCTAGCCCTTACCTGGCCATCTCCATAAGACAGCCACCAGTAACCCAAATTTATGTTTTCTTCTTATGTAAAGAAAATGTACTGGTTACCTACCAGTTTTTAAAATTGCTGTGTAACAATCACAAAATCATAATAAGATGGCACAAGAATCAGTCATTGCATCACTTTAGTCTGAGGCAGCCTGAGATGTTTCCCTGAGATGTTTCCTTTGACCAAAGATGAAGGGCAGAAGTTCCCTTCTGAAACTCTTCTCAAGTCTCAGAGGTACAAATGGGTAAATCCCAAAGCACACACAAAATTTCAAGCCTCTGCTTGCTTCATGCTTACTACTATCTCATTTCCTTGCTGCTTGACTTTGACTTGGTCAAGCAGCAAGGAAATAAACTCACCATTTATTGGAGGAACTGCATAGTTACATGGAAAAAGGTGTGGCTATAAGAAGGGGGTGAACATTTAGAATTAATAATTTGACCACAGAAGACTCTCCTCTCCAAGGTCCAGCTATCAGTCTCAGGGTAAATGCAAGTTGACTTTGTTTGAACATCATGCCCATTCTTGAATTGACCTCGAGGATGCAAATAAGGAACTCTGAGTGGCCAGCCCAAGTGAGCCGGTACATTCTATGGAAGTGGTGTTCATGGTGGCAACAGGGCATCATAATGTTAGCTCCTGAGAACCATGAGAAGTGCAGGGAGAATTTTCCAGAAGAATAAAAATAAACACAAAAATAACATGCACAGCAAGTAAGAGTCAGAGCCACCACTGTCTATTTGACACTGTAAGAGAAAAGGGGTCTGAACAATAACAGACAAGAGCACCTTTACTCCTTGACTCTCTGGCAACATTCTTGAGATGGGTAGCGGGGTAAGCATGGAAGGGAGACTTATGTTTATGATTCTTTGTCATGAATTCCATTAGTGCCATGTTCAAGGCCTCCACATTTATGTATTCAAATTTACGCATACATGCATTGCTATGGCTTGGTTGCACTTTGTCCCAAGTTTTTGTGTATTGGAGGCTTGGTCTCCAGTGTGGCCTTTAAGAGGTAAGACCTAGAGAGAGGTCCTAACCTCAGAAGGGATTAACATACTTCTCCTGGGATCCGCACTGGTTCCCTCAACTGTGAGCTGTTATAAAAGAGCAAGACTGGCCCTCCCTGCTCTCGGGGTTTCTATCTTTTCATGTGATTTCTTCTCTCACATGCACTCCCACCATGATGCATTTGTTACAATGTGATAGAATGAAAGCCACTCACCAGAGCCTACTAGATGTAAGTGCCGTGTTCGTTTTTGTTTGTTTGTTTGTTTGTTTTTCTGTGGTACTGGGGATTGAACCCAGGGCCTTGTGCATTCAAAGCAAGCACTCTTCCAACTGAGCTATATTCCCAGCCCTAGGTGCTATGTTCTTTTACCTCCAAACCTATGAGCTATATAAACCTCTTTTCTTTATTTGTTTCCTCAGTCTCTGGTATTACAGCAATGGAAAATGGACTAATACATATAAACACATGGACATTCATGCATATATACATGGGAGTATGATCTTACCCTCTATGCTAAAATCATTATTCTAATTAGGAAGTTAACATTTTTCTGTGATTGTCACTATTACCATGGGTACATAGTAAATTATCCCCAAATGCAATGGCTTAAAGCAATGACAAAATTAATTTGGTCACAAATCTACAATTTGAGTCTGGCCTACATAGCTGATCTCTATTCCAAGAGGTATCAGCTCACAACCTGTGAATCTGAAGGGTCACTACGAGGGACAGCAGAAAGCAGATTGCCTTTTATGACCTAACTTGCAAACTTTACAATATCACTGATGTTGTACTCTCCTTATCATGATGGTCACAAAGGCCCATACCTGTCCAAGGAGAGGAGAGTCTCTACTTCTTGATGGAAAGTAATGCTATTGCCAAAGAGTGTGTGGGACTGGAAATACTATGTAGCCATTCTTAAAAAATATATAATCTGCTATAGTCACATGAGATTTGAAACCGTTCAGATGAGAGTTAAAATTCTGGCTCTACCATTAATTGGCTATATGGCTTTAGTCAAGTTTTTCAGCCTCTCAGGGCCTTTATTTCTTCATAAACAAAATGGGAATATGTATGTACATTAAGGTAGGCCATTGTGAAAATTAAAACAGTTTCTTCTTAGAAAAGATCCCAACCCAACAGAGTACTGTTTCCTATTGCCTGACATGTCCTCAAGGGTTTTCCTCAGTCATTGTGGTGATGGGTGTTATGGGCACAATTTTTTCTTGACCACTGGAGCATAGAGAGTGTAATATCTGATGTGAGTGAGCCAGGAACTGGAATCTGCCCAGTGGCAGACAGAACCTATTGCCCTTTGGGTCTATAGATCTTTGAAGTGAAGTCAGCAGATTGTAACCTAATTTATAAGTGGTAGAAGGGTACATGAGGTACTGGATGCTAAGTTCAGTTTAGTACTATGTTTAGTATAAAAGTTAGCTCAGAATTGGCAATAGTTCTGTGTTTCCCAATCCTATAAAATAATATGAAAACCCAGATGTCAAAAAGAAAAAAAAAATTACATAAACAGTTCTGTTCTAAAAAGTTTTCTAATTTCTAATACTTCTATGTGACACGTGTAAATTAGTACAAAATGCCATCTATTGGGCCAGACATCTATTGGGCTCTCCGGTGACTCCTCTATCAAGAGCCTTTCATTTGAGAGCATTCTCAAATTACCTTTCTCCAAAGATAAATCTTCTTTTATAGAAGACAAAACCTTATTGCCAACTTCTTCCCAGTCCACCTTGCACTTCTAATGAAGAATTACATTCTTCCAAAAAAAAATGGCTTTCTACTTTGATGCAACTAGGATTTTGCAAAGCCCACACTCCAGCTCTTTCCCTGGGACTCTGTTCTCATAAACCAGAGCTCCCCAGGGTTAGTCCCTGCCTGACTCACTCAGGCCTAGAGGACTTCCAGGAAAAAATGGATTTTGTTTGGGGTCATCTTAAGATTTTGGTTCAGGGCGTAGAGTTAGATATTCCAGGCCATTCTGGAAATCTAAATACACCCACTGACCTAGTAGTCTCTTCAAAGTCCTTGGGTTTGGCTTAGATTCGAAGGCCTCAACACTCAAATCGAAGGTGAGAGATGTTCAGAGTAACAGAAAAGGAATTTGCCTTATTAAATGTTCCTCATGACAGACCCCCTATTCTTTCCCCAGAAGGAAGGCAGAGCCCAGTGGGGAGGCTGGCTGGTTGTGAAATGACACACATACGGAAGAATTGTTTTCCAGATATCCCTCAACAACTAATTTGTCTCCTGAAGCATGAAATTTAATTACCCGTGTTGGACATACTTGCATAATCACATATTTTTATTGCACAAAACTGTTCAGTCTTTTAAAATGTTAAGAACAGAATCCTGGTTGCAGAAATGTCTTTGACATCAGAGATTTGTACAAGTAAACATTTAGTGCAAATAACTGTTTTCTCGTATTGATTTGTATCGCTGCCTTTTGATATTATTGAGAATTCACTCACACTCATATTTTGCTGTTATGTTGACAAAGAGGGACCGATGAATTTTTATTAAACTCTCATAATGCTGAGGCCTGCTATCAAATTCATCCTAATCTTTTGCTAATCCTATTCTTTGCTGCTTCTCATAGTACATAAATCTTCCTCAACCTCTGAGCAAGATCATGCCCTTCCCCAGCATTTTTCAATCTCAGCTCCACTTCTCTTGAAACGAGGTGACCAGAAGTAAAAATGAGACTCCCCACAAGGACAGAGGTACACCACCTCTTCAAGGGGAAACCAATTAACTGTGAAATGACCAGCCATATTTTTAGCACTCTCCTCTATTTTATAAAAAAGATGGAGATGTCACATACAGGAGGCTAAAAGCTTCTGCTCTTCAGAAAAGCTGGATTGAGCCCCAAAGTGGCGAATTGTGACAATTAGGGCAAGGGGGCAAGAGATTGACCCCACTGGGAAGCCAGGATGTCTGTTTGAAACTGTTTCCCAAGTTCTTTGTGGAATTCTATCTGGATTCTAGGGGTGTAGATAAGGGGGCAAGCAGGAGGCTAAGACTTGGAAGGAACAAACAGTCCACAAAAGGGCCAGATGAGGATCTAAATGTCCAGTATTTATCTAGAACTACATAAGTACCTGCATCTATTTATAAACTACTTCATTTACTCTTGCCAACACTTTCAAAAAGTGGCAAATTGTGTCTCAATCATTTTACAGAGGAATTTTCCTGAAGCTCTCTTTGCCAACGATCTTAATTTTAATGTCTCTCACATCATTACACTTTTTCTCACCTAATCTCAAAATGATCCTAGGAAGAAGGTAGGTACTTTTCCTTTTACAGGTGGCAACTGAGTCCTTGAGAGATTAACTAACTTCCTCAAGTTCACAAAGCTAGCCACTAGCAGTGACAAGGTCCAAACCCAGTTCTATCTGATGCACTAAATAGACTTTCTTGGCAAATAACTTTGGGGCTGCTGTGTGGTGGTCACTGTCTTAATGTTTCTATCTGAGGGTCCATAGGAGCTGCAAGTCAATACCTTGCTCAGGGACACGTGTGAAGTCCTGGGGTGTCACTGGACTTCCATCTTTCTCAGTTCCTGTCTTGTCTTTTCTCTCTTTGGAGAGAGAAAACTCTCATGGGAGTTTCTCTCTTTAGAGTTTGAGGAGCTCAGGAAGCTGGCATTTTAATCATGGCTCTGCATTCTTGGGAAGCTCAACTTACCTTGTTAGTTCTTGGGGGGAGCCAAGTTTGGAACCAATGACTGAGTCCAGCAACCGTGTGCTATCAATAATCGATAAAATCCTAACTTTCAGGCTGTCGCTAGAATGTAACAGTCCACAGTGGTATAGGGACATCTCTCCACCCCCACCCATGCCTGAGATTCCAGCTGATTACCTGGTCATACCCAAGTCTCTGCCTTCGGCAAGGGTAGTAAACTACACTTCAGATGTTAGGGAGTGGGAAGAAGTAAGAAGTCTTTTGAGGTGTGTTCATCCTGTGAAGACACCCAGGTGTATGGCTTTACCTAGGTTCGTTATTAAGGCTGTTTTATAGGTGGCAAAACTGATCTTCTGAGATTTTAAATAACTTGCCTACAATTAATAATGAAAAACCAAGATTATGTCATATTGTCAACTTTGAGAGTCTCAATGAGTTAGCATTGGACCCCGGGCCTACCCAGGTCTCCAATCTGTTTCCTTTGCTACTGAATAAAGCAAATGCCACAGTCCATTCTCTAGCTTTTCTGCTTGCTCTTTGGGGGGCAGTTATCTGTGTCTTCTATTTGTTATTTCCATACTGCCTTGAGGATTTGCCCATAATGGAAAATGAGACAAGAACAAAAGCCCTGTCAGTTACTAAACCTTCTCTCAGATGCCTGTTGTCATGGAGAACACAGTTGTCAGCCGTTGCAGAGGCTACAGCTGAATTTCCCCAACCTGCTAACTGAAGTCCATGTATAGCTGGTCCAGTGACCAACAGAACAAAAAGCTACAAATTATCTCTACAGAACATTAATAGAAGGTCTCTGCACCATAGAATCCTTCTCTCAATTAGAGAGCTGTCTTGGGAGTAATGTTCTCTCTAAAAATCATGATATACACAGCTGTATAAATCGATGAAAGACTTGTGACCATTAAACTTAATTGATACTGAATTTAGAGGAATGCATTTCAATCATGTTGCCATTTTATTTGAAAATTAGTTTCTGGCATTACCTCTTTCTTCCTCTTGACATGCTGGGGCACGTAACACCCTGAAGTGAGAGATCTAGGAAACAGGAGAAGCAGCTCTGGACAGAAGGCCTCAGAGCAGGGCAGACAGGCAAGATATTTCAAGGTGCTGTAAACAAGTAGACCTAAAACAGGAAATAAAAGCTGATTTTAAGTAAAACCAGCAACTTGGTTTTATATAGTACCCCATATGGTATTTTACAGTGGAACAAGGTTAAAAAAAAAGAAAAAAACTATCCAAAGACCACACAAGGAAAATAACTTCTTGAATATGTTCTCAGGGTACAATCCTTTTCTTGAGAGTACCGTCCGAAACAGTGCTAGGTAGCTATTGTTTTCTGTAATTGGCTCTGGACAGAAACTGTGCCAAAGAGAAAGAGAAACACAACTTGTAGTTAGTGCTGGGAGTGTGTGTGTGTGTGTGTGTGTGTGTGTGCGCGCGCGCGCGCGTGTGCATGTGTTCATAAGTGAGCTGCAGAAACTGATCTTGCTGTATGTAAACCCTCCCCAACTGACATCAGATCACCTGATCTAGAGTCATCGCTGAAGTACTCAGAGAAATCCAGAATTGCTTATGTCAAAGTACCCAAATACACTTACCATGTCGCCACTTTCTAAATGTATTCATGGAAGAAGAAAAAAACTGGGAGAGAGACACAAGCTTTCTTTTCAAAAGAAAACAAAAAGTACATTTTATACAAAACCTTCCGGAAATGCATGATATGTATGAAATTTTTTTCCCAACGGGCCACACTTATCCCTGTCAGTGAAGAACTTTCTACATATGTGGAGTTGGGGTTTTTTTTCCTAGCTCTTCTTTGCTGTCTAGAAACCCTATCCTATCCTTATCTGTTATTAAGGTGTTATGCTTTCTTTAAATCCATTTCCTCTGAGAAATAAAATACATGAATAGAGATGATTGACTTTCTCACTTAACTTTGTCTAATTTTTCTTTATTACCTTCTCTGATTCTCTGTATACATGAAGAACATTTATGCCTGCAAACAAGTTTAAAATGGCAAACATTTGCCACGAGAACAATGCTTGTTTATTTACAGGGACTGCCCCTAGAACTCCACCTATAGACACAAAATGCTGCCCAAATACCTAGAACATCCAGTTAAATGAGTCAAAATAAAATTGCTAATTTACTCATTCAACACATTTAATTGTTAAAGTTTTGACTTTTTAATATTATTTCCTTGTTAAGTCGGAGATGATAGAATGTAATCTGAGATAACATAGTATCTTATCAGACAGTGCATAGGTGGGGTTTTAGAGACAGGAATATGTATTTGAAGAATTCTAATAACATCAACTTGAGTAAGAAAGATGCATGCAAATCCATTTTATATATAGATATAAAACAAATAAGTATTTTTCTTAAAGCTCACATTCTATGACAGATTGAATACAAAAACAAAAGACCATTTTTTTCCAATGTGGAATGTGTATTTGATGTAAGAAAGGAGGAAAATGGTATAAAAGGTCAAAGAATGTCAAGGTCAAATCCATTTTCCAGAGGTTTAGGATCCTCAGTGATGTCTTGATACAGGAGTTGGCATCTAGAGGAATATGAAATCTCTGGTGCCTAAAACTACAGCAGATGTCAAACTCTTAGCCAGATTATATTACTGGGATTTTTTTAGCTTTCTTTTTTTATTGGTGCATTATAACAATACAAAATAGTGGGATTCAGTGGTATGTATTTGTACATGCATACGATATAACAACATAATTCAGTCATTTGTCTTTCCCAGTACTGACCCTCTCTCTCCCTTTTCTCCTCCCTCCTCTTGGCCTCCATCCTTTATTCTGATCACTCTTATATTTTCATAAGATAACCCCCATAGATAGGTCTTTTTTAAGCAAGGAAATTGAATCAAGCTGACACATGAATGGAAAAATGTGTGACTAGAGAGAGTCAACTAGGCCAATACGATTGGAATGTAGGAAATATAGAGGATGGAGACAGAAGGTAAATTGAGGAAGATATTCAAGGCACCTTTATTGCTAGGATGAGAAGTTTATTTTAGCATATGATCTGGAGCATGGGTCAGTGCAGAGGAATGATGTGATCAGCGCTGTAACATTGATTATAAACAAGGACTAGATTCACCTACACTTAAAGAACTTTCTTGGAAGTATATTTTGATGCTCTGAGAATCAAGAAGAAGATTGAGAGTAAGTCCTGGGAGATAAGTGAAGATGTTGACAATACAGCTGATTGTGCTGCAGAAACAGTCTGGGTAGAACCAGACCCCCATGGCCTCCCCAGTGGGCACTGTTGGACTCCTGACTCCATGGACACCACCACTCTGGACACTGGTTGTAGACCCACTACCCCTGCATGGTGGATGTTAAACTGTTCTTATCTCTTTGCATCCCTGGCTCCAGGAGAAGACTCCTACAGAGGCCATGGGATCACCTGGACTCGGGTTACATATGCTCCCCTGATGTGCCATTTCTTTGAGAGCCTTCTTTTCTATGTCTGCTGCAGATGTCTCCAAACAAGAAAGAGAATTCAGATATTAGGTGGTCAAAAAATCCTACACCCATCATAGAGCCATGGTTGAAATCATGTTTGTGCAGGGTCACGGAGGGCATTGAGACCAAGAGATAATTGCCCCATGTTTCTGTAATGTAAAGAAAGTGGGGACAGAGAGAGAGAGAGAGAGAGAGAGAGAGAGGAGAGAGAGAGAGAGAAAGGTGCAACTGGGCATTATAGTTGGAAGGTCATCATCACTGACCTGATATATTTTTTATAAATTTCATTTGCATATATCTCAGACCATATAAATGCGTATTCAAATTACATGACATGAAACTCTGAGGCTCCAATATTTTGCTGTACAAATTTACATTTTGAGAATTTGGTATATCATTTGGAGAAGATTATTAACTCTTTTCAGTCAGCAAGAAGCCAAACCATCTAAATCTATTCATGTGTGACTAGGTCTAAGTCTTAAAAGAGGGTAATATGTTGAATAATGTATGTCCATATATATATACACCATGAGAGTCTATGCAAAATTGTAATCTGTCTTCAGGATGATTCCACAGCTTTCCTTAGCATTCTCATAGCCATTCTTTTAGAGTTAAGCATTCTTTGTGGGTATAAATTTGAATCTTAGGAGAGACAAGCAAAACTTTGTTAATACTTCCTAATTTGAACAGAAAGTGAAGCGGATAGCAAGCGAAAACCCACAAATACGTTCAGAAAATTTATAACATGGAACATCGCAGCAATTGCCAATATTTAAAGGTTATGTCCGTCATGTTGGGAAGTGGCATAAAGTTTCCACCCTTTTCAAATAATTGGGCATCATACTGATGGGTAAAATTGTGCATGTCAGTGATTCCTATGCTGATGTAGGGAAATTGACAGACACTGTTTAAAGGAAGCCAAAGTTTTTGTGCATCAACATGTCATGCTGGGAATAATTATACAACTGTTTTGTTACCCTCAGCACTGTGCCATATATTATACCATCCACTGATTCTCCCAGAGTTCTTTTGTTTGTTTTGCATAGCACAGCAGTTCTGGAAAATATATATTTGTAAAACAATTGTTGCTCACACACTTTATAAATGAAGCCCAAAGCTCACTAATACTAAAAAACATTGTCCTTACTGCCAAGGGTGCATTTAGATATGGCCCTCACTTTATATTCATTAGCTTTAGTATCATCAACATGAAATTATAGGCTAATAGGTCTAGAAAGGACCTCAAGAGGCCAAACAGTGTTTGCGGTAACCATCAGGTAAGCACTCACTTTATTCATCCATTCTCATGAGAATCATCATCAATAAATTCTTTAGTACCCACTATGTATGTGTGTGTGTGTGTGTGTGCACATGTGTGAGTGGTGGCGGGGCAGCTGCCTCGAGATCTCTTTAGTAATGTCAACTCGAGTAGCTTGTTATTATTTACATAGCATTTCATATTTGCAGAGGGATTTCCCAACACTTATTAATCCTCAGAGCAATGGTGGAAGGAAAGTTCTTTTTCCTCATGTAAAAGCAAAACAGTTCAGAGGCTTGAAGAGGTCTGCAAGCTTGTGACAGAATAAAGATCAGAATTTAAAATTCTTGACTCTGGGTTCTTTTCAAACCCATACTTGAAAAAAAAAGTATTGTCTTTTCAAATTTCACTTGACATTATTTTAATCTATTAGATTCTGAGAAATCTAGTGGGACCAGAAGGATTGGGCAAAAGGGAATTAACATGAGACTTCTCAAGTGTAAGGCGTGTGTTTACCAAGTGATGAGATGACCAGAAAACTCAGCTTCTGCGTGATTCACACCACTTTGCACCACTGCCAGACTAGCTCACTCATGGCCCTGGGGAGGGCAAGCCTGGTAATGGAGGTACAGAGGGTACGGAGCATGCTCTGTGTGAGGTGACAGGAGTTTATATGCAAGTATACTTGACAGGCAGGAACTAGAAAAATGTAATATGTCTAGTTAAAAAAAAAAGAACATATTGTAATAAACCAAGACCTTTGACTTTTGTCATTGGTGTTAACTAATACTGTGGGCCAGTTGTAGTCATTGAGCCTACACAGGTGCAATGCAGGGCTGGGGATGTTATTCCATGTTGCAATAATTATGAGCAGGCAAACCAGTTGGAATGAGAACCGGATGCTTCTTATTCTTAAAGCTTGCTTCAGATGTCCCTTTGGAACTGACAAATTGCTCAGGTGAAAGTCATCCCCTGCCAGTTTTCTGCAATTTTCTCAGCTTCGTGCAACTTTTCATTTTCTTGTTTCTTGTCATGAACATAGAAAAAGAGCCACCTAATACCTTTGGGATGGCATTTGCAGCTTGGCTGCAAAGTAGAAGTGCTGGACAAGTCAGCAGAGAGTTGTCTTTTACAATAGGATTTTGGAATTTGTCAGCTCCTTTGCAACCAGCTGACAAATAACAACATGGGGTGATTTCTACTATAGATAGGAAGCACATTTGTTCCACGGATGAAAGCTGGGGAACACTGATTTAAAACTCTGTGCCAATTGTGCACACTTGCCCAGGAGGTAATCAACACAGATGTGATAACACCAGGTGAGAATTAAAAACTTACAGGCATGAAGTAGAAACTTTAGCCTGGGAAGATAAACCAGGAAATCTCAATATGTGTAATCAAATGATCTCAGAGATTTGACAGCCAACTCACTGCTCTACTTTGAGGCAGTCATTTCTTACCTTTGTAAATGAACTTCATATATTCATAAATATGTTTAGCTCTGAGAAGAAAGACATAAAGTGGGTGGTAGTGGCCCTTCCGTCAAGCTGTGATATTTGGTGGGCATGACCCTCATGCATTTGGATCTGGGCATTGGAGTCCCACAGCAAGTTACACTCGGTCTATTATCATTTTCTTTGGTGGTCAGACCAAGCAGAAATTGGCCCATCCAACCCAAATGCCCATAGCAATTATTTATACAATAAAGCACATGTCAAAGCAGTTTACTGACAAGAGAATCAGACACCCTTGTTGAAGGGGTCTTGTGTTGACACAAACCTTTTCTTGAAGGGGCTTGTGTTCAGTACAGGTAACAGAAAACCTTACTAGGAGTGGCTTAGCCAAATACGGATTTGTAACATGTAGTCTGGTGGGAGGAGAGTTCTGGGCTTGGCAGTGATCCCTGGGCATCTCACAGAAGACTCTAGAATGTCTGCTCAGCCTTGGCGCACTGTCATTTTGTCCTGATGCTTATGGCTTCATGATCCCAAGATGGTGTCTTCATCTTAAACCCATGTGGCCACATGAAAGCAGGGGAGTTGGGAAGGGAGCTTCAGTTGCCTCCTTCTCCAGAACAAACGTTCTTCAAAGTCTCCCAGCATGTGCCCATATCTCGTTGATCCTACTGAGCCCTGTGGCCATGGTGAATAGGTGAGTTGGAAGAAGTAGATTTCATTTCAGTCTTCTCTGTAGAGAAGGGGAGACTGAGATCGGGAATGGATTTGGGGTTTATTAACAGCATATTACCTAAGAGGCCCCCTGAAGTGTTTGGAATTTCTTCATTCATTTGATCAATATTTCTGTATTCACCATTTGATCTAAATTAGGCATAAATAGCTTCTGATAGCCATGTATTTTCTTTTTAACATCTGGTTGCTTCGCTCCATTTCCTTGGAATGCTCATCATGTTCTGACTGGCCAGGAAGAGCTGGGGTCAAGGCTAGATCCTAAATTCTCTTCTCACTTTACTTTGTATTCCTAGGTGACCTGTTTTAGGCACAAGCCTTCAATTAGCATCAGAGATTTTACAAATATGAATTTCCAAGCTGTGCCCTATTTGGAAACCAGCTGTTGCTTTGACACTACCTCAAAGGCAAACTCAAATTTCACATCTTTTTAAATGAGCTCAAGATTTTCACCTATCACCTCCCTTGAGCCTTGTCTTCTTTGAAAGTTAACAGTTAAGATTGAATAAGACCAATCATGTATGCGGCTCCATAAGCCAGAATCTTCCTTTTTTCCCATATCCAATATATTGTCTCTTCTAAGAGCACAAACCCATTTACTTTAAGCTCATCTTCTAAGTTACCTTGCTCAGAAGACTCTAACCTTTTCCCAAAATCTAATTTTGTCCCTTACAATATCAGCTGGGTGAACCCAAGTCTAATACTGTCTTTCATCTTCTCTACTCATAAAACTTCCAGTTTGGAAAAACTAAAACCCAAATCTTGAATTTGGCTTTAAGATCCCCCTGGTGGCCTGGCTACTACCTACCTCTCCAGGCACATCTACTTCATAACTTTCCATTCAATTTTTTTTTCAATTTATAGATTTATAAATTATGGTGATCTTATGTTAAGTTGGCTGCTTCCTAATGGAAAGTATGAAGAAGTTGTGTCCTCATAAACAAGCTAGGTGCAAACCCCACAGGGTAGATTTGCTTTTAGGCATTTTTCTTATTAGACAGTTATCATAACTTCAGAGGTGTGCATTCTTAGAGGATTTTCTCATTCAGAGTAGAAAGTTTGGAGATGTCCCTAGACTGTAGGTCCATTTAAATTTGGGTCAGAAATACTCTCTTTCATACCCACATTACCACCCTTTGAAGAAAGTAGTTCCTAGGTAGTGGACAGAGAAAGAGCTGTCAACAGCTCAAACATGATGCAACATGTTCCTAGAAATGAAACACATTCTGTAAAAATCTGAAAAATGTGCTTCAAAAAGCAAAAAGCCAGTGGCTTTGTAGTTACTGTTTCATTATTTTTTTGTCAATTGAATTTGGAAAATTCCTTTGTAAATATGGGCAACTCCTTATAGGAAATTCATCTCAATTAGGTGTGCAAAGTTCTTTGGTGGTTTTTCTGGTAGGTGTGAAACTTCTATATGGCACAAGGACCTGAGTCCTCTGGTGGAGTCACTCTACCAGTCTGCCACTATGCCTAGATATCTCAGGAATGGTCCACTGAAATGAAAAAAAAAACATATTCTATTATAGATACATGTCCAATTTTGGCTGGCTGTTATAAGACTCTCCTCACTTGCTATTCCCCTTTGCATAGACTTTTTGAGTTCCCACTCTGTTTAGCCATAGTAGAAGGGTGGTTGGGGTGCAAGGTGTGTAGAATTTTTCTCTTTCTTTGACCCAGTATCTTCTCTCCTGAGACTGAGAACATGCAGCTGGTAAGACAATGAGGACAGTTAGGATTCAACTGAAGCAACCACATGACAATGGAGCTGATGGTGTTGAGTCACCAGTCACTCCTGCCAAAAGACAGGAGTGTATTTGTTTCTAAGTGTGATTTCATGAATGGTATAGTTTACAAAGATGCTAAATATGAGCTTCCCTGAACATCACTGCAAAGAGAGTTTACTCAGAAAGGTATCCCAGGAAGCAGAAGTGGGGTTCTGGGAGATTAAAATTGAGTGGAAGAAAATAAGTATATGGATCCATGAATGAGTGGACCACTGCTACATACAACTAGAGTTCAATCCAAGACCATCTGAAGTGCCTTATGACATGAGTGTCAGGGCTTTGTAGGAGATGGCAGGGGAAAGCATCCATTGACTCCCATCCTTCACTGATCAAAGATGGCCCCACACTTCTGGACTTCTTGGCTCTACAAGCAGGAGCAGCTGCAGTTGCAGCAGATGTTCTGAGGAGCTAAACAAGGTGTTCTGAGGACTGGGCAAAGCTGGTTGAGACCTACACGAAACTGGTGGCTGCTGCAACAGGGGCTTGAATAAGAGGGGGGCCCAAGAGTAAGTGAATGATGATCCAGAGATGTCCGATATTCCATTCTATATTTACTTTAAATATATACATAATTTTGTATCATTGTATATCATTGTGAATAATTATATACATAATGCAGGAGGTATTATTTTATGGGCTGATCCAGGTCTTCCAAGAAGAAGAGGAAAGAATGGGATTAAATGTGCAAGAAATGTATTCAAATTAATGCCTGTAAGAGAAAATGGAGAGGGAGCCACGGGAAGCTGCCAGAGCCATCTGGCTGTGAAGCAGGTCTGACCCTGAGTGAAGGAGAGAAGGAAGGAGGGAAGATCCTGTGGCCAAGTCTCAGACTGTGGTGCAGTTCCAGGGAGTTTGGCACGGCTGCCTTTGAGAGTCCTCAAGTCCAATCCAGCAGTTGTCAACTTAGTCACGCATCCATGTATTGGTTTCCCTCCTTTCCTGTTCCAGGCCCTTACATCTGCTTCCTGGGATATCTTTCCAAGTGAACCCCCTACCAGTTCTTTTCCTCAGCTTTCAGGAAAGTCCCTACTTCTCCTCTTGACAAACTATTGCATCTTTGAAACCACACATAGAAATAAATGTACTTGTAGCAAAACTAAACATAGGTAGCCTGGTATCCCAAATCAGCTCACTACCAAGTATACGTGTCCCTGAGGAGTAGCTCCTATGAACCCATGCGTGATAGTTTCCCTACTGCACTCAGTCATTGGCTGGTGCAGCTGGTGGGAAACATTTCTCCTTGAAAATGTGACTATGGAGTTCAGCAGGCAGAACTGGAATCCTCCATCAGTGAACTCCCTGAAATCAGATGTCCAAGACTCAACATTCTCATGGCCACCTCTGATTACATACAACAAGATTTAAAGTGAGAAATATATGACTGGGGTTTAAGAAATCTGGTTTGTGTTGAGAAACGGTTTGCTTTCAGGTGCTAGTCCCCCAAATTCTATGAACGAGGTGGCCCTCATGTTTCTGAGGCAGAGGACCACATGAGTTTGGGGCCAATTTCTTTACGAATCTGTCCTCAGACAGTTTACGTCTTGACCTAGTGACTGTGAATTTCTTTTCCTTTTATTGATCCACTTCTCTTACTTTTTGACATTTCCCCCCTCAAACCCTTAAGTGTTTCTGCTCTTTTGTTTTCTCCCTTGATCCTTCCATACTCAACAGAGGAGCTCTTTTGAAGTGAACCTGCATGAAGAAAAAAATAGTGCTGCTATCTGAATAACGAGGGCATCCTTGAGGAGGTAAGTGTTCTGTAGGCTTTGTTGCCTAGAGAGGAGGTGGGAGGAGGATAGCAGCAGGTTTATTGAATGAGTGCTTATTTAATTATTCTCCATCGATGCAGGTATGTTGGAATTCATTTAACACAAATAAACCTTCTTCCCCCATTCTCTCTCTCTCCTTTTGCTGCTAGTGAAGTGGCATCCCAGATCTGTCATTATAACCCTTGATCCCAGTTAAAATAAAAACCACCAAATGCAGAATAAGTCATATGAATGGTTCTAAAACAGACACGTGGATGCTTTCAGGTCTTCTTCACAGAAGAGGTTAAATTGGGAAAAATTTAGAACAATCTAGGAATTCCCTGAATGCTTCTGGCACATGAGTAGATTGTGAAAAACAAGCTTCTATTAAAGCACTATCCGGACAAATATTGAGAAGGATAGAAAATGGGTTTGAGCAGCCTGAGGCTTCAAGGAAGAGCAAAGCATCTTCAGTGGAACTTGTTTTTGGATACTGTCCCAGAACGATCACTCTTTTGCTCCTTCTGGTGCATCATGTGGATATGCAGAAGATGAGGAGATGATTTTTTTTAACACAGTACATTTTTAATCCCTTTCCTGTCACACCAAGTAAATAACTCACTGAGAAGCACTCAGGGGAGGATGCTAAACTGCAGTAGGATGTGCAGTCCTGTAAACTGTTCAGGTGTGAACATTAATAAACCAAGCCAGGCAACATGGCTTGGTGGATTGCCGTGGTGCCAGAAACACAGGCACCATTTAAAGGAAGTTTTATTTTCATGCTCTGTTGTCTCTTGCACTGCGAAACCAGGAGTCCTCGGAAAGCAACCACCCAGAAGCAAACACTACAACAAACTCACCTTCCCCCATCCCCAAAAGATTACATGCTTTCAACAAAGCCCAGGTTTATAGATGCACCCATCGATGTCTCCTGTGTAGAACATGACTCTAGTTTCCATTTTGGAGTAGCAAAATAGGAGTCTTGGAAAGGTAAAGATGTTTGTCCAAGGTTACCCTGCAGGACTGTTCCAGAATAATAGACTAGGAGTAGGGCTCAAGCCTCCTGCCTTTTATTTCAATATTTTAACATTCGAACTCCCCCACTATCTTGCCCATGACTTATGTATGAAACTCGTGTCCACACAGAGATTTCTCAAAGACCTATATTTAAGGGTACTTAGTTGCAGCCTAGCTATTCAAATGTCCCCAGTACAGCTACTACAGCAGAGAATGAAAACAAGGGAAGAATTTAATGCCTATTGAAAGCTGATTCAGAATGTGTAAAGGTGAAAGTGTGTGGTCGGAAGGCTTAGCTGCCTGTTGAGTTCTTTTATTCAATAACTCAAGTAGCCTGTTGTGAGCTGCTTTAGCGCTATTAACACATCTGGAGCTATTGGTCATACATTGGGGACATTTTAGAATGTAAAAGTAGCTTTGTAGGCAAACTTGCATTAGAAAGAAATACTTCTGAAGAACAAAGGCTAACTTTATAGAGTACACCCCTCTCTCTCTGACTCAATTCCACTGGGCTTCTGATGGAGCATGTGTTAAACCTATATACTTATTTGGAGTCATAAAAATTGTTCTCCTGTTTTGGATCGTGTTTGCTTTCAAAGTAGCCCTTTGGATCCCTGAGGAGATCCAAACATGAAACGAACTAACTAAACTGTCAACAGTGTGTAGATCCCACTGAAATTCCCTATCTGCTCCTGGTCCTTTTCTCCACCCTGCTCCAGGTCCGGAGCTGATCTGTGGAGAGAGCATGAGTGGGTTCCCTGCCCTTCTGTTGCTGATTAGGTTTGGCTGGTGGGAGTCTTTAGCAGGAGGTCAGAGACTAAGAAAGGAGGGAGATCAGATATTTATTCTATACATCTGGTTTTATCATCATCATCATCTCATTTAATCCTTTGCTTTTCCAGATTTTTGAAGTAAACTTCAGAATAAGAGTGCATCACGACTGTCAGGCCATGGTTTAGAGATTTGGAATTCCCATCCTGCAGTCCTGGCTCCTGGCAGACAACCCTTTCTAAAGTTCCTCTCTCTTGGTTCTGGCAACTGTATCCAAAGGGCTGTAGCTAAACCAGGAGAGAAACATGAGACCAACAAAAGCAAGATCAAAATGGCTCAGGAGACATAAAGTGAAAGGTTAAATTGGCAGGTGTCTTCCCTTGCCTTATTGGTCTGTGTATTGAATGCTGCAGGACTACTCTGAATTAAAGTAGAAGTCATACTCCCTTCTACATGGACTCTCCTCCTTGCTCACTCCTCTCCCAAGGATGAGTGAGGGTCAAGGGCAAGGGTAGTTACTGAACAAAAGGTCAGTCCATAAAGTCAACATGTTAACTCGAGAATTCACTCCAGAAACCTGGAGAGGTAAAGGATTAAAGGACACAGTGAAATAGACATGGGGAAGGTGATCAGGACATGCAGTAGCAATTGGTGCATGATAAGCAGCAAGGTCCTCCAGACAAGAAGGTTCCCTGCTGAGGTTCAGTGCCAAATCCACAGTCAGTTGTGGTAGAAGGCTCCTTGTCTGAAGAGAAGGTGGCTCTGGCAAGCAGACACAACAAAATATCATGGCAACAACATAACCGTTTAATAGGATTTGCAATAGCCACAGTCTCAGCAAGATTCTATCACCTCCAAGTAAGTAAAACAAGCCATGGAAGCCCTGGGAGGGAAACCATTTCCTCAGGCAGGACTGGGGATTGACTTACTAGAGATGACACTAAATACTGAGCCTCAGCTGTCGTTTCCACCCTGCCAATATCTGAGAAGGCCAGGATGTCTCTCAGTTGACTTCAGGTCCTATTTGACTTTGTGAAAGAAGCTTTGTCCCCATGGATCTGTTACTTGGGATGTAGTATATTGGCACTGAAATACATCACCTTCATATAGATTGTAGCAACTTTTAGGAAAAGCCAAACCACATTAGGATTGTCGTCTGACTGATGTCCCTTTCCTACAAGCCCATGAAGCAGCACACACCTGTCTGGGAGGTAGAAAGCTTTGGCTGAATAGGACATGCCACCACTAGAGAGTAATTCACTGACAGCCCCAGCCTGACCTCGCTTAGCTGCTGAGATCTGATGGGATCAGAGCAGAAGGTGACAAGGCTATAAGCTTAATTAAACGAATGGTTTTGTTCCATCCACGCTCATCCTTTCCCCCTTTACCCAGTAATGTTCCTACATGCCAAGAAAATCGCATTGGGGATAAGCTTATGACCCAGTGATCTCATACAGGATGTGACATTATCTCATTTCAACAGCCTGGGAAGGACAATGTTGTTTTCAGCTCTGGGAAGAATTTGACCAACGACAGAGCAAAATTTAGCCCTGACTTTTCACTTTCTTGTTCTTTTCCATGGCAAAGGGTCCCCAGCCCGCTGTGTCAGGGTACCCACATACATTCCCAATCTCTAATAAACAACTTATCAATAATGAAGCCTCCCTATCCACATGTTAGTGGGATCCACGTGTGTCCTAGAAGTAAGACATAAATTTTCAGGGAATGAGAAAATTATAAAAAGCATCCTCTTTCCAATATCTTTTTTTTTTTTTTCTTCCCAAGCAAGGGAAGAATTTCTTCTTTCACGAAAAGGCAGAGATTTCAACCTTTAAACCTCTTACTCAATATTAAAAGGATTTGGCTACTGAATGGCCTTAAAAGTATGGTCTTCTCAGCTTTCTGTTCTGATCTGATTTTGGTCACTTTCATTCATCTGCTCATGGCTGGCTGCCTGGATTAATTTTCTGGACTGAATACATTTCCTTGCATTACCAACATATGTGACAAATAACTAATCTGACTCATCAAAATGCATTAGAATGCAGTGTTCCAGTTACTGAAGGACATTTGAAATTCAGCAAGTTGTCTTCTTCCTCTCACTGCCAGAGATAGTAAAAAATTATGAAGAGGTAGAGATGATGCTACAGCCCACTCTGTGCCTAGAATTTGTATCAGTGTCTTTGTTGTTGCTGTTTCAGCAATCCAAGAAAACTTGGATCCACCTCTGTTTGTTTTGTACTTCCTAAAATGTTTTCCAAATTAAAATTTGAAATGTAACCGGAATAATTTCTGAGAAACATAACATAGCCCAGACTATAAATCATCTGAAACAGCAATAAGTGGAAATACTAAATATACCTAACACTGCTTAAAGTATTCTATATATATCATTCCTGTTCTAGGACTATTTCCACATTACACATTCCAACACAGGCCTTCTAAATCAGGCAATAGTTGGGCTGTCTGAGTAATAAGTCTAAATGAGATGCAAAAGAATATATTGGAAAGAAAGTGATGTAAGTGCCACTGTTTAATTGGGTGCAATGGGCATCTTACAAAAATTGCCTAATATATTTAAGGGGTCTACGGAAAACAGATTTACAGTGTCTCCTTGAAAGAAAAGTGGCATGCTTTTTACAACAGTATTTAAAATTATTATATCAGAAACTGTATTAGCATGAAGAGCTATCATTGTGGAGTCAGAATTCCAAGAATATGAAGCAGAATTGCTCCAAAAATGACAAATACATTTTAAAAATTTTGCCAATGTACTAATGAATGACTTATAATTAATTTTTCCTGCATAGTTTTGTCTTGATTTTTTTCTCATGGTTTTATCTTGTTTTTGTTGTGGATTCCTTTTTTGTTTATTTATTTGTTTGTTTGAGGTCTCATATGCTTTCACCATTACGTGCTTGGTAGTATTTGGGCAGGGGCTGAATGAAGAGCCTGCTGAGAATTTCAAGAACTGTCGAGGCAAACATAGATTTCCTAAATTTGAGTTTCTTCTTAAACTTGGAAGACCTGCTTTCTTTTTTTTCTCTATCTTTTTTTATTTGTCTATAAAAGGAAGATTGCACATGATTTGCCTCTGTGGGTGATTGTGAAGGGAAAGAAGTCTATTTCATAAATATACTGTAGAGTCCTTTTCCAATAGAATGTGTGAAACAGACTTAGGCAGACATTCAGCTGGGTGCACAGGGAGGCTACAGATGTTCATTATCACATCATAAAAGCTCATCCTTGATGCCTCTCAAACATTCTTAGGGAAAAGTGTTCTCCTGGCACAAGCTGGCATCATGCGCCTGCAGCATTTGATCAGCTCAGACCAGGAGCAGTGCAGAAGAGTGCAGCAGGGTAACTCAGCACATGGGGTCTGGGTTTGGGTGGCATAGATTCAAATCCTCCATCTACCACTTTTTAGATTTGTGCCATTTATTTAGCCTGGGTGCCACTTACTTAACGTTTCCAAGCCTCAGTTTTCATATATCCAAGGGGGATAGTAAGAAATAAAATGAGTTATGTGTATAAACCATTTAGCATAGTGATTAGCAGATAGTAAATACTGGTACATACTATTATTAATATGTGCTGAGAGATTTGAGGGTGTTCAGGAATAGGTAGCAAGCAAATAAAATTAAAAAAAAACATATTCCCCCATCTAAGAGACATGTAATCTACTTGTAAATAAATAAATAAATGCAAAAACAAAAGCATATATAATCCAATATGTAAAAATCACTGTAGGGTTTGGCAGGGCATAAATTAATCCTTGATTAAACTTCTGGGATTGTCTTATTCAGAAACTTAAAAGGATGGAAACTTGGCCACAACTTGGATATTGCATTTGAATTAACTTTCTTGTTAAAATTGCATTTGAATTAACCAGGACTAATGGTAGGTTAGGTCAATTTTTCTTTTGCATGGGGTCAGATTTTAGAACATTTTAAAAGGGCAGAGTCCCTTCAGAAAAAAATTACTTAAATTTTTGCCAGTTTGTGTGCTTTCCCTAAGCAAACCATCTCTAATGTATAGTATCTTTACAAAGGTTAGAATCTTTACAAATATATATATTTTCTCCACAATGAAAGTGTTTTCTCCCACAGAAATGGCTTCAATCCATTTACAAATTCCTTCTGTCTAACTGGGCCTGTGATAGTTTTTGACAGAACTCAAATTGTAATGTAATGAAATCAAATTAGATCTCATAATTTGAAGATTTTTGTTGATGTTTCCAGGGTGTCTTGACAAAAGGCAAAATGGGCCTTGAATACCATTCTGATTTCTTCAACCTCTAATTGTGACCTTTAAGCCAGGTATTGGGTCTCTTGAGCAAACAAAGTCACTAATCAGATTTTAAAGCACCTTTGATAATCCAAAACTCCCCACATACCTCCTCCCTGGTCTTTGCATTTTATTATCTATAAAGTATTTTCAGTTTGGGAGGGGTATATCAGAAGTAGGTATATCTGAATCTTGAGAGCCTCACCACAGAGAATTTACAAAAGTTCCCAGGTGATTCTCCATCATCTCTCTCCACCCCAAACCCCAACATGCCAGTTGGGAACAACTGCTGCAAATTATGATTTCAAAGTCCAAAAACTTTTGACTTGTCAAAACCCCATCTTTATAGGACTGAAAACAGTAAGAACATGTTTCAGTTTTATTAAGGAAAAACATCATCATTTAAAATTCCTTATTGTGTCCAAAACACTCAGTCAAAAAATATGAATAAAATTTGGAAGACAGGATAAAAAAGGACTGATGGAAGATATAATAAACAACAATAGAATTAAAAAGCCAGTTTGCCTGTTGAACTGAGTCATGCTGCAGAAATGGCTTGGGATTTTGAAATTACAGAAAGATAGTGTTCTATAGAACATAGAGATGGTCCAGTGTCGGGTTTTAAAAATGATCTGCCAAGAATGCTCTTGGCTACTAGTCTCTTCTCTTGCCATTATCACCCCTATTGCTCATCAAGAACATACTTGAGGGTTGGGGTTGGTAGAGCGCTTGCTCAGCACATGTGAGGCACTGGGTTCGATCCTCAGCACCCATCAAAATAAAATAAAGGTATTGTGTTCATCTACTATAAAAATATTTTTTAAAAAATTAAAAAGAACAAACTTGAAGTTCAATCATGGGCCAGTGTCCTGCAGAAAGGAGTTCTTGAATAAACAAAGGCTCAACTGCATTGGCAGAGTTTTTATCTCCATGGCTTAGCTGATAAAAGTACAATGTAGGTTCATTATGATTTCTCCTAAGAAGGCTCTCAACTTGGAAGAGCAAAATGGACTCTTCGAAAGAAAACATGGTGACTGCTTATGGCTAAGGAAGAAGATAACAGATAAACCAGAATGTTTTCCCTTCTAATGAGGAGATGAAATAAAAAGTCAGGAAAAAAAAAAACAAGGCAGGATGGCAGGATTGGGATTGGTATCCATGTGGCCTGCAAAGCCACTGAGCATAGCTAAGCCATGTCAAACCTACATAACTGTACATAGCAAGTACCCCTGCTCATGTCTTCAATAATCTTAAGTTAAAACAGTTGGTAGCTGGATAGGGAAATGGGTCCAGCAGAGGCCAGGGGACCCTAATCCCTGCTTGATAAAGGGAAGAAAGCATCTCTAACGGAGTCAGAGAATCCAGGGTGAGAAAGTAGTAGCTTTAATCTGAAGAGAAAGGGTAGAACTGAAACCTATAGTGGGAATGATGTTCAGAAAATACTTGTGTGGGGTGAGTTGGGGGAGATGGAGATAAAAAAGCCAATGTGGGGGCCAGGATATGTTATACACAGTGATATTATAATAAGTACTTTTTGGGTCTCTGCCCCTGGTTCCCTCTACACAGCTTCTAAAACCCTTGAAATCTTTTAAGTGATATATCTTTTGTATGCTGCTGAGATGACTGATGGCTGGGAGCTCCTGGATAGCCTTAGGAGAGGGGGCCAGTTGCCAGGGGAACCGACCATGTGATTAGAGGATTGAAACGCTGCATTCCACTCTCAGACCTCCAGGGAGGGGAGAGGAGATGAAGCTTGAGTTGATCGCCAATGTCCACTGATGTAATGATGCCTACATAAAGTAGTCTTCAGGAAAAACTCAAAAAGAACTGGATTCTAAAATCTTCTGAATTGCTGAATATGTGGAGGTATCTGGAGAGGACATGGCAGCTACCCACCCCTACCTGCACAGTTATGCATCTCTCTTCTGTCTGGCTGCTTCTCTGCATCCTTTATTATATCTTTCATAGTTTGCAGCAATAGAGCTACAGTGTTTCCTGGAGTTCTACAAACCATCCTGCAAGGTGGCCTCCAAGATGAGAGTCATGGGATGTCTAATTTACAGTTGGTCAATCAGAAACACAGGAATAGTGGTGAAAACCGACTATGTGTAGTGGCTTGTCTACTTGAGGGACTGAGCCCTTAACCTGTGGAATCTAAAATTACCATCAGGTGGATGGTGTCAGAATTAAATAATTAAATGATAAGACACCCAGGTGGTGTCCCCTGGAGAACTTCTTGGTATGTATGGGAAAAGTTCCCACCCACAATTTGGAGACCAGATTGTATTCAGAATAGTACTGAACAAACTAAGCAAACAAACTTTGGGTTTTTTGTTTGTTTGTTTGTTTTGTTTTGTTTTTCTGTTTCAAAGAGAATGAAAAAGGGAAACAAACCAGAAAGGACAAAGACTCAGGACAGAAGAGGAGCCTGACAACGATAATATTTGCAGCTGATATTTATTGAGCACTTATCATGTGCTATGTTCAGTCCTCTGTAAAGGGCCAGATGGCTTTGCAGGCCAGATGGTGTCTGTCACCACTATTTGGCTCTGCCTTTGTACCACAAAAGTAGCCATAGACAATCTATAAACAAACTGACATGGTTAGATTTGGCTGTTGGTGGGCCAGATTTAGTCCAAGGGTCACAGTTTGGCTAAGGTGGTGGCATTATTATTTGCATTGTAGACTTGAAGAATGAGGCTTAGAGCTCTGAGAGGGGAGTGGTTTGGTTTCCCCTTGGTAGGAACACCCATAAAGGGCCAACATGAGTGCACACAGAAAAGACTTGTGGAATGTCCAGCAAACTGGAAAACATGACACTGTACAGGTAACTAGCACACACCTGTCACCCTCCAGTTATTGCTCATATAATTACTAGGAGTTCCCAAAGTAAGAAGCAAAAAACTCTGCCATTAAATAAACTTCAGGGGTTCTCTATTTCAGAAACACATTGGAACTGAAGATATTAGAGAAGAAGGAGCAAAGCCTGTTGAATCCCTTGGTTGCATTCTTTGGAGGTACGTTCTCTTGACTCTTGGACCCTCCCAGCTCTGTCAATACAAGGTCAACCAGGGAACACATGAAGGGCCGGTATTAGGAAAGCCATCTTCAGCAACCTGCCTTCAGTCCCTGCTGGTCTTACTAATGGGCACACCATCTTGGGCTGTGGACAGATGGGCCCCTGACTCTTAAGAACTTGGAATCTAGAACAGAAGGCACATAACAGATTTCACATTATTGTGGATCTTCCTGAAGGGACTTTGCTATTGCATCTTCAAGACAAACAGTTTGGATCACATATTTGCTATTGACGTTCTGTATTTGAATCCTTGAAAGGTTGAGGTCTTCAGCTGTGTTACTTGGGGTGTTCACAACCTGACTCTGATCTAATAAGTGACACTAATGGAGTCTGTGCCTTAATTGCCAAAGGAACTGCAAACCTTCAATAACAGAAGAAAAATGCGGAAGAAAGTAGAGTTGTGGCACTTCACAGACACATTTCTGTTTCAGTTGAAATCTTAAAATAACAGAAATTTCACCATCAATAGCCAGTTTGGGCAGCTGTAGGAATTCACAGCCATTATCTGTGATCTCAATGGGTCCTTCCTTACCACTATTGGCCCTGTTACCATATTTACCTCCTTGGGACAAAACAGGAAACAATTTACAAATCAAGACTCCAAAGCCCGCCAACTTTCCTAACAACACTGCCCTGTGTGACAGAAGTGATTCACATTGGCCTTGGGTGAGAAGGGAGGTCATGCTTTGTCCTGTACCATAGTTAAGGGCTTGGCTTGAGAATGAGAAGGAGCCACTGCTGATGCTGGTAAAGTGTCTTTTAATTGGACTTTCTGACCTAAGTTTTCCATTATTCTTGAAGGAGTATGATTGGCAGTTTCACTTTTAAGCTGTGATTTCTACACATGAAGTTTGTGGTGTAGATCCTGCATGATCCAAATACAGTAGCCATTAGCTACATGTGGCTATTTGCATTTAAATTAACTATAATTAAATAGGGAAGGCAGTACCATCAAAGCACATTACAGGCATGTATGAAAATATCACAGTGAAACCCATTATTTTGCACAATTAATACATGCTAATCATTATAATAAAAATTACAGAAAAAAAGGTAAAAGAAATTAAAATTTATTTTCCTCACTATTGCTAACCACCCTCCGGAGAGATTATTAACTGCACTGGCTAGTTGCCTTCATATTGTAAGCACAGGTATAAAAGTTCTCTTAGGTGCTACTGTTACTAGACTAGCAAATGCAGATGGTCTAAGGCAGTAATGCAGAACATGCCTCCAGGGCACTTACTGCAAGAACTGGGAGCCCTAGGTCAGCACAGTAGTTCCTTATTATGAAAATCATTCATGTCTTTTTTTCACCTTTTAGATGCAATACCTTATCTCTCTAGGCTTAAAATTTACATGCAAACAAGGTAAGAAAATCTACATGAAAAAGACTGCAAGAAAACAGACTGAACTATCAAGCACAATTGTTTTGAGTGATGGGAATATGGACTATTATATTTTTGCAGTGAATATGTAGACAGTTTTTGTCTGCCCTTCCCATAACATTTGACTCAAGTGACATTTGTTGCTTGAATTCCTGGAACAATCCATGCCTGAAGCTCAGTCCACTCCAGCTGGATTTCCTGATGATAGGAGCGGGTTAAGCTGATTTGAGTTGGGTTTTCATTACTTACTACCAAATGAATACTAATTTTGCTACTTTAATGATATTTTGTATCTTCTACAATGTACATATATTTCCTCCTAAAAATAGAAAATATTAACATTTAAAAATGACTTGTGATAAACAGTGTTCTATTATATTTTGTGTATCATGTATGTGCTAATATTCATGAGCTCTTACAAAGCAATTTATCTGAATAAACTAGAACTGATTTCCAAAAATCCACAAGGCACACAGCATAACATGCCAAAGTAAATTTGTTTATTAAAAGGAAATTTGAGGCAACTGTTTGGTTGAGCTGTTTGGAGTTCTGGCAGGAACACTCTTCCCGCCCCCCACCAAAAAAAATTACAAGATTGAAACTTTAGTGACTCCTATTGTCAGAATTGGTTGTAAAATACAGGGTAACATCTCACTTGACCAACAAAACCCAAATTAGCATAATTTATCATCAGAGAGCATTCTCATTTGCTTATCTGGCTAGTTCCAAGGATACTAAATCACAATTTTCCATTTTTACAAATGAGCTTATTTGCAAGTCTTCTAACACCCATCGGTTTGGCTGATGGAAGGAATAGACCAGACTTGGCTGTAAGCACAAGCTAGGGTTTGCTCTGGGGTGCTGTTTTGGTTGGCAATGCTATTGGAAAGACTTTGAATTACCCCATTCTCTAGATCCTTCTTCCCTCCTAATTGACTGGCTAACAATGCAGTCACACAGGCATTCACATCTCTTCATCTTTGGCCACTGGGCTAAGCCTCAGCTTCCCATGTCCCCTTGTCCAAATTGTTGAGATACCTTGAGAAAAGCTATAGGAAAATAGCATGTTGCTGAGGCTGCCCTGGGTGGCTTCTCTTTTAGCCCACTCCTCTGTTTTCTAGGCCCTTTCATGAGTCTTGGCAGTGGGTTCTGCTAGGCCTTTAAACACACTAATCCTTTCCTGAAAGCCAAACATTCCACAGTTTGCTTAGAGGTGGCTCCAGTGGTGGGAGAATGTTGGGTGGAATGTGTCGCCTGCTGGCCCCAGCCCTCCTGCAGATGTGTCACTGGCTCACTATAGCAACCACCACCATGTGGTTTTATGCTCCCCCCTCCAAGGGGGAAGGCCAACCTGCAGAGCAGGGTCATCTAAGGGCAGGGCCATCTACAGCTGTGCATGACATTAAGGAACTTCATTTCATGCTCTTGGTACCTGCTCCCTACACAGTAGCCTCTCTTCCTACTATTGTTTTTCCATGGATTTTCCCTTTGGATCTCCAAAAAGCACCCTGTATCTCCTTCTCTTGGCAGCCTCTGCCCAGGGAGCCCATGTAGCTAGCCAGGCCTAAGGTATTGGTGGCTTGAATGAATTTGGTATTTCTCTTAGCTGTTATGTGATATCAATGACAGTGCTACGATTAGGGGATATATTTTCCAAGAGTCTTCACGTTTACTATCTCATATGAGCCTCTCTGAACTTAGGCAACGTGGATTATCACCAGTGTTTTAGAAATGAGGAGGTTATTGCATTTTTTTTTCTAATGGAAAGCTCATAGTCTTTTTCACTTGACTGTCCAGTTCTGAAGTTAACCATAAATGAGCATCCCAAAAGAAAGAAAGTTTACAATGCTTCATGGTCATTGGAAGAGTATCAGATAATAGAGAAAGTTTATCTCTGTTCCCTGCCTTCAAAAAAGATTTTAATTATCTGTAGCTGGCTACTCTTGTTTAGCTGCTTTAAGGAAATAAAACATATTATTTTCATTGGGAAAAATAGGCAAGCAGTCCCAATGATATTACCATTAGAAAGACTAGTAAGTAATATTTATGCTGGTATTTTACTGCATGTCAGGTGCTGTGCTAAACTCTTCACTCAGGTTATGTCATCTCATCCTTACAACCAACAATGCAGAGCATGTGCAAAGGAAAACCAAGACTAAAATGACTCTATCAAGGAATATATGAGAAGCGATTTAAACTTTGCTTAAGAGCACAGAATTTGAAATTAGAATATAGGTTGAATCTCAGCCCACTCACTCACTAGCTCTGTGACGTTGAGCATGTGACTTAACTTCTCGGTGTGGTTATTTTCTCATATGTAAAATGGAATAATAATAGAATTTACCTCCAACATTATTGTGGGAATGAATGGGTTAAAATGTTTATACATGTTAAGTTCTAAAAATTTTTTGCCCCACCCAACAAAAATGTTACATGTGTGTTGCTATGATTACTATGTATAATCACTGCTTATTAGTACAATATGAATGTTGCTTTGATTACACTGTGTGACACCTAACAAGATAAACTTTCTGTGCCTTCATTTCCTAGTTTTTCTATTTACAAAATAACATCACGTACTTAATAGGACTGTTTGGAGTATGAGGGAAATAATCATAAGCTCTTATTAGTTTTCTGGCACATTGTAAATGCTCAATAAATGCCAACTAGTATTGTCTGGGTCCTAAGTTAACAAAGTTGGGGGCTTAAGCAGTTATGAAGAATCTCACTGCACCAGCAAAGCTCTGAGTACCTGTATTTAAGTTGCTGAGTCAGTGAGCTTTAGAGATAGCTGTACTTAAAGTCATTTTTAGAAAAAGTAAACAATACCATTTGTAAAAATTATGTGTGCGTGGAAAGAAATGAAAACAATCTAATAGGATCACTTGTCAATTAAATCAGTCCTACTGCTTCATCTTTGGAGGCAACTCCACCAGCATAGTTAAACTTCTTGGTTAAAAACTTTTTCTTGTAAGAAAAGTGGTCTGCAAAGTTGCTGCTGATTGAGGCATTAAGCAATTTGGAAGGTCCTAGCTTCTGACAGAAGGGTTAGTGTGGCATGGAGAGCAACCCTGGGATTATGAGGACTTGGATACCAAATGAAGGCACAGACCTGCTCCACCGGAAAATGTTGTGTCAGAGAAAGGTAGGCGTGTAGTGCAGAGGGAAATCTAAACACACACAGAGCTCAAAGCTGCTCCTGGGTTCAGAGGATCTGCATGTGCTGAGAAAGGGTGGTGTGGGGGCCACCCACCAGCAGAAGCACTTCCCGGAGCCCTGGGAGCAGGTGTCTGGCGCCTCTCAGATCTGGAGTCAGTTTCTACCTCGGCTGACATTTAGAAGGCATAATGGCAGTGTGACTCTCTGCCAAGGATTGTGTGTATGAGATTTATGCAGCCTGGGCCCACCTACTTGCTCCATGTGGAAATTTGCTCTCCCGCCCACCCAATTAAAAAAATAAGACCTAGAAGATCAGAGGGAGGGATTGGTATTCTATTGTGGTTGGTTTTGGTCACAAAGTTGGTTTTACAGCCAAATTCTGGGTTGCCTGAAACAGAACAAAACAAAAACAGCCTTAATATCAATCTTCACCCTTTCTTTCCTCTGAAGCATCACAAAATTAGAAATCTTCACTGATCACCACCTGCAAAGACACAGTTTGACCTCTGCCTGGCCAGAAATCCAATACTGTGACAGTGTCACCGAAGGAGGGGAGTATGTCATCATTTTTTTGAGATACGGTGTGAACAAATCAAAGTCAGGAGCAGAGACTTGCTCTTCTCTGTTTAGAGCCATGTCAAAGCCTGCTTTCAACATGGTCCACTTCATGCTTGATGGAGTTTGCTCCGAATCCAGACTCTCCAATGAATTGGTAGTCTTGGGCCTCTCAAGACTCCCACGTGGAATTTCATTACTGAAATTCTTCAGGTCATTTCCCAGGGAAGTCATCACCCTAATGACTGTGCTCCTTCTGCAGGGCTGACACAGGGAGCCACCGTCCCACCAGAGGCTGTGAGCAGCACCTTCCATACTCTCCAGCAGTGATAGATCCCTTGGAGAGAGAAGAGGTGGCAATTTTTTTTTTTAATAGAATTTATCCACCTGGAGATATGAGCACCTGCACCCTGGCAGGGTCCTGTGACTGGAACAAAATTCCTATTAACAAAGACTCTCTGGGCCACCATGGGGAGAGCTCAATGTGTCCCTAAGATGTTGATGAGCCCTTCGTTCTTCCCATTTTCTGCTTGTACAAGTTTTGTGGGCCTTTTTACTGCTACAAGGAAAGTCCATGAAAAACACACTGGCGGAATTTTCTTAAAAGATCATTGAATGGCAGTGTGACAAAATAGCCAAACACATGGCAAACTCTCTTGTAGCTTAAGCTTCAGGAAACCTAGAAGTCCCCTTCTTCCAGAGCTTTGCACATTTAAGCCCCATGGCGCCACATGCTTCCTAACGGATGTGGCCAGGGCTGTGCTTTGGGGTGTTTGCCTGCCAGACACATAATTTGTTTAACACTCGTTTTATTGATAGGGTGAAATCTGTAGCTTTTGTGTTAGCACAACCATTAATAAGGTGGGTTCTGAAGGCCTGAGCAAATGGAGCTCAGGCTCCTGTCTGAGACGTGCTAAGTGAGCTGAACTCCAGAAGGCCCCACCTGGCAGGCCTGTGCCCGTTTGTTTTCTTTCTCACATTGGAAAGAGTGACTTGTTGGTGCTGGCGGTTGAATTTTTCAAGCCCATTTAACTCCAAGGGCAACTGTGAGTTTTCAGAGGCAGAACATATCCTGCCAGCACTCATACTTGGGCTTGAGCAGCGACTTCAAATTCTCTTTGATCCAAGGCCCCCTTAGTATCTGCCATCCCTGATTGGGGTGCTGAGTGATCAGTGGGACTGCTGCTGGTCCACATGGAAGACACTATGTGACTGAAGAGGCACCAGGATGGGCTCCCATTGTGACAGGAAGGGCTCCATGATCTAAAAGTCTGTTTCATTTAAAGTGGTTGTACTTAGGAAATGTTTTCTGAATTTTCCAAGTCTTACTGGAGAAAAACTAAAACAAGCAAAGAAAGCTTTGAACAGATCTAAAACTAAAATGTGTTCAAAGCCTCCAGTAAGCAATTTTTGTGCCACTTCTTAAAAAAAAAAAATCATTTGGGGGCTGTGAGTTCCCTGAGAATGAGAGCAATGGCACCCATCCCCACTGGTCTTCACCTTGACATGACAGTGGGTGCCTGGCCTGTTTTCATGATGTGTTCGCAGTACGAGGAATCCCAATTAAAAACCATAACACCATAAAATCCTAAGCATAGGGATCTTTATATGCAATACTTAAGGCCTTTGAACGTCTTGTCTTATTAGCAATCTGTGCAAGGGTACTGAATAAATCTGAGCATACTAAAGCATCATTTTGTCAGTGGGGATCCCTGATCCCTTTTTTGGACCCCTGGAGGCCATATGTGATGAAATTTAGGAATTTTAAGATTCTAGAAATGGAATGAATCTGATTAATAGGTCATCTATTGCTTAATGACCCACCCCCACCCACCACATCTACAGCTCCCCAGCATCAAACATTCGTCGATCTGGTAGTATAAATAGAACAAAGTTTCTAAATAGCCTCATTTCAGTTCAAATCAGTGCCAAATGAGTTATGTAAAACTTGTTCATTGAATCTTTTGGGATTCTGGAATTATGGGTAAGGAATCCTGGATTTATATTCTATGTAGAATCTCTTTCTCTCCAAAAGCAGAATTGTCAAAATTAGAAATGCTTTTCTGGGCTATTTTTGCTGATTTCTACCTATTGAAATATTTTAAAGTACAATTTGAATCAAAAACTCTTTTATACATAAGCACCTCAAGGTGTTAGTGAGTTGACACTTGGGGAGGTTAAATTTTTAGCTGCTTTCTTTCATTGGCAAATAGGTTAAACCAAACTTATTTTCCAATGCAGAACAATACTTCCATCCACAATTCCCTTCCTCATTCATTCATTCATTCATTCATATCAAACATTTATTTAACACTTAGTATGTGTAAAACACCATGCTAGGGTCTGACACAATCTCTGAATGATGTAGAAGTAGTAGTAAATAAAAATGGTACAATGCAGGAACTAAGACCATCAAACATAATACTCCACAAAAAAAAGTCAAACTTAGGAGACAGACACTTTGAATCAAGACAGCTAACAAAATTGACACCAGGGACCTCGTCTGTTGTGTTCTATGCTCCCAGGACATCACAAGAGGAAAGCTGCATGGACCTTCAGCCACAGTCAGGAAGCATGATGAGGAAGCACTGCCCTTCTTGAAACAAGCAGGAGTGAGAGAGACACTTAGATGCTACCTTCATGTGGAAGCCCAGTGCTAGAGAAGGAGTTCATGTCAGAACCTCTTATTGGGATAGAAGGAATTGCCCATCTCTAATACCTGGGAAGCCTTAAGAGGGTTAATCAGATTAGTCAGAGACTCCAAGTTATTGCCTTTAGGAGGAGAAAACCCTCTGAACCCTCATCTAATCTCCACCTATACCATGCTGTCACTTATTTCTATGTCTCTAAAATTCATTGAGAGAGAGGAAGAAGGGCTATTTTCTCTGAGGTTAAAAAAAAAAGGTATGAAATAAAAATTTTAGAGGAAGTAAGTGTATTAGAAAATACAGGGGGAAACACAAGAAAAGGTTCCTGGGGTAAGAAGAAATAAGACTTTGACCTTAAATAGACACTTGGACTAAACTATAAATTAGACATGCTCTGCTCTGTCCATGTTGCAGAAGTCTCCCTGGTTCTTTCAGGAATGCTTGGGTCGCAAACAGTGGTACAAGATGGGTAAGGACCAAGTGGCTAATTCCCAGGCCCTGGGTGCCACCAGGGAGGGAGCAGATGAGGCCAACAGCAGCCTCCTGCGGCTGCCATGTGGCAAGCTGGGCTCCATGAAGAACCCTTTGTCTTTCCTCTCGGTTGCCACTACAGTTGCTCTGTGTTTTATTTTCAATTAAATTTCAACTAATCCCAAACTACAGAAAAACATAGCTGTTGGCACTCCCCTTCCCCTTCAGAAGGCAATACAGTCTGCAGAGAAACCTTTTATTGTACAAGCCCTGCCTTGTACACACCATAAAAGACGCATATGCCACTGGTTTGCCGACAAGTGCTTTCAAAAAGGTGCTTAATGGGCCTCTGGACCCTGGGCTTCCAAGGCGGCCTGTGAATAGTGCCTCTTGTTAGGGTGGTTGCTATAGCGAGCCCTTGTTTTTAATTCAATTGCACAGTAAATAATACTTAATACTCGGTGGGAAACAAATGGTCACTACAAATTGCCTACCCTTCATTTGGTCAAAAAGGGGCATTTATGCTTTGAGGAATGAAGCAGAACACCTGCTTCCTCAACTTATTTGGATTTCAACTTTTTTTTCCCACCTGGCAAGGAGGTTCAGTGGGTTTTAAATACTGGCATCAACGTAAAAATCAGATTTATTAACATTTTTTTAAAACAACATTTTGCACAAACACTTCCCAATTTATTTGGACTGAGCTCTAAATGGCACGCTGGATTTCTACCCATCCACAGACCCTCAGAACTCTACATTCCGCGACATTGAAAAGGCAGGGACATTGGGGGAGAATACTGTAGCACTGAGAAACTAAAAATGTGGTTTGGTAAGCATCCACAGCACATGATAAATACTTGACAGCTTTGGGAATATCTGATTGTTCTGGAAACATGGAAAAATGGGAGTGGGAAGAAAGAAATCAGATGGGGATAGCAAGGGGGCACTTCTCCTGGTAGTACACAACTGGTGTGTATGTTTGTGGTGGGGGGGGGGAGGATTGTCCACTGCAGGGGAATAAAAGAATAAAAGGAGCATAGAGGTTAATAAAATGGGGACGTAGTCCTCTCTCCAGACACGGTGAGGCGAAAATTACTTATCACCTGCTGGAGTGGATGTGAGAACAGGCCAGCGACCGAGTGTGTGGCAGGGAATATTTTGTAATGGATAAGCAACCCACACGAAGCCCTGCAACAGGCTTCCCAGCAGAACAGCATCCTGTGGCTGCTGTCTCCTCATTAGAGGACAACAGCTGTTTCTTACTATAATTAACTCACAGTTCAATAGGCAGCTCCAGTCTCTCACACCTGTACCACACGCAACATAGAAATTACAGAAGCACATGTTGTTTTTTTTTCTTAAATCACCTCCACTTACACACGTTGTTAAGCATCTAATAGAAAACAACCATACCTTCCCTAGTTCCTTTCCTCCTTGGATGCCTTTTTTAAAAGCGAATTGGGAAAGTCTTTGTTTTTATGGGCCCCGGTTCCCATTTCCAATCTCACCTCCATGCTCCACAGCCCCCCTGAATTAAAGAAGGTCTCCAGTGTTGTCAACCAACCCACCATGCATCAGGCTATAAAAATCTTATTTTCAGCCACCTGCAGGATGATGGAGGGGAGAGGAAACTGAACTGAGAAAGGGGTGGAGGGAGAGCTCCAGCTGGCCGCTGAAGATGGTTTCAACAGAATTCTTTGGGGGGGTGGAAGGGTGCAGAATCTCGGGTCATTTCCTGCCAGGTCTGTGCTGCATGGGGGGTGCGGGGGGGAGAATCCATAATCATGCTGTCTCACAGTTCCATTAGCGTCAGAACTCATTAGGAGCCCAATCCACTCGGCAGCACTGGGCACACAAAGGAAAAGACCAGCCAAAGTCTGCAGACTACATAGTAGTTGTTAGAATTGGGGGACAGGCGGGAAGGAGGGATTGTAAAATTCCCGACTGGGTAATTAGAGTCAGCAGGGAAGCAAATAGGCAATAGCAGGCCTCTCATTTCTCTCTTGGCAGTTTTCAAGGATTGGCAGGGGCTGCTTTCTTCCAGGGGTGAGGCGATGCGCCTGTGTCATCATTCACAAAGAAAAATGATGGTCTGTTTGTGCTTGGTTCCTGGGTTAGGCCGAGGAGGTGGATGTGGTTACTGTAGTTATTGGTATCTGGTTAGGACCAGCAGCGGAGGATCCCGTGAGGTGGTAGGCTTGGGTGTTGTTAACCGAACCAGTTTAAATAGTTGACTAGCTGACATCTGATAAGATAATATGGACAAGTTCATGTTCCTATGCATTGGGTGAAGAAGCATGAAAGCTGTGGAGCTGCAAAATATGGAGTGTTATTATCTATACCAACTATCTTGGGCATTACAGTATGTCAGTCTGATTTTCGTCAAGGTCAACTGCAGCAATGAAATTAATGTGATATAGGTGAAGTACATGCAAAAGAGCTCACTCTGGCTGTTGTGTTTGCCTTTCATGTCGGTTTTATAAAATATGAAAACTTATCCACCCAAAAAGGCATTCACTTTTTTTTGTAATTGAAATATAATGTATATGCAATAAAATTCATCTATCCAAAATGTACAACCCAATGAGTTTTGGTAAATACGTGCCTTTATGTAATTACCACTGAAATCATGTTCACAGAATTCCTGTCTATCCCAAAAGTTTTCTTCTGCTCCTTTGCAGTTAACTCTCTTTCCTACCCCGATTCCTAGCCCCTGCCAACCACTGATCTGATTTCAGGATGATTCTTTTGCCTTTTCAAGAATTTTATGTAAATGGAATCATGTAGTGTATAGCCTTTTGAGACTGGGCTCTTTCAGCTAGTATACTGTTTTAAAGGTTTTCTGTGTTATTGCATTCTTCAGTGATTGATTCCTATTGCCTACTGAGTAGTGATCCCTTGCAGGAACATACCAAATTTGTTTATCTACTCACCGGTCAATGGGCATTTGAGCTGCTTCCAGTTTGAGGTTATTGTGAATAAAGTTGCTATGAACTTTTCGATAAAAGTGTTCTTAAAGATGTGTTTTCATTTCTCTTGATGATCTCCTCCTCATCTGTTATCAAACAGGAAAAATAACTAGAATCAACTGATAAAATTGATCAGGCAGCCAATAGAAGGAAAGTGGCCATTAGCCTTGCTACATTGTAGGCGCAAGTATGATTTTGTGTGTTTCAATGTGGCAGTGGAGAAAGAAAGGAGCAATGAAGAAATGAGAGTTGCTGGTGCCATCTCTCACACCGGCTTTCAACAGGGACCTGGGTAGCCTGTCGGTATTCAAGACTGTGTATGACGTGGTCCAGTTTGAAATCATTGAGTTCATCAAAGCAGCAAAACAATAGCACTCCTTCAAGCACTAAACTTGAAAACAAGTTTCCTTTGAATAACTTAGAATCTAAAAAGTCTACAGATCAGAAAACTATTCACAAAATAGCAAATGAAAGTGCAAAAAGTGAGGGGGGGAATAATTAAATCAAAAGGACTTTGTTGAGCTTCATTAAAACAACAGTTCTGAAGACCTCAGTGAACAGACTATTACCCACTGACTAGAAACACCGAGAGGAGGACCAATAGAGCAGTTCAAGTCGGAATGATTGGTGCTTGCATTCTACGGTTAACATGTTGGCTGGCCTGTGTGTCAGATCACAGTGGCACACTGCCCTGCTTGCGGATCCAGACTTGTGAAAAAAACAAATCTTGTTCTTGGGGCTTCATGCTGGAGCAAGGTGACACTCTGAAGCCACAGCTGTGCTGGTGTGCAAGTGGGTGTGCTGAGGAAGAGAATGGAAGATGGTCATCTCCTCTTGCTGCATTTGGCTGTCTTTGGTCATCATAAAAACCTCCTTTTTACCCACAGAAATAATTTCTATCATTCTCCAAAAAAACTAGAAAAGTACTGAAGCAAGAAACCATTTTTAAAAAAGCATCCATTTTTAAGCCAAAGCTTCATTTTCAAGAACACCTGAAACCATAATGATTCTGATGGTGTTGTTTTCCTAGTTCCTTTGTTTAAGGTCTTGAACTTAACTTTGCTATTATATACATTTTGGGATTTCTGGAGACCAGCTTTACCCTGAGGGAAAATAAGGAAACAAATAAGCTTTAAAAAAATTTTTTTTGACCTAACCCTACATCCAAAGGTCACCACTGAAACACATCAGATTGAAAATCTGCAAGGTCTAAAGGCCAAGCTCACAGGAAAATCAGGAAAACTAGAAGCTGTGAAGGACATAGATCTGCTGAATATATTAAGCTTGCATATGTGTGTGTGTGTTTTTTTCTAATCCTCTAAGGTAAATTTATACCAATCCATACAGATGTACTCTTTTCTGTTTATTATTCCCAATTGTGCAATGGAGGTTAATGTCGTGCAAAGGAAAAAAAAAATCCGGGAGTTTGACAGCACTCCCCCTATTTTATTTTAAGGCAAAACAAAGAAAATAAAAAGCTTGCTCTTTGGGCCAGCATTTCTCCCTCTCTAATTCTACCCAGACTGGATCGTCTTAAATCTGATTTGGGATTTGAGCATTATTTGGATTAGCTCATTAGTGGGGCACCGTTCTGACAAGCCACTAATCTGGGGCACTGGTGCATAGCACCATGACAGTATTATGCTGAAAATGAGAAATCTAATGAGATTAGACAGATCCTAGTGCAAATGGTCTAAAGGTGCTTTGTATGGAGATCCGCAAGCTTGGGAATGTAGGAGGCAGGCAGATTGAGGCATCAGAGCAGCGGAGCTAGAACACAAGGCTCAGCACCCACCAGTGACTTCAATCTGGAAGGCAGTGTCGCACCTTTTCTAAGCAGGTTCTGTGGTATATCAAGCAACTGCCCAGATTAAAATGTAATAATAATAAAAGGTAATTACCTTGGGGGTGGAGGGAAACGTGAGCAGAGAGGGAGTTTTATGGTAAAGTTCTGATGGCAATTTCATGTCTCTGCAGTGAAAGCAGAACAAGTCACAGCCTAAGAATTAATTGGCAGCTGGGACCAGCAATCTATTATACTCTGAAGTTACTTGCTGGGTACTGGTTGTCCAAAGAAATCTCCGCTGATGTTTACCCCTGTGTTACAATGGTTTTCTTTCCTCCTTTCACTCACAACTTTAGTTGTTTCTAAGCTAAGAAGAACATGCTGGTTCCCTTTTGCTTAGGTTGAGGCTGATGCTAAAATGCTGGACTCCAACAATGCATGATTTATAATGTCCAGATGTGGTTATGGGGCGGCAGACAACACACAGTGGAAAGGGACTTTGTGCCTCCCCCATCCGTCTCCCTGCTTGTTCACTAGAAGAGGAAAACAAAAGTTTCCATGGCATTTTCTTGCTTGTAAGTGGAAAATCAAGCCATTAACAGAGGCTAGGAGTTGGCCCCATGGGATGAAATTCCTTTTTCATATTGTGCTGGTCTGCCACCTAGTGGTGACTTTTAGGACTCCATGAAAGACCTGGTAGGTGAGAGTTCCCCCAATTCAGTATTCTTCCCTAAAGTCTAGAAAAAAATTCAGTGTCAACCAATTCTATGAACCATCTCAAAGTGAACATGTTTGGCAAAAGCACATGCATTTTCATCATCCGTTCATATCATACCAAATCAACCACCTGACATATATTTTTTTTGCCAGACAATGAATGAGCATTTTGACTAAAACATCAAGAATTATCATTTAAGTATTCATAACTCAACACAAGAAGAACCAGATTCTACTTTCTTGTTTTAGTTTTTCAAAAGTGTACAAGGATTTAGAGGAGAAAGTCATTCAGAAACTAGTGATGATGGATTTTCATGTAGTACCTCACTTTGTTGGAAATATCTTCAAGAGTGGATGAGGAGCCAGTTTCGTTGGCACATGCCTGTAATCCCAGCAACTTGAGAGGTTGAAACAGGAGTATTGCAAGTTCAAGGCCAGCCTAGGCAATTTTGTGAGAACCTTCTCAAAATAATATAATAATAATAATAATAATAGTAATAATAATAATGGTGGGAGAACTGGGGGTGTGGCTCAGTGAGTGGGTAAGCCCTTCTCTGTTCAATCTTTGGTACCAAAAATAAATAAATAAATAATAAAAGTCTGGGATATAGCACAGTGGTAAAGTGCCCCTGGGTCAAATCCCCAGTACTGCTTAAAAAAAGAAAAGATTAGGCTATTAAGGGTTTTGAGGGGTATTAAGGGTATTAGAACAAGCCATTACCATTACCTAAAACATATTTTAAGCCTCACTGCCTGAAAATAAAAGACAAGTCCAAAATACTTGTTGGAGTCTCTGAAAACACTGTTAAGAATCTTTGGGAGACAACTTTGGATACAGGGTTAAGTGTTTCTTTTGAAAGCCAAGCCTGGATATATCTGTAAGTTTCCATGTTCTCTAAACAGAAAGAAGGAGGGGAGGGGAGAAAAACTGAGGAGTGAACTATTCCCAAATTTTGATAAAATAGAGGGAAATGACTTATGATTCATAAGATCATTTTCCTAAACAGAATTGCTTAATAAGAACCTAGGCAGCAAGAGAAAGGCCGGTTTTTAACTTTCCCTTTCAACAAAATCCATTGTAGTTTTGTTTTGTTTTGTTTTTTGCCTTTTCTTCTTGAGACTCATGAAAACCCTTTGTCACTCAATTGTAGCTGAGGAGTAATCTATTATTTCACTTAAACACACACCAAAAGAAGTGCTGTTGATTAATCAAAGTAGAAGAAGCAGACATGCTTTGGAAACAAAAACTCTGTTAGTGCTTCAAAAGGAACACCCATTGGCCATGAGGAGCTCCGTTGCCAGGGAGATGGTTACCAGGCGTGGGTGCTCTTATGGCAGTGGCATTTACAGAGGGGCAGTCCCCTGGAAGCTTGTTTGATACGTCTGGACTAATGTCACGAATAAAGGGTTTTCAAATATTTAATTTTTCCTGTGTGCATTGGCAAGAAGGGACAGTACGGTGTGACTGTTTTTCAAAGGCATGATTAGGAAGGGAGAGAAAACTTGGGAGATGGAGGACATAACCACATAGTCATGCTGAAAATGGGAGATGGGGGGGTGGGAGATGGGGGGTGGGAGAATGTGTGGAAAATGACAGGAGCCCAGAGACAGCACACCCTGGCAGGTCTGAACTAAGCCCTGAGCTGGGTAGCAAGGCTGACCCATGAGGACAAAGAGGACATCAAGATGTGACTCCGTTAACGACATTTTATTAAGGGAAGATCGTGTACCACCTACCAGCCACTCTGCCAGCCCTTTCCCTTCTCCATTGTATTTATTCCACACTCACCAACTTGAGGCCTTATTAGCATTTAGCATGCCAGAATACCAATACGCAGTATCAGAATGGTGAGGCACTTGCCAAACGCTGATGTTATTTAAAAAAAATTTTTTTTGGTCTAATTTCTATTTTGTATCTCCAAACTGATTCTTCCAGGGGCTTTTCTGAGATTGAAAATTTCTGAGACTTATTAAATCTCACTTTTGCCAGGACCAGCTCTTTCTAATGAACCATTTTTGGATGAAGTGTGTGTACATATACAAGCTCAGTCTAATTGCAGACACAGGTCTTGCCTTTATTAGAGCACAGAACCTGGTTGGGAAAAGGCAGTGAGTGCAAAAATAACAATTTTTATCTGGAGAATTGAGGAGTGCAATAGTGAGGGCGGGTGCTGAGGAGGAATCTTAACTAAGCCAGAACTTTGGACAGGGGGTCTGTGTGGATTTCAGATACTTGAAGACAGAACACTTCCTGGTCTGGGGTTGTAAATCAGATAGTGCTGCAGAGATGAGTGAGTTGACATTTGATGAGTGAAAGAAGTCAAGTCTGTCTGTCTATGCTGTCCGGGGAAGGCAGGCAGACCTCAGTGAGGCAATAAAAGGGACTTTATGAAAGTGGTGATTTGGACTAAGAGGCGAACTGGGAGAGTTTGTGTGCATGAAGTAGCAGGCCTGGGATTGGGGGTAAGGAGGTGGCAGAGGGAAAGTGACTGAGAGAGAAGAAAAAGCAGCTGATAATCAATTTAGCTTTCTTCACTACTTTGCCTGAAATCGGTGCAGGTTGGTAAATAATATGCATATTCTGTCATGGAAGTCCCATGCTTCAACCAAGAAAAGAAAAACAAAACCGTAGCATAGTTATATTTTGTTATTTAATGTGTTATTTAATTAAAAATCCCATGTAGGCATGTTGGGGTACCACAAATTGGAAGACAGACATATTTTTGCCAAATCCAGTAGAAAGCAAATGCCATTTAAGGCAGCAAGAGCCCTGCATTCTCAGCGTTCAGACAGCAGGAGCTACAGTGTCTGCAGGGTGTGGGGTCTGGGTGGGGGGTGCTTTGCAGCAGCTGCAAGGCTCCAGCTGTGGCAGGCACACGTGGAAGCACTAGGTCATAAAGCCCCCGTTAGGAAAAGGTGAAGCACTGAATTATTTTTATAGCCTGAAAATGACATATCTCATTCATTCAGTGAGTTATTTACCCTCTAGATTGAGTACATGGACTTATGAGTCATACAAACAAGTCTATTTCTTTATCTTTGCAGACAGGAGGAGGGTAGCAGGCTGTGCCACATGAAGGGAGGGAGGAGCAGGGGAGGGACAGGCTGATGAGTGTTTCAAGGCCTCATTGAGAGGGTCTGATGATACTAGGGCCTGTTGCCCTCAGTTCAGTCTTATCCCACATGAAGGTTTGGAAGCCAGATGTACTTTGTCTCTGGAATAAAACTCCTCAATCACTAAAAATCCTGAATGAGGGTAGCAGGAAAGGCACATATCAAAAGAGAAGATTTGCTCTCCTGCAATTTGATCATTCCACCATTCTGGGAAGATGAGAGGGGAGGGCAGAGACTGTCCACAGGCACTGAAATCACTTCTGTGCTTTTTTTTCAAATCACACCAAATTGGACAAGGAATTTACTGACACCATGTGAAGCCTGCCTCACTGGTAATTATCTGCTGGCACATCTGGCTTTATCAAATTGCCATCTAAGAGGGAAAAGGTAACAGCCTGTGTGCAAATAACTTCCCTGCTCTGTTTGTTAGTTTAAAAAAAAAAAATCAAACCTCTCTGCCTTTAGTCCCATTTAAATAAAAACATTCACTAACCTCCAACAAGTATAATACATTTTCCCAGCTGACTGATGCTTTTCCATTTATTTTATAATGTAGTTTCTCCTCAGCAAGGGATTGTTCTCCAGAATGTCAAGGAGGAAATATTTCCCAAATCGTGTGCTGTGATTGGCTGGTTCGGGTCTAATCAGATAGTACAGATAGGGAGATGGGAGGTAGAGGAGGAAGAGAGCAGTGATTTGTCACACTCGTGCTCCAGTGGTGGATAAAGAGGTGTTTGTAATTCCAGCCCGCCCGATCTCTAGGCCAAATTTTCCCTTTCTCTCCCATTCTCTCTCGGCCCTCCCTCCTTCTTCCTCCATCACACACACACACACACACACACACACACACACACACACACCCCTTACCTCTTCTGATCTATCACTGACAGAATAGTTATTAAACAAAATCTCAGCCCAGGGAATTAATAATCTCAAAGATTCATTTCCTTATCAAATCTGTGGCCTGAAGGAAGAGTACTTTGCATCTGCAGAAAGTCCAAATTATATTAATCACCTTAGGGGAAGAGGAGGGGCTGGTGATTTTTAATACTTGTCAAATGAGGAGAGGGAGAGAGAGATTTCAGGAACTGTTTGTAAACACAAAGAGGTCACAGAACTGGCTTCTTCGGCAAGGTTCACGGTCTCATGGGCCCAACAAGGTTTTGGTGGGAGAACAGGGTGTGAGATGGGGGGACAAGGATGGTGATGGCACTGGCCGGTGTGGGCCAGCCACAGATTGACAGGGAAGTGTCATCAGCGGATCTTTGAATCTGAGAGTTGGATAGTTCTCCTGCCTTCAGAGTCAGCCAGTGAGGAGGGCTGAGAGCTGCTGGGAGGTCAAGAGAGTCAGGGAAGACAAGAGCCACAGATGTGAGCGACAGGATGTTTAACCACATCACAAGGTGTGGAACGCTTATAGCTCAGCTCTGTGCTTGCACTCATTTTGGCAGGAGCTGTCATTCCCCGGCACGCAATTACACATGAAGGATATGAAGTTTGGGCAGGAAATAACCTCTCTTTGTTCCTCTTGACCTTATTCACTGGGACACTTGTGACTTGTCACTCCTGTGATACAGGAGGAAAGAGAAGTCAAGAGGCTCACGAGAGAACTAAAATCGATGCATCTCGGTAAGAAATGCAGGGCAGGCTGCTCCGTAGTGATCAGCATCGCAAACTTAAATTGTCAATTTGAGCAAAGCTGTGATCATCATCATAGACAAAGGGTATCTTCATCGAGTGTCTGCATTTCCTATTCTGAACGTCTGATTATTGTGTGAAATGTGCTGCCCGAGAAGTTTTCTTCCTGGTGGCTGAGTTGCAATTACAAATCAGAGCCACTTGTTCATTGCTACTCCCATTATTATCATGTGGAGCGTCGGTGGGTGGCACTCAGGTTGTTGTCTGAGAGGCTGTGCCGGCTGCAAGGATGGGGGAACCGATGCCCCAGGGACAATTCATTACCACGGGAAGATGGGAGCTATGATAAATACCACAGTCTGTCCTTTGATAGATACTTCTGGGAACACTTCTTTACACTTCCCAAAGTTCCAGCCAAATGGAGCCCCTTTGGCCTGCAGCAGCAACCTTGAGAATGTCCCTGGATATTGGCTTTTTCTTCTTCCCTGTCCCACATGCCTCCACACCCTTGCTCTTTCTTCTTATGATCATCTCCCAAATAAGCCACCTTCACCCAGGTCCTTGTTGGAGTTCTGCTTACAAGGGAAGTTGACCTCAGACAGCAGCTGTGGTCCATGCAGGGCACCCATACATGTGACAGAATTCTCCACTAATGCTTCCTTTCTCAAAACTAAGACCCAACTGCCAGAGCTGAGTGGTATTTAGTACCCTCCATTCCTGGCATGGGGAGCAGGAGGAGGCCAGCCCTGAAGGTGGCCCAGTAGCTTGCCAACATCAGGAGCATCTCAAAGTCTGCAAATGCTGCTTCAGGTGTCATGGATGAAATCATTTAGTCATGGATTCATCAAGTATATATTGAAAATATTGCTGAATCCATCTTTATCTTGACCTTTAAATGTTCCTTCCCTTTGTCTTATAATGAGTGCATAATTTAAAAATAACAGTGTGCATATGTGGGATGGCTTTCTCCATCATCTTACTCATGGGACCTGTGAATGAAGAACCTGGAGATCCCACAGCAGTGTCTAAGGAAGGTTTGCTTGTGTTCAGATTCAGCCTCATCAGATACAAGCTGGGTGTTTGGGGCAATTTACTCAGTCTTGCTGTGTCTCTGTATGCTGACCTCTTAGCTAAGAAGGATAATAGTAATTGCTTCAAAGGGTTATTGTGGGCAATAATTTAGATAAAACCTATAAAGCATGTAGGATAGCACGTGGTACATTGTAAGCACTCAAAGTTAATGGTGACTATTGATGCTATTAGAAGTTTGTGAAACCACCTCTCTTAGCTTTCTTTCTGGTTCTATGAGCTCAGAAGTTGGTTCTTTTGAACTTTCCTGGAAAACAATAATTTCCTGGAAAATAATAACAATTCTAATACTTGTTTAATATTTCTTTGTCTTGTTTTATTAGTAGCCCTGATGTTAACCTTACACTATGAAACAGCAGCAGTGTTAAAAGGTTGCCTGGTTTCTTCCTCCAGGAGAGATGCTTCTACTGTGTCACTGTTAAGTATGATACTTGCTATAGAGCTAGGAAATTAGCAAGCTACAGAAGATGACTACTATTTTTAGGTTGCTTAAAAGGTTTTATTTTATGTTGCAGAAGGAAAGTATCCACACCCAATAATTGAAATAAAAAGCTGAATCCATTACTTAAAAAAGAAGAAGTACACTGACTAGCCACTCTCTCTGAGCAAAGCAGCCTGCTAATCTTAGGAACTGGAGTCAGCAGTTGCTGTGGGATTATGCTGGTTACTAAGGCAATAACCGGTTATTACCAAACGTAAAAGTATGTTTGGTGGGAGGCAAGTATTATTGATTGGCTAGGATTCAGAACTCCGTGGCTAATAGGTTGACCCTCAAAAGTATGGGACTGTCACTATTTCGTTGGTATTCAGATGGGGGCTTAATGAAATGAGTAGCCATTGATTAAACTGTAGTGAGTTGTCATTGATTGACCAAACAGTGGGTAGGACATTGTGTCTGGAAAATATGAAAACAGCAACAACAAAAGCTGAACAAGCAGCTGTCACACAGCAGTTATCTTTAGAGAGACCTAGATAAACACTAATAAGACGGCACACATGGGGACATTCCTGGGCCTAGGAAGTGGGTTTGAGGTTGAAGTCCAGTGAAACAGACTATGCTATCTGGAGAATATGACAATAACAAAACCTGGTTGTCCTGTTTGACCTCGTAAGCCATTGTCACAATCAATGGTAATACAGCCCAGCAGAAACAAGAGGCAACTACTTGGATATCTAATCAGATGAGCACACAGGAAAGAAAAGCTTTAGCAGGTAGTAGACCCTTGTTTGAATTTCAAGCTCCAAGAATTGGGGAACAGTTATCAAGTAGTCTAGGGTTTAAATTCTAGAAGGTCTGGGGTACCGCACTGATTTACACATGGCAAGAACCAGGTCTACCCTCACAAGACACACACCTGGTGAGCAGAACAGGGCCCCACCATGATCTCAGGAACACAGAAACCATTTACTAAGGCTAAAGCACAAGGATAGACCAGACCTGATGCCCAGAGTTCTCTTAGCATTTAAACCAGAATTCCTGAACAAGGACTGGCACAGGTAGTCCTGCCTCTATTGCCAACAAACAATTCACATAGATGGTCCAACTGCAAAGCCCTTAATGAAGGGACTATTTGCATAGGTGTACACAGAATCCAGAGAGGAGGGGTAAGGCACACCTAGGGTTTAAGGGAATAGTAGGTTAGGAACAAGAAAAGCAGGAGCCAGGGTGGAGGATATGTATTCATAATTACAAAGGGACTCAGCTACTCCAAGAGATGGTGTGAATCTGAGAGGGACTCCCTGACCTCTGCTCCCACTGTGACCTCTGCTGGGGCCAATTGGCAGGCCAGCCTGGGTGATGCATCTGCAAGGGGGGTCAGTGTGCTGGGGGATGAATGAGTGCGGTGGCTCAGGGAATATAACCACCATGCTTCCTACGTCGGGAGGAGATTTCCAGGTACTGCAAATCACTGGTGTCTCTGAAAGGCTTTTTGGGATTTAGGGCCATGGCAAAGAGTCTCAGTGAAGAACCTGTCGTTCCTGGTTCTGTTTGTACTTTTGTGTTGGGCTGTGGGCGGAGCCTTCTTCCTGGAGCTTCTGTAACAAGGAGGAATGGTAGGGAGTCCAAACCACAAAAGGGCTCCGTGTGTGTGTGTGTGTGTGTGTGTGTGTGTGTGTGTGTGTGTGTGTGTTTTCTTTTCCCACTGTGTCAAGTGATGATACTTGTGGGAGGCAAGAAAGGGAACAAACTGGCTACATGTTGTGGTATAGATGCTGAGCAGAGATCCTCAGCTCATATGAGTCGACTGCAGTCTCATTAAGAGACAGGGCAAATGCAGGAGTTTGCCCTTTTATGCATAACCAGCTCAGGTCCCTGCCTCCGACGATAGCCAGGGGTTTGTGAGTTAATGGTGTGTGACGCAGAAAAGGAGCTGTGAAGGGAGCAAATCTCTCTTTAAAGTGAACATTTTATAGAAATCCCATTTTCTCTGGGGCTCAAAGCCAGACCGACTTAGTGGATTAAGCTCTGGGGTTTCACTACTGGGATGGATTTCAGGTCAACGCCAGCCTACAAATCTGTGTGGGGGATGGGGAGACCCAAAATGAGACTAACTGGTGATTTCTGGAGTATTACCTCAAGACATCCTGAGGCTGCGTCACAGAACCATGATGAATTAACTTGGGAGGCGGCGAGGAACCGACAAGGGGACTGTGCTGTCAGAATAATGCTGGCATTCACTGCCATATCTGTTGCATTTTTAACCTGGGGCAATTGCCCTGTGCCAGCTCGGAGGAGGGTGGCCCTATTTTCTTTGTGCCAGTCAAATGTATTTTTTTGTCACTTCCAGCAAACTTACATAATTGTTTCTGTCACCTCAGGATGATTTTTTTCCCTCCAAGTCACTTCAAATGTAGCAAGAAGCAGGTGCTTCTTGCCCTCCCTGCACCCGTTTTCAAGCACCCCCAGCCTCCAACACAACCAGCTGCCACAGTCCATATGTACATACATTTTCACTTCCTATGTGCAAGTACATTATGGAGACTGCCTGGGGTGTCTCAACATCAGGGGGATCCAAGTGAAGACTGTTCAATAGTCCTGGCATGATTAAAATGGCATCCTGGCATGGGGTGGGGTGAGGGTGTGTGGGGGGTGACACACTTCTTTTGTTCACTCTCTCCCTTCTCAGCTAAGAGGCTGTTTCTGGATCTGATGGTGGAGAAATGGTATTGGGAACTGCAATTACTAGATCAAAGGTGTAATGAGTGTTAGGAAGCCTTTGAGCTGTCTCTTTAATGGTGCTCCTATTTTCCGTCTGGGATCCACACCACCTCTAACCTCATGGCAGATGTAGATATTAGAGAAAAGTCTCCAGTTTATTCTGATATGGTCAGGGAAGTGCTGGGATTGCAGAGGCCTTTTAAAGTTATTATTTTTGTGGGTGTTTGTGGTGAAGATACTGGGCAATTTTTCCCCCCACAATTCCTTCTCTTGAGCTCAGCAGCTCTGTGGATATGACTGGAATAGTAGCTCATAGATAGAAAAAGTGCATGCTCTCTGTTCTCTGTGCTGCACTTCAACTGTACTGTGTCTGAGCTTGAATAAAATGCTTCATATCCTATCACGTGAGTAGCAAGGGCTGGTGAGAATTGTTTAATGCTCTTTCAGTGCCTGGAGAAAGGAAGCTAAGTGATTTTTCTACAGGGTCTGGATTTCTACCTCTTGTAGATATTATGATTATTCCCACAATAATATGCTTATTTATTCCATCAACAAATATTGATTGAATGCTGGGCTAGAGTTGAAATAGAAAGACCAGTTGGGAGGCTATTACATTATCCCAAGAAAAAAATAATGGTGGCTTAGGTTAGGACAGTGGTAGTGAAGGCAGGAAAGATAGCATGCATTTAAAAGATACACTTTGGAGGTAGAGTTGACAAGAGGAGCTGTATGCCAGGCACGGGGCTTGGCCCTGAGGCCACAGTAGTAAATAATGCAAGTGAGATTCCTGTTCTCTCTCTCTTGGAGGTTATATAGCAATGAAAGAGGCTGACAATAAATAAGCACATGCATTTAAAAATATAGATTTTAATCATCTCTAGAATTTTTTAAAAAAAGTAATGTAGTAGAGAATAATTGGGGGAAAGTGGGCCATTACTTAAATTCAGTGATCATGTATGATTTCCCATGAGGATGGGATTTGAAGGTTGAGAAGGAGCCAGGTAGGCAAGGAACTAGGGAAGCCAAGTCCAAGTGGATGCATAAGCCTGTGTGCTGGTGGCAAGGCAGAAAGAGATGGACTCATCCCAGAGATTGCCAGCAGCCTGGTGTGCCTGGGGTTGCCAATGAAAGGGAGGGGGAGTGATCTGGGTGGAGTCACCAAGATCATGCACTGAGTATTGTGTATGGATTTTAATGCATTATATTAAAATTTCATCCCAAATGAAATTGGAACTCGGTGAATAATTTGATACAGGGTAGGAAAACAAATGCTTCATATCCTATACAATATTTTGTTTAAAAAGATTACTCTGGCCAGTCTGTTAATAATGGACTGGAGATGGTTTCAAGTTGAAGCAGGGAAATCAGCTGAGAAGATCTTGCAGTAGTTTAAGCCACAGATAATGGTAGTATGGACAAAGGTGGTAACAAAGAAGATATAGGAGAGATAATGCCTTCTAGATACATTTTGAAGGTATGTTGACAGAACTGGGTGTTTTGTTTGGATGTTGTACTTGGAGACCCAGGTATGGGAGGAAAAAAAAAGGAAATGTTTCTGACTTAAGTAACTGGGTGGAGATCAGTGCCATTTAGCAAACTGAAAACCGAGGCAGGTTAAAATATTTCTTTCCTTCCACTCTCCTTGCTCCATCTTTAGTATTACTTTATGCATTCAATGGTGGGGAGTGTTGGGAAGAGCACTGGATTGAGTTCAGAGATGTATATTTCTATCCAGCTTCTAGCATGACCTCAACTAATTGCTGATGTCTCCATTTTCTCATTGCTGCTGTGGACATCAGCTGACCTCCACACTTTGAGTTTCATTCATTTGTTCTGCATGGCCCAGGAATTTCTTCCCACTTTCAACACTGCCCCTAGGATACCAAATCCAGAGGAAGGGTCATCAACCCTTATGTCTTCATATCAATTTCTATAGTAACGATGGCAGTTAGAAAGGCAAATTCTTTGGTTTCCAAACTAATAATAGCTGTTGCTTAGCTGCAAGACATGCCAGAAGAATCTTTAAAGGTATAGAACTAGAGAAGTTGATACATTTCATTGTTTTGTTAAGCACCTAAAACTGAGGCAATTTATTATGGGACATTGTTTTGACAGCCATCATGTGCTTTTTTATTAACTCATTTGCATAAAATAAGTCTTATAATTTTTGGCATTTGTAGTGTATTTATACACACCATTCAGTCTCTGGAAGCCCCTTCAAATAACATTTACAAAGGCACTTTGAAAAGTTTAAAGTGCTTTGCAAATGCAAGATGTTATTAATATTGACCTGTCAACTAATTAGATACTGGAGTAAAGATGTTTCTTCTCTGGTAGATGCTATTTAAAATTCCAGCAACCATTTTAGAGTCTGACAGCAGAGATTTTTTTTAGTGGACATAGCTCACTAGCCATGTCTGCTTTGTTGCTGACCTCACCGCAACTTTCAATGAAGAGACAGTCCTGGGCTGCTGATGAGTGCCACTGCTCTTGTTATAGATCCTTACCTCAAAAGAGGCATCCAACCTTAAGGCCCTAATTCACATGTTGGCCAGCAGCTAGTGATGGCAATGCCAGCACACAATCAAGCCGAACTCCTGGAACTGTTGAATTCTTTCACTTGGGAATTTGGATTGAAAAAATTCTAAGTTAGAAAGTAGTTAGCACAGAGAACTGAAAAGTTGCATAGAGAGAAACTGGAAAGTTAAATCAGAAGGACTGCAAACTCAGTAATAGATGTTTGGAGTAAATAGGAGATTGTGGTAAATGCTCTTGCAATGGCTCTCCTGAAAATTTCCAGTAGTCTGCTAATCACCAGGTCTCCGTCCTCTCTTCCTCATCCTCTTTGCAGGTTTGGATAATTTTGTGTTTTCTCTTTGAAACTCTCTTCTCCTTCAATTATTTGCTTCTTTCTTGCTCCCGTCTCAATCCTTCCTCCTTTGAGCATCCCACCCACTTCCTTGTAAGTTGCTGTGTGAAGATGATTTAAGCTATATTCTCAGGATAAACCCAAGACCTCATACTTCCAATTCTGACTTTCAGACTCTGGACTTATATTTGTCTTTTATACTTCCCACTTTTCCCATCCAAAGTGAAAATTAGGTTTTTATTTACTCACTTCATTCTTTCATGAACATAAGGTTTAAATCATGACATTTTCTTTGACTTGTCTTTCTTTATCACACTCTGTGGCCAGTTTAAATGTAGATATAGAAACCCACATACATATATATGTATATAGATAGATAGATGTTTTATCAATATGTCTTAAATATCTTTACATTCTCACTGATAGTCACCTCTCTTCTTATCCAGATATCTGTTTCTCACTCTTCAAAATCTCTTAAATAACTTCTTTTTGTTGCATTATTCCTTGCTGACTAATCCTTCCAATCATGTGGAAATTCCTTAAGAAAATAAATTGTCTTAAATATCTCTCTATTCTAGTTCCTACTACCTCCCATAATGGCCTGGTACAATTTCTTCCACATAGGAGGTGCTGGATAAGTGTGTGTTTATTTATATAAAGGAATCTCAGGGAGCACCTTTAATCGATAATCACAATTGAATAATCACAATAATCCAATAATCACAATTGAATCTAACTCCATTGACTATCTGCAGTTTCAAGCTAGTGAACTACTTTTCCTCTGCCAAATACATACCTTAGTATTTGGCTCATTCTAGAAGCCTGCTCTATTAACACCTACTTGCAATTCTCAATCCCCTACTAAAACTTTTAATGTGTGCAAGTTTATTCAAGCAGGAAAAATTGTCAATTGTAGTGAAGTAAAAACAGATCTTGTGGGTGTTGTGCTATCTTGGGTATGTCAGATGGCAAAGAAATAAATAGGTTTAAAAAAAACACATTCTTGGCATAGAGGAAAGAAGTTTGGTAATAAAAAGAAAAAGAATCTTGGAAGGATGGGGCATGGGTATAGAAGGCAAGGATTTTCTTTAGGAAGTAGCTTGATCAAGATGAGGCCATGAGTATAACATGGAGCCTAAACTGACACTTACCCTTTCTTCAGAGGCCTTAATTGGGCCTATGAGCATTCTCAAAAATGGTAAGACATCAACACTAATGAAAATAGAACCATTTATTCCAGAAACTTCTATATCAGATATTTTTTAATGTTGTTCTTGCCATAGTTTACAGAGACGAGATAGAAGTTACATATTCTGTTGGAAGGAGCAATTGAGTTAGTTTTGAGTTAGTTTTTGCTGAACATTCCCAGAATTGACCAAAAGGGATCGTGTTGGCCTAGATATTTCCTAACAATGTAAATATTTGGTGATTCTTCTATCTCAGTAGTAAAGTTAATTTATGGAGTCTCTCTGAGTCGTTCTTCCCATGGAGAAGACACTGAACTTCCCTGGACCGGAAGGGCTGCTCCCGTGCACTCTTAAGCTGACCCCATACTTTAGAAGAGCAGCTGCTTCTAAATTGTTCCTGGATATGTTTAGAGGCCACCGTGGGAAGGTCTGTGGGGAAAGACACGAGTGGCTGGGGAGGAGGGCCCCCCACCTCAACTATGAAGCTTCATTTTTATCTGTTTGATATAAAATTTTGTTTGAGGAGAGAACTCTGCTGCTTAAAAAAAAAACAGAAAAGATAAAGGGCAAAAATGAACTTTAAAATCACAGATCCAGTGGCTTGTGAAGTAACCTGTGCTTTTTCACTTCTGCAGCAAATCTGCCAGGATAAGGTAGAACTATCAAGCATTGCCCTGGAAATATGACCTGGGGGCTTGCTTTTTGAGCTCTATCTGGTCCCCAGTAAATGAAAATTTTCCAACACTTTTTTTTAGAACTTTGTGATACAGGCAGATACTCTGCCACCAGGGTATTGAAGAGCCAGGGGAGGTTGGGAGCATTTATCACTGACCATTTTATTCAGGTCCTGTGGTCATTGCAGGAACCAGTCATGAAAAAAAAAATATTTGGGTTTATGGAATAGAGATTTTGTTTAGAGTCTTATTTACAGGGGATTTGAGAGAGGATAAAAAGGGAAGTAGTTAGATGGTATAAATATCTCTGGTGTGTGAGAATAAGGTTTAGGAAAGAATTAGGTGAACAGATGAAATTTATAACTCTTTATTTCATTAAATGCTTTACAAGGTGATTTGACATGTATTATTTCATGTAAATAAATAAACATCTTATATACAAATAACATCTTATATGGTGCAGTTGGAAGTGGAAATGGAGAGATCTTTCATTTCCTTTACCCTTCTGTTAAGCCCACCTGTAAACATCCTATTCTAAGTTACCCTCACTATCTGGTTGCTCTCTCTTGCATCCAGGATACCAAAAGCTGTTGGGGAATCTTGCATTCTTGGCCTATGAAAAATTCATGTGTCTAACTTCTACTTGACCACTGTCTCTTTTCAGTAATCACATTTATCTCTGTATTCCATGCTCCAAGGCTATCTTTTCCTTTCCCCTTCTTAGAGGGTTGAATGGTGCCCCCCACATATGCGTGCTCTGATTCATAGAATCCGTGAATGTCACCTTGTTTGGGGAAAGGGTATAATTAAATAAAATATATTGAGATGAGATTATCCTGGATTATCCAGATGAGCCCTAAATCCAATGAGGAAAATTTGAGACACATACACAAAGGAGAAGACCACTGGGCTAATGCAGCCACAAGCAAGGAATGTCACCAGCCACCAGAAACTGGAAAAGGGAGGGAACCTTTCTCCCCTCTGGCCTTCGGAAGTTACTTGTCCCTGAAAACACTTTGGCTTTAGATTTCTGGCCTCCCAAACTGGGATAGAATGGAATTGTGTTGGCTTCAGGCCCAGCAATTTATTGCAGTAGCCCTCAGGAACAATTTCCCTCCTTAAGCTCCTGCACTTTCCATTTCTCCTAACAATTCTCACTTGCTGGGAACTCCTCTCTCTCGCTTTTTCCTTCATTTTAAATCTCTTCTATAGTACACATTTTCTTTTTTGTCTTTAGATATGCTTTTCTTTACTCTTAAAAGGCATTTTATTTTCTGTTTATAGCATACCCCTAGCAATGGTTGGCCTTGACTTCTAGTTTTTGAAGAGATTGAGGCCATTGCCCCATACAGCAAAAATAAAATAAAATAAAATAAACAAACAAAAAAAACACAGAATTTGCCTTTTCCTTCATTTTAACCTGTCCCTCTTTCAATCCCAAAATCTGCCTTGGCATAAATGTACCCACTTATTTCTTCCTCCTTTTTCATCTAAGAGGAAGATGCTGAACCTTCCCTTCCTTGCCAAAGCTGAATTCTCCATCTATGCTGCCAATTCCATCCCTTCCTGGGTCTTGGGGGAAGACCCTCTCCCCCTTGCACAGTCTTCTTAGTCCCAGACTAGGAGGGAGGAAGAGTCCAAGTCCAAGGCTCTAGCATTTCTCAGATGTGCATGCAGAGGATCCTTGATTGCAGTGAACAGCACCTGTGATTTGCTATCAGCCTTTAGGCTGAAGGATAGCCTTAAATACTGGTTCCCTTCCCTAGGACTTGAGTCCTCTGGGCAATATTCCTTCCTAGTGTACCCTGCTCATTTGCTGCACTTACCCAAGACTCTGCTGAGGCATCTGGCCAGGTGTATAACTCATATTCAGTGGTATCTGACCCACCTGTAACTTTCACTGCTATTTCTACTCGGGGCCCAAAGAGTTGTAATTACCTTAAGTAAAATACTTTCTTGGTCTATAATTCATTTCAGCCTGAAAATATTTAATGAGAAGATTAGCAATATAGAAAAGAAAGTCTAAGAGTTGAATTGGAGGGGAGAATATAAACTAAATCATATTCAGTCAATTTCATTTTTTGATCAAAATTTTCTGTATAAATCATTTAAACAATTCCATTTTTTTCTTTTCCTTTTTTTTTTCTTTTTGGTTTTTGAGACAGTGTCTCATAAGTGGCTGAGGCTAATCTTAAACTTGCAATCCTCCTGTCTCAGCCTCCCAAGTCACTGGGATTACAGGCATGTACCACCACACTCAATTCTCCATATTGTTTTCATTTTCATTTAATAAAACATTTTTTTTCAAAATCAATTATTATGAATTTTATGATGAAGATTTGATTTATCCATTAAGTTTTTTCCCTAAATATGTTAAATGTTGCCTATTATATTTTCTGCTACTATGAGTTTTCTTTTATGACCCTCACTTCTATAAAGTATAATTGTCCAGGGTCAAATTTTCCACATAAAAATATTTTGGGTTAGAATATTTGTTTTTTGTCAATTTTAGTTAAGAAAAAATGTTTCCTTAGGTAGTTTTAGCCATTGTCTGTTTTGTGTTGGTTATTTCAACTCAGTCTATTTTTTTATCAGATCCATTTTTTAATTTTCAATCCTATCAATACAATTGATTATTTAGAATAAATTTTATAATACATTCTACTGTTTGCAAGTTTCCACCATTGCCAATTTTGCTTTGTGAGATTTTTCTCTTGTATTAATTATAAATTAGACAAAAGACTGAAAAGTTTCTAGCATTTCTCATTTCTCTAATTAATTTCATTAATTTAGTCACAAATATTATGAATGGTCCACCTACACACCAAGTACTGTTCTAGGCACTTAGGATATATCTGTGGTAGAAGATAAGGTTTCTACCCTTATGTAATTTCCTTCCTAATGTGGGCTGGGAGACAGCACACAACAAAAACAACAACAAAAAGTGGTAAAAACAATTTCATATTGAAATAAGAGCTGTGAAGAAAATTAGACAGTGTCATATGACCATAACAGGTTAGAGCACTACATTAGGTTGGCTAATCCAGAAAGTTCTCTGTGAAGAGGTAATCTTTGAGCTGAGACCAGAACAAGAGGGCAAGCATAGAAGAAGTTTCTTAACTATCACATTGCTAAAATAACAAAAATGTGCTCATAAACTCCTAAAAACATTGTGTATATCTTTCCCACCATATGTGAATAATGAGCTAAGTACAGCGTCATGTGGTGGAATTGAGACCTGTCGTTTTGCATTTTGTTTTCTTGCTTGTGATCACATATGCCAAGAAAGAAATGTGTAAATGAATATAGTTTTTTTTCAGGATCATAGGAGAATAAGTACATTTCCTGCTTCCCAAATTATTTCATTTTTTAAATAGTTTTTCCATAAAAATGTAAGATATATGTGCCTGTATGTTAGTTGTTCATTTTTCACTGATGTGGATGATGTCCCATATCCCCTGTGAGATTGAAAAATCAATTATGAGAACATACTATATTTTATTGTTCTTTGCTTTTGCCCTTGAGGACCAGGCATTCAAAAAATATTTCTGGATTCTCAATGATGTTTTATCATCAAATATAAATGAAAATTTAAATATAGATTATCTGATAAAAAAAAGTAGAATTTTAATCTTTAAAATAGTAACTTCTTCCAACAATTATATCTAAGTATTTGAATTCAAGGGCACCCTGTAATCGGCATTTGTAGACCTTTCTCTTTCAGCAAGAGAAAGGCACACTCTTCTGACAAAGTGATATCAAGCCAAACCCTCTTCTTTCCAAACAGGAGGAACTTTTGGATGAAGGGATTTGTGAACACAGAACAAACTCCTAGAAAAGTGAGAGGACAGCAAACAGCTGTTCACACACAGGCTGTACAGACTGAGACAGCAATGACCATCTGCAGTTAAAATGGCAGTTAGGTTTGCACTGTCCTCCAAGGACTAATGCTCAAAAATGTGCTCTTGTTCCTGCCCACGGCCAGCATGGAACCATAACAAGGAGCCAGTGGAATTTCAGCTGTACCTTCACTCTGGGAGGGATGGGGGGGGTGCTCTTTTCTGCCTCCCCCACCCCCTTTCCAGTCTGTGATGTGTAAATATGCATTCTTGCCCACTAACACTGATAACATTGAGCAAAGTATAGGTTTTGTTTAGAGAGCCCATTTTAAACAAACAGATGAAGAGCACATAATATTTTTACTCCTCAAAATCTGGACTACTTAGCATTAACATTGAATCATTGAAAGAGCTCCAAGGAAAACTGTATAATGTAATGCACCCTGCCAATGCTTACAAGGTTTTTTTTTTCTTTTTTCCTTATGGAATCACACAAAATGTCCTCAAAATAAATAAATAAAATTCAGTCTCTACCCAGGAATCTTAATTTATGCAGTATGGTTTCATATGAAGCAATAGAGACAATATGTAAAATTTTTGGTGTGTTGTACTTTCAGTGAAAAAAAAAAAATCAGTCACAATAAATACCACATCCCAGAGAAGCATGTGAGCAACATCCCTATTACTGTGAAGCCTTGGGAAAGTCATCTTTTGCTTACATTCTTACATTATATTTGTACAACAAGATATATTCATCCACTGATTCATTCCATAGATATCTTTTGAGTATTTACTATGTATATTCTGGGAATATAAAGATCAAACTCTGTGGTTCCTGCCCTCAAAAATTTCATTGGATAGCAAGAGGACAGTCACACAAATAGTTATGATTTAACTACATATATATATATATATAATTTGTTATACTAATAATATATATTAATTACAACAGTCTTTGTATGGAATTTCAATTGTTGCTGTACCAAGTACCACAGACGTAGTGGCTTTAAATAACACAAATGTATTCTTCTACAGTCCTAGAAGACAGAAGTGTAAAATTAAGGTATTGAAAGAATTGTGTTCCTTCTGGAGACCTTGTAGGAGTGCCCGTTTTCTTGTCTTTCCCAGCTTCCAGAGGCTGCCTATATTCTTTGGCCCATCTCCCCTTTCTTCATCTTCAAGTCACATCGTACCCAACTTTGGTTTCATCATCATATCTTCTTCTTCAGACTTTAATGCTTTTGCCTCTATCTTACAAAAATCTTTTTTTTTTTTATTACATTGGTCCATGTGAATAATCCAGGCTAATCTTCCCATCCTTGACTTAATCACAACCACAAAGTCTATTTTGCCATACAAAGCAACACATTCCGAGGTTTGGGGGATTAGAACACTGACTTCACTGGAGAACCATTCTTTTGTCTACCAAGGGAGGTCTCAGCACAAAGTAAAATGTAGGCCTAGGGAAAGTCATCCTAAATCTAATGAGAATCAAAGGGACAACACTGAGCTGGATTTGAAAGCTGAATTGAGTTTTACCTGATAGAGACATCAGAAAAAAAGCTTTGCAAGAAAAGAGAACAATTATCCTTATCTGCTTGAAGAAAAGAAATAATTCCATAGGATAGAAGAGACCTTAAAGAAACTCTAGTTGAAATCAAAACATTTTTCAGTTGAGGAAACAGGAAGACAAAAAGATGCAATGTCTTGCCTAAAGGACAATGGCTTCGGGCAGGCCACATAAGGGCTGGAACCCTGGTCCTCTACCTCCATTGAAACCTTTGAAAACCTTTCAATGCTTAGATATATGCTTAGGTCCAGATGACTGGGATTCTTCCCTACTTTTCAATTTCAGCAAAATTGATGGAACTTAATGCAGAAATCAACCCAATGGTAACTGGCAAAGTACAGTGTTTCGTTTTTTAACTGAGAAACCCAATATTTTTTCAAAAAATCTTTGGAGGCCTTCTAGATTGATATTTTGGGGCAGGACGAAGAATATAAACAAAAATAATGAGAAATAGTCGTTTTTAAAATGACAATTCTATAAGCTCAGCAATTTCTTTTTAAAATACGAATTGGCAGGTGTCAGTAGCAAAAAATTGACTATAAAATGGATGTTTGTTAAATAAAACCCATTAATGCCTGTAGAATACACTGTCTCAGGGAGGAGTTCATGACAATATGGTGTTCACAAAGATGTACTAAATGGGATTTTCATCTATTATTTTAGTCACTGATGGGAAAGGGGCCAGATTTTGCTCCTAACCGGCAGCCCAAGAACTTCATAAATACTGATTTAAGTGATAGGCCATAAGGAGTCCTAATTGTGCCACACACAATGACATTACTTAAGTGTGGCTGCAGGGATATCCTGACTGCACTTGAATACTAGTGTCCTTTCATGGAAGTTTACAGAATTAATCCAAGACTGTTTCCCAGATTTCCCCTTGGGAAAGTTACATATTCATCTACAGGGCTTTGTTTTGTTTTAACTTATGGCAATGAAACAGTGGATAGCTTTGGCTGATTCTCTATTACTGGAAGCCCACCAACTCTTCTTCAAACAGTCACACATACTCCTGTGCTTGTTGCCTAGTTTGGGAGCTCTCACAATGAGCAGTTTTCCCTTGATTTCACATTTTGCATTTTGGATAGCAATGCATATTTGGAACACGCTGCATGGGGATTTGGAGTAATAGAGACTTAATTGAGTCAAAGATAAGTTAAAGTTCTGAAGAGAAATAATCTTCTTCACCAAATTACTGTGAATTTGAAAATTTCAATCCTATTTTGCTTGAAACCCAGAAGGTGATCACTCGTAAGTATTTTTTTTGAGAATGCTAATGTTTCAAAAAGATAAGAATGATGAGGCAGTCTTTCATAAATTCAGAAGAAGTGATTGGGCCCAGATTGGAAAATTTGTAGATTAGTCTGCAGGGAGTATATTGGCTGGCAAATTAGTTAGAAATGTGGATCAACAGTTTGGGAAATTTGTCAAGGCAAAGAGAAATAGCCTAGAGAACATGAGGAACTGGGAACAAGGGATTGTGGGACCTGAATTGGCTATGGGCCTAACAGCAAAAGTGATTAAGCTAAGAAGGACAATGTCTTAAATCAGATATTAAAGAGAAAGATGGGCACATTGCAATAATAGCCAGGCAGGGGACATAAGAATCCAGGGATAAGAGAACTATGGTGTTAGGGGACTGAGAGGCATGTACTTTGCACCTAAAGCCCTAGTGTGGAATTGTACCCCAAAACTCAGACAAGACATGACTGGATCTTGCTTTCTCTGTTAAAGAGTTTGGGGGCAGAGGGGAGGAGACACTGGTATTTTGAGTGCATCTGGAAAGTATTATCTCTAAGTAATATTTATACTACTATTAGTACTAATAATAGAAGTGATTTGGGTTGGATTGTGCAGCTGGAGAGATGGGGTTCAAAGCTGACCTTTTCGAGTTAGGAATCTGACTCAACTTAATCTCTCCGGAATTCAGTTTCATTGACAATAATATTATCTCATGGTTTGTTTAGTGAGGATGAAATGAAATAATGTATGTAAAGTGTTTGACCTCAATCCAGTTGGGCTCAGTGACTGTTCTTTTGAGGCTGAAAGATTTACCACTCTCTGAACACAATACTGAAGAGAGCTGCTGTGCTCATAGTCTCCCTGTCCTTGATTTTTTATACCTTTCTTGATATTTCCTACCTCTACGTGTTTTGGGGGGGGCAGGGGGAGGGGGACCCAGTATTGAGATCAGGAGCACTCAACCACTTAGCCACATCCCAGCCCTTTTGTATTTTGTTTAGAGACAGGGTGTCACTGAGTTGCTTAGCTCCTTGCTTTTGCTGAGTCTGACTTTGAACTTTCGATCATCCTGCCTCCCACACTACACCCAGCCCTACCTCTACTTCTTATGGTACAAAAAGCAACATTACAAAAAGCTAATTTATGGACATGAATCTCAACTACAAACTTGGGGAAGCAAACAAACACACACACACACACACACACACACACACACACACACATTAAACATTTGTAATCTAAAATCTGAACTGCTCAAAAATCCCAAACTTTTTGCATACCAACAAGAATATACAAGTGGAAAATTCCACATCTGACCTCATGTGACAGGTCACAGTCAAAATTTTTAGTGCAACTACAGTCAAAATGTAGTTGCACTAAAAATATTGTATAAAATTACTTTCAGGCTGTGTGTTTAAGGTATATATGAAGCATACAAGAATTTCATGTTTAGACTTGGGTTCTGTCCCCGGGATATTATTTATATATATATATATATATATATATATATATATATATATATATATATATATATATATCCCCTGATTTGCCTCTATAACAAATTATCCCTGAAATTTTAGAGTCTTAAAGCAGCAAAGGTTGCCAGGGGAGTTTTTTCTACAATATGAGTAACCTAGGCTGATGCAGGCCCTAGTGTCTTCTAGACACACTCTCTTTCCTCTAAATCTCCACAAAAAGAACAGGCTGAAGGAGGCATACCATCTCTTGACTGCCTCAGCTTTTGATCACTTTGTTCTCAGTTTGGTGGCAAAAATTGGTCATAAGAGTCCAAACTAGACTACAAGGAAAGCTAGTGAATATAGGAAAATGTATTTTATCTCCTTATAAACTTCAAACACATTAGGACTTTTAGATTTCTTTCTTTTCTTTTCTTTTTTTTTTAGTGACAAGTGGTAGAAGATATTCTACTATGATATTCTATTCAACAACAAAGGAAATTTATTAGTTCTCAAAATTAAGAAGGAGCTTTATTACTGGAACCCACAAGACTGGAATCAAGAGAGTTAAACTGGGTAACAAGTTTGGTTCCTTTCCACCTCTGATCTCAGCCTGTCTTGGCTCAGCTTCCATCTTTAGGATATTTTTCTCCACATGGTTAGCAAAGATGATTGCCAATAGTCCTCATATATAGCACCCCCTTCCACTTAGTAACACTATTGGAATGAACACAATCTCCCCTCTAAGTGCTCATGGGAAAGTCCGGAGAAGGACTCTGATTGGTCCAGCTTGAGCCACAAGCCTATCTTTGTAGCAATGACTGTCTCTTCTGATTGGCCCAGCTTAGGTCACATGACATGCTGTGGTGGGGTTTAGAGGAAGAAGATTCATTTCTCTCCAACCCATATGATGCAGGTTTTCTACTGGAATGTTGAGTTCTCTTAGAGTTAGGGGGAGAACTGAAGGACAGTGAATACCACCAGCTGCCTATCACAGTAAGGGTACTCTGAACATGCTCCCTTTGCCATGCATCACTTGGGGCTGGTAAGTGTCTTCTATAATGCATGCCCAAAGGAGTTATATTGGAAATGATAAGTGCCCATGGGCAAATGGCCCCTCAATCTTCCAATATTTTGTAGAAATAATGGTTATGTCTTTTGTAAATTTGATACAGAACACAGCTGGGAGATATTTGAAATAGAAAAGCACTGTGATCAATGATATGTGCCAAATCATAAAATAGTTCTTCTTTTAAAGTAAAAAAATAAGGATGCATCACCAGGGCAGGAGGAATTTCTCATACTGGCTTTATGGTGTGCTTTATGGCCAGCCTGGATTACTGCGTTGCTGTATCTCAATCTTTTCCAGGAATCTGTCGCTCCATCTCCCATGCCCATCAGCCCGAATTCAATCCTGTGCCTGCCAGGCTTCGATCTGAGTGGCCATCTAACAAAATAACCAATTACATTGGTAGCTGTGGCCTCCTGACGACTTCCTCAGTTCTGTTTCAAAAGCCCATTTAAAATACATTTCTCGTTTTACTACACATTCAAATTTTATTCCTCTGGTTATAGAACTATAAATGTCTGCATTTCATATAGACTCAAAATGAAGGGTATATAAGCACGTATAAATCACACTGCAAAAGTTGCATTTTTTTTCATTGAATTGTACTCGATATTTGGCTGGATGAAAATTATATTATCTGGCGACTGTTCATACTCTTTCATATCTAAATATGCAAAAGAGGCCCACACACAATGCATTCTTTTCACAATCAGGCTACTATAGACCATATTTTAATGTGAAATAAAATTTCTTCCTGAGATCTAACAATGCTCCAGTGGGTATGTGTATTTTTTATGCCCATATGATTGGAGTTAAGTTTCATCATATAAAAATTTGGGAAGTTCAGTTGTTGGGAATTGAAAATTGATCTACTGTATAAAATGTGCAAACTGGGAGTAATAATATTGACCCTGCTTTAGGAAGGTGATTTGCAAAGCAAGGACACAGCCTGTGATGACATATGGGGAGGGGGATTCTTGAAACTTGGGATTGGACAGTTCTATATAGGGGAAGGTCTCTGGGGCTTTGACAGAATAGGAAGGGAGTGCCTTTCCCTGATGCCTGGCAGTAGAGAGGCCATTTCTTTGTTCCCTTGAAAAATGTCAAACGCATGATAACAAAAAAATTTTAAATAAACAAATAACCAGTTGCTGGTTATATCAGTGAATGAGGTGGCAGCCTGAACTGCACTCTACAGTGTGACTATTGCACAGTAGAGGGGCTTCACATCTGTTTCTTCGACAACAAAGAAAACAAGTCTTACAATTTTTTTGAAAAATAGTCTTAGGATCCCTGAATTTAACCTTACATTCACCCAACCACTGTGTATGTTTGACAGGTCCTTAAATCACTCCTATATTTATAGTTTCACAAAACCATCTGTCAATGCACCAAGATTTCTGCACAAACTAGCCATACAGCAGGACCATCAGAATAAAGATATATACGCACTCACAGTGAGTACCAGAAAGAAGAATAATTCATTCTGAACATTATCTCCTTTTTGCCTTAAACTTTTCTGTGTACTTTGACTTCTGGAAAAAAAGATGGGACTTTTCAACCCACAGGTATACAATTTCTGGTAGAGACCAGTGGGCCAGATCTGGAATTTATAAACTCCTCATTTCCTGAATAAGTGACAACTTTAAGGAACCTATTTTTATATGTTTTATTCAATGTAATTACTGCATTTGAACACACATGAAATACGAACGCACGCAAAGTAACAAATTAAGAGATGATTGGAATATCTCAATTACTTGTCCAGCAGCTGGCGAGACTGACTGTATAAGCCACGTAAGAGACTCTCAGCAAATTAGAGAGTTTTAATTGTTTAATGAGGGGTTTATATTTAGAGGAAGAGATATATGGCATTGCTAACGACACTGAATTTTAACACTTTGAAAATCTACACTGCAAAAAGTTGCATAAAAAAAATGTATAGACGTTGAATCTGCATGTGGCAGTTCAACACCACTGAAACTTGAGAATGAGCAAAAAGACATCTTTCTGAAATTTAAACTTACAGTGCTAAAGTAATCTTGGCTTTGTACATATCATAGTATCAGTCTTCACCAGCTCCTGGCCCTTTTTTTTTTCTCCTTTTTCTCCATTTTCTTCTTCTTGGTATTTCCATTTCTTTCTTGATCCTACTATAGACCTTCAACCCTTACCTCCATTAGCTGCTCTCTCTATATGTATATAATCATTTTTGTGTGTGCATTTTCATTCTGACTTCCCACGTCCTGCTCCTTTTCCTTAAATTATAAATAAAAGCCCTGACTTTAGGGTCCAGCTCTGGTTTCAACATCTAAGTAAACACCACCTGTTTACTCCAGTCTGCAGCACCTGTTGGTACTCAGAGGTGCGATCGCACATATTATCCACACCATTATTTTGACACCAGATTGCCCTCCAGAATCTATTTTGTCTTTATTTCTGTTATGTGTTCCCTCTTCCTAACTAGACAAACTTGAGGACAGGAGAATTTAAATGTTACCTTTCGGTATTCCCAGCACCCTACGTGCCTCCTAACTTCTGTTCAAAGAAGTCCATCTGTGGATGCCCTTTTCCTTCCTTCCCCAGGACAGACTGTTCCAGAACACAATCTGAGATAGAGCTTCATACTCTTTGGGCACCAAGTAGAGGCCAGCTGTATACCACATATACCACACCTTCCTACTGGCTAGCATTCTCTTACCTCACCACTCCCCATTTCCACCTCTCCACCATTGAACTCTTTAAAAAAAAAAATAGTGCATACAAGCTTTTGACTTGGGTTATGATTTCTGAAAAACTCAAGAAGTGCTGCTTTTAGACCTTTACAAAGGACTTGTTGCCCAGCTGAGGAGAATGAGGGCAGCTCGAGACATGTAACTGTCAGCCTCTCCCTGCTCTGCCTCTGCTGCAGAGCTGCCTCTGCAGAGGCCCTTCCAGAGGCAGCCCCTTCTGGAAACCTAGCAAAGCAATGTTAAAATCTCAGCCATCCTGGCCCCAACACACGGTACCTCAGAAAGGCACTACTCGGTCCAGAGCACCTGCCAAGTTGGCTGAGTTCTTATCAGGCCTCCCTGCACAAGGGAGAAGTTTGCTTCCTCCCGGGGAAGTCCTGATCCTCTCGCTGCCCTTCACAGATGTGAATACTTAATAAACATCCCACACCCTAAACTCTGTCTCATTATCTGGTCTAGAGACTTCATGGGACACACAAAAGCCAGCCCAAACTGGTTTGGGTAACAACAACAACAACAACAACAACAAAAAGAAGAAGATAAAAAATGAATTATACTCACATGATTTAAGCAAGACACTATCTGTATCTTTTTCTCAACTTTGTTTTCCTTGAGATTTATTCTCAGAGAGATTCTGTGCATCATGGCCCCCCAGAAGCAGCAGGCTTATCATTCCAGTAGAAAATGCTCTACTTTCTCAAAATGTCCAAAAAAAAAAAAAAAAAAGGTTCTGGAATTTGATGTAGATAGCTGTTATATTTGTCCAGCTTTAAACCAAGCACCTGGACCAGATATGAAATTTGTGGAGCCCAGTGCAAAATGAAAATGCAGAATATCTTATTCAAAAATTAAGGATTTCAAGATGGTGACATCTGACCCTCTGGTTGTGGGGTCTAGTGCAGCCTCACAGGATGAAGGTCCCTGAACCCAGCCCAGCCAGTCTTGGGGTAGAATCCCAAGTTTGACTCTTCTGAAGGAGTGGTATTTAGCAAGCTACTGAAGTTCAATGAAACCAAGTTTTCTCTCCTGCACAGTGAGTATTTAAAATACCTGCCTGCCTTGCAGGGTTGTTATGGTGCACAGATGTGAACAATACACTTAAGTGAATAGCTGAGCTAAGTGGTGTCACCGTGGTGGTGTTGGTGGTGGAGGTAGAAGGAAACTGCTTGGAATAGTGTATAGAGCAGAGTGAGAAACACCTGGATTCAGGTCCTGATCTTTGCTTCCTCTTTCTTAGCCGTAGGCTCTTCAACAATAAAGTAAAGATTTCATTCTTTCACATCTCCTGGGGTTGTCATGGAGCATAGTAGGCCTGAATGCAGAGAACTTGGCCTCAGTTGCTACAGCCCTCTGCTAACCAGGAGAGGCCAGTGGAGGAAAGCCAGGGAAGGTTGGCTTTCCAGAATGAAGTCCTGCTCACTCCAGGACAGAAGAGGAGATTCTAGCTAGTGTGAGTAAAGAACAAGCTTAAAAACAAATGAGAAAACAAACATCAAGAGGAAAAAAAAATAGCATACCAAAAAGGAGCTTTTGCTCTTTCAGAAGTGGGTAATATGTAAATCTTAACATCTGTCTTTATCTAGTTGTGTCCACTTTTTTTTTTCTTTCCTTCTCTACTTCCCATACCTGGATTGAAATCACCAGCATCTCATCCCATTTGGGCCTTGTATTCAGAGGCAAATCGTCATATTTAATTAACATCCCAAGTTGTCACATTTGCTTTAAAGCAAGGATTTTTGAAAAAAAATATCATAAGCCAAAGAGTAGATGGACTTTTAGGGCAGAGGTACTTTGTCATAGCTGGACCATCAGAAAGATACTCCAGTATCAGAACGGATAATTGTGGAGAGTGTGTGCTTATTATTGGACATTATTGAAATCTTCAGAATTCTGTCATCATTTCAACAGAAAAAGTACAAGGATTAATAGTTATATTATTCACTAGGGGCATTTATTTAGGACTAACAACTTAGGAATTAAATTTTAAAAGTATTGCTATCTTATGCTGGGAATGTGATAAGCATGACATATTTGCTATTTAACTTGAAAGTAAGAATGAGAATCATTGGAAATACTTATCAAATGATGGTGAAACACAGAAATTGATAGTAGATGGTACTTGTTAGAGATAAGTTTTAAGGCTCATAGGAGGAAACTGGCAATGCTGTAAGAAAAAAAAATTGCTATTTTTTTTTTCAAAGCACTGTGCCCTGCCTGCTCATGTATTCTCCTGATAAATATCACAGCTCAGGTAATGAGCATGAGATTATTGTCAATTTCCCAAGGATACTCATGAAAACCCTGAATTAGCTCACTGGTTGTGGTTATGCCACCAGCACTGATGGATTTCCAAAAAGCATTTTGTAAAAACCCAGACAGAAAAATGCCACTGAAGACAAGGAAATGACCTTCTAGCCAGTTGTGATTCCTAAATTCATAAATGTGGCTTCTCCCTCTGTCTTGAAAAACTGAAGCAAAGCTCGCTTTCCACTGAGAACAAGTGGAAAGGTATTCTCTCATAGGGAAATCTCTAAGTTCAACTAAAAATTATTAACAGTAAGCAAAATAGTGTGAAGCGTCAATGAAAAAAAAAAAACACCTCAAAGTAGAATTTTGTTTGGATTGGAATTCATAATCAAGATCCTGGGTTAATTCCAAAATCATGGTTATCTCCCTTAATTTGGGGCTAATTAGGAATACCATGGACCTAATCCACTGTCCCTCTAAAGCCCCCATACGATGCTCTGAAAGAGCCCAGCGCCCCGCCACCTAGCATCCCCCAATCTGGGCATCATTGGCAGCTCTAATCCCGTGTAATTGTATTAGTCTCAATAGCAGATTAGAGCTAAGTGCCCCCACAGAAAGGGAGCTGTCAGCCCCGCTATTGTTTTTCATTTAATGCGATTCCGGCAGCAAAGAAGAAAGGCAGCCAGAGCCCTCCATCTCACATTACAGACCATAGTTTCTAAACCAATTAAGGAAAAGGGATTTACAGTCCTCAGGATTAGAGACTCTGTTTATATTACCCTATATTTCTTTTCATAATACCCTCCATTTTATGTCTCCTAACAGCAATCTCTCTGTCTCTGCAATGCTGCCGTTCGCCTGCCTGGGCATTTCCGTTTCCTTCTCTGGGTTTGCTATTTGAGTGCAGTCACCAAGCTGCCTAATTCTTGCTGATTGTTTTAATTATGTTTCAGAATCCTCATGCATTTGCTGTCTGGAGAAGTGAGTAACAAAAATGCTGGTGTTCGGCCCAAGCCTGATATTCAAGTAGACCTTGATGAACGGTGCATTTCTGTGCAAGGGATCATTTCAATTAATTGAATAAAAACATCCTGCAGGATGTTTATCAGAGAAATAAAGCTTGGAGCTCAGAAGGCAAATTGGTCAGTATTCTGATATTGCAGCAAAAGGTGCCAATTTTTTTTTTTTTTTTAGAATCACATCTTATGTGGAAGGTGAACACATGGAAAGATGCTGTTTAGGAAGGAACTCCTGACCATTTTAAACAAACCTTGGCCTGATCTGGGTGTTGGTGTGAGGTTTTCCTTTGCTCTTCCTTTTCTAAGGGGAGCTCATGCCACAAGAAGTCCAACTGATTTTCTCCTGCCCAAATGTATGTATAATTTTTCCCTTGGCTGGTGCTGCAACAATGAAAACCTCACTCAATGGGTTTCTATTAGAACCAAATGGATTTGGAGAAGCATTTTTACTCTTAATGGAGCCTTTCTATTGAATTCCATTTTTCAGAATTTTATTTTAGTTTCAGTTGAATATTTAAACAGGTTTAAATTTTAAATATCTGTGCTGAACAAGCCCCGATATATATTTTTTAAATTGCTGTAATACTTCACTGGGTTTCATTTTTAACCCAACACAATATGCATAATCCATTATGTTAGCATTACATAAGTTGGGTATGCTCAGACACCAGCTAAGGCACCCTTTTACATAGTTAAGTCCCACTATTGCAATGGACTGTCTTATCAAATTATTTTTATAACAGCTTTGTTACTAACAAAGCATAAAGAGGGTTCTAAAATTCAACTGAGGGCTCATTATTATAGAAATACCCATTCTGATTAATGAAACTTTTATTTAAGGTTGTCCTGAAACTAAATGATCATATTCCAGTCTTTTAACATTATCGGGAAGAGAAAGCTGGGTCTCCTTTGGGGAGAATCATATTTCTATGCCTACTGGTTTTAAGTTTGGGTTGTTACTCTGGTTTTTCCTAGGATTGATTTAGCCCTTTATGTTAGTCAGCTTTTCATTGCTGTGACACATACCCGTGGGAAAATAACTTAAAGGAGGAAAGATTTATTTTGGCTCATGGCTTCAGAGATTTCAGTCCACGGTCAGCTGGTTTCATTGCTATGGCCTTGTGGTGAGCAGAGACTCATGGCATCAGGAAGGCAGAGGAGGGGCTGGAGATAAGAAATACCCCCAGTGACCTGCTTCCTCCTCTTTTGCCCTACTGCCTACAGTCCCCACTACTTCCTAGAAATCTATTCAGATGTCAATGGAGTAACATAGGAAAATGGAATCACTTCCCGAAAGCCCCGCCTCTGAACACTGGTGCATTGGGACCCGGCCTTCAACACCTGAGACCTTGGGGGACAGTCCACATTCTAACCACGAAACTCCCGAAAACTTAACAAAGACTTGAGTGAATGTTCTAGGCACGCTGTGGGGGAAACAAAGACACATGGGTAACCCCCAGCTCTCAGGAAGGTAGGTTCAGTGATAAACCACAAAGGGCTTTGAAGAGATGCCCAGTGTAGTGAATGAAAGTTCTGAATAGATTCAGGCTACCTGAGTTTGGATCCAAGGTCTAGCACTTACTAGTTGTGTAATTGGGAAAAGTCATTTCACCTCAGCTGTATTTTTTTTTTCATCTTCCCAGTGAAGGCATGAATTGTACCTATCACATACAAGTATTCATATTAAATCAGGTAATCTGCACGAGGTGCTCAACATGGAGCTTAACACGTGGAAACACATTTCCAAATACAGGACACAACTCACAGATAATGTGCATTCCATAATAGTTTAAGTTGAAGGCTAGGTAATGGACTTGAAGATGGAGATAGGGTTCCCATAAACAGAGAGATGAGGAATCCCTTTTCCCTGGTGTTTGGGGAGAAGCCCTGGCAACCTTCCCTTCTCTATGAAGCCGAATCCAGGTGAGAGATTGCAGGACAGTCTTTGTATCAGTCCAGGAAGATTGAAACTGGCACATGGAAGGAAGAGAGCCGCCAGAGAAGCAACTGTGACTTTTTACACCTTCACAGTATTTAAACTGAAGATTCAGTGTACATTAGTAGCACTTTAGAGAAACAATCCCTGCTCCATCCATCCAGCACAAAACCCACACTCACAATTCATTCGCTAGGCTTATAAGATTCTCAGGCTATAGCAAATTGGAGAAATTGATGTTTACCCTGAAAGCTTGTACCATACACTATTTGTAGCTGCCGTTGCCTTGGTACATGTCTGCCAGCGTGCCCGGACTTAAATCCCTGAGTAATAACCTTTAACTCTTTGCTAGGAGGCAAAATCAATTGAAGGTAGAACGGAGTAGGAGGAAGGAGGAGAGCGAAGGTAGAAGAGACCCAGGTACAGGCGCTGCATCTATCAATGGACTTCATCACATTCTGGACACAGGTGAGAGAAGCCAGGCGTGCTAAACAGCCACAAATTCAAACTCCTTCTTGTGCTGACATTTCTAAAGAGCTTCCGGTCAATGTAAGAGAAAAAGCATTTCTCGGAAATAAGGCTGATCACCTTGGGCAGGGATAAAATTGCTGAAGTAAGTGTATTTCTGACACATGCAGGGATACTAGTCCTATGTGAGCCCAGTATACACAACTGTGGATACCACACATCACAGTTCTATTCTCGCTGGCTTATTCTTCATCTCCCCCTACCCCCACTCCCACCTTATTCTCTCTTTCTCCTTCTCTCCTTTGAAGAACCAGAGAATTTTTGCTTGCTAAGGTATTTATTTCCTTGTATTTGCTACAGGTGTTCAACTGGCTGTAAGGATGGTGTGAGACATTTTGATGTATGGAAATTATGTCCATACTTTGAGCCTTCTCATGATTATAAAATTTATAGAGAATAAGATACAGGCAGCCATAAAAACAGAATTTTTACTTTGATCATGGAAAAGTTTTGGGTTCCCTTGGTGATTGATCTTCTATGGGTCTTCAAGATCACTGCCAATTTGAAGACCTAAAAGTCTTCCTACTTCTGTCCAAATCTTCTCAAACAACGGTAGAGTAAACAAAGCCCCGTGGACAGCAATGGTAGGGACAAACTTACTTGCAGAATGGTTTCAGACTCCACGTCTAAGCTCGGAAATGAGAACAGCATAGGAAAGCTTGCTGCCTCAAAAAATAGAACAGCACACCAAAATGGCCCAACAAGGTGGCCAGAGACTAGAGGGCTGGGCTCCCTGCTTTCCCACAGCCTTCTTTAAAGGGATCATTCAGGCATTTGTCCAGGAACTTAAAGTGGCCTATGTGCTATTCCTTTATATAGATTGCTACCAACCCTTACCTAACCCCTCCTCCAACACTTCAGTCCTTCCTCCTATCACCTGGGGACAGAGGATTGCTCTCCTGACTCACCGTGTCCTCCTCCTTGCCCAGCATCCATCAGCAATACATATTTGTACTTATTCCCTAATGTGACGGTGTATGGAATTTGGGCTTTCCATCCAAAGAACCAGGGAGGGGCTGCCATAGACCAGGTTTTCCCTGGCACACTAGGAAGAAGACAGCATCAGACTCCCAGTGCCAGAGTGATGGTCAGGCAGACATACATTTGATAAGGGCCATCTGCCAAGTGTCCTGTATGAAGGATCACTGGTCACAGGTTAGACAGCTGGGTGCCAAGCTGTCAGCCAAGTAAAGTAGTATCCCAGGAAAGGCACATTGTAAGCACCCACATCTAGCTCCCTTGCACTTCCCACCAGGGCAGGGCTGCTAGCCCCTCTGCTACTGGAACTCCAGTTCATCAGGGGGCTCTCAGAGGAGACAAATAAGACAAATGTACTTATCAAAAGCAGGGATAGGATTAAAAGTTGGAGATGAGCCAGGTGTGGTGGCACACGCCTGTAATCCCAGTGACTCAGGAGGCTGATGCAGGAGGATCACAAGTTCAAGAACAGTTGTGGCAATTTAGTGAGGCCCTAAGCAACCTAGTGAGACCCTGTCTCAAAATAAAAAATAAAAAGGGATGGGTTTTAGTTTAGTGGTAAAGCACCCCTGGGATCAATTCCCAGTACCCCATCCCCCCCCCAAATTAGAGGTGATTTGAATAGTACTTGGCAATTCAGTCTTGCTTTGTTACAAATTTGTTGGGTGATTTTAACATGTCATTGATCCTCCTTGAACCTCAGTTTTTCAACCATAAAATGGGGGGCTTTAAATTTTTTTCTAGGGTCTACTTCAGTTTCACCACTTTAAAAAGAATTACATTATATATTTGTATTATTTCAGATAGGTGTATGAATAGACAAAATCTACCATGTTAGAAAGTAGGGAATTGTACAAAATAATGAGGTAGGTACTAGGGATGGAGAACAGCTTTCCAAATTGAGAAAAAACCTAAAATAAACAAATAAATAACATTTGGAGTGAATAAGGAGCCATGTAACTGAGCAGGTCACTCAACTAGTGTCACCTAATTCATCTATCCCAGCAAGCAGTGAAGTGCAAGCAATGAATGCGCTTGGGAAACAACAAAAATGGAAACCACTCTAGAGTAAGACTGTGCTAGTTATTGTTTTTGTTTCTCTCAGAAGACGGAGTGTCACAAGATTGGGCACCTTTTGGTGCTTTACAGAGTCACCACAGAGCCTAGACAATGCTAACCACATCAAATATCTAACCACCAAGTCTTGAATCCAATGGGTATTAAGCACGGACTATGTTGTCATTATCACTGGATCTTCTGTATTTGACTTGAAGCTTCAAGCATCAGATACTGCTGAATGTTGGAGTTAAGGGAAGGGACAGTGCTGGTGGAGTGCTACCTGCAAAGTGGTGACTGTTTGCCAGGAGTGCTCTGGGAACACTGGGGTCTGTTCACCTGAGGGAGGGAAGCTCACATGCTCTCCCCCAACAAAGTCACAGCTCACATTAGTGTGCTAAAAGCTCTGGGCAGCCTGCAGCAAAACAACATTCACTTCGATTTAATGCTGTGGTCACTGTATTTATGTGTGCCCTCAAATTCTTTCACTAACGTTTATTAACAAACACAGCAGCAGAATTTTACAAAACCCAGGAAGAAATGAGATAAAAAGCAAGATGGACAGCTTTGCCCTGTTACTAATTTGGAGACCTCAGCCCAATCATTTAATTCTTCTGTGGCTCAGATTCTCCTTCAGTAAAACGATTGTCTTCCAGGACCACTGTGAGAATTAAATGAGATCACTTAGGGTTCCCTTTCTTAAATCATTGTTGCAGATTATCCCTGAAAACCTGAACATGTGCCACCCTAAATGCCCTACCTCTCCCAAAACATGAGTTGTTGATATTCAGATTCATTTTTCCAGCAACTCCTTGAATCTGTAGGAAATTTCCTTATTATATGCTATATCTTCCTGTTTCAAGAATTGTAAGGATTATGAGGTAAGGAGATGAAAACAATAGCTAGATCAAATTCTTTAGGCTACCATCTTCTGTCTGTACAAGAATTCATTGAGTCCCTGCCATGGGGCGATGAGAACAGTGCTAGAGATACAGTTGTGAACAAGAGAGAAGATTGCTGTTTTCATGGAATTTTCTGTCTACAGTTTTATATGCAACTATAATTTGTCATGACAAACACTCTAATAGTAGTAATAATAATAGCTAATGTTTTTTGAGTGTTTACTAGGTAATTTGCTTATCTTACCTCATTCACTCCTCATAATTACCAACAAGGTGGGCACCACCATATATTCAATTTAGAGATGGGGAAACGGGGGTTACAAGAAGTATGTGGTACTAGATGAACAAATATCAGGTGCTTCAAAGATATGTCTTCCGAGACCTTAAGGTGGAATTAGAGTCAGCCAGGTAAATGCATGGGGAGTATTTCAGGGTAAAATGATATTAGCAACGCAATGGGGGAGAAAAAAGAAAGAGAGAAAAGGAAGTAATGGTGTATTGCACGCAGGACCCATGAGAGGCCCCATAGCCAGAATACGGTGGGTTCAAGCTGTGTGTGTGTGTGTGTGTGTGTGTGTGTGTGTGTGTGTGTGCATGTGTGTGTGTGTGTGTGTGTAGGGACTTGGAATGAACAATGGTGATAAATTATGAGATAGGGAGATGAAAACAAGAGCTAGATCAAAGAGCATTTCTGCCATTTAGAGATTTAACTGCATACCTGAGGCAAATCAAGATCAACAAGGATTCTGAGCACAATACTGGCATTTTAGGATGATCACTTTCTGAGAGTGGAGAAGGGATTAGTCTCAGGGACATCACAGAATTGTTTGAATTGTTTGGAAGCTGACGTGGTAACCAAGGCAAGAGGAAATTGTGTCCTGAAATAGAATAGAGACAGTGATAATGGAGAGATGCAGGTGGGTTGAAAAGCATTTGGAACATAAAACACCACTAATTGGTGGTGGTGAGAGGAAAGAATCAAGGGCAATGCTTGGCTTCTGGCCTGGGCACTTAGGTAGATGGTAGTACCATTGACACTACCAGTGGAGAGATCGGAATGGGATGACTTCAGTTTGGGACATGATGGATGTGAGGAATCTATGGGACATCCACTGGGCATAAATACTTTGAAATGTTAATGTGAAGCACAGGGAGCACCCTAAAATAAATACAGCCTTTTGCTTGGCAAAGAACACTGTGGACAGCTTCTGAGAAGATGATGCAGGAAAAACTGTCCTCCTGGACACATCTGGATCAAGTAGCTGGCAATTCAGAGGAGTAGGTGGAGACCAAGTCCAAGCAGGAAATAAAGGAAGGGAAGGAATAGGAAATTAATGGTCAAGGAGTCCCCAATGTTACTTTCTCAGTATGGTAGATGTTCTTGATGCCTTGACCCTATCTCCCTGGATTGTCTGTAACCTTAGCACAGTAACAACTATGAGCACCTGACATCTGCCTCTCATCTTGAGAGATTTCTCCAGTATTATTGTTCAATCATCTACATCCAAAAGAGTCAGTGCCCCAGGGCTACCCTTAACCGAGGACAGGACAGTTGATAAACGTCTCAGCTTCCCAGTTCTTCAGTGTAACTATTCTAAGGAAATGATTATTCTATTCTATAAGATTCCTAGGGACCCCCAGAGATCTGAGTCCCTGTAGCTTATCACAGCAAGTCATTAACACACTTTTACTGGCTTTTCCTTCTTTCTGGTCTCTATTTCCTCCATGCCCCTGTTTCAGATTCTTGGGTCCATCTCCAAAGTAATCTGCATATACCCAACTCATTGTCACAGGATTTTGGGGGGAGAAACCAAACCAAGATTAACATGACAAGTTACAATTATTTATTTGCTTCTCTATTTCTGATTTCTTGGGTCATATAAAGATGAAAAGCATTGAGGGAATACTTAATAAAAACCAAACTTTTGTTAGACAGGTCCACTTACAGCCTCTTATTGTTTGGGAAAGCAAGGAAGCAATAAAAAAATTAATGTCCAAAGGACACAAAATGAGGTTTGAAAGAACTACCACTGGCAGTATTTGGGATAATTAGAAAATAAAAAGAAGAAACTAATTCCAAAATTTAAAAATGTGTATGTCTATGATGATACTTAAACAATAGGGGAGAATAATGACTTTTGCTGACGTTGAAGGTGACTCTTACATCAACATCTTAATATGAAATTATTAGTAAGAGGCAAGGAACAGAACATGTTTAGACACTTTGGTTAACGAATTACTAAGGAAAGTCCTTCTTTAGCTAATTTCAGCCTATAAATGCAAAAGTAATTCTAAAGTTTTAAAAATTTTATTTTGTACCTCCCAATGAAATAAGTTAATTCACTCAAAGACCAATACTAAATACTAACCCCATTAAGTGAAAAATTGACAAGGAACTTGGCCTTCGCATCATGCCAAATATCAAGTTCTGCATAACCTGCTAGTTGTAAAAATAAACTTTGGAGATATTAAAATCAAAGGCAATGGCAGTGAAGTATCAACCTTCAAATTATCGAGAAATGTGTGTGTGTGTATGTGTGTGTGTGTGTGTGTGTGTTTGTGTGTGTGTGTATACATAGTGGCCCCCTAAAATTAATATGTTGAAATTTTAGCCCCAAAGATGATAGTAATCAGGAAGTGAGACTTTTGGAAAATGATTAGGTCATGAGAGTTGGAGCTGTCTTGAATGGAATTAGTCTTCTTGTAAAAGAGGACTGGGAAGGACTCCTCAATTTTCCACTATGTCAGGACACAGCAAAAAAGCATAAGCCATAGGAAAGAGGCTCCTTGTCAGACACCAAATCTTCTGGTGCTCTCCAGCCTCCAGAACTGTGAGAAATAAATTTCTGTTGATTATAAGCTACCCAGTTATGATATTTTTTGTACAGCGGCCCACAATGACTATTTATACATATGTATGAAATGCTCTAAAATGTTACCTGCCTGTGGCCACCTTTGAATGGTAGAAATAATAATATTTTTTTCATTTTCCCTTTATTGGCTATTATATATTTCATATATTTCCTACAATAAATTTCTATTTATTTTCATTTGAGATTTATTGCAATATTTGCGCTAAGTGTAGGGAGTTTAAGTAGCTGAGTAAAGAAGCAGAGCAAGGAATAATACGAAAGAAATTAATCCCTTTAGGTAGAAGGGAGTGAATGCTAAAAAGAATGTTTGAGAAGAACAGGTATAAATTTGAGTAATGGTAAGGAAAACTGAGTCAGAGAGACCAGATTTTGCTGTGTTGAGTATTTGAGGTCAGAGCTGAAGTCAGCAATTTGTAGGTTTCAGACTTAAACCTATTTGTTCAATGCATTATTTTGTCACTATTGCTATTGACAAGTTTAAAAATTACAGTTTGGATGAATTTCTTTAATAAAAATCACAAATGCTGTTTGAATTGATATAAAAGGAGACAAGTAAGCATATTATAGCTGCTACAATTGTTACATTGTGCTCCTCCGTCCAGAGTGACACCGTGAACCAAGTAAGACACCTGGTTAGAAATGTTTTCTCAGAGCTCAGGAGCTGGGAAATTAATGGAAAGTTCAGGGAACCTTGGGACCCGGGGAACCATTATGGGAAGGGTAGACAGAGGGAGGTTTGCTTGCCCGGTGGCCTTTGAGATACTGGGAAATGTAAGTCATTTTGACTGCCAAGGATTAGATAACCAGGGAAAACTAGTCCTGCTGTGTCCCTCACATATCCCTTTGGTGCTCAAGTATGGCTATCTGTAAAAATATGATGGGTCAAATTCCATCATGAGGAACTTAAAGGAAGGTAAAAGATCATTTACTAGGCTGAAATTTGCTATAATCAACATTGCTGGAAATCTCATTGCCAGTTCTGCTAGGTCATTTCCCAAGGGTCAAGGGCTAGACATAAAACAAGGCAGGTGCCAACTTCCCTCAAAGATCATGTGGCTCGTTAAAACTGCCCAAGCATGCAGGCCAGCGCAGAAAAGCTCTCTTGCAGAAGCCAATCTTCTTTTCCCTCTGATATTTTTCCTTTGGGTCTTTTCCCCCCCAGAGTATTGGGATAATTTTAATTCCTTGTATTTAGTAAGGAAAATCACGTTTTCCTCTTTATTTGTGGTGCATGAGCTAGAGCCAGTATGTTATATACATCACACAGTCAGATGTTAAATCTTTCATTATAATAGGACACATGTACTGACAACAGAACATTAATTATGCTTAGATTATATAAAATGTATGTGTGTGTGCAAATGTATCTATCTTGACCACACATATATGACATACATGAGATAATTTCACTATAAGATTGACAAGGTACCATTGTCATGGGCCATTGGTCAGAGCTTAAGAGATATTTTTATTGAACAATTTTTTTTTAAATTTCAATAGTATTTTTCTTATAATAATAATGAATAAATCCCCTTGGTAGAATAAAAAAGCAAATTGAAAACATAAGTGTGAATTGAAAACGCAGATTGGAAACTTCTATAATACCAAAGGCTGCTAGTGTGTTTGTAAATCAACTGAGAAAGTTAGTTCTACATGGTGAGTGTTTAGCAGTATTCTAGAGAATTTCAAGGGATTTTTCACTTGTTTATTCATTCAATAAATTCATTTAGCACATATTATGTATTATCCTTCTGAGCCATGGGCACACAATAATTAATGCAAAAATAATTCTGTAAAAATAAGTCTAGAAAATGAAAAAGGTAAATGATAAACTATATATATATATAGATGGTCCTTTACTTTGATGGTCCAACTTACAATTTTCAAATTTTATGATGGTTCAAAAGTGTACCTGTATAGCCATTCTGGGTTTTTTTGTTTGTTTTGTTTTCAGTGCAATATTCAATAAATTATACAGTATAAAACACTTTATTGTAAAATGGACTTTGATTTAGATGATTTTGCCCAACTTTGGGCTAATTTAAATGTTCTCATAACATTCAAGGCAGAGCAGGCTAAACTGCTTGGTAGGTTATGTGTACTGACTGCATTTTATACTTGGAATATTTTGTATCTCTTATAGTTTTATTGAGATGTAACCCCATCATAAGTTGAGGAGCATCTGTACTATGTTAGAGAGAGATGTATCTAATAAGGGAAGCAGGACTGAAAGGGTTTTTTGTTTCTTTCTTTCTTTGTTTTAGGGGGGAAGAGTGGTAATAGAAGTGAAAGACCACTTTAAAAATGTAATTTTTTAACAAAGACCTGAAACATGAGGGAAGTACTCATAAGACTACCTAAGAGAGAGAATTTCAGGCAGAGAGAATAGTAAGTGGAAATTTTCTGAGGTTTGAGTATGCCTGGTATGTTTGAAGAAAAAAAAAATCAGAAGTCCAGTATGTCTGGAGTGGTTGTTAGATGTAAGTCAACTAGGTAGCAATGTCCAAATGAAGAAGGGTGTTATATGTCATTGTTGTAACTGAAAATCCTCTGAAACATTTTGAGCAATAGAAACATAAAGAACTATGGTCATTTCCAAGTAAAGCTATAAGTCATGTTAAACATTAATACTCTGACACCAATCAAGTGCTATCTGAATATTTGTGTCCACCTGAAATCCTAGTTCCCAAAGCAATTGTATTGGAAAGTGGGCCCTTTGAGAGGTGATTAGAGTCCTCATGAGTGAAACTAGTGTCTTTACCAAAGAGGATCAAAGGAGATACCAAACCCCTTCCATCATGGAAGGATCCAGTGAGAAGGCATCAACTATAAACAAATAAAGGTACTCTCACTAAATACTGAATCTTCTAGCACCATGGTTTTTGGACTCCTTAGCCCCCCAAACTGCAATAAATATATTTATGTTGTTTAGGAGCCACTCAGTTTATGGTATGTTGTTATTAAAGCCAAAATGGATTAATACATCAAGTTATGTGCTTTTCTAATTATAGTTTGATAATATATACAAAATTTTTTTTAATAACAGATGTAAATATTTTATTAAGAGATTTTTTTGTCCCATTTCTATTTGAGGCTGCTAACAACCTTTCTTTTAAGCAGCAAGTTTCTTTTAATTGTTATTAAACCTACATTGGTCAGACTATCAGAATTCAAACTAGCTAATCCCATATATTAAATGGAGACTATGGGGTGCATAGCATACATTCATAACTTTCTTGTGGTATTGCTTCTTTACTTTTAAGAACATGCCCCATTTTCAAATTATAAACTAGCATGAATGGATAGCTTGGTTGAACCATCTGCTTCACAAAAAATAGTTATAAAATCAAGGAAAATACACACACACACATAATTATTTAAAGGCTCAAGAAAGTGACTGGTAGTAATCAAAAACTTGAAGCAGTGTTTTGTATGAAACTATTGCCTATTCTGCAAAAAAAATGACAAAAATACACAGCTTTACAGAATAAAAACAAAGAAAACCAGATGAGGATTCATCAGAGTCAAATAACTGAGAAAGAAAAAAAAAAGTAAAGATAAGAGAATCTTTAAAACAGGTAAAGAAAAATGATGCTTTATATACTGGAGAACAAGGATAAGAATACATCTGACTTTCCTGGAGAAACAATGGTGGACAGAAGGCAATGGTACATCTTTAAAGTGCTGAAAGGCAAAAATTATTAACCCAGAATTCTATATCCAGTGAAAATATTTTTCAAAACTGAGATCTGAAATAAGATATTTTAAGATGAGCAAAAACTGAGTGCATTTATTGCTGGCAGACTTGCACTGTAAGATATGCTGAAGAAAGTTCTGTTGACTAAAAAGAAATGACACTTGAGTCCTCATGAAGAAGTGAGGATTTCTAGAAATAGAAATTTTGTGAATAAATCTAAAAGACGTGTTATGTGTGTAAAGTATAATCACTTCTTGTTACTCATAGCAGACATGTTCTGTAGAGTAGATGCAGATACTGAATTAGTGAATACTGAATCATTGCTATGAGGGGAAATGCAGCATTAAGCCCCTGTACACCTCTGGTCAATGTTTTTATCAGTCAATAAATAAACTTATTTTAAGAGTGATTCTCTTTAAAGACAAGCTAATTAATATGTATTGTTGCTTCAGTGACATTGAATTTAAGCCACCAGCACCATGAAGTACCTGAATAAAGTTTCTCTAACACATATATTTCTTCACAGTCTTTTTGTACTTACTAAAATTAGATAGGACTTGGTTTATACGTAAAGGCCATTTAATAGCAAAATCATCAATAAGAAACACAAAAATGTGAAAAATACACATTATGTAGACTATGAAAAGAACATTTGTATACAACATGAGAGCTGAAATAAGAACACAGAGAATATCCTTATTTGGTCTCAGCTAATAATATATGCATCAGGTGATTCAAAGTTTTTGCCTATCTTCATCTGTCTGCAAATTAACATTAAATAAAAGTTAGCATTGGTTTTTAGAATTACAAATATATTTTAGTAACTTCACAAATACAGAAAAGCAAGAATAATAAAAATTAACTGTACATTGATGAATCTTTGATCTCTTAATTAAAAAATACTCATAACTTATTACAACTTATAAAATTATGAAGTTGTATCTGGGTTTTGTAACACATTCAGAGTTAATATAAATGACAAACTAACATAATTACTGAAGGAGTAAATAGATCTATTCTATTTCAAGTTAACTTAATTTTATGTTAAGTAATATATTATTAATTATAAGTAGATTATGAAAGTTAACAATACATATAGTAATCTCTAGAACAAGTAATAATAACAATGCAAAAAGATACAGCTAAAATCTTAATCAAGAAAACAAAATATAATACTAAATATTCTATGATCAGATCAACAAAGATAGTAAAGAGGAATAAAACACATGATATAAAAAACAAATAGTAAATGTCAGAACTAAGTTCAACCACATCAATAGTTACAGTAAATTTAAATGACAGCACTGCAATAAAATTCAGAGATATACAAAATGTATTTTAAAATATCTACCTCAATACTATCCATGTTGTTCAAAAGATGTACTTACATATTAAAAAATAATAAGTTGTACGTAAAATTATATAAAATGTTAAATCATGAAAATACAATCATAAGATAGCTGAAGTAGCTATATTTATATCAGACAAAATAAACTTGAAGACGAGGTATTATTAGAGATAGAGCATAATATTTCATAATGATGAAATAATCAATTCATTAGGAAAACATAATAATTGTAAATGTGTATGGGCTTAATTTTATTTTAATATACATACAACAAAAATGTTAAAAAATAAAGGAAGGTCAGGTACAGTGGCACATTTCTGTAATCCCAGAAGCCAAGGAAACTGAGGCAGGAGGATCATGAGTTCCAAGCCAGCCTTAGCAAAAGCAAGGTGCTAAACAACTCAGTGAGACCCTGTCTCCAAACAAAATACAAAATAGGGCTGGGGATTTGGCTCAGTAGTTGAGTGTTCCTGAGTTCAATACCTGGTACCCCTACTCCCACCCACCCCCCCAAAAAAAGTAAAGGGAGAAATAGATGCAAAATCATAGAGATTTCTAACACTTTTTTCTCAGTAATTGATGAAACAGTAAAACAAAACAAAAAACAGTAAAAATATAGAAGATTAGGTCATAATTAAGTATCTTGACTTAATTATATTTATAGAATATTATCCTCAACAACTGCAGAATACAAATTTATTCCAAATATATACACTAGAATATAACATAGGCTAGCCTTATAAAAAGGTCTCAGTATGCTTCAAAAGATTTAAATCTTATAGAGTATGTTCTCTGGCCACAAGCAATATAAATTAGAAGTCAATAACAATAAGATATCTGGAAAAGCCACAATATTTGGAAGTTGAACAATAAATTTCTAATAGCCCATGGATCAAAAAAGAAGAATCAAATGAGAAATATAAATAATTTTTATTGAATTGATAGTGAAAATACAACATATCAAATGCTGTGTGATGCAGCTAAAATAGTGCTTAGAGTGAAAGGTCAGATTTTAACAGCTTATTGTAGGAGATACCATCTGATTCAATGATCTTCAGATGCTAGGAAAAATACGTAAAATTAATCTTTAGAAAGCACAGCTAATACAATAATGAAGAGCAGATATCAAGAAAATAGAAAAAGGGGGAAAATTTAAAGTCCAAGAAAGTTCTTCAAAATTTTAATGCAATTGATAATGCCATAATGAACCTGGTGGAGAGAGAGAAAATACAATTTCCAATATTGAGAAAAACAAGGTTTCATGGTACAAGGTCAATATATAAAAATAAATTGTATTTCCATATGCTAGGAACAAAAAACTTGTCATTTAAAAATTAATTCCATTTAAATAGCATCAGATAGCATAAAACACTTAGGAATAAATAACAAAAGGTGAGCAAAACCTTTTTACTGAAAACTACTAAACATCACTGACAGAAATTGTAAAAGGCCTTAAAAAACAGGTATACCAATTCACAGTCTAGAATACTCAATATCAAAAAGATGCCAATTCTCCTCAAATGAGTTCACAGATTCAATCAAACCAAAATTACAGTAATACTAGATTTCAATTGAAATTTTTAAAAGCTGATTCCAAAATTTTTATGGAAACGTAAATAACTTAGAATAGCTTATGAATTTTAAAAAATAACAAATTCATAAATTGCTATCTGCCTTCAAGACTTCCTAAAATGCTATAGAATCAGTGCAATGAGGTATTGGCATAGGGTAGACAAACAGATCAATAGAACAGAATGCAGAATCCAGAAATAGACCCACACTTAAATGGTCAATTGATTTTTTTACAATAATGCCAAAGCAATTGAGTAGGGAAGAGGAAATAGTTCTTAACAATGGTACAGGAACAAGTGGGCATCCACAGAAGGAAAAAAACAAACAAACTCAAGTCCCTCCTTACACCATTCAAAAAAATTAATTTCAGATGGTGATAGTCTTATGCAAGAAAGCTAAAATTAAGGTTTTCAGAAGCTTTTAGAAAAACAGGCAGAATGATAGTTTCTTATAAAGTTATATATACAGTTTCTTATTAAGTTACATATGTTGACTCAGCAATTTCATTCCTCATTATTTATCCAACTGAAATGAAAACTAATGCTGCCAAGGCCTTGTATAAGAATGTTTATTGCTGCTTTATTCACAATAGCTGACAACTGGAAACAGCCCAAGTGTCCATCAACAAAAGAATTAATAAACAAACAATGGTGTAGTCATACAGTGAAATAATACTCAGCAAAAAAAATGTAATGAACTACCTATATATTCAAGAGTATTGATAGATCTCACAGACATTATGCAAAATGAAAAGAGACAAAAGACACAAAAATATATAATTCCAGAATTCCATAGACAGATGTTCTTCAAAGAGGTGGAAACTGTCTAAGATGACAGTGTCCTGAGGGAACTTTCTGGAGAGACTAAAATGTCCTATTTTATAATTGGGGTAAAGGTTGCATGGGTTTATTCTGTGCATCTCAGTGTATGTAAAATACAGCTAGGATGTAAGTAATAACAAATACAAAACTTGGTGATTGCTAGAGCTGGGTGATGGGTCTACAAATGTTTGATACGTGATTCTATTTATTTTGAAGATTTTTTTGTTTTTAAATTTTCAGTAATATTTGTTTTCAGAATATTTTAAATCCAGCCAATCCAATAGTAAGGTGGAGACACTAAAATCAAGTCGGTGACTTCAACTTGAGACACTTATGAATGTTTTAATTTTCTGCCTTCAAGTTCCTTGGAGGAACGCACACCCCAGGTTGAAATTCATTTTACCATTAGCATTCCAATCATGATATTTTCATGCCCTCTCCATCCCAGTCCTTTTTTCAACACCCCTTAGGAAAGCCCTCAGAGGTGCTGCTGTCCCTGGGAATGGAGAGCTGAGCAAGTCTTCTTGTGAAAGAGGGAAGTGTTGGGGTTAGGTAACTGAGGGACTTCAAAGTGCCTGTCTGTCCTGAGGGGTTTCATCTGAACTAAGATCAAACATGCCGAGGGCCACCCTGAGACACGACTTGCCACAGCTACTGCCTTCCCTGAATTTCCTTTGTGGAAGCTACCACCATAACAGCTCACCCAAAGGGTGGCATGTGTGGGTGTGTTTTGTTGTTGTTGTTGTTGTTTGTTTATCTATTCTTGGGACTGCACAGATTTCTATGTTCTTTACCAAAATATTGCAAGGATAGACAGGAACATTTGTCTTGTCAGAATATCTTTTTAACCCTCTAAGGGTTTCTCCTAAGAGATTTTTTTCCTGGAAAGGTAAGAGATGAGGCCACTTCTGTTGGTCTGACAACAGTTAACATCTGGTTCTGAACTCATGGAACTTTCTTGTCTGTGTCCCCAGGCCTCCTGCAAGTAGTAGGACAGTGCCACCTGCAAGCTCCACACTTCATGCTTTCCATTCAGTCCTTGCTCAGTAACATTGTGAGTGGAAGCAGACGGACGGGACATACATGTTGACAGAGTTTAGGACATACTATCCCCAAACATGGCATCTTGGAATTTCAAAAAAGCCCTAAGGCAGGAAAGTCTCTGACCTTCTCCCTAAAGCAGGCTATGAATGACTTTCCTCATTTTCTCTGTAGTAGGTCATAGGACCCTTATTCTGGAGGAATCCTCTCTACACCAGGAGGAAAGGAGTGAAGACACAGAGACACTGCGAAGTGCCCCCTCAGGTGATCACCATTAGGTTACATCCGCTATCTTAACACTTCTCCAGGACTATCCACTCTTCATCAAACCTATGCATATAAGTATCATTTCCTCTGCTTCTCTGGGTCTTCACTTCTGAAGGGGCCCATGTCCTGTAAACTTATATCAAATAAATATGTATGCTGTCCTCTTATTAATCTGTCATCTGTCTTCTGTTAGAGGGTCTCAGGCATAAGGAAAGCATGTTACCTTTTTCTTTCCTCTAATGTCACATTATATGATGCTGTTTGGGGACAAATCATCTATTGCCAAAGTCACTTCTCTTAAGGGTCTTAGAAACAGTGAGAGGGAAGGAAGAGAGAGAGAGAGAAGAAAAGAGCAAGACATCATCTTCTGTCTGGCAGAGTGGGTCAGAATGGCATTCATTCATGGTACAAAAGGATTATATACACACAAGTTCAGTGGAGTGGAGAAACACACCCTCTCTCCCCAGCAGATAGAAGGTTCAGCTTTAGAACAGCTTTTGCTTCTCTCTGAGACAATATGGTAAGAGCAATTTGCAATAGAGAACTAAAATGCAAATCTTTCATGGACACAAATATAGAAATGCCCAGAAATCTCTAAAGGCAAGGAAACCAAAAAAGGGAAGAGTTTTGTCTTTTTCTTAACACACTTTATCTTTTCACCTCCTATCAGCAATTAGGACCTGTGTAGTTTCATTTGATTTGGAACCATAATTCACTTTTTACAGCAAGGCATCTCTGACTTTATCCCTTTTCCATCTGTTCCTCCCCCATTCCAAATAGTTAAAATTAAGTTTCCTTTTCTAAAAAAAGGGTAAGGGAGTCAGAAATGAAAAGGACCCAAGAGGAGGGTGTAGACACCAGAAAGGGCAAAGGAAATTATTAAAAACCTGATCGAAACTGTCTATCTTGCTTCCTCTTTCTTTATTCCCCCTGCCAAGTAAACCTTTTCTTGATTACAGTAAACACCTTCTTCACAGATCAAAAGGAACGATTTTAAAGTGAGCTGCTTACTCACAAAATTCATTATGGTAATGCCCATCATATACAGCTGAGCCTGCTCCCCGGCTGCCTCACTTTGATCTGCACTGTGGCCTTGTGTCTGTTCCCGCAGTTAATCTACATTTTGTTGGCGTCAGACTTTTTCAGCACTTATGCCTCGGGTTGGTGGTGCGGCCCAGTAGAATTAGAAGAGCCAGCATAGAGACCAATTTTTTTTCTCATTATTTTAAAAACCATCTATTAAGAAATGTCAGTAACAAACATATGGGATATTCCACTCTTCTCCTCCCACAACTATCCCAATGAGTTCATCCCTTTGACTCTCCCCTATGAAATTCACCCTGTAGTAGGACTTTCTCATACTGCAGCATTCACATCTGCAATGCAGGTTTCTCGCAGAGCATTATTTATTATTAATGATACAACAACTTATAGCATGCTGGCCTCCTAACCCTCAAAGTATATAACAAAAAGTGCCAGGCCACCTAATGTGCCACCCTGACCTGAAAGGACCCATCTCTAAAAAAGTCATTCTGCCCGGGTGGTCCCCCAGGACTCTTTAGCCTGGCATTAGCGCCAATGGTGAAGACTGAAAATGAGTGTCTGGGACTCTCTAATTGGAAATTATATAACTTTGACCTTGGGGAACACAAGAACATTTTGATCAGATTTCTGCAAATGGACAACCTGAGGGATCTCTCTGCTGTTCAATGTCCTGCTCAATAAAACTGCTGGAAAGTAGTCTCTTTCGTTTTACAGTCTACCTGCAATCCTTTGAATCATCAGTTGCCCAACTCAGCCTCCAAAATGCTTTCTCTTAATTCTTATCCTCCTTGATCTCTCTGGGGCATTAAAAGTGCTGATCATACCCTCCTCAAAATGTCTGAAACTGTCCTCTGGCTTCCCCAATTCTGGATGCCCTTCTCCCCCTCTTTCAGCCATTCCTTCATCCTGTCAATATGTCCACATTAAGCTATTTATTTTTGGGCCCCTCTTTTCTGTTCCTCTATAACCATTAACAGAATTCTCTCCCTTGCTAATAATAATAGGGATGATGATAATGGAGAAAATTCCTGAATGCCCACTGGGTTTTCTAATTCCAATGGGTCTGTGTTATTTCTTCATACCTCACATCAGCCCCCCACACTGGATGGGACACCTCATCACATTTCATTGTCATCATTTATTTCACATCCTGCTTGTCTAGACTGTGTGCTCTGTGAAGACAGGGACCCTATCTGTCTTAGCTCACATCAGTAACAGCATAGCACATAGTAGGAGCTGAAGGGATGATTATTATTACCCTTATTTTATAAATAATACCGCTTTTACATTGAACCCCTATGCTTAGAGAGATTTCCCCCAATCAGAAAGCATAGGAATGTTAAATGTTGAGTAGATCTCTGACTCCAAGTACATTTATCATAAGTAGCCAAATAAAGCGAAACCTCTCTTCCCATCATTGTACATAACTTACGGCCAGAATACCTACATTCATGGGACAGAGCTATAGAGGTTGCCTCCCACTGTTTCCCAGATTTACCTGATCACAGCATCTGTTGAAACATTTGGAGCAAAGCAGGTTTCTGGACCCCACTCCAGTCCTGCTGCATGTGAATATGCAGAGGAAAGGCTAGGACATTGGGTGATTAAACAGCTCCTCCCTACCTACCATTCCAGAGTCCATGTGACTTTCATGTCTCTTAAAATGTGGTTTCAGACCTATCAGCATCACCTGGACCATTTTAGAAATGTAAATTCTCAGGTCTAGCCATAGGCCTAGAACTTGAATATAAGTTGGATCTGAAAATGAGACCCAGCAATTTGTGCTTTAGCAAGCCCACCAAGTGATTCCAATGCATCCTATAAGGTAAGAATTTTCTCCTCTAATACCATCCTAAATAGATGAGGCCAGTTCTAACTCACAGGAAGAGACACAACCTCTTCATTAAACCTTCAATGTTTAAAAGTCATTTGAAGTCATTTTTTTATGTTCTGAACCCAGGCCTTTATAAAACTAGATGTTGTATCTCTTCATGAACCAGATAGTTCGTATTAATGTTTCTTCGAAGTTATTTTAGTACTTCATGGTATGGATTCTTCTGTGAGACAGCTCTCCACCACATTGTCACAGCCAAGTAAGCAATTAAGCAAATATATTGCCTGTTTGGCCTCCATTGTATACAACCATTTATCAGCACTGAGCTTGGTATGGGCAAAGAGTTCAATAAACATGTTTAGAATTTATAAAAAGAGACCTTTTGGTTGCTGCCATAGTATTCCAGTTAAAGGTTGCTCAAAGAGGAGACCCTTTTGAGAATTCTCTATTCTCAGGGCCCATACTCTTTGCTCTGCAGGTCAGCATTATTAATTTGGTCCTCCTTGATACCCATCATGTCCACCTCATACATTTCCCTCAGGCTTTGCCATTTGACTTGCCTCCTTGCCTGTGTCCAGATCTGAGACTCTTCCTTGACTTCCTTGGATTTCATGTGGATCCAACCACTTCCATTCATGCAGGTTTCTGATTCTGTTTCCCAAATAACTGGTGACTCTTCTCTCCAATTCACCATTGTGAGGCCAGTTGTGTTATGGTTTGGATGTGAGGTGTCCCCCAAAAGCTCATGTTTGAGACAATGCAAGGAGGTTCAGAGGCGAAATGATTGGGTTGTAAGAGTCTTAACCCAATCAGTGATTTAATCCCCTGATAGGGATTAACTGAGTGGTAACTGAAGTAGTAGGATGTGGATGGAGGAGGCAGCAATTAGGATGTGGCTTTGACGTCTAAGGAGAGTGGAGTCTCTCTCTTTGCTTCTTGATCACCATGATGTGAGCTATTTCACTCTGCCACCTGCTCAGTCATGAGCCATGATGTTCAGCCTCATCTTAAGCCCTGAGAGATGGAGCCAGCATTCTATGGACTAAGAACTCTTAAATCATGAGCCCTCTAATAAACCTTCCCTCCTCTAGAATTGTTCTGGTCAGATCCTTTAGTCAAAGCAGTGAAAAAGCTGACTAAAACAAGGTGTAAATCTGGATCTCTTTTAACTCTGTCCCAGTGTAGAATCATTTGTTACACCATTCTTCATCTCTACTTTCGGAGCTCAAATCAGGTTCAGAAGACACAGAGGATTCATGTAGAAAAGAAATGGCAGGGAAGAAGAAACAGGGTCCATGCCAAATTGAATCACATTGGGGGGGGGTAGTCTGTTATTAACATGCATTAAGCACTTGGGCATGCTAAATGCTTAATACATGTCAATAACTATAATAATAAGACATATCTTGAGAAAATGGCATTGTGTTTATACCCTCCCTGCCTGGGTAGCTATTTAACATGGTCAGTTGGACATTTGGACTCAGGCCAATTGGTACCCAGTCTGGTTTTTACTGTGAAGTGACTGCAGCTGTTACAGTCCATGAACCCCTTGTAATGCTGCCCAGTACCCAGCAGGGAGATGCAATTGTCCAGCAAACAGATTTAAGAAATGGGCTAGGAATGGAGTTTCCCAGGCAGCATTTGAAAAACTAATCCTTCCATTTTTTAACACCAACTACAAAAGAAAATGAAGAAAAATGCAGCACACTGTGAGAATCAATTGAGAAGGGAAATATTTAATAATTTATAACATTTCTACAGCATGTTTGCCTATAAAATTTTACACAAATTGAATCTTCATTTTATATCAGAGATTCTTCCTACCTCACAACTGCATGGCTATTAGATATTTGCTTAGTTAGCTGGAAGACTGGAAAAAAATGATTATTGATGGGTTAGAGACTTCCCATGGAGAGGGACATTATTGAAGCCATACATGAAAGAGAAAGGACACTGCTCTTGGTATTAGGAGAGCTGTATTTGATGATGCCCTCCAAAAATTACTAATTTCATGCTATTGGATAAATCTCAAATCCTTTTTAAGCTTTAGTTGCTTCCTCTGTAAAATGGGAACAAGGATTTCTCCCTACCCATTTACAGAGCTGTTTTGAAAAAATTAAGAATACAGATAGAAAAAAAAGTCTATACTTGGGTTTTGTTATAAATATATTGTATGGTTCAGTGGTAGAGCAGTTGACTAGTAATGCATGAGGCCCAGGATTTGATCCCCAGCACTACAAACAAGAATACATAAACAAAAGTCAAACAGTATAACAAATAACCCCAGAACATTAGTGGTTTACAATAAGCATTTCTCCCTTATGAGTTTTGGATCAGCTGTGGGACACCTGAGCTTGGTTGGGTTTGAGTTCAAGTTTGTTTAATTGTCCCTAATTCTGTGACTCAGGCTGAAAATTCAATGGCTATAAAGGTTATGCTCTTTTCATGGCTATTGTCTGCAATGCAACAGAGCAAATGGAAACTTACCATGTCTGAGTTTTCAAGTAACATAGCCTGTTGAAGTCAACCTTCCACTGGTCAATGTAAGTCACATGGCCAAGCTAAATGTCTAATTGGCAGTGAAGCATCTTTAGTCTACCTGGAAGGCATGGCATAAGTGGGGGAAAAGTAAGAATGTTGAGCAAATATGATAAACTATCCAGTTGGATGGAACTATTTTGGAACTTGCAAGGTAACATTCAGATGTTGGGGGATACTAATGATAACTTTAGCCTTGGGGGTTGGTTAATGGTCTAAAATTATCTTACAAGTGATGAGATCTGGAGCTTTGTGGGAATAAAAGCATTTAGGCATTAGACTTTCTCCTATGTATATTCTTTCTCAAAATCTCAGAAGATGCATTTCCAGCTAAGCATGTATCTAATAGACAAACAGATATGGGTTAGAATATACTATGCTATCAGTCAGGGTCTGATCAGTGAATACAGCTTCTATAGTCTTCCCAATTCTCCACAGGAAATGCATTTGAGTTGGTGGATTCGTGTGTTCAGGATATACTACAAGCCAAATCACATGAAAAGCCAGCAGGATTTCCTTATATAGTTGGGAAAACTGCCTTTAACAAGCCCAAGCCGTGTCTCTTGGATGTAACAATTCTACAATGGGTAATATAAATGACTAGTCATCCTACCTGTGTAGTTATGCTGCTACTGCATGACATTGACAATTCTCATGTGATCAGCCATGTCCAGAGGGCACAGGGCACAGAAGGACTTGGCCAGGGCTTATACATGCTCCTCAATTTAAACTTGAAAGTGTTTTCAAATTGGCAGGAATGGTGGTCTTTAGAATCAAAAGTACATATCAACTTGGAAAATCAAAGGATTTAAAATGAACAGGATCAATTCTGATGATGATATAGTCTACTATATACACCCTAATGCAAAATACAAATGACTGTTTCATAGCCAAAGCTGGACCAACTATATAGAAATGTGCCTGGAAAAGATAGGTAGTCTCCATCAAGGCAAATGTTTCTTGTGAATTTTCCAAATGGCCATGGTCCCAGCTCCCTAGAGCAGCATTCAAGTTCAGGTCCAGACCTATAATAATAAGCAAAGAGAGAATTCAGTCTTGCTTAGGATAATATAGTGAAGAAGAAAAGAAGATATTTGAAGAGAACATTTTTTCAGATACACCCATGAACAGTTAATATGTGTAGTCTACCATTTAAGTTCCTTGAACTGTGATTAAGCCACAAGCACGAGGGATAAAGTCCCCCCAATTCTTTGGAGAGGTAAGAGAATAACTAGGTCAGGGCAGAGGAGAAATGGTCTGGCAGGATTTGACCCTATTCAAGATTGGAAAACAAAAGCAGTATCATGAGGGCAAAAGCATGGGGTTTAGAATCAAACAATTAGATTCTAAGCCCAACCCAATCACTTAGTCAGCCCTAGCAGATAGTTAATCTCCCTGGACCTCTATTTCCTCATCTGTATAATGAGAACATCTGCTTCTCAGAATTGTAAAAATTCAATGAGATACTACATATGGAAGTAGCCCCATAAATGGCAAGTTTAGGAATATCGACCATGTTAGACCCTTCTCCTTCCAAAAAATAGGTGTGTTTCTTCAAGTACTTAATGGGAAAAAAATAGAAAACAGACCAGTTATGATGGGTTTCATAAGAAACCCTGTGCTCAGAAAAATCCCATATTAGGTGCCATGGACTTAATCTATACAAACTTACAAAGTCACATAACAAAACTATTCGCAAGAGAATGTATGCATATGTATACATATGTAAAGCATCATGAGGATCACAAGACTTAATGCATGGAAGTGTTTGAACACTGCTTAGAACACAAAGTCCAGTTAATAATAATAGTAGTAGTAGTATCATTAATATTGGCTGAATTGGCCATACACATTTCTTGCAAGTAAGCTGACAGGTCTTAATAATAATGAATCCTAAGCTTTATAATTCAAAGTCTTAGATGGAGTGAGGGTGTCCAGGATGGAGAAATGAGTAGTTTGGCTCTGAACACCGTTGTTTCTGGTACCAGGGCACTGATCCTCTTTATGCTTACCGGGAAAACCGAACTAATGTGACAGTTATTTGTGGACTGTTTCCAGGGTACCAATATTCTGAGGGACTGTACTTGCCTCAGAATAAGGGAAGGCCTTCTGGCCAATTTCCAGGTGGATGGCAGAAAATTCTAATCAGTGACTCAGGTTTGAAATTTAACCCTTCAATTTCTATGAGAAAATGATTTATGGTTTGTTTATTTTTTTTAATATAGGGGCAGGAGAGCTGTAGAAATAAGGCACAGATGAACATCAGAAATGACATGCATTATAATTGTTAGTGCTTTAAAACAGCATTCTTGCTATTCCACTTCCATGACTAATGATCTTTCACCATCAAAGGGTCTGCTTATGTGACACCTATTTCCACCTGTACACAATGATAGGAAAGCATCATCAGTAGATACACTTTATCACAACTGGAAACGTAAAGGGTAGATTTCCCATCACTTTGCTTATGCTTGAACAAGAATTAAAACCATGCCTCCTGGGGATACATAGGTCCAGCAGCTTTCCTTTTTTATCTCTGTGGCAATAATGGCTCATGCATTCAGACAAGATTTTGAAGGAATTTTAGCTCTAAGGAAATAGGTTGACATTATGTTTGTGACCAGTTCTCAAAACGGCAGCAAAAAATGAATAAATTAAAAAACACAGTGGCCCAGAGCCCCTCACAACCTGGGAAACACAGAGTCGGTGGATCAGCTCATGTATCCACCCCCTTCCACTTGTCTCTACTCCTTCCCAGGTGTGTCTGTAGTCAGATTGCTCCTCCTTGCCTCCTTAGCTTCCCAGTGGTGAGAACTTGAAATGAAAGCCTCCTCTCGGGGATTCATGTGGAAGTAAAAGACTTTCAGATGGGGACAGATTCCCAAGGCCATTTTAAATGTTTGTCAGCATGTTAAGGCCCATTAATAGATTCATTGAGTTTGAGAAAAACTCAGGTAAGGTAACAAGAGCTTAAGAGTTTGTGTCAACAGAAGGGAATTCCCAAAATCTCAAGGCATCATCCCTGTTTTGGAGAGTGTAGCCCTGACTCTCATTATAGCCCCAGAAGGCAGGTGCCTCTGCCCTCAGTACCAACATGCTTTCCTAGGAGTATTGGCAGTATCTCTAGGAAGGCCATATGGCCAGGCAGGACTTCCCATGTCCCCAGGCAGTGGGGCTTGGTGGGATGCTAGATGTGATTCCACCTTCACTGAAATACATTTTCCTCTCCAGTTCTTCAGCTATTTGTTCTCTGTCAGCGACTTCACAGGTGGCCTTGGCTCCTAAAAGCCAGTCATCAAAAGATCATGATCAAAGCAGACCCTTAACACAGACTCCAGACCACCTGCCTGGAGAGTGCCTCCGTCAGCATCCTCCCCCTTCCATTTCCCATGTCCAGAGTTGCACGTAATTTTCTATTCTTCTCTCTGCGGCAAGCTCCAGGCATTGGTCTGTGCTATTAGATTTAAGCATCCAGGTCAACAGCATATTCGCCAGCCCACCTCACAGCTGGGAGGGCTGTTGTCTAGTCTTTTCTATACTTGATGTTTTCATTCCAGCTCATGTCTCCCTCCTTCCAAAGACAGTGGCATTAAAGATCATTAAGGTAAGGCAGCGGAAAACGTGAAGCAGAGTTTATCATGAAACCAAAGACTAAATCTCCGTGCTCACCAGACCCAGCACGGACTTTTCTACCTCTGGGCTTCTGTGTGCCTGGAAAGAATGACTTCTGCTTTAAAGCAGTTGTTCCCCTGTGGCAAGGGGCAGGAGCTGTTAAGATCAGATGTGCTGTGGCGTTAATACTTTGAATTTACAAGGGCTGTTTGTGCAATGCCCTGCAGCTTTATTTCTCTCTCCTGAATGCATGAAACCCTGGAAGGTCCAAAGATGGGGCTGGTATTAATAGAGTAAAACCTCAACTAATTGCAGAGCATGGGCTGTAATATCCTCTTTGATACCAGAAACTATGTCAGCTGAGGTATAAGTAATATAGACACACATGGAGGCATTTAGGATGTCAGAAAGAGGGAGTTATAAAAATAAATTAGTTAAGCTAGCAACAAATGAGCTGGAAATGTAAAACACACCTCTGAATCTCTTGGGTCAAAGGTAGGGAGAGGAAGGGGATTGGTTCAAATTAGGAGGGAGGAGCCCAAACATGGGAAGGAAAGGGAAAGAAAGAAAAGGGGAAATGGCTGAAGAGTTTGGAGAGCAGAAAACTCTGGAGCAAAGGAAAGACTGGAGAAGAGAGAAAGACCAGAGCAGACCAGGCCACAAGGCATCAAACCAAGATAGACCAGCCCCCCGAAACTCCTTGGAAGAAACTCCCAACAGCCACAACTCAGTCACTGGCCTACTTTGTCTGTAGAAATGGGAAGAGTTACGAAAATCCACTTCTGAGTCCTGTGCAAAGGAGGGGATTAGCTTGACCTTCAAGGCTGACCTTGATGACAGGGCTATCTGTTCTTCTACTTTCCTCCCTAGATCTCAAAAGCTTAAGTGACAAATACACACATACACGTGTGTACAGTACCAACTCCTCTCAAGGGAGGAAAAAAATACAAACTGATTTGGAGAAGGGCCCCAATAGTTTACTGAGATGCAGAGTAATCATAGGTCTTTGATAAGGATTCGTTCTCATGGATTTTGATTTATTTATTTATTTTTAGTTTTTATATTCACTCTTTAAAAAAAGAACTATGTTTTTTCTTTCACTGTAGAAAAACAAGTAGAATCGTAGTTATGGTTTGTCATTTCCCTTGCAGAATTTATTTACTTTTTATTGTACATCAGCAGCTATGCATTCTGATATTTAGACATTTTCTATTCCACCAGGAGATTTGGTAGGAGAGTTCAGATCCTGCCCCAATGCCCTCCCTAATCCTATGATTCATCCTCCTGCTTATTGAGACCTGACTTCATTTTCTGGAGTTTTCATGCCCCAGTTAGAGACAAAGGCTTTAAATGCACAGTCCTGGTTAAGGGACACATTGACTGAAGTCCTGAGTCCTGATGAGTTTGTCTGCCAGCAAGGTTAGTTGGTTGAGTGCAAATTCTTTTCATTCGGGGAGGGGTTGTTTCGAGTTCTGGGGTTTAAAACTGAATTTCTAAAGCTGAGATGGGAGTGACATCAAGTGAGAAAAAGACAGTGAGGAAAGGTGTATCCAGGGTACTACGATTTTCTGATTTTTGTTCCTTGTCGGGGAGCGGAGAGAAACGTTGGCTAGCAGCATTGAATTCACCTACTCCAACACTGCATTATTCATAAAGCTTTGTGTTTTGTTTTCATTTGTTTGGTATTACAAGACAAGTTCACTCATTCAACAAATGCTTGTTGAGTGTCTATGTAAGAGCCATGGTGACAAGGTAGGTCTTGTATTATGCACTTTTTGACAAATCTCTTCCTCGGTGTTTTTATTGGAAAGAGTAATATTATGATTGAATGTAGATGTTTAGATAAATACAGGCAGAGGCTAATTCCCTAGGACCAGGCCCATAGGCCTATAGGACCCAGACTTATCAAGGATATCAGCAGTCATTGGTCCTATATTCACACCTAACATGGAATCTCATACTAACACCCCCATTGTATATACTCCTATATCTGCTCCTTGAATGCTCAGCAGCAAAGACTTTATTATCTCTCAAGGCCACCACTACCCTCTTTATAGTGACTCAGATCATTTCAGAATTTTTTCTTATATTGAGCTAAACGTTCTCTCTCCATCTTTTATCATTTCCAATCCTATTTTTGTCCAGGGGAGTTACTCAGAATTTTCCTCCCACATGGCAGTTCCATGGCAAATGCAAGATAATCTTCTTGTACCTCATACCATCAAGTCACTTGTCTAGACTGGACACACTACATTCATTCAAGCATTTCTTATAGAGCATGTTTTTTAAGTCCCTTCACCAACTTTGATGATCTATGACTTACCAATGATCTCCTGAAGGTGTGGCACAAAATATCCCAAGCATGGTTTCTAACCAGTTTAGACTATAATGGGGCTGTCAATTCTCTGTTTGGTAATATCATTTTATTCTTAATGCAAACTAAGCAAGTATTTACTGTTTTGGATATAAATTACATGGTTGGTTTGTACTAAGGTTATAGGAGACCATAGTTCCCATGTTGGTCATATCCACAATCTGTCCTTCAGCTATGTCCTGGCTATACACATTCACTGATTTTCTGCACCCAAACATGTTCATTCATTTCACTTTTAAATTTCACTTTGTTAAAATGGACATGTAATTATAGCTGGGTGAAAGTGCATTGGAAACTTTTTTGTCTTTGAAGACAATGAATCTCTCCCAGTGTCTTTAGTGGTCTACCATGTCATCTGTGTCCATGGCCAACTTATAATAACTGTCCAGGTGCACAAGGTTTCAAGGCTGCTTTCTCTTTGAGGAAGCTAAATTATCACTGAAAACAACCTAAGGACCTCTGTCCATTCTGGACATCGACCTGTACTAGACAAATTATATGAATCAATATTGATTTGATGACAAAGTCGTCTAACCATTAAAGACCAGTGAGACTATTTTTGTTTTGGCAAACCAGTTGGTGGTAAATTATACTTTAAATTCATCATCATGGTTTGTATCAAAAAAAGATTTATGAATTAGGGCTCCTTTAAAAATATTTGGTGAATGTGATAACAGGGAAGCACAGGATAAGTGGAGGAACTTTGGATAGGCAAGGAACATGGGGGTATGAAAGATGGTGAAATGAGACAGACATCATTACCGAAGGTACATGTATGATTGCATGAATGATATGGCCCTACTTTGGATACAACTAGAGAAGTCAAAAATTGTGTTCTAATTATGTATAATGAATAGAAGAGCAATCTGTAGTCATGTATAACTAATTAGATCAAGTAAATTAATTAAAATTTTTAAAAATGTGAATTTGACCCAAGATTTCCAATAAAGTAGTTAATTTTAATAATTCCAAATTTTTTTCTAGGTATGACCTTCCAAGTTTTACCCTAAAATTTCTGACTTCTGGCTGTCATAGAATTTTATATTTGTGTTATATTTATTTATAAATTTTATATCTTCTCTTGACAAGTTAAGCTCCTTGAAGGCAGACACTGTATTTTTGCATTGCATATAGAAGATAAAGGACACTTAACAAGTAGATACTCAACAAATGGTTGTTAAATGATTGGATCACTGAGCTAATGTAGACAGAGACAGAATGATATTGTCAGCCTCGAAGAAGGATTTTAGGACTGCCTAGTGCTTTGAGGTCCTGAGACAAAACACAACCTCATGACTATATATTTTTCTTTCAGATATAAAGCCAGTATATCTCCCTTAGCTCCAGGATCTCTGAATAAGAAGTATTTGCCTTTAAGGTAGCCCGAGGCTTCTCATTCAATACAGCAAACTTTCTTCACAGTATATTTTCCCCAGAATCAGTAAGTTTTCCATCCAACCTGCCAGAGACAGTCAAAGTCTCCCAATCTGCAGCAATTATCTCGACAAGGTCAATTAGTATTTAAAAAAATGATTCAGTTGCTTGGCTGCTGGTTTTTCTTTCACTCTTGCTTCTCAGCAGAATGCTCCCGGCATCAATTGCCGTGGAAGCAACATTGCACCAGAGGAAAAACTGTCTGCAGATGCCAAAAGAAGGTGTCCTTCAGGCAGAGAGAGAGAGAGAGAGAGCGTGCGTGGTTCATGGGAGCTCTGGGAGGCACCACAGCTCCAAAATGCTCACTCTGTGACTACATATTCTTCAAAGCTGAGACTCATCCCTTGGCCACTTATGCCTGAGGAGGTTGCTGAGGTACCAAGGGGGAAGTTTAGAGTCAAGATAAATCTGTGCAAATGGGAGAAAAAAAAACATCCCCTGATGGCTGACTTTTAGAAAACCACTGAAAAAATAGTTCTCCTGCTGACCAGTGTAAAGGATGGAAATTAGATCAAGCTTCAGTCAAACACTAAATCCTTGTCTAGTTTGTTTTTGTTTTCCCCATACCACAAAACTCCCAAGGGTTTCTAGCCCTGTTGATGAAATACTCTATGTCTCCCACTGTGTTTTATGGGAGAAAATGATATTCAGACACTTCTCTAAATATCTTCTCTTTCATGCTGGTTTTTTTTCTTAATAGCATCTAGAATAAATTGCGTGATTTTTAGATCCATTTTTCATTGATAGTGGCTCATTTTTATTTCCATGAGATGCTCCAGGTTGCCCTTCACATCTACATTGAAGGGCATCAAAGACAGGAAGAATTCCTCAGGGCTATGAAATTGCCTAGTGTTCAGATGGGTGAGGGAGCTTGTGGGGGAGAATAAAAAAGATTGCAAATGAAACTAGATGGAGATCACATTCTCTTCTTTCTCCTGGAGCACTTCTCTTTTCACTATATTTCTCTCCATGTGGACCTTCTCTGCTTTAAGCCCCTGAAAGGGCAGAGAAGGTCCCAAGTGGAGCTTTGGGGAGAGGAAAGTTGAGAGAATCCTGTCTCTGATGCATAAGTCCAGATGCGCTCTGGGCACTGCAGAAGCAGCTGAGTGTGAGAAATGCAGATGGCCCATGGGCAGAGCCCAGGGAGAGTCAGTGTCACCTGTCTGGGGTTCAGGCCACAAGCTAAATGGGAAGCAGGTGACCACCCATGCCCTAGTGGTGCTACTGGAGGGTCTAGTTGGCATTTATCCCACAGCAGAAGTAGAAGTGGTTACACAAAGCAACGTTTGCATGATTGGGACCTCGGACACCAGTTATGTAACACACATAAAACAAATCATAAAACTATCAGGGAAAAGATTAAACTTCCCTCAACTCTGGGAAACAGCACAAGGAAAAAATTAGATCCTCAAGGTAGTTTTCAATATTGATCGAAAAGCTGACCTGACGAAGAACCGCCTCAAACCTTGTTTGCTGTTGCTCCTCTCCAGGGCCCTGGGATAATTTGTAATTCAAACTTGGAAAGAATCCTAAGCTATTTCCTTCAGATTTATTCTTTCCACATGTGAAACGAAATAATTAAAACACCTCATCTGCTTTTAGAACTTGAGTTGTTTTTTTTTTTAAGGTAAAACATTGCTGATTGAACCCATATTTCTTCCAATCTTCCACTAATTTAATTTAATATTAAAAAATTATTTTCTAAGGTGAACAATAAAGTTGCATACAAATGAATTTTTCAGAGTGGATTTTAAAAATTTATATTGGTTAGTAAATTATAATAAGTTTATTCTCTTCATCCTTATTAATCAAGATGAGTTCTATAATACTTGAAGGTGAGAGGTCTCATGAGTATTTTAGCTCACTTGAGGGATATTATTTCTGTAAGGCCACAGGGTGCTAGAAACAGTTGAGAGAGGATCCAAGTGCTTTCATTTGGACACTTATGATGGTTATCAAGCTAAATTAACAAGAATTTTATAATTATGGCTGTTTGGGACAACTTTAGTTAATACAAGTTTCTTATGTATGTGTCACCCTTATCAAAGTAAAATCATCTAAATGCAAAATATTTCCACACAATTAGAATTAAAATACCACAGGAGCTCACTTATATGTGGAGAATAAAAACACTGAAGTCACAGAAGTGGAGAGTAGAATGGGGATAGAAATGGTTGTTCAGAGGATACAAAATTTCAGTTAGACAAGAGAAGCAACTTCAAGATATCTATTACCCAACATGGTGGCTATAGTTAATAGCAATGCATTCTTGGAAAACCACTAAAAAAAAATTAAATTATAAGCGTTCTCATGATTAAAAATGATATGTGAGGGAATGTTGATTAGCTCAACTTCTACAATGCATATGTATTTCTAAACCACATATTGTACGTGATGGATCCATACAATAAATCAATTTTGTCAATTTTAAACATATCAACTACTTGCAAATAAAAGAAATATACTTTTTGCCAGGATGTATTAAAGAGTTCTTTCAACCAAGAATCCTGCCTTTGGACAATAAGCATTGTCCTTCTGAAGACCACGGACTGAGCCCCATGATAACCATTATAAGAAGTGCTCAGTGTCCCCAATGCCTCTAACTTCCTAACAACCCAAGAACGTCCTCACATTATACTCATCTAAATCCCACTTGAATCTACATATATCTTCTACCTGCTTCACTTCTTGAAGTTGTTCCAGTGTCCATGTCTGAAAAGTCCACCACTCTCACCCTAAGCCCCAGGACTGTGAGCATCAGGAGGGTAGAGTCTGCCTCTGAGTCCCTTCTGTTTCTCCAGTGCCTCACTCAGTGTCTGCAGGTTTTCCAAAAATCTTGCTTATTTTTTTTTAGTGGATTGTAGTTAGAGGTCAGGTTTCCTAAGAAAACAAACATACAAACATGTGTGCCTTACTTGTTTCTTTTTCTTGAATACAAGTTGACCAAAGGATTGTTAGAACCTACTCACTGACCTCCCTCCCTCTCACTGCAGGGACCTTCCTTCACACACACACACACATACACACACACACACACATACACACACACACACACACACAAAACACACACAACTGCGATCTATTTGAAACTGTTGATGGATACTTGTCATCTGTAGAATAAAGCCTTCTAACTCAGGGTGGAACACAGAGTCCTGGTTGTTGGTCCCTCCCTGACTCCTGCTGCCCACACCTGCCCATCTCACCTGCTTAGCCTCATCTCCCCTCCCATCAAGCTCTAATCGATTTCGTGCTCTGGCCACTCCATGAAAGCCCCCCTCCCCCTTCCTGTTTGTGAATTGGTGCCTTTGTCAGTGGTCTTTCAGTTCCCCACCATGCCCTTTCTCAGCTCTGCCCCGGAATCCTAGCATGCTCCTGCTAACCCTTCCAAATCTAGCTCAAATATGACCCCCTCAGAAGTTTTCAGGATGACTCCTCTGGGCATCCTAAACACACCTCAATCCTTGATTGTGAATCCTGGCTGTACTTTGGAATCCCTTGGGGAGCTTGTAAAACTAGCTGAGCCTCACTCAATTAAATCAAAACTTTGGAAGATGGGATCCAGGCATAGTATTTTTTTTATAGTAATCTGTGTTTCTTTTTGTAGTCTTTGCATCATAGTCAAGGTCAATGCCTTATCCATCTTCATCTTCCCAGCAAACAGCATAGTTTTTGGTATATAAGAGGTGTTGGAACATTCTTTGTAAATTAAAAATGAAATATTCATGAAGGCAAAGCTACATTGACAGAGTTTGGAAAGTTCATAAACTTAATTTATAAGTGAGTCCTATAATGGAAAACCTTCCATGAACATATTCTTCAAAGTTCTGATGCAGACCTCAGGAATAGAAGTACTTGATTTTATTTCTAACCTGGGTCATAATTTTAAATGAAAGCTGAAGTGTAGTGGAGAGGTGAGAAAACAATTCTTTTGAGCGTGTTCTCTAAAGATGGTTGTTAGGTTTTTTGTTGTTGTTTTATAATTTAAAAGCTATTATGTTGACATGACACTGTTAAGACTATGATTTAAAAAAATAAATGTTAGGGAAATCAGTGGGAAGCAACACCCAAAGACATCTAGAGAAAAAATCCAAGAGTATAGAGCCTTTTATAATGTGGCTACCCTGCCCCTCTCCAAGAAACAGTGCAGGTCCAACTCTTCCCTTATGTTTCTGCCTCCACCTCTTAAGTCAGGACCTGGCTGATGCTCCCTCCACCTTGCCCCCTTTATTTGGCCCTAGGTTAGGTTCTAGATGAATGTGAGGTAGTGTGGATCTTAGCCACTGCCTCTGGTATGGGACTTCCCCCCATTAAGTGACCTCACTAAACCTCAACCTCCTCTCCTGTTAAACATGGGCAGCTTCCTGGGTGGATTGTTAAAATAATTCGGTTTATAGAGCCTGAGATATAATAAATGCTCAATCACTGGTGACTGCTGTTATTGTTTGCTTGCTCTGAGCAGACATAGTTTCATCACATAGCAAAACAGGCCAACGCTGCAAACTGAAGCAGAAAGAAACTACTGGCATGTTCTTGGACAAGAGAGAACATTTCCTTATATAAAAGCATAATTTTGTTTAAGTCCAGACATTATGACCTTTAGAAATGCATTACTGACAATCTACTTAACACAAATTTAATTTCTGATCTACAGACATGATAGAAAGGAAGGCATGCTCCTTTCAATTGTAAAGATTTTAGGCATAGTATTCAAATAATTCAATCAGCTAGTAAAATTGAAAGGCTTCCTGAAAAAAAAAAAGATCTTTTAAAATTTGTTTTTTAAAGGACAAATATGCTAACATACAAACAATATTTCCGTTTGTTAAGTATCTGTCAAGTTCAAACTATACAGTGGCTAAGCTAACCATCCTCCTCCTCCTTTTCTGAGGAGCCCTCTGCTGCTTTTCTCATCCTGCCCCTCTGGTCTTGGAATCCTTGGTCTTCTCTTTCAGATCCTGAAAGTGAAGTTGGTGGCTCCTGCCCTTCTGTAGGTCTCTCCTTTTTCACTCTCTGAGGGGAAGGTCTTCTATAGGATAATGGTAGGATACTCAAATTCCTCCCTTATAGTTTTTTAGCTTCTTTTAAAAATTTGTTCTAATTAGTTATACATGACAATAAAATGCATTTTCACACATCATACATTATTGAGTATAACTTTTCATTCTTCTGGTTGTATATGATATAGAATCACTCACATACCATATAGACACATAGCTTAATAATGGCCAATTCATTCTACTATCCTTCCTACATCCAAAGCCCCTTGCCTTCCTTCACTCCTCTCTGTCTAATCCACAGTACCTCTATTCTTCCCTAGCTCCCACCCCCTTATTGTGAATTAGCATCAGCATAGCCAAGAAAATATTCCACTTTTGGTTCTTTAGGATTGGCTTATTTCACTTAGCATTATATTCTCCAGCTCCATTCATTTACTTGCAAATAACAAAATTTCATTCTTCTTTAAGGCTGAGTAATATTCTGTTGTGTATATATACCACATTTTTTATCCATTCTTCTGTTGAAGGGCACCTACGTTGGTTCCAGAGTTTAGCTATTGTGAATTGAGCTGCTATAAACATTGATGTGGCTGCATCACTATGCTGTTGTTAAGTCCTCTGGGTATAAACCAAGGAGTGGGATAGCTGGGTCAAATGGTGGTTCCATTCCAGGCTTTCTGAGGAAATCTTTGTACTGCTTTCCATAATGATTGCACCAATTTACAATCCTACAAGCAATGTATGAGTATACGTTTCCCCCCATATCCTTGCCAATATTTATTGTTGCTTGTACTCTTCTCCCTTCTATTTTTAATATATATATTCTAATCTGCTTAGAAGGCCCCTCTTTGAGTTAGCCTTTATTTTTACTACAGCATAGAAAGATTCCTTTGCCCTCTCCTAGGGTTCACATGGATCCAAGTACAAAGTTTTCATGGATTGGTTTTGTGATTCTTCATGCTTATAGTTCTTGCTTGAGAACTCACCCATAAAAGACCATCTCCACACTCAACACCATTATTCACATTATTATGGTAAACCCTGAATTCCTTAAGTCAAAACAGAGACCACCACCTTTATAGATTTGCTCCACAGTGGAGTGATCTTAGATCAAGAGATTGGGAAAGTACTTACATGTTACTAATAACCCTGAAAGAATGCCCTTGGTTAGTTAATTTAACACTTTTACATTCAACTGCCCCTTCCTTATCTCAACATATCACCAGCATTAATACACATCAAAAGCCTTATAATCAGTCTCCCATTGACATACCAACTCTCTACAGATTTATCATAAGGAAATAGTCAAGGACGTTTTCATGATTTTATTTAGATGGAAGTTAAAGATAATCATGAAGAGTTTTGTTGCAACACTGAACATAATTAATTAATTTATATTCATTTAACATAATAACAGAATTATAATCCAAACAAATAATGGAGGACTTTGCAGTATTTTCCCTCATCAAAGATGATTCTTAAGTTAAAGACTAGGCTATAAAATAGTATGAGTTTAAAAAAGCTAATCACAGTAGACCTGTTATTTTTATCAGAGCAATAATAAACACACAATTCAAAATAGCAGTTCCCTCTTCTGAGAGAAAGACTGGGATTGGGTTAGTGGAGGCCTTAGCCATAGAGCATTGGTGTTGGTAATTTTCTGCTCTGAGATTAGTTGATAGACCTATTTTTAAAAGCTTTGCCCAGTAACTTGCATTTATATCCCACACATTGTTTGGTATGTATCAAATATTACATAATAAAACATTACAACTCCAGAGGCAATGTATCCTCACTTTAGAGCCATTGCGTCTAGTTGTACCAATTGTCCCCTGACAGGGGTAGAAAGGTGCTGGAAAGAGAATATTTCAGGTCAGAGAAAAGGGAGTTCTAATTTGCATAGTTTCTAATTTGCATAAAAGGACCTTCTACTTGCCAAAATATGAAGCTATAGGGGCTGTATCTGCCCAGAGAGGTGGTCTTTTTTTGAATGTGATCCCCATGGGTAGATACATTTTTCAGTTTTTCACACAGATGCTATAGATTTTTTCAAGGACACGCATTGTGTATGTAGGCATGAACACGCTCATATGCCATTATCTCTGTGTGCATGTATGTCTGATCTGTGGTTAATCCCGAATGATGGGATTCTAGTTCTTGAACTCTTTGCTTGCATTTTATAGATTTACCACATGCTACATTTAACACACACACATAAACACACACACATAAATTTAAATATCTGTTTTTCAGACAAGATATTCTCTTTCTCAGATGACATACGACCCTAAAGCTGAATATGCAAATAATACACAAACCCACCAGACAATTTCACATCTGACCTAATCTCTCATTTCAACTTTGCTTTCTCCTCCCCTCCCCCAAAGCAAGCTTCTGACAGAATTCCTTCACTGTTTTTACCGTCTCCCTCTGAGGCAGCAAATCTTCCCCATTGGAAACCCGTCTTTTGAGACATGCCGTGCATCACCCTCTGCACTGTGGACTTTCAAGAAGGGCTGTTATTTTTAAATGTTTGTCAGCATACTGTGACTTTGGCACTGAAAAATGTCAGTGATGCCAATGCAAATTTTGCACATGAAAATGTGGAGTGAGAGCTAGAAGAGGAGTTCTCAAGGCTAAGAGAGAATTTTTTTAAAAATATTATCACATGGCTAATTTAATCTACACTGTTTATATTATCCATATGTACATATAAGGGGATGCAGAATCTAGTAATCTATTGTTATTCTCTCCCCAAAAAGGAATGGCTTTATTGTTTCTTTTCCCAGTTTTAAAAAAATGTTAATATGTGTGTGAGTAACAGTTTTTATAAAATATAGAAATTTAAAATAAAGGAAAAAACTAATAATTAACCCTTATATTAAGTAACTGCTATTAATATTCTATGATATCCCTCTAAAGATTTTGTTTTTAATTTATCATAACTACTATTTATTGAGAACTTTTAGTGAGTCAGGAACATTGCTAACCTATGTGTATTATTTTCTTACAAACCTTAAAAAGAATCTTATGAAGTACTGTCAGCTACCTAAGATATTAGTAAGAATTATCCCTTATAAGAAAACAGGCTCCAAAAGCTCATATAATTTGCTTGTCATGTAGTCAGGGTGGATGGGAATCAAAAGCTGTGCCTATATCCAAAGTCATGTCTATCTGGAACCTCAGAATGTGGTTTTATTTGAAATAGGACTCTGTAGATATAATTTAAGAAAGGACCTTGAGCTGACATCATCCTGGATTAGAGGGCCCTAAATGCAATGATTAGGATCTTCATAAGAGAAAAGGAGAAGACATAGAAACACAGGGGTGGTCAAGGTCATGTGCAGATGGAAGTAGAGTTTGGAGTTATGCATCTGCAAGCCAAGGAACATGGAGGATCACCAGAAACCACCAGAGGCTAGGAGAGGGACAAGGAGAAGATTGTCCCTTACTGTCTCCAGAAGAAACCAACCCTACTGGCACTTTGATTTCACATTTCTGGCTTCCAGAGCTGTGAGAGAATAAAGCTTGCTTTTTTCTTTTTCTATCTTTCTTTTTTTTCTTCTTTTTTTTAATGCCACTCTGTGTACTGAAATCTGTTATGGCAGTTCTGAGAAACAAATATATCCTATTATTGAGATGATTTTATGACCTCTTTTTTTACTTATCAACATATCGAAGGTATATTGAATTTCTCAGTATATCACCACCACGAATATAGGTTCACAAAACCATTTCAAATGCCTAAATAGAATTCCATGGTAAGGACTTAAAATGTTTTCAATCCATCAATGGAGGGACTGTTAGATTATTTTTAACCTCTTACTTTTTATAAACAATAGTGTGACTAAAATTCTTATTTAATTTCATCATTTTATATATATTTTTTTCAAAATTATTTCCTTAGAAGAAATTTTCCAAAGTGATTGCCTGGTTCAAATATGTATCCCGGGGGCTGGGGATGTGGCTCAAGCGGTAGCGTGCTCACCTGCCATGCGTGTGGCCCAGGTTCGATCCTCAGCACCACATACCAACAAAGATGTTGTGTCCGCCGAGAACTAAAAAATAAATATTAAAAATTCAAAAAAAAATAGTATCCCCTCAATTAATTTTTTTGATATATCATTTTCAAATCACTTTCCAGAAAAAAATTCTACCAATTGATCATCCTACTAGAATTATCTGAACAATTCAGTGATAATGAAATATACTTCGGAAAGTCCCGTTTTCACAAAATATTTCCTGAGACTGTGATCAGATGGGTACATTTAATGCCAGCCTGGATGTGTCATTAGCCAGAACCAAAAATGAGATTCTAAGATATTAGAAAAAACAATGTGTAACTAACAAGTTAAAAAACTCTAATTTGGGGACTGGGGTTGTGGTTCAGAGGTAGAGTGCTCACCTAGCACATGCAAGGCACTTGGGTTCAATCCTCAGCACTACATAAAAATAAATAAATAAAATAAACGTATTGTGTCCAACTACACCTAAAAAAAATTGGAAAAAACCCTCTAATTTTATTAAATTAGAGTCTTATATTGAAAACTATGAGTCTCATGCTAACTAGCTAGTTTACTCTTTTGACACCGTTTCTTTGTATTCCTTGACCAGTCTGCCATCCTCACGGGGCTAGTACAAGATGGCAATTACAGACATGAGCCCTAGAATCAAATTAGCTATTTGAATCTTGTTTTCACTTTATATTAGCTGCAACCTGAAAAAGTTACGTAAGTAGACTGCCCAAACTTCCTCTTTATTACTTGTGAAATGAAGACAGGCATTCTTCATAGGGAGTTGACTCAGAGGAGATAATCCCCATAATGGTGCTCAACAGGAGACTGACAGTAAGTGCTCTGTAAATGCAAATCCTCACAATTACTATCATACCTAACAGCCTTGCCATACATGTGGCCAGTTAGTGCAATTGATTGAGAGTTCATGCCCAGGAGGCCAAGGTCATGGGTTCAACCCCAGTTAACTTGGCTCTAATCCACAGCCACAGATTGCATCTTAGTCCTGGCCAGCTGCCTCTTCAGCAGCCTGGTGAATGTGTGATTAAATCATCAAGTTTCTTTGTCACTGCCATCCAGGAGGGCTTGGAGAAACCCCTTCCACTGAGGACACTGTCTGTGAAGAGGGAAACTGGGAGAGCACCCGGGTCCCCCAAACCAACCAGGACTGGGGCAGAGCTTCACCAACAGCAGGTGGTGTGTAAATACAAATTCCAAGAAGGAAAAACACAGCAACCACCAAGTATGGGGCCTTTCTGGTTTTCCCCGTCATCACCTCTGCTAACTCTTTGAAGGAACTTAGGCTCCAATAATCCTTAGGCTCCAATAATGATGGACAGAGCGAGATACATGGAACTAAATTCTTCAAGAAGAAAAATGAGGATCAAAAAGTCATATATTAATAGCTACAGTTGTAGCCAACTGCTAAATTCATGGAGAAATGTCTTCCTTCCTTATAAGAAAATTCACATTGGAAGCTTATAAAAATGTGTTATCTTTATCCTCTGGGGTATAGTGATTAATAAAGAGAATGGATTTCTTTGGTATTGAGTTTTGCCTTGGGCACATACTCCAGGAGGAGGCCAATCAAGGCTGGCTTTGAAAAACTGGGGAGAAGTTTCCACAGATTTTCCCAAGGGGAGAAACTTCAGTGGCTCCTTCAGGCAGGAACCTCTCTTTTCCCAAAACAATTTCTTAAAAGATTCATCTTTGAAAACACACCTATTACTGAAAAATGGCACAAGTGAACTAGATTGTAAAGAGGAGGGTTAGTGCTTGCTCTTGGTATATATTGGGAGCATCTGTAAGAAATAGCTCCACATCTCTCCACTTCGGTTCTCTTGGCAGGAATGTTGTTGAGGAATTTACAAACCATATCATTCAAAATCCTCAAAGTAAAGGACCCACCGGAGGAAATTCTTTTGTATCTGAGTGCCAAGAAAAGGTTTGCTTCCCTTGAGATGTGTCCTGTCCTTCCCTTCTGGGTAATATGAAGCCCATTTTCCTCTCTTGCTCTAGCTGCCTCAATTTTCAGGCTAACTTTAATTAATAAGTGGGAATCTTGACTTCTAACTTTTTTTTTTACATTGTTTTCCTAGTATGTGTGTTTCCTTGTCTACATTTTTTAAAGTATATTGAAAGAAAGCCTTAAGCCCAGAGAAGATTAAAGGAGGATATAAACAAGTAATTAGTTTTAGAGACAGCCTTCTCTAGTGGCCAAAGCATTGGTTTTGAAGTCAAAAGTTCTGTTTACAAGTTTCTGCTTATCCTTTACTGGTTTGTGACCTTCGACATGTCATTTAACCCATTTTTCTATGTCATTATCTATCAAATGGGGATGGATAATATTAACTGATGTCACAATATTTCTGTAGAGATTATATTAACTAATATAGGTTAGTTGTTTTGCAAATAATAAAAATCTATGCAAATTAAAGTGTTCTTTACAATATATATTGCTGATCAAGGCTCTTTTGAAATTGAGAGAATCAACAAACCCTTTTAAAACCAATTAGAATAGAAGATGATTTTTATCAATGAATCTAATGTTACTTGGGCTTAGACTAAACAACCTACAGAACCAGTCTATCAGAAGTTGAAAGACATGTCCCTTCTCTATAGTCCCTACATAAGTAAACTTCTGTAATGGCAGATCTCTCCCAAGACTGAACTCTTGAGAATAGGGTCTAAATTGTGTTCATCTTTATATTCCCAGCACCTAGTTGTTGTTGATCAGTTAAAAACTGTTCAGCATGACTTTTTCAAAATGAACCCAACTGCAATGTATAACTATAATATTCTAATAAAAAAGAAAACTGTTAAGTGAATTTATCGAAAGTATGCTCATGAATCAATAGGAGGGTTTAGTCATTAGCTAACCAGGAAGTAGATTCAACCAAAATTGAAAAGCTGAGTAGGGAGACTGTGGAAGTAAGATGGCTTCAAATCAGGAAGGAACAGGTCAAGCAGAATACAAACTGCAAGAAATTTGAGGACAGGCTGACTACGTACACGAGTCAACATGAACACTCTGCCCCTAAAGATTTCCAGGAAATGAGCATTGTTTAATTTCTATGTTAAGAGTCTAGGGGTTTCTGTAGATTTCTAGGCCTGATGGATTGCAGAGAAATAAGCACTGCTGCTGTGTATGGTTGTACTCTAAATAAATAGGCAGAGGGGATGAGTAGAATTTGAATCCAGATGCTCTTGCAAACCATTCACCCTGGAGCTTCTGCATCTGCCTCTAGGGGGCGCCTTTATCCAATTCACACGAAGTTCTAGGTGGTTATGTCTAACCTACAACATTTGAGTAAAAGAACCTCTCTTTGTTCCTGACAGACCTTCACTGTCCAGTGTCTGAGGGCCAAGGAACTCATTTTAGGAGAGGCTAGTGGTGCAAGAAAACCCTAGAAAGGAGGAAAAAGTCCATCCAAGGCTTAGAGCCAGACCTTGTGACGATGGTTTTGACTCCCCAGACTGCTTGAGGCAGGGTCATAGAGATCCTGTGTAAATGACTGAATCCTCTGTGAAACCTTGTTACCCTTACTTTCCAGGACCCTAGCATGGATTTTTGCCAAAGTACGCAGCCTGAAGGAGGAGTTTTCTTACTTTTGGTTTGGGGACATTATATATGCTTGTGTTCATCTGGCCACTTTTATTTGAGCCTATGTACCATAAGGTCTTAATAAGCTTAGCAGGCAGTATGTGTATTGATTACGTTAAAGACAGGCCTTGGATTCAGTTTCATCTCTGCCATTAAATTTGGACATATGTCAACCTTTTTATGAGGGAGGAAGGCAGGCAGGCAGGCTGGTTTGCTCTCTGTGGTAGACATGAAAATGAGTCTCTCAACTCTTTAACTGCAGGGAATATGGTTGACCTTGGCCCCAGGTGCTGCCCTTTGAGTTCAAGTACCAGCTTCACAGTGAAGCCACATTCCCCAAAGACTCTTCTCAGCCCATGACTGAGATTTGCAAAATACGAGTAACTAAAGTCTATTATTGTAAGACACAGAAGATGTGGATCCCCTTTGGTTGAAAAACCTGGCATGGAAACTAACTTCCTGATGGTCCTTCCAAGCCTTCCTTAGGACATCACTGCAGTGAAAAAGTTTTGACCCAACCCTGCCTTCCTTCTGTCCTTCGTTTGGTGTCAGTTCTACTCCCCCAGCCTCCCTTTACTCCCTTCTCATTTTCTCTAGCAGACATTTTCCCTAATAATTCTTTCACATTTAATTCTATTTGGGTAGTATCTTCCCAGAGGATTTTTACTGATATTATTTCTAGAGTTGCTGTGCAATTAAATGATTTAATGTATATGAGGAATCTTGCAGTCTCCATGATATAGTCAACTCTCTGGTTTTAATTCATGGCATTGACCCTCCACCATCTTTTCTTAGCTATGGACTTCCTTGGAGCTGCTTTCTTCTTTAAATGGTAGATGCTCAATTTTAATTTCTGGATTTTATATCTTCTGGAACAAAACTGTGGCAGAGACAGCTTCAGAATCCATTCCCTCATTCTCTCTTTTAGTATTTCTAAAAAGAGCTTCCCACTCTGCTGAGTTGTAACAGAGCACATGGGCATCCAGTTAGAGACCTCACTTTCCAACTTTCCCTGCAATTAATGATGATCAAATAACTAAGTTAAGTTCTTGGAAGGGGAATTGTAAATAGAAGTGGCAAAAGTGATGTGTGAAATTGTGCCATCGATTCCTTAAATGTGTTTGTCCTCCAGTTTTTCTCATTTCTCTTTCCAGCTAACTAGAATGTAGATGCATTGGTGAGATAACTCCAAACATTTGGGTGAATAAACCATTATAATAGATGTCAGAGCAATGAGATACAGGAATACAGGCCTGTGGTTCATCTCAAGGAGCAGAGATGCCTATTACTATGGTTTGGATGTGAGGTGTTTCCCAAAAGCTCATGCATGAGACAATGCAAGAATTTTCAGAGGTGAAATGATTAGATGATGAGATCTTTCACCTAATTGATTGATTAGTCCACTAATATGGATTAACTCGGTGGTAACTGTAGAATGGTGGGGTGTAGATGGATGAAGTCGGTCCCTGAGGGCATATTTTTGGGGTTTATATTGTAACCCTGGTGAGAAGAGCTCTGTTTCCTGCTTGCATTTTCTCAAACAGCTTTCCTCTGCCACACCCTTCTGCCATGATGGTCTGCCTCATCTTGGGCCCAGAGCAGTAAATCAGCTGACTTTGTAGTGAAACCTCTGAAACTACCAGCCAAAGTAAACTTTTCTTCCTCTACTTTGTTCTTGTCATATCTTTTGGTCACAGCGCGGAAAAAGATGACTGAAAACCCTATATTGGGCCTCACGCTTACCTCTGTTTCTGTAATTTGTTTTGGTTTAGTTTCTGTCTGAAAGGGAAAGCAACCATCTTTTATGAGTCATATTTTTGGTATTCTTTGTTACAGCAGCTTAGCCAATACTTTGCCTAATACATCATCTTTTTCATCTATTCCTGTTTTCCCTCTGCTTGGTTGACCCCTAACTGGTTGACAGTCCTGTCTCCTTAATCCATTAATGCCTACTCCTCAATATGGCATTTAATTACATTTGATGACTTTGAGGAACAGCAAAACTAGTTCCCTTTGGGCACAGGATTATCTCAAGTCAGAGTTAATAGCCTTAATGGTTTAAAATGGCACTAAATGGTTCTCTACATTTGGGGAAGGCCATCTGGTCATTTGCAGATAAGCATAATAATAAGCACCCAGGCAGATTTCCACATATGGGCTGAAACACAGACATGTTCCAAATTATATACACTATAAAATTTACTATCCCTCACTAAAACCCAAATCACAAACTATCCCTTGCTTGAATTGCAATAATAAGTTGTCATTCAGACAATACGACTGAAATGAATCTGACTGCAAACAAAGCCTGACAAAACCACAGTGCTCAGACTCAGTCAAGGTCAAAATGCAATCATAGTTCTGGGAAGAGCTTCTGAGCATGCACATCAGTAATGGTCCTCGGCTTCGCCCAAGCACATACGTGACCAATGGGTTTGTTTACAACTGAGCCATGACAGTTGGGTAAAATCATGTGATTTTGTTCTAGAAGCATTTATATCCTCTGCATGCAATTGACAAGTCATGAAAGCAAATTGAAGAAATAATGAAGTAAATGTCTTTGCAATGACAGTTTTTACTTCCACTTTCTTTCTTTTTGCCCAGCATTCTAGGTGGACTGGAGATAGACCTTTAGAAATCTTTCATATTGAAATTATTATGGTCATTCCTGATTGATAGTGCCTTTCATAATTCATAATAGTAATAATAAAATGTGAACTAAGGGAGTGACCAGCCAAGTTCAGATTATTTGTTGATATTTATGTATCAATTAATTTTTAAACTTTGGTACCAAAATCCATACATTTCACCTGCATAGTGAGCCATCTGATCATGCTCCTTAAATCTGTGATGGCATTGACAATTCTCCAATTCCCTTTAAATCCTCTTAAAAACCTAAATCATTTAGAAGGAAGATGTCCTTGTGATGAACAAAGCACCAGACAGAGAGCCCAATGTGGCATTTGTGAATGCCCTTGGTAACCAGACTCCAGCTGCTTAATATGTAAAACAGGGATAGACCATATGACTAGCTAGCCACTTTACCTGGAAGACTGCTATAATGAGACAATAATGAGGGAATAATGAAAGAACAGTAGTGACACATCTTAAGTTACAATGATTGAAGCTTCTATATGCAAATCATTGTGGCTTTATTTCTTCCCCTAAAAGCACTGACCATGAACTTGACATAATAATAAAGGCCTTATAGTTCTGGTAGATGATTTTTGTTTTATCCCTACTAACTAAAACCAAAGCAATGAATGGACTGAGTTTCCTCTGTGAATGGCCAGCAAACAAGGACGGCTGAAGCAGACCAGATCTTTTCCTTTGGTAGCGTGTTTCTTCCTCAGATGAGGCAGGCCAGGATTGAATGGGCTTTGGGCTGCCCTAGCATATTTTAAACTCCAACCTAATTTGCTGTCCGGTATTGCACCTGGGTCTCTTTGGCACCAGTGTGGTCCAGATTTCTTTGGCCCAATGAATATCTGCTTTTTGAATTATTTTTCCCCAGATGTAGTTTCTATCTAGCCAAATTTAACTTTGTTTTATCATTTCCTGCCCCTCATTTCTAACCTCTTTGGGGACATTGTGATCAGCCGCGTGTTGACAATGCTGCCTTATTTAGAAGCATCTGCAATTTGCATCAATAAGCAAATTCCTCTTTCCAATTTATTAATAAAGACGCTAAGAAATAATATTTCTATCGGAGACTATGCTCTGTATTTGGAAACGATGGCATTTCTCATGGACCATTTCATTTATTAGTCCTCAGCCTATTTCCAAACCACATTCTTCTCCAGTCCAATTTTATTTTGATGCCAAGCAAAATATTTAAACACTGCCTTTGTGAGAAATGGTTTGCTCATCACCAGGCACAAGCAACCTTGTCTTCATCAGCTAGTGGTTAGGACTACTGAAGTGGGCTTCATTTGAGTCAATTAGGCATGACTGGTTCCTTGCACATGGCTCACATCTCCATTTTCCTCTTGGATTTTACCAGTTTTCCGCCTATATTTGAGACTAATCTCTAGGCAGATACGAATCTAGCTTATCTATTTTTTTCATAGAGTTGCTGAACTTGTAAAACCTGCTGGAAAGAACAAGTGCTTACTTAAGGCTTTTTGTTAATTTATTGAGCATCTATGAAGTATTGGGCTCTTACAGAAACCCATTTATAATAAGATATATATTATAAAATATATATTATATATGAAATATACATATATATCTTACAATATAATATAATAAGGCAATAAGGTATATATGTTGTCTAGCTAAATTCTTTTTTTTTTTTTTAAGAGAGAGTGAGAGAGGGGGACAGAGAGAGAGAGAGAGAATTTTAACATTTATTTATTTTTTCTTAGTTCTCGGCGGACACAACATCTTTGTTGGTATGTGGTGCTGAGGATCGAACCCGGGCCGCACGCATGCTAGGCGAGTGCACTACCACTTGAGCCACATCCCCAGCCCTAGCTAAATTCTTAATGGGTATGTTTTCTCCCTGGGAATTAGCTTGTCACCTCCCTTTTTTTTAACCCATCCCCATTTCTACCACTCATGATCAGAGCATCTGGAGTAGGGACACCTCTCCTAATTGGTCTTCCTGCCTCACTATTACCCCTTCCTGTTTCATTCTCGGTATCTTCAACACTGATCACATCACTACACTATTTAACTCCTTCCATGGCTCTGTAATTGCCCTAAGAAGGAAGTATAGACACTTTTATACTTTCTATAGGGCCCTGATTTGACTCTCTAGCCTCGTAGTTTGTCCCTCTTTCTCAGAGCCTAAGCTCTATCATGTCTGATAGTTGCAGTTAGCCAAATATGTCCTGTTCTCTCAAGTCCAGGCCTATGGATGATGGTCTTTCATTCTAGAATAATCTTAGGTGCTGTCCACTTCCTCTCCTCCCTTCCACCTGCCTCCTTTGTAATATGGCAAGCTTCTATGAGTTCTTCAGGTTCTAGTTCTCAGTCTCACCTTTCTCAAGGAACCTTGAGAAAGCATCACCAAGACTAGAGTCAATGATTGGGCATGGATTCTGCTTCATTCTGAGCAAAAAACAAAACAAAAAAACCTGATTCAAATTGTTTCCTTGTGAACTATTTTCTTTCCCCAATGCCTTCGGATGTTCCCTAGCTTTATGCACATCTGTAACAGCCTTGCCAGAAAACCAACATGAGTCAGAGGCATGAAAGTTTCAATGTGGAGGTCTGGCAGCCCCAAAATTGACACAGCCTCTCCCGCTGCTGCAGAAGGCTGCTAGGTTTTAGACTACTGGTCAACCTAGCAACATGTTTATTTTCTAGCTATGTGCATTGAAAATCAATTCCACAGGAAATGGAAAGTGCTACGTAATTCCAGATGACTTCCTATACACAATCGGGGTTCCTGAAATGAAGAGTAGTGTGACTTTGTGGATGAGAGGTTCTTCTAAATCAGGGGTAGAATGGAAGCAAATGTAGCATCTGCCGTTGAGGACAGGCATACTTGATTTTCTTATGGACAGGAAAGGAGAGAAAAAAGGGTTTTACCAATTCTTGGCTAGCCAATTTTTCTTTTCTCAGTTTACTGGCTAAAACCAGCCTGAGGAAAGAGTTTAGTGTCAATATTTCTCATTTTCTCTATTTATTTACAGGTAGAAGCATTTCTTTCTGAGGTCTTTGCCTCTCTCTCAGCTTATCTTCTCCTTACCTTTCCCCCAGTGCCTCTGAATATTAGGTAAATGCTTCTTTTTCTTCTAATCCTTTTTGCTGGCAAGCTTTTGGTCATCCATTATATCCACCCAGGCCGCTTTAATCAAAGCAGCACATTCTTGTTTGGCTCTATTTCCAGGAGATTTCTGTCTTGTTATTTTTTTTTTCATCCTCTTCTTTCCCTTTTCCCATAAACTTTTATTAGACCTTTGTGAAGCCAATTGAGATAGCAGGGAGTATACATTATAATTCATTTGAAAAGGAATCAGCTGCATTTTGATGAGAGGGATCATTTTGCAAGGCGTCTGGGAAGCACAGCGATTGTGCCCCCTGTCTGTGTGCAGGGTTGACGAGCACAGGCTAGCACTTGTCTGTTCTCACCTCGGCTTAGCAGTCTGGTCACATAGGCGGCCTGGCACCAATTGCTAGCCATATCTCACCCTCGCTATGGCAGGAGGCGATCAATAGATGGATTAATCACACTTTGGGGAGCTCACACCCCGGGAAGGAGAGAAAATGAGGTTTGGAAAAGGAGGCTGTTGCCAACGTGTTCTGCCTTGAGTTTTCAAACCAGTGCACACAATGAAATCCACTTTGCCCAGAAGGATGACCAAGACCAGTTGCATAATCAGAGTATCCAGAAATTTACTATCAGCTTGATTTCGGTGGGTCAGCAATGTCAAAAAAAAAAAAAAAAAAACCTAAATGCACCAAAGATGGTTCAAAGCCTTTTTGAAAAGTGTAATGAGACTCAAGTGATCTAGAGGATGAGATTATGCGCATTTATGAGGACCAGTCTTAACTATACATACTTTTCAATATGTAAGGAACTGTGTGTGTGTGTGTGTGTGAGTGCACGTGCACACGTGCACTCACTCATGCATGAGTATGTGAAAGTGTGTCTTTTAAATCTCTCTAAAATCACTGTGAATTTGAAAGGGTGCAGGATCTTTTGTTTGTTTTGTGTATTTCTTTATTTGTAAATGGGTGGTCTACAATGAAGAACCATAGATTCAAAATCAGGGTGGGACTGAGGGAAGCAGGTTGGCAAAGCCCTGATTATTGGTGGTAAGGTCCATGAGGCTCAGGAGCCCAATATCTTCTATAATAGGAGCCAGTAGATATACAAAGAACAATTCTTTTTGGATCAAGAGTCTATTTGAGTCTTGGCTCCATTACCAACTAGCTAACGGAAAGCACCCAAATCTCTGCCCTCAGTTTGCTCATCTCAGGGATGGGTTAAATCATTTTTATGAAGTTGCTACAAGGAGCCTACAAAACAGTGCTGACGGAGGTGTTTTGTCAACTGCAGCAGACTCTGCGCATTTAAGTATTATCAAGGCAGGCTTTTAGAAAGGGTAAGCAGGGAGAAATACCGACATATTTGGACTGTCACCGGTTCACTGGTCCTTTAAGATGGTTCTTCAATGTAAAAGGACATCATAGAAAATGATGTCATTTTGCACTTAAAAAATAAAAACTCCTACTAACTGATTTTTTCCCTTCAAGCAAACCTATTTGCTTTACCAACACTTAAAACCCACTCTGTTTCACAAGGACTCAGGGCCACTGCCCTTGGCCCCTTGACAGCTTCGTCTCCCACTCTGGATAGAATCCACATCATTTATAAGATGCTTTGATTAACGTTTGATTAAGGAGTTCTGACCTTTTTGGAATTAGTCTCATAATTATAGGGCTGTGGATCGTCCCCAGCCTCTTGCCAGCTCCCCTGGCTCAGACGTCTGTGCAGCGGCAATGAATGACAGCCATTGAAGAGCAGTGCCCTGCTAATACTATAATCACCAGGTACCACTGAAGTGCAGCATACAGTTTCACCCCAGAATGGCGAGCAAACAGATCTGCAGTTTGAGGCTCAGAAGCCCTTTCCTTTGGTCCCCTTCCTCCTTTCAGCAGCTTTGTTAATTCAATCACCACCTCCATCCAAACAATGGCCAAAGGAGATTGGAGGAGAAGAGAAGACAGTTTGGGGCTGAATCAAAGTCTTCATCACACCACCCTGAAATGGCTCACGTGCTAAGAGCAAGGACCAGCTGGGCGAGTTGGCTGAGAGGACTGGGCTGCCAAGCGGGCAGCAGGTGTTCCCTGTAATGTGACACTCTTGAACCAAGAGTCACACAAAATGTGGAAAAGAGGCCTTCCTCTGCTTTGTAAGCACCGCTCCCTTTGACCTCCAGAGTTTTCAAAAGTGTAAGGGAAATGAGTCAGAATGTGAGAATTAGCCTGTTCGGTGGGAATAGTCATGTTTCACTGCACTGTTTTACCCCCTTGGTGAGACATGATGAAGGAGAACAAACACTCACCAGAACCTGGCCACCGCCTCAGCCACTTCTAGGAACCCATGGACTAATGATGCTTGGCTCCTGCTCTCAGAAGCAACCTGAGAATTACTGTGCAATTGGCATCTCACATGGGTGGGATGCAAATTGAGCTCACCTGAGGAAAATTCTCTGGACAAAACTGTTTGAACAATTCTGGATTAAATAAATTTAAACAGGTTGCTTCACTACAGGATTTCTCAGAGCTTAAAATGATTTAATTTGATTACTAAATCTCTAAAGGAAAAGTAAACAACAACAACAAAAAACTGCAGGTTATCCTAAACTTAGCTGACCGGTAAAACTTTTTTAGGGTCGGGTAGGGGCAGGTATCAGGAATTGAACTCAGGGGCACTCAACCACCAAGCCACATCCCCAGCCCAGTTTTGTATTTTATTAGAGATGGTCTCGCTGAGTTGCTTAGTGTCTCCCTGTTGCTAAGGCTGGCTTTGAACTCGAAACCTTCCTAGTCTCAGCCTATGGAGTTGTTAGGAGTACAGGATGGCCACCAGACACACAACTTGTGAAAATTACATGGGCAGATAGACAAGGGTGGTATCCAGAGAATGGAGGAATTGAAATGTTAATTCCTTCAGAGCCCTTCCCCACCCTTATCTAGAACTTGCCCCTGCTCACATCTGTTGCTAAGGTAACCTTTCCCAGGAATTGTCCCTCCCTACAGGGAGTTGTAAAAGTTGGCAACTGGGCCCCCTTCCTGCCTGGATCCCTCCTCCCTGGCCCCTCCAGCCCACCTGTTTCCCACCTTTTGGCCATCCCACCAAGCATTTCCTAGGCCTAGTCACCTAGGCAGGAAGGAGAGAGATAAGGGGGAAGGGAGCAGGAGAACAAAGGAAGCCTAGGATGTATAAAAAGGCAGAACATCCCCTTCTCCCTCTTGGGAGAAGTCTGTTACCCCTTTTTAAATAAACCCTGCCTTATACGCTTGCCTCAGTGTGCTTCTCTAATATTATACTTCAACATGTGAGGGAACAGAACACTGGTAACCGTCACAGATAACCCGTGGTATCACTCTTACCCAAAATACCACTTGGAAAATGGAAGTCAGGTCCAATCCACACATTTTCCCTTAGGAATGCAGCTTTCTTCTGCCTTCTTGTCTGCACTTTAGACTTAGTTGCTTCCATGTGTGTGTGTGTGTGTGTGTGTGCGCGCGCACACACACACACTATACATATTGTGTTAGCAGCAAACTTTCTGGTGACTAGAACCTGTTTAATTTACTTAATGTCAAAAAGCCCTGATGGTGGAATCAGTACTGACCTTCCTCCTAGCAGCTTAAGTCCACGGACCTTATGTCTCTTAGTCCCCATAACTCTGATCATAACTCTGATCTTGACCTTCCTCCTAGCAGCTTAAGTCCACGGACCTTATGTCTCTTAGTCCCCATAACTCTGATCTTAGTCCCCATAACTCTGATCTTGGAACAACAGAGAGATCACTTGGAATACCAGATGCTATGGACATTTTCTTCTGCCAACCACAAGTTCCTTTGAGAGAAGATAGTGTCCCACGTTGGGTTCAAATCCTGGCTCTGTTTTTATAAGTTGTATGACCTTCAACAAGTCAGTTTGTCTCCAGGCCTCTATTTCCTTATTTATTACGTGGTATTAGTAACATGTGCATTGCAGGTTGGTGTGAAGAGAAAATCAAATCATCTCTGCACAGCCTGACTCCTCATTAGAGACCCTTGCTATTAAGATACACAGCATCCCAAGGCCCAGCATAACACTGGGTGGAATAGACAGCCAATATATACTCGATTGAATTGGATACTGAGAATCTGAACCTCCAGCCATCTTTCTTTCAGACTTTTTATTTCCATGCCTAGTACAGAAATCAGCAGATGGTAGGCATCCAATGCTGCTAGACTGGAGAAAAAAGAAAGAAAATTAAATAAACTTCTCTTAGGGTCATTCAAGATGTTACTCTTTGTAATTTTATAATTTATTTGAAGTTTCAAATATGATTTTGTTATTGGAAATAAAAAGAAGAAAAAATTCAATTTAGAAGAATTCTTTATGAAGAAAAATGTTCACCCACAGAATTACTTATTTTGGTGATAAAACAGAAACAAAACAATTTCTCAGCAATAAAGAAAGGACTCAGTAAATTTTGTTAGAGCTATATGATGGACTATCATGCATACATTAGTTTTTATAAAGAGTTTTATAAGGAGAAAATGGCTGTGATAGAATATTAGTGGAAAATGAGATACAAAATAATATAAAGCACATTTTCATAATTATGTAAAAATAAGAATAGAAAAATATTAGATGTAAATGCAACCAGTTATTTTATTTGGCCAAGTATTTTTGAACTATATATTTTTAAAATTTCTGTAACTGTGAATTACTTATATTTTGAAAAGATAACTTCATTTTTTTTTCAAAATTTATTGGTTGTTCACAACATTACAAAGCTCTTGACATATCATATTTCATACATTAGATTGAAGTGGGTTATGAACTCCCAATTTTACCCCAAATGCAGATTGCAGAATCACGTCGGTTACACATCCACAATTTTACATAGTGCCCAATTAGTAATTGTAGTTGGGGATAGGAAAGGTAGCAGAATATAACTTCATTTTTTTAAAAAACTGAAACAACAAACTTGCTCCAATTCTTTAAAGTATTAACTTTTCTTGGTTCCAGGGAAAGTGACTGTTTAGCCTTAAGCAGCAAAAAATCTCAGATCCAAGTGTCATTGTTGAGTGTAGGTAACAGCTGAGGAATAAGATCCTGACTGAGGGCCTGGGGTCATCAACACAGAATAGTATTAGGAGGACATAATGTGTGCCTGATATTTCCTCTCTAAGCAGATTTCTTACCTTATGCAATAATTTCCATAAGGTTTTATGCACCTAAACCTCTCGGGGAAAATGAGGGCAAAAAGGCAAGGTAGTTCACCCATATTATTCTTCTATAGAGAATGTTCCCCTTTTTTATCTTCAAATATCGGAACCATCTTATAACTCATAGGTGTTTATCCCTCTCCTTACACACAAAAAGAAATCTGATGCTCACACAGAAACCTGTGTATTAATGCTTATTCATAACTTCCAAACTGGAAACAACCCTCATGTCCTTAACTGATGAATAGATAAATTGTGGATATGTCTTTACAATGAAATAGTACTCAACAATAAAAAGGAACAACCCATGAAATCCTCAACAGTGTGAATAGAATTCCAAGTGCATTATGCTAAATGAAAGGGAACAAGACTGTATGATTCCATTTATATGATATTCTAGTAAAGACAATAAGAACAGAAATCAGTTCTGGGATTACTAGAGAGCTAAGAAGGGAAGATAGATTAAATCTGAGTACCAAAGGACATGAGGGGATGTCTGGAGGTGATAAAAATGTTGTATAACTTGAACATGGTGGTAGGCACATGACTATGCATTTGTACAGACTCATAACTGCACAAAAATGAGTGGTTTGTCTTATTTGTAAATTCTATCTTATTAAATCTAACTTTAAAAAGAAAAACAACATGAAACCTACACACACACACACACACACACACACAATCTGTGGTTCCCAAAGAGTTTGGTTTCAGGACACCTTTTAACTTTTAAAAATTATTGATAAACCTAAAGAGTTCTTGTTTATATGTATTGTATCTGTTAGTATTCATTGTATTAGAAACTAAAGTAAGAAAAAAAAGTATTTATGTAAAAATCAATTAAAACAATAATTTCATTACATGTTGACATAAGCAATATGTTTTTATGAAAAACATTTGTTTAACATTTTTGTAAATGTCTTTGATATATGACTTAATAAAAGACACTGGAATTCTCATCTTTGTTTCTGATGCTGTATTTTGTTTTGATTCAAGAAGATGAATTAAATTCTATTTCATGTAAATATGTATTTAGGGAAAAAAGAGTATTTTAATACCTTTTCAAATGATTATGGATATTTTGGTTTTGCATTATTAACAGAAAGGTCAACACAATGGAAAAGGCGCTCTTATGTTATAAGGATAATTTCTATTTCCCAGACTTCTCAAAAGGATTTCCAGGACCCTCCATCTCAGGAGCCTTCTTACCATATTTTGAGAACTTCTGATGTAAATCTTTCTCATCTTTATTTTTTTCTTTCTTAAATCTCACTATCATCTCTTTGGAATTTTCTCATGCTAATTACTCTGCAGTTATCACCCTTGTCTTTGTAGTCTCCTAACCTTTGTCTGCTTCATACACTTATCTTGTGTCGTCCTCTTTTCATCTGTCTTTCCAGTTACTTCTTGAGAGTGAGGAATGCTCCTTTGAATCCTTGCTCCATCCTTGGTCCAGTAACTCATGGAGTATCTTATACATAACAGGCATAAAAAATTGGACGATTTGCGAATCCTAAGAAGTCTGCATAAGTGGTAGCTCCAAGTACACAGAGTAGACCCAATGCCAATTTCAGTGAAATTTAGGAAATAAGCACTTTCATGGCACCATCACCTGTGAATATTTTCAGGCTTCCAGCATTTGAGGCCAATGCATTTGAACTCAGATCTTTCTCTTTTGGCTATTACAAATTTGTATTTTCCTCCTTCATCTGCACTCACTTGCAGTTTAAGATAAAGAAGAGACTGTGGTATGATGGTAATAGCTAATGCTTTGGAGCCAAAGAATGGGGGCTCATGTTTTACTTCTACCACGGACCTGACCTTAACAAGACACTCAAGATCTCTGAGTCTTAAGCAATCCTGTCTGAAATGAAGACAGGAATTCCTGCCTCAGCCATCTCATAAAATTGTAAAGATTAAGGACAATAATATTTGAAAAGCACTTAGCTCACAGATTTTCTTAAAAATGCTAGTTGCCTTGTTCCAAGTTCCATTTGACATTCTATATCAAGACAGAAGAGCTGCCTTCTAGCTGAGGTTGAAGGTCCATATCAGTGCTCCTAACTCTAAGGATGGCACACCCTGCCTTGCTCAGTAGCTGTAACAGAACAGCTTGCTACCCTTCCCCTGTTCTCTAGTCATTTGTAGTTGGGTTAGCTCAGATTGCTCCCTCAGTCTGATAATTCCAGGCTTGGCACTTAAATTTAAGCCATCATCTGGTGCATCACCAGTCACTGAACAGAGGGAGAGGGACAGATGGACCCCACAAAGGGATATTCAAGAAGTACCAAAATCGAGCTCCATTTTTCATTAAATATCTTTTGCAAATTTTCCAAGGTCTGCAATTATTGCATGCTTTATTGGTAAAATTTTTGTTAGTACATTACTCATTCGTAGGTTTGAGGCAAGGGAGTTTATTGCTTTGTTTTCCTTTCTTTTTACGCATCCATTCAACTAGATATCTTTTAAGCATATCTAATATGTGCCTGACTCTGTGTTAAAACTATTAGGAATAAATAAGAAATTTTCAGTTGGTCTGAGCAGGAGACCAGGATTGAATAGCTTGGTCTCTCCTCTGCAGCAGTATTCAAAATGATTCTATTACATTTAAATGCTAATCCACAGTCTATAGGATCCTGATTCACCAGAGAGCTAATGCTGCTGATAGCCACACAGATTGCCCGGTTGAATATTACATTCTGAGCAATGGCAGAGCAAAACCCTCTCAACCTTCAATTCCTCCAAATGTTCACAAACTCAGCTTTCTGACTGAGCTAGGAAACACCCACCAATGAAGAGAATTTCTGTAAGTACCTATACATAAGGTTGATGAATTTTAAAAACATATGTGCACCCTATGAACATTGCTAATCTCATTATTTCAAGATTTGACTGAAAGTTTGCCAATATGTATTTTTTAAACCTCGGGTGCACAGTTAAGTTTATTCCATTTTCCAGTTCTCCAAGTCTTGTCAGTGAAAGTCTCTTTCCACCTCTCCCCTCTCTTCATTTGCACTTCTCTGTTTTCTTCCCTCCACCCTGCAAATACCCAATCAAATGAACTGAAATTTTAATTTTATATGTGTTTTTTTCTTATAAAATCTTAATGTTGTTGTCTATGTATATGTTTGTTTAATTTATAAAAACAATATAAATTTTTATAAATGTGATATAAATGCTATTGTTTCCATCTTTTATTAAGACTGTTTTGGTATCAACACACACACATATTATTAGTAAGTATATACATATATATATGTATATACATATACATATATATATATATATATATATATAGTGTGGGTGTATGTATGTGTGTGTGTGTGTATATATATATATATATATATATATATATCTCAAGTATATTCCTTCTGCATTTTGCAGAGTTCTAGAGTGTGCATCATGATTTCTATGTTCTTCTGTTGAGGGAACACTACGTTATCTACATCTTCTCACCTGAGCAAACAATGTATTTATAAACATCCCTACACATGTTCCTTTATGGATCTTTACAAGATGTTTTTAAAAGACTAGATTAGTATCACTAAGTTATAGTATATACATACATCTTAATTCACCAGATACTACCAACACCCACCTAGCCCACTTCCACCCCCAGACAAGGTTTCCTCTCCCTATATCCTCACCAACACTTGATACTACTTATGTTTTTAACTTTGGCCAGTCCAGTTATTATGAAGTTTTAATTATTTGTTATTTTAAATTAAAGTTTTCTGATTATTAAACTAATTTTAATAATACTTTACATCCAGCTATTGGGGAGGGGACTTCCTATTCTGTAAATTGCTAATTTATCTTTTGTGTTTATTTTTTCCATTTGGTTTTCATGCTTGCTTGCTTGCATTTATGTAAATAAATAGACATTACTGTGTTCTAATAAACTTTTACTTTAAAAACAGGTAATGGGCCAAATTCTTCCCACAATATATTCACCAGTTCCTAAAGCTACTCTGAATAGCATTTTAGATTTAATGATATTTTCTATTTTATTTTTTGTTTTGTTTTGTTTTTTTCTGCTGATAAGCAGAAACATTGATTTTTGTTAAATGATTTTGTATCCATCAGTTTTGCAGAACTCAACATTTCTAATAGTTTGTTAATTCAATTAGATTGAATTTTCAATGGAGACAATTGTATTATCAGTTAAGCATTAAAATTTGTCACTTCTTTTTCAAAGCTTTTTTTCATTCTTATACAATTGGTCAGGAGTCAGTGCTACATTAACAGGTAGTGATAATAATAGACATTTTTACTTTGCACCTGGTATTAACTGTGATAAATCCAGAGATTTTCTTCTAATATGATATTTGCTTCAGGTTTTAATCATGTAACAGTTATTAAGTTAAGGATATTTCCTTTTGGTCTTCACTTGATAAAAGGTTGTATTAAAAACTAGTCTAATTAATTATATATATAATTATAATATTATATATAACATTATATCTAATTAGATAATTGATATATAGATATATAGTTATATAGAGATAGATATAAATATAGATCTAGATAGAAAATAGATATACATCTATATATAGGTTTATGTATATAGATTTACATATAAATATGCTGTTTGCTCTGGATGAATTGTTATAATCTGACTTTATTATTATATCATTGAACTATATAAAATGCTTTTTCTATGGCTATTAATATACTCAATGATTTTCTTCCACTGTCCATTAATGTGGTGAGTTTCAGATGTTAAGCTATCATTTTATTCCTAGAATAAGCCTTCCTGATCATAATATTGGGGGGGACTTAATTAGATTTGTTAACTTCATATTTTAAGATTTCTGCATCTGTTTTATAAGTTAAATAACTCTGGTTCTTTTTCTTTTCTTGCACTATTATTCAATTTTTGTGTCAGAGTTATATTAGATCTATAAAGTTATTTGTATAACTCTTTTTTCCTTCTGAAACAACACACGTAAGATGATCTGTTCCTTGAAAATTTGATAATTCTCACCTGTGAAAACATCTGAGTCAGGGGCTGTGAGCAACGAAAGGAGATCATGGATTATCAATTTAATTTCTTCACTGAATATGGTCTACAGTGCTACAGTGCTATTAACACACACACACACACACACACACACACACACACACACACACACACTGCAGACATATGTCCTCTTTCAGCTTGCAGCTGTGTGAGTAAAAAAATAACTGATATTTTTGTGTCCCCCATAGAATTCCAGTGATCGAATGAGTGAGCATTGCGTATCAACAATAAAAATGCAGACTCTCTAGTTCTGCAACCCATATAAATAACATACTTGTGAATTTTTAAACTGATTTTGCTTCATAATCTACCTGAGGCTCAAACACAAAGTAACATAGTCTGGATGAATTCTATTTTGCTTTACAGCAGTGATTTACAAACTTTGGCATTTAAAATCACATAGATTCTTGTTTAAAATGCAGATCCTTTGGCCCCAACCCCAGAAATTCTAATGCACTATTTCTGAGAATAGGTTCAGGAACATTTTGATATATGAACCACACTTTGAGGCACCTAGTTCTAGACTCTTTGACATACAATGAGGTTTTTCCTACAAAGATACTAGAGAGAGGTTGGACAAATCCTTGACTAATTTGAATGTGACCTTAAAAGATTAGGATCTCAGCAAATCAGAATTGAAACTTAAACAAAGTATTTGTCTGTGGCAGGGAAGCCAAGGTCCAAGATAATTGACTCCTGCCACTTCTCAATTGTGTAACCTTGAACAAGTCATTTTTTCCCTTTGACTTTTCAGTTCTCTCATATGTAGAGAGAGAATGAATTTGGTGGTTTTAAGTTTTGTTCCGATCTTCACATTCTAGTCTAGCATTTTTTTCCAAACAGCATAAATCGTGATAGCATGAGTCTATCAAGAAATAAGATGAAAGTAAGACTGGGTGCTACATTTTAAAAATATTTGTAATGCTGATTCTTTCCAGGTAACATCTTCTCTTTTCCTGAGGCCTTTGTCCTTTTTAGAGTAAGCATCCAGGAAACAGGCCTTGCTACTTCACTATTCTAATAACAAGGGCTTTCACATCTCATATCTAAGGTGCAATGTGATCTGACCTGACTTGAGATAATTAGCTTTGCAGCCTTCTCACTTGTAATAAGATGTTCCACCCTGGTCAGAGAAGCCTAGGTTCTGCTCCCTGAACACCTCTGCCATCCCCAACACCAAACCTTTACTCACACAAGTCCTTCATGTAGAGAGCCCTCCTTTCTCCACTCCCCTAATGGAATTTCAGTCATTTTTCAAGCCCATGTCCAGAATATTGTGACGTGACTTGATTTCTCTGACCAGGATTGATCACTGTTCTTTTATTTTCTATTGATATAGTTTCCATAATTTACATTTTAGCATTCAATTATACACTGCTTTATCCTGTTAGTAAAAGGTTTCACATAGAAATAAGGTTTTAAGCTCCTTCAGATTGTCCAAGGAATCTAAGTGCTAAGCACAGAATGTATCCATTGATTCAAATTCAAAGGATTCCTTGGCCCTTCTCTTTCAAATATTTCCAAGAGAAAGGTGGAAATGCATTTAAAGCAGAGCAAACCTCACTTTTAAGGTACATAATTTTTTTTATGGCTACAAAACCCATTTTACCTCCAACCCATATAACACTATAGAAGCTTCTATTTCCTCTGGATTCTATTTTAAGGTTTATCTGACCCTTTTCTACTAACTAGATGGGAGAAGTTTACAAATGGATAATATTTTCCACATACTTCTTTTTAAATCTAATGTTGAAGTTCCATTAACATTTTGGACTTCTCAGAAATGTCTGTCCAAATCCCATTGGTTTACAAAGAACAATTTCACCCCCCTGCCTAGACACCATCTGCTTTGCATTTTTTAACCATGACTTTTATCTATAAGTACAGTTCACCCACAAAATAATTACTATGACCACTCTCTTAAGTGCATACATTAGTTTCCAAACCTTTCCTTCCATGACCTATTCCTCATGTTTCCAGAGTTTTTAGCCTCCAAGGGACCAGTTAAGACTCATTTTGCAAATGTTACTTCATCAGAGAAGAATGGCATCTTGACCAGGGAAGGGGCTTAAGTTAGCATTCCTGGGGTTACAGCCCATTTTAGTTTACCAGCCATTTTAGAATCCCAGAATATTAAGATGAAAAAAAAAATTTTTTTTTGAGATAATTTAGCTCAACCTTTTTATCTGACAGCTAATTAAACAAAATTCTCATGTAGTTTATTTATATATTGCCAATTTGAAAGTACCAAGTTCCATTTGGGAGAAGGTTCAAATAAAGTTAAATTAATTAACTCTTATAAAGAACTCTATTTGGTTTATTCTTGATATCAGATGAAAGGAGGTTAAAAAATAAATCCAAGTGTTAATATCAATTACTTTCCAGGAACTTGAACAATAATGAGGAAGAAGGAATGAGTAGAGAAATACCTCCCTAGTGCCATTTAAAATTTCTTGATCATATACTTGCAGACCAAACAGAGTGGAAAAGGCATCACTGTAGTTCCTTAAAACCTGGGAAACCTCAGAATAGTATGATTTTGTTGCATAAATTATACCCTAAAGAGCTATCATGTGTGGCATTTGGTGGAGTGTTAGAGTAAGTCATAAGACACGGCCAAAATCTCATTATTATGGACAAAGAATTTGAACAGACATTTCTTTGATAAAGATATACAAACAGCTAATGAACACATACAAAAATGATCATCATTAATCATTAAAGAAATACAACTCAAAATGACAATGAGGTACCCCTTTATGTCCATTAAAATGTCTGTATTTTAAAAAAGTGTCATTGAGAATGTCTGCAAATTGGAACCATCATATGTTGCTGGTGGAAATGTGAAATGATAAAGCTGCTACAGAAAACAGCTCAATAGTCCCTCAAATTGTAAGACATGGAGCTATCATATGGCCCAGCGATCTCACTGCTAGGTATTTACCTAAGAGAACTAGAAACATGTTCATAAAAAAACTTGTCTGCGAATGTTCATAGCATCAATCATTCCTAATGGATGAAAAAAGGGAACAACCCAAATGTCCATCAACTGATGCATGGAAAAAAATAGTGGTATATCTGTTCAATGAAACATTATGCAGCCATAAAAAGGAAGTGAGCTACTAAAACATGCTACAGCATGGATAAACCATGCAATCATTACACTTTCTGGAAGAAGTTGGGCACAAAAGATCACATATTATTATATTCCCACCCAAAAGAAAAATCCAGAATAAGAAAATCTATAGAAATGGAAAGTAGATTAGTGGTTTCCAGGGGCTGCAGGGCAAAGGAAAGGGAGTGACTGCTAACAGATATGAGGTTTCTTTGGTGGGGGTGGGGGGTGAAGAAAATGTTCTGGAATTAGATAATGGTGAGAGTTGTGCAACTTTGTGAATATACTAAAAGCTACTACATTGCATATTTTAAAATGGTAAAATATATAGTATATGAGCTTTCTATTAGTAAAAAGGAGGAGGAGGGTGGGGAGAAGGAGAAGGAGGAGGAGGAGGAGGAGAAGGAGAAGGAGAAGAGGAAGAAAGGTGCGATTATTCTAGCTTATAAATCCAGTCGCTTTCCAAATGAGGTAACCTCACACTCCTCTCTGTACTCTTACTTCTAAAGAGTTACTGGGTCCACTGTATCCCTCAATGGGGCTCTTCCAGAGGCTTCCAATTCCACAACCATCACCCCAGCCCAGTTCTTAATCACCCCAAATTGGTTTACTGCAATTGCTTTCTAATTGGACTCCATTTCCACCATAAAGTGCCCTACACAAAACCCCCACAATATTTCTAATATACATGCAACCTTTTGTTCTGCATATGCATTATTCTCTATCACCCTAAAAACCTGTAAGTGCTCCCTAATACCAAATTATTGAATGTAAAACCTGCTTACTGCTTAAAACCCCTATTTAGCATCACATTTTCCCTTGACTTAAAACCTTCTTTTTTCCTTCCCACAAGAGGAGAAGCCAAACCAATCTCCTATATGTCTCTTAAATACAATGTGTTGAGTTCCACCAAGGCACTTTGGCTTTTTACACATACCCTTCTTTTCTGGAATGCTCCTCTATTTCCCTTCATCAGTCCTTGCCTCCAATTGTCTTTAAGTTCAATAAAACTCCTTTCCTTCAAGATCTTATCCTTTTCCAAATAATAACTTGCCATGATAAAAGTAAGAAATGATAGTTATTAAAGGTCTACTGCATACTAGAGACTATGCTAGGAGATTTAAATATGTTCTTGTTTTATCCTTGCAAAGACCTGCTAAGATAAGAGCATTTCTGTTGACAGATGTGGAAACCAAAGCTCAAAGAAGCTAAGTCAGACACCGAAGTTCAAGCAGGAAGGCAGCATCAGAGCTGAGATTGGAGATAATAGGTGCCAGGCCCTATGTTTCATACTTTCACTTCCTGGAATAACATCATGATACATGCACAAGGGTTTTTATCATTTGGTTCCTTAAGCTATAGAATATTTTTTCAAGAGCCAAATCTTGTGACCTCTGGCACTAGGCAGTCTTCTTGGTAGCAAACAACCAAAACTATCTTTGGTTAGGAAAGAGAAAGTAGTCACCCTACCCGAGTCAGTAATAGATTCATGAAAGTTGTAGAATCAGGCTCAGAAAACCAGGCTCAGAAAACTCAGAAAATCTGGGAAGATTAGAAAGAGAAGAACATAGTTATGGTCTTGCCCCAGGAACATTCTGGTGACAAAGCTATTAAGGATCTGACCACCCTGATCATTGGATTCCACCCAAGCTCTTCCTTGAGATTCTCTCCTTCCTTGTTCCTCCTTCCTTGATCCATCCCATCTGCACTGTCCATTTGGCCAAATCAGGACAGGGTGGGTGTTGGGGTTGTCTTACCTTTTTAATCTTTTAAAGAAAGAAGTGAAGGGCCCCGAACCCACTCACTGTAGGGGGGTTGGGGTCATTTAAGTCCTTACTCCACAATATTCCCCCTTTTTATCCTTCCCAGCATAGTTTGACCATGTGACTTGCTTTGCCCAATGCCTTTTCATCAGGAGTGACTCAAGCAAAAGCTTGAAGTGAGCCTGATGTAACTAACATCTGTGCTCCCAGTTACCATGAGAAGGACATGTCATGGGAAAGGCTGTCCCCTTCAGCATGGATCACATGAACATCTGAAGAGAAGAGCCACCCTGCTGACTCACAGACCCACAGCTGAAACAGAGCTGTCCCAGTAGAACCACAGAAAGATAAGGGTGATTTTAAATGCGAATGGCTGTATGTCACCATGTGGTTTGACACAAGAGTCTTCCTCCAGCAGTAAACCTCCATTTCTTTTTAAGGTACGTAGAATGATAGCATCCTGCACAATGTCAAATGCTCACTGTGCTAGGTCTCCTATGCTAGAATATTTTCTTTTTCCAAAGTGCTTACATACAGCCTAATAACACTCAGCCCAAAACACTCAGCCAATATATCTTTGTAATCTATCTAATAATATCCATCTCCAATTGCAATTTATATAGAGAAAGATTAAATTTAGAAAATAAGTTTTGACTTTCTTTTGAGATGACAGGACCAGGGGCTTTGGAATATAAAATAATTAGTAATTAGCAGCACACTTCTTAAAGTAGCGGGTAGAAATCCACAGGACTAGCAATGAGATCCTAGAGAGGTTTGGCATGGAGGATTTTGTCATATGCTTTTTGCTCATGTGAATTACATGTTACCTGTATTCTCATATCAGCTAGCCACACCTGTCTATCACCATCAGGGCAATGCTACCCGAATAAATGTCTTAAGATCAAAATAAGCAAGGTATGTAAGGAAGTTAAAAATTATTAATCACTTTTTTTGCAGGTCTTATTATTTTATTTCCAACTTTACAGATAACTGATATCACACATGTATATATATAATATATAATAATCACAGCTAGAGAAAACAGTGGCTAATTCCTTATATATAATATATATTTTTAAAATTGATTTTTGTATTGTTTGTTAGCTATTCTATTTATGATAGAATGTAAGCTATTAGACATAAGTATTTAACATATATTACAAAGCAAAATAAATTTTGTGAAGTAGCATCCACTTTTCCAAGAATTAAAAAAAAAAAAATCCTCCTGTCCTTGTTCTAGTTCCAAACCAAACAATCAACAGACATTTATTGTTTTTGATTTAGGTACCCAGCACTAGGCCTGCCCCTACATTTTAATGGGTATGCATTAAGTATAAAAATGGAAATCCACACATCATATGTCTAAAGATTTCAAAGTCATAAATCAAGTTAACAAAATATAAGAAAACATATGTTCTACCCTCCTACCTTGACAAATACACCTTTATGAAAACAAATAGAACAATGACAACAAAATGAAAAGATACCTATTCAGCTATGCTTTTTATATGGCTGAATTTTAAGAGACAGAAATAATTTTTTTTTTTGAAAACACTGTGTAAGCCAACATTTTGTAGATGTAACTAACATCTGTACAGGTTTGATTGAACTAGAAGGAGACTTGTGTTCAACTCCTGCCATTCAGGCCTGACTAGCTTCAATTACCCCCATTTCTTTTTCTTGTCTTTAAAAAAAAATTATTAAAGCATTATATTTACATGTAGTATTTAATGTGGTATATATTCACAATGGACTTTACTCAGTCATGAAGAAGAATGAAATAATGGCATTTTTAAGTAAATGGATGGAAGTAAATAAAATCGTGCTAGGTGAAATAAACCTCCATTTTTTTTAAGGTACAGAGGAAGAACAAAACTAGAACTATTCCTTGTCTAGAAAGTTTCTGTGATCTGTTGTATGATCTGAAATCCTTGTGTCTACAGCAACTCTAGAAATTTAATGTGAATCTCTTCTATAACTTCAAATCTCCTAGTGGCCACATTAAAAATGTAAAAAGAAAACAGCAAAGTTAACATTAGTTATATACTTTATGTAGTGTAATACAGCAAAATATCATTTCAACATATAATCACTATGAAAATGTTTAAATAAGAAATGTTACACTGTTTTTAATATATATCCTCTTTTGAGAATCTAGTGTATTTTACATTCACAGCTCATCTCAGTTTGGACTGTCCATATTTCTAGTGCTGTAGGGCCACATGTGGCTGGTGGCTTTCTTCCAGACTAGCCAGTGAAGATTGACAGGTGCTGCTTTGATGTGCCAACTCACTCTTGGCCATAATCTATCTAATGCAGCATCTCACAAAGTGTGATCAGTGGACTACCTGCATCGGAACCACTTCGGAAGCTTCTCAATGCAGATTCCTGGGCTTCACCTTCAAAGCTTGTGTTCTAGAATCTCAGAGGTGACGTCTGAGCATTGCTGGGTGGCAGCCCTTGTTGACTCTGAAGCAGGGTAGAATTTGAAAAGCAGTGACTTAAAGCCACAGAACAGACATTTTTTGTTTTGTTTTTAATAATGTCTTTGTGGCCTGAATAATTTTATCAACTCAATAAACCAGGAGTTGATCGTTGCCATGGTGTTAAAAACACGGCTGCTGCCAGCCAGTAATTATTAAAAACTCTGTTCCACCTGTGCAATATGAAGCAAATCACGGTAACTCTCCCTCCTGGCATAATTTCTCCATTGGAAACGAGAGCAGTGACACTAATCTATGTCACTGTGCTCCTCCTGGGGATAAGCCCTTCATAAACAGAAGTTGAGAGTTTTGCCTCTCTCTCTTGGCTCCCCGACTCCTTGCTGTGGTTTCTCAGTTCCAAATCCAGACCATTGTTTCATTTGGATTGAAAATGGACAGGATGGCATTTTAGTTGTGCCTAGATTCTGGGTATATTTCTCCAAAATTGGATGTTTTTGGCTTTGCACAATGTGCCAGAAGGAAGGAAGTCAGGGGCCTGCTTGTGAGCTCATGTGTGCCACAAACTGCCGAGGCTGGGTTCCCACATTCACTTTGCCCTTAATTCCCTGTGCACATGCCTGCCAGCTGCATGAGGCTCAGTTTTCAAACCCTGATATAGTCCTTCCTTCCAAGGTGGAGGGTTCCAGAAGCTTCTCTATTTCGAGGGAGTCAGGAGCTTTGCAAACTGAGCTGGGGTCCTCACAATTTTAAAATATTCTAGCAAAGTGTCTCCAGCAATTAAAAAATAAATAAAAATGCCTCACGTCACTAACTCCCCAGGGAGAAGTGCCGGGGGTGGGGTTGATGGTTAAATATTTGACATATTGAGGGGAAAGAGCCCCATCTAAGCCTGGGTTGACGCTGGAAGGGGGCAGCAGCAGAGGCAAACAGCCAGGGACATTGGCCTGCTCCCTTTTCTTTCCTCCTCCTTCTCCTCCTCCTTCTCCTTTGGATACTCCTACTTCCTGATATTATGTATCTTCATGTCAGTTTCTCAGTGGTTCCCCACCCCCTGCCCCAGTAAGGTCACAGGAATTCTAAGTTCCTGAAAGACAATTCTATGATACTAATTACACGTCTGGAAAATGATGGACTCGCCTGCAGGTGGTACCCACTCACAGCTCCGCTATCACTATTATTATTGTTATTGTTACATTATCACATGGCATGGAGCCTTTAGCTTTCCAGGACTGAATTATCTTCCTTTGGTTTTAATGCCACGCTAGCTTTGTGTGCCTTCATTTGCTTTTCTATAGAGCATTTTTCTTATTCCTTTATGCATCCTTTTCCCTTTATCCAGAGTTAAATGTCACAAGAAAGAATTCTTAGATACATTAAGAAAGATGCTAAGGAAATAAAATGTTGCTTTCAAGCCAAGCAATATTGAATGGCAGAAATATTAATGAAAGGTGTGACATTTTAATAAGCCTCTCACAAATATTTAAAGGCCTGTTATGTGCCAAACACTCTTCCAGGATCTAAGATACACAAGTTTACAGGACTGGGAAAAAAAATAAATAAATCTCTGTCCTTCTCGTGCAGGAGGCAGACAATGAATGATAAGTAAAAAGGTGCATCTGTGGTAAGGGATGCAAGGGAGCAATAAAACAAAGGAAGATGAAGAGAGGGCTGGTAGAGGGTTGCAATGTTAATTAAGATGACCTAGAAGATCTCACTACGAAAGTGACCTCCAAGCAACGACCCCAAGAGAGCAAAACATAGACAGTCAGATCAGTCTTCCCAAAGATGAGGGAAATCAGGTGCCCCAGCCCTGAGACAGGAGTTGCTGGTATGTTTTCCAAAACTTCATCAACTTGAATTCACGGTGGATTATCACAGAGGTGAGAGAAGTAGTATAACTGGGAAGAGAAAATTGTGTTTGAATCGACACCTTGGGAAATGATTTTTTAACACTTAAACGACTCTACCTTTGCCTAGTAAGGTTTATAAAAAAAATGATGATAGATGGACTGAGTCTTAATATTTCATTGCTATTAGGATGAGGTCCCCAAATATAAACCTTCTAGAGAAGGAAAGGGAAAGAAAGGAAGCTAGCAGTTACCTAGTGATAATTCTGCAATAGGTGTTTAAAAGGTTACTCAAAGGCCCCTCAGCCTCAGCAGCTTGTGAATACAAATCAGATCCCATTAACCTGAGTGATCAGGGCTCTCTGGTTTTCTGGCCTCTCCAGCACATTTAGAATTCCCAACTCACTTCCAAGGTCTCCTTGTCCTGCCAAACATGGAGGGGGATGGGAGTGGAGGGTGGAAGCTGTCACCTACACACTCTAGGCATCCACCTGCTTCGGCTTCCCTGAGCAACTCCAGGCTGCTGATGGCTGTTACCTGTCTGTCTATCCAGCTGCCGCTCTCTCCTATTGCTATGGCCTCTGCCATGCCAGTCATTGGTCACCACTGCTGCTTCTGCTTGCTTCTGGGGACCTGGGAGTAAAGGGTGGCTCTCTTATTTTTTATCCCTGAAAGTCCCCAATATCCACAATCTAGCATGAAGGTTGATGGACCACAGCACCCTCCTCTCTGCACTAGCCTGGTTAGAGGGTCCTCAGCAAGAAGACTGGGCCCACATTTTTGGGTTGGTGAACCTTCTCCTCTTTTTCAGTTGTACCTTTTCTGTTGGGGATGCAAATCAAGTCAAGATGGCGCCTGGCACTTTGCCAGGAGGAGTGGTTTGTGAAGCAACACCAGTGAGCCATTAAGATGATGAGGATTCCTTATTGGCTGACTGCTGTATCTAGATGATGTTAATTGAGTCAAGCTGTGTGTAATTAGTTAGGTATATATACCTCTGCTGTCCGGTATAGAGGCAGCTCCTGCTATCTCGGGTGCCCGCTACATTGAGTTCTGGCTCAGTTCCTGCTGAGTTCACTCGCAATAAAGAAGTTCCCGCTTGAACCTTCAAGTTGCTTGTCACCTCCCAGTTATTTGCTCAGCTGAACTGTGGCACTTTTCTGCTAAGGATACTCATTTTGTTCTAGAAGGACTGGATCAGAGTGATTTCAGAAAATACTCACAAAGTTGCTGTTTTTAAAATCAGCATATCTCTCTGACCCCAGGTCTCTTTTTTCCTCTTTAAAAATGTTTTATTTCAGGGGCTCCTAGAGCCACCCCCCAACCTTGCCTCACCTCATTTACAGCTCACACTATGATTTCTTTTAGCCTCCTATCCCAAGCACCTCCCTCCCAGGCTGTTGGATTTGGACCTTTGCTGTGGAAATGATTTTCCCTAGGGGACTTGTTATAGCCAGGTAAGGTAGGAGAAGTATCATAATGCAATAATTTTAAGAATTTTTATTAAGATGAACTTTTTTCCCATTTCAGTATCTTTAATATTGGGGTGTACCTTACAATTGATGAAAAGCAGAGTTTAATTGAAAGGAGGTTTTTTTTATTCTTCGTAATAAACCAAGAATAATAAATATGAAGTCACATCACATCTTACTAGTCTTAAAAATGATAGGAGACAGTAGATTCCTCAACAGGCAGGTAAGGTTGAGGGGTTTTCTAATGCTTATGATAACTTTAAGGAATAGATATTATTCATTATTCCTATTCTATACCTAAGAAAATTGATACAGACAAGTACAGTCACAGGCCCAAGGTCCCAGAGTAGATACCAGATAGAGGCAGGGCCTAGCATTTTCCTTTGACTCTATTCTGAACTTTACAGTAGAAAATGATACAAAGAGCCAGAGACCCAAATCAAAAGCTGGACAGAGTGCTGTGATCCTGCATCCTGGGAATGCCCCTTAAATTAGACACAAATTAGCATCTTGGTAATCTCAACTATTATCAAAGGCCCCAAGAAGCGTTCAATTTAACCCAATTTGTCAATTTTTGCTTTTGTTGCCTGTAGGTTTGGTATCCTGACCAAAAAATCATCACCTAGATCAATATCAAGAATCTTTTCCTTTGTGTTTTCTTCTAGTAGTTGTACAGTTTCAGGTCTTACCTTTAAGTCTTTAATTCATTTCCAGTTGATTTTTTTTTCAAGTTGATTTTTAAATGTATGGTATGAGACAAAGATCCAATTGCCTTCTTTGAGTGGATATCTGATTTTTCCTGCACAATTTATTGAAGAAATTATCCTTTCCCTATTGTATGTTTTGGGTGCCCTTGTTGAAGATCAACAGACCATAAATGTATGGATTTATTCCTGGGCTCTCAATTCCATCCTGTTGGTCTATTTTTATAGCAGTACTATGCTGTTTTGATTACAATGGCTTTGTAGTGTATTTTGAAATCAAGTAGTATAATGCCTCCAGCTTCATTATTTTCCTCAGTCCTTGTTTGGCTATTTAGTACTTCGTAGGTTCCATGTGGATGTTAGGATTGTTTTTCTATTTCTGTGAAAAATGCTGTTAGAATTTCCATAGGGATTGCATTGAACCACAGATCGCTTTGGGTAGTATGGATATTTTAACAATATCAGTTCTTCCAATCTATAACCAGTGCCTAGCCTTCCATTTACCTGTATCCTCTTCATTTTTTTCATTAATGTCTTCTAGTCTCCAGTACACAGATCTTTTTCCTCCTTAGTTAATTTTACCCCTAAGGATTAGTTGATGCTAATGTAAATGGGATTTTTTAAAATTTCTTTTTCAGATCTCTCAGTGTAAGTGTTTAGAAATGCTACTTATGTTTGTATGTTGATGTTGATTTTGATTTTATCCAACTGAAAAGCTTCTGCACATCAAGGAAAGCAATCAGTAGAGTGAAATGACAGCCTATGGAAGAGGAGAAAATATTTGCAAACCACACATGTGATAAGGGTTAATATCTAAAATATATAAGAAACACTGGCAACTCAATGGCAAGAAAACAATCTGATTAAAAATGTTCAAAGGACCCAAATAGACATTTCTCAAAAGAAGACATACAAATGGCCAACAAGTATATTTAAAAATGTTCAATGTTACTAATTATCAAGGAAATGCAAATTAAAACCACGATGAAATATCACCTCACACCAGTTAGAATGGCTGTTGTCAAAAAGGCTAAAGAGAAGTGTTGGCAAGGATGTGGAGGAAAGGGAAACTTTGTGTACTATTGGGGGGAATTCAAATTGATACAGTCATTGTGGAAAACAGTATAGAATTGCCTCAAAAAACTAGATATAAAACTACCATGTGATCCAGCAATTCCACTACTGAGTGAATATCTAAAGGAAAGGAAATCAGTATGTCAAAGAGATATCCGCATTCTGTGCTCATTGCAGCATTATCCACAATGCTAGTAAAGAATTGGAATCAGCCTATGTATCTAATGACAGAGGAAAGGATAAAGAAAATGTGATACATACAAAGAGTCTCAAAAAGAAAGAAATCATGTCATTTGCAACAACATAGATGAATCTGTAGGTCACTACTGTGTGCTAAGAGAAATAATTCAGGCACAGAAAGATAAATACTACATGATCTCACTTCTATGTGGGATTTGAAACAGTTGAATTTATAGCAGCAGAGAATAGACTCTTGGTTGTTAGGGGTTAGAAGTAGGGGGAAATGGAGAGGTGTTGGCCAAAGATAAAATGTTTCCATCAGAGAGGAGGAATAAGTTCTGGAATCTATTGCACAGCAAGTGATTATAACAAATAATGAATACTTGAAAATTGCTAAGAGAATAGATCTTAAATGTTCTCATCACAAAAGAAAAAAGATAACTACATGGGGTGATGGATATGTTGATTAGCTTTAGTGCAATAATTATATCACAATATATATACATATCAAAACTTCTTATTCTACATCTTATATGTGTACAATTTTGTCAACTATACCTTAATAAAGCTGGAAAATATTTTAAATTAAAGATAAAATAAAAATTAAATCCCCAAGATAAGCAACATTTTTATCACATTTAGTCCCCAAATGTGGTGAAATTCTTAGTTCTTAATACCACCCTTCAGGGACCACAGTAATTTCTTTATCCATTCCATATGTTTTACTAATGTGGTCTCAGAGGTTGGGAATCAACATTCCTCTGTCTCCCATTTCCCTTGCTTCTTCAAGTTCAGTGTCAAGGGGAGATGAGAGCTAGCATCCTGGTCTAGGCCGTTAGAGACCATCTCCTCTCTGACTGTATTCAGTTTTACCTTGTTAAGTAGCTTGAATGATTTTGTAGGGCTCCAGTGCCCTGAAAGTTCTGGGAGGTGCCAGATATTTGTAAAAATCCACTGTTGCTTTAGGAGTGCTCCCTGATTATTCACTTGCTGATTCCAATCAACAGATGGAAGGAATTTGGAACACCCCAGTAAGTGGCTTTTTCTTTCCTTTTATGTCAATTCATACTTTGGCTCAGTCTTCTTCTGCAACTTGCTATTCACAAACATATTAGAGTGTAAGCCTCAGAGCCTCTGAAATGCATTGAAGCCCTCCATATTCCTAAGCAGTCTTTTTTTTTTTCTTTTTTTCCCCCACTACCAAAAACATATCCACTTTCTTCCTCCAGACTGATCTTCCCTCCAATATTTTGGGTGAAGTGGGGCGGGTCTGAGATCAGAGAAAATCCAAATACAAGGTAAAACAAACCTCTTAGTCAAGCAGCATAAAGGGGAATCAACATAATAAATGCCATGGAGAGGACTTTGGGCTGGGAGTTAGAGACCAGTGTTCTCACCAGCTCCAGTCACTCCATTAATTTGATGGGACTCTGGATCCAGTGTTTTAGAATAACTGCCCCCCCCTTCCATAGCCCCAATGGAAAGTCACACGTAAGCAAAAGTAAAACAAGCAGCATAGATCCCAGGAAATGGGACTGTAATAAGTCACAGTCACTAAGTGTCTACTAAGTATGTGGCAGCAAAGCCCTGTATAAGGAGGCTAGGAATTTGGCTAATGTTTTAGCAAGCTACTTCATTTTTAAAATGGAGACAATTCTAATCTTCCTACCATGACACAGAGGTTAACCCAGACAGCACCTTAAATATTTTGTAAGGAGTGTGAGTGTATGTATACGCATGTGTTCATGTGTCCACACCTCTCACTGTGTGTTTGGTGCTGAAAAGTCTGAAACTCATCTGGGTTTTCAATCAAGGTGGCACCAGAATGATATAATGGGAAAAAAATGCTTGTGTTTGAACCCTGCCTTCAATTTTCAGTGGAACCTCATGTAGGTTCTTTAACCTCTGACTCAGTGTCCTCATCTGTAAAATGAAATCAATCGCATCTAAAGCAAAGGTTGTTAAAAGGATTAAAGGAAATTGCATGTAAAACCCTTAGCAAGGAGCCTTAGACAGAGTAGGCACTCAGGAAAAAAAAAAAAAAAAAAAAAAAGTTAGTTCCTTTTCCCTGGGGAGAAAAACATGCACATATGAAGCGATTAGTGAACAAGACAATAGAATAGATACAAAATGTTAAATTGCTGGTAGAGTCCCTAAGTGCCTAAGGAAGGAGCCAGAGGAGGCAAGATCAAAGTGGGCTGGAATCTACTTGGAGGGGCTGGGAAGAAGGGGGTGGGGGCAGCCCTTAGAGGACAGGTCAGAGGGGGACCTCTGGGAGGGCACCAGCTCAGTCAGTTCACCTCTGATTTGAAACTGACACTATAAACCCTTTGAGGACAGAAATGTTTTGCTCCATTTGGAATTCATGATATCTAAAAGCAGTGGGGAATGCTAGCCAAACCACTGGAATAGAGACATAAAGTTTTTAAAAACTGACAACATGGCTATAATGGAATTTGAAGCAGAAAGTGAAATTTGTCTCCATCTCTGTTTGCCGGATCCCCTGTTTTACATTTTCCTCTTCTCTGATCTGTGGCTTCAGGAGGTGCAGGGGCATGATGAAACCAAATTCTCAGCTGCTGATATCAGCAGAAGTGATGAGAAGGGGGTGGGATGAGGCAGAAATCATCTTTTGGTTTAAACTGTTGTAAATCAGACCCGAAAACTAGGCTATACATTATGCTTTTGTTACTCTGAGAGTTAAATTACAAGGAAATGAACTGTGCATAATAATTCCCCACGTCACCGACTTCCCTGCTTCTCAGCTAAATGTGCTCTCCTCTGAAACAGGTTGAGCACTGAAAGCCATCGCCGGGCCAAAGGCGCCATCTAGTGACCGCCTTCCGCAAGGCGGCTGCAGAGGCGGGCAGACTGTAGGCCACCTGAACAAAGAGCCTTGTCCTTTACCTGGCTTTGGAAATGCCCGGCCACAAAGGTCAATGACAGTGGCTTCCAAGAGGACTGCAGTGTTTTTAGTTGGCTTTTCCACGTTGCTAATGAAGGACTTTTAGTTCCCATTTCATTATCAGTTATCTCATGCCTGGGTCAGGAGCCCCTCAGTCCAAGCAGGGAAATGATAATTAATAACCAGAATTCCTATTTAAGAGTAAATTTAGAGTGTTTGATCAACTGCTTGGTGAGCATACTCCTGCCACCCTGCACCCCCCCCATACACACACCCATCCACTCGCCCCCTGACCCTGCCCTTCCTGAGCTCCATTTCCTGAGAGAATGTCCTGGCATTATTACAGAAGGCTAACCCAATTCCTGCAGAACAGAGTGAAAGGTTCAGATTGCAAAGCCTTTGACTGGAATGTATTATTTTTTCCTCAGACCAAAGCAATTTTTTTTCCTAAATCAGAGTTTCAACAAGAGAACTCATAAAGAGGCTTCCAACTGACTGGGTTTAAACAACTGAAAAAAGGTCTAGTTGAAACAGAGTTTCTCCCCAGGCTTTCTTCGCTCTCCAGGTGACTTATGGAGGCAGGACAGAACGGGTTCACCCTCTGTTGCCTGCCCTTTGATTATGGCTAATGACACTGAGAGTGACGGGTACCTTGAAGGCTTCCAGGCTCGGGCTGCCTCCTCCTGATTTTTAAGTGTACAGCATGAGGAGGTCACAGTACTGTGTGGCCTCAAATTGCTCTGACCAAAGTCTTTTTTTCCCTTTCTTGCACCCCCCACTAGGTTGGAACCCAGAACAAGTGGTTTCCTCTTGATTCTGTCACATCCTAAAACTTAATGCCTTGCTGGAAGCAGATGCACACACCATGGGTGAGAATGGGAATTCTTGATTTCTGGGCATGCATAGGATTTCAGGGCCTGGGTTCTTGATTGGGCCGGAACAAGTATGTATATGCACACCCTGCGTGGGGGTGGCACACATGGGTGGGGATGCAGACACCAGCAAGCAGATGCAGGCGTGGTGTTTAAGCATTACATATGGGCTTAGCCACTGACAGGCTCACAGCAGAATTTATGGAGAGGCTCATTCAGTGTAACAGCAATAGGCTCCATTTTAATGAATCCCCTTGGTAGTATAATCATTACTCAGACGGGAACAACTGCTACACGGGGCTGTGCACCCTCTCACTGACCTTTGTACCTTCCCACTGAAACTGAATCCTTCCCATTTTTTTTCCTCCCATTGCACAAAAATTTCATTTTTAAAATGAATCAATATGTGCATGGAGAGTGCCATGCGGGTGGGGGAAAGAGTGGAACAACAGTGTGAGCCCCAAGTCTAGTGAGGAAGGGAAGTCGATTACTCAGAGGCACAGTTCCCCTTCATAAATACCATGAAATAGAATTTCATGTTACAAATTAATGTGTGTGTGTGTGTGTGTGTGTGTGTGTAATTTTTTCAAAGCAAGTGCTTTGTTTCTGAGACAGTGTGCAGGCACCACATGCCGCGGTTGCTATGGTAATTACTAGCCTCTGTTGAATAGGGACGGAAGGGGTTACACAGAAGAGAACCAACTGGCGAAAGTGCATGTGAGAATGAATAAGCCCACTTATTTGTAAAAGGTTGCAAGAGGTACTCGAACCAGAAAATAAAGGCGGTGAAGGTAAGAGCACATTTTTTACAAAGACCCTACGAAACTGTCGCCTCTGGCAGTTTTTAATCATATTTCTGGAGTTAAACATGTCAACAGCCCTTGAGATATTTGCCCATGGGTTTATTCTATAGGTAGAAAGCAGAATCACATCTGAAGGCATTATAATAGTATGCGGTCTTATTAATAGTACAGTAGTAGCAGCAACAATAACAATAACAATAACACAGAAGATCATTTGTTGAGTGATTGCAAGTGCCTTTCCTATTTTATCTCATTTAGTCCACACAAAAATCTTGAGTGATCTTTGCTAATTCATGTTTTCATTTCACATTTTTTTGAAATTTTTTTTTTTTAGTTTTAAATGGACACAATATTTATTTATTTATTCTTTATATGGTACTGAGGGTGGAACCCAGTGCCTCACACTTGCAAGGCAAGCCACTGAGCTATAGCCCCAGCCCCTCATTTTATACTTTAAAGCAAATTTCTGTGAGGTACTGAATTGAGCCTGGGAGATATTGAGATGGTAAAAAAAAAAAAAAAAAAAAAAAATTAATGTGGTCACTCCTTCATGGAACTCATGACTGATGAAGAGACATGAAGTAAATAAGCTCTCACAATGTAGAGGGCTAAGGAAGCTCACTGGAGAAAAAAGATCTCATGGGCATTTGGGGTTGGGGATGGGGAAATCAAGGGTTGGTCTATGGAAGAAAGGGACAGCTGGGGTGTGGGGGTGGGGTATTTAAGGAATGCTGAGAGTTCAGCACAGGTCCAGGGAGAAGAGTGTTCCAAGCGGGAGAAATCTGGGCCAAGTGGGATTGGAGACCCCACCTGACATGTTCCCTGAAGAGAAGAGAGTTCCCTGGGGAGGATCATGAGAGAGAGGGGGGAGGGGGAAGGACAAAATAGGCAGAGCCCTATGAAGAGGGGTCTATGAGCCAAGTGAAGGGGTTTGTACCTCGACCCAGGGCAATGACAAGTCAGTAAAGAGCATTCAGTGGGTTAGTACTAACACAGTTTGGTTTGTTTTCAAACAACCTCTCTTTGACCACAATATGGAGAATGGATTGGAGAAGGGTAAGAACAAAAGCAAGGAGATGTCAGTAAAGGCTGTGTGGTAATCAAGTGAGAGATTGTAGCAGGCTGAATTCAAGGAGAAGCAGGAAGGAATGGTGGCGGGGGGGGGGGCGGGAGGGCAGATTTGGGGCCATGTTGGGGTCCTGGTCCATAGGACTTGGTGTTATGGCTGGGGGAAAGGAGACCACAAAGTAGCCAGAAGGTAGGATTTTCTCCGTTTTGCTAGGATAGAAGGCTAAGAAATGCCAACTAATTTGCTCAGAATAGATCTTGCTTTCCTCCTGCAGCTAAGTAGAAGGAGCAGGATTTGAGCATGTGCCCATGTGATCCCAAAGCTTCTTCTTTCCAATATGTCATGTCACTTCCATTGCTGAAGAAGAGGCTCCCCACCAAAATCAGCCATAGGAGTCTTGCTTACAAATGGAGAAAGAAGAAGTGCTGGATTTGGCTAACTGACAAGCATGATGTTCAAAAGCAGACTGGGAAATTCTGTAGATGAACAGTAAACATTAGGAATAGAAATACAAACTGAAGCAAGTTTTGAATGCTGTAACTGTTACTCTCTCTTAGCTTAGCCTCCTATGGAAATATTTTCCTCCAGTCCTAATAAGATTATATGTCATCTGCTTAAAAAAAACTGCTTGAAGGAGCATTTAATTAAGAAAAAGCATTATTGTATATATTCTGCAAAACCAGTTAAAGTCTTCTACAATGTTCCTTCAGTAAGAAGTAACATGATATAACTTATCCCAAGAAAATTCAAGATAAAATAGATGGCTAAGTTTCTTTTAGAATTTAATATCAGATAACAGTTTAACTTTCCAGGTTTAAAAAAATTTTAAGTATCTTCCAAAAAGGCAAACAGAGAAGAAGAAGAAAAAAATATTAAACACATAAACTTAAAGAAATTATATAACCCATCAGGTTTTCATTTTACTTAAGGTGTGGATTTTTATACTCATTCTGTTTTGTTTTAGGCTCATCATTGGATATATATTTGCTTTAAATTATTTCTAAGCTCTCTCTATTGTTTTAAACTTCTATTTTCCATATCTTTAAATGAAGGCCTCTTCCCTTTGTTTCTAGGAATAAGTAAAAATAAATATAGCAGCTATGGTTTTTGTTTGCACTGGGTTGTATCTTTAACTGGAATGCCTAAAAATTCAAAAGCTGGCACACAGGAGACAGAACAGCTTGCTGGTGCTCTCTGCTCTGTTGGGATGTAGCTAGCACACCATCATCAGCAGGGGTGGCTTCCAAACCAGGCTGTATTAGCTTGAAACCCTAACACAGAACTCTACCATTCAGAGACCACAGTGTGCCAGTTTGGGGCATCATATAATCATTTAACATACAAATTCAAGTGCTAGAATAGTGAGTTTGCTATTTGGGGAAGGGAACCAGAATAGATCTGGCTTTCCTCCTTCCCTTACTCCTTGACTCTCACCAGGCTCTCACCCTTGGCCTTGACCTACACTCACTCTAAGTGCTCCAAGTTTTGGGGGAGGGTTATGGGGCAGAAATAAGATCCCAAGTGCAGCAGAAAAGCTGAGAAATGGAGGGTGACTTATATTTTCCAAGCCCCTTTCAGAGACAAACTGATGCTGATTTTGTGCTGAGCAATTTGACATTTGTGTCATCCAAAGAAAAGTCAGTACTTTATTCTTTAATCTGAGAAATTCATAAGCTTTATGAGGCTCCTTTTAATCATCATACAACCCAACTGTGAGACTAGGAGGTGGTAAATGACACTATTCTCCTTTGATAGAAGCACAAACTGGGGCTTGGATCCTTTGAGAACTGCCCAAGGACGCATGGCAGGGAGCAAGTCATTTGACAAAGCAACTCACAGCAGCAACTCTCCAATTTAGCATTTATCTATCAAGTTAGGTTGCTTCAGTTGGGTTTTAGAGGCAATGTTTTTGGTAGCTTATGATTATTCTTTTGTATCCTTTTAGAACTGCATAAAACTTAGCACCCTAATTACATTCGGATAACACTGGCAATGCTTTCCAGGAAAATGACATCCCAGGTCTCCCCTGCCTGTGACTTCCAAGATGAGCAATGATTGATCTAAGCCTACGGCAGAAGTTCTTCCCCTTTTCAATTACTGGTTTAGGGAATCATCATGTGACCCCATCCTAGCAAATGCAATAAGGGGAAGAGTTGTGGAAAACACTCTCAATGTCTCATCCCCTCTTTCTTCTTGCCTTAGGGAGTGAAGACCTGATACTTCTAATTGAGGTTCCAAGAGAAATAAAAAGGGGCCAAATACATCCTAACTAGTGAGGATGACCATGCACGAGCTGAATTGCATGGGTGAGAGTTTATCTTTCAGTGGCTGTTTTTGGAGAATTAGTGTATATGGTGCACCTCCAACTTCCTTTGTAAGGGAAAAAACACTGCTCATGTGTAGCAAGAGCTCACTGCCTAAGGCACATAGAAGCCAATACTACTACTATGGCACCAGAGTTTTGCAAAAGGAAAAATCTTTATTATGCTGTCAACCAGCAAGGAAGCCAGGAGTTGAAAAGAGTTCAGATTTGCCTCCTGGATTGGTTGGTAGCAGGGGAGTGTATAGGAAAAGAGAGGGGAGATGCTGCTTTTTGATTGGATAGTAAGAAGAAGAAATTTTAGCGTTATTTTAAGCAGGTATAAAATATCATCATGTCTTTTCATAGGTGACACGTTTCTTATAAGGGGGTACAGTTCTGTGCATGGGATTTTGAGCTTGTGATGTCAAAAGGTCACTGAACAGTGAACTGTTTTCTGCTTGTATCCATTTTTGAAAAATTGGTTTCAAATCATCCTTGAGAAGATTCTGAAGTTTTTTTCCTGAAGGATGACCTAAGAAATTTGTTACTTAAGGCACCTACACCTGTGTGTGTCCAGGCCTTTGCCAATTTCACATCTTCAGATTACCAGAAATCAAAACATCAAAACCATAGTTGGGTTTTTACACTTACATCTTGTTTTGTTTGAAGTCCTTCAAAGGGTCATGGCATAGCCAGGAGCAGACATCAAGGCATTGTCTTGGCACGTGGGTCTTCCAGCATCAGCCCTGTGCGTTCATGATCTCTAGCTAATTATATCACCTTGCCTTTCATCTAGGCCAAAATGGATTCTTCATCTATACCCCCACCTGGCTTCCAATTAGCAGGTGAGTTAGTGCTGCAGCATCAGCCCAATCTGCTTTGCTGTCATGGCCTTCAAATTCTGTTTAACCTGGTCAAGTAACACTTTGTGGAAAAACTGCATCCTACATGGGCTATAATTACAATTGCAGTTTGTATCATTGAGCAGTGATACATTGGTATCACATAACGGTTTCCTATGAAACAGACAATATGCCCAAGTACACTCATTTTAGATCTTATAAAGAAAGGCTGATAAATTGTTAGAGCAAAAGAAAGTGCCTATATTATGATTAAATAGAAAGGGTCTCCATTGTGTGAGGCAAAGGAGAATTCCTTTTTGAGAAATAGAATTTTAAAAAGGTGAATCCAAATCTAAGGTCTGAACCATTGGTGCTTCGGGAAGGCCTGGTAACTACCTAGTACAAGACTCGTGTGTATATTGAAACATTGTGAAAGAAGTGTACCTTTGCACATTCTTAAATGAAATTTCTACATGTTCAATGTCATTTTCAACATGCATGTAGCGATTTGGATAATCCATATGTATGAAAATACTGAATTTTTATGTTTGGAATTCTAGACTTATTTTCTTCATCCTGAGAGGAAGAGAGATGATGTCTACATCGCTGAGCTAATGCTCATGTGTGGTCCTCACCTAAACTGAAGGCACTGAGCACTATTATTTCCCTTTGATGGCATTATTAGAAGGCGTGGCTGGAGCACACCATCTTGGCTCGCACTTAATCATTTATGGTAAAAGGTGAGTACAGGGTGAATAGGAATTTACACAGGAGGGGATATTTCTAAGTGAGTTCATGCAACAAGCTGCTGGAAAATATTATCCAGGAAGGAAGGGCCTTGGGGCCTGGGAATTTGGTGAGATGAATCCACATCTTGAGCACAGATTCCTGCTGCCGTCATAGCTGCTGTGTGTGCTGACTCCAGCCCAGGCCCAGAGTGCTAGCCTAGCAGAATCTTGTCCCCTGTCCTCCGGAACACAAATGTCTCCAGAGAAGTTCTGCTTTTAGAAGTTGCATAGAGCTCCCAGCTCACCAGCAGGACTTTGCAAATGCCAAAGAACGACAAACAAAATTTCCTGAAGCAAACCATTTTCTCCAAACTAAGTGTGAATGTGTTTGTGTGGGAAACTTTAACAAGTTTCTAAGAACTTTGGAACTGGACAAAAAGAGCCTCAAATTGGTTTCTAGACACAAAGGACTCTTTAGAAAGCGGTTAACCTTTAAAGCAACTCCTAAAAAAGACAAAGATCATGTATACCCAATGAGACCCTTGGCATAAAAATTGCTTGTGTTTTCACTGCCCAAGAGTGTAAAGAAGCAAACAAACCAATTTACATTTCCCTTAGCAGTAGCTTGTTTGTTGTTATTTTCTTTAAGAGTATCAGGGTCGGTGGCTGCAAATGGAATTTAAATATGTAGAGTAAAGAGGCAGTGAGACTAAAATGAGATTTTGAATAACCTCTGTAATATTTATAATCTTGTGCACTCTGAATTACCATCATTTCTTATCCATCCAAACAAACTCAAATAGGTTTTTGACCCATGAGCCTTCTTTCCACTAGATACCACCAACACACACACATGCACTCACACACACACACACCACACAAAGAGCTTCAATATGAAAATAATCTAACCTATGACATTTTGATGTTCAAGAGGATGTATTTGGGGCCAGGCTCAGTGGCACATGCCTGTAATATAGGTGGCTCAGTAGGCTGAGACAGGAGGAGTGCAAGTTCAAAGTCAGCCTCAGCAAAAGCAAGGCATTAAGCATCTCAGTGAGACCCTGTCTCTAAATAAAATACAAAATAGGGCTGAGGATGTGGCTCAGTGGTCAAGTGCCCCTGAGTTCAATCCCCAGTATCAAAAAAAAAAAAAAAAAAAAAAAGAAAAGAAAAGAGGATGTATTTGGGAATCTGAAGAATCCTTCATGGTAGAAACTTTAGGTGACTTTACCACTAAAATGTGTCAAGCTCAGGCCTGCACCCAGTCATTCTGAAGTCTAACACATGGATCTGTTCAGAAGGAAGCATGAGGAGGGAAAGGATTAGTGAGTAATCACACTGAAGCAAAGCCAGGGAGGAACAGCTCTGGGGAGTAAGAGGGAATCTGCATGGGCAGGAAGGCAGGTTCCCTAGTCAATCACCCATCCCCCCCACAAAGTGGAGCTGGGAACTGTCAGGGGCCTCCAGAGCTCACACAATTAACTCCTGGAAAGAAGTCAGCACACCTGCCTCCTTGCAGTTCACATGATCTTCCAGGACATCATCTGGGCCCAGGCCTCTACTGGCCTCAGTGAATGAGGTTGTTAGTGCCTCATACTGGAGCTTCATCTTTATTTACACTTTTCATTTGGCAAAGATCTGGTACCTGCATGATCTCATATGACTTTCCCAGCAGCCCTGGAAAGAAAGCAATGTAAGTTTATAATCACTGTCCAATAGGTTAAAATCAAAAGGTAGGAAAAGGTTAGGTGATATTGTCTCAAATCAGATGGCTGGAGGGTGGCAGACCAGGAGCAAGCCAGGCCTTGTGACTTGCGGTCTGAAGCTTGCATTTCCCCTGCCACGTTCCATGGCACTGGCCACAGACCGCCAGCTATATTAAAGGCTTAAGCACATCATCTGCAGTACTCCCTCTCCACCGCACAGATGCAGAGCTATTCAAAATCTGTAAAAATTCCCTACCCACCTTTCCTTTGATGAGTTACAGGTACGTGAAGTAAAGGGTGTAGAAGGCTGTGTTTGATGGTCCCCAATCCCTCCCCTTTCTTCGTTCATCTCTTTCACGTTTAGTGTTGAACTCCCCATCCCTGGGAGGAATATAGTAATCTCTCTTCTCTCAAACTAATCATTAAAAATCTTGAAGTAAAATCTATTTTAACAATTAACAAGCATTGCAAGTGAAGCACCACTGCTGGATATTGGAGACAGAGATGTGAAAGGCAAGTTTTCTATGCCAAAGAAGGTCTCTCGTGATGGGTACAACAAAGGTGAACACAGACTGTGGTAAGTGCAAAGGTGGAGGTTGGAGAAGTCCATGCAGAGCTCTGGAGAGCTGCAAACCCGAGTCCTTCCCACTGTCCTAGCCTGGGGTCTATTTCCAGGAGGTGTGATAGTGTGAAAGTCCAGAGGGAGAACATCACTACTTTCTCCCAGGTCTAGTCAGGATCACATAGATCCTTCCTCATCCCTGTCCTCAGCCCTTTGTACTATAATTAGGCCTACAGCATGATGCTCAGAGATCTTAAAATGTGGAAAATAGTATAACTGGAATGCGATGAAAGGGAGAATATTCAGAGGTGGAAGAAAGTTTTGAGAAGACCTCATGAATATGTGCATGCATTCCTGCAGACGAGGTAAGGAAGAAGGAGAACCCAGGGCACTGGTCAGGTAGAATGCCAGGAGATTCACCACTGTGGTGTGCATGCCACCAAGAGAGGGGGACAGATGAGGATAAGCCAGCATTCAACATGATGAAATTTGCTTGTGCTTTCCTGGTGCATAGCCAAGATCCAGGTGGGTTCCCAGGGAGGAACTTTAAGAAAGGACAATTGCAAGGGCAGGCAGGGTGAAGGAAGGAAGCAAAGCTAGTCAGGCCTCAGGGGGCTGTCAGCAAAAATTATTAGAGAACTGGCAAGAAAGGTCCATAGAAGGAAATAGGGTGACTAAGGCCCATTGAAACCTGGAGCCTTGAAGGAGTGGCCACTAGCCACTGTGCTCACTGAGAGATCAGCTACTAAGACACAGATGAGAGTGGGATTCATCAAGAAAGAAATTCCTTTCTCTTTCTGCCCATTCACCTTCTGCTAGTGCTTTGCATCGAACAAACCCAACCAGGAGCCAGTCTGCAAAGGAGCCCTGATGATGAAACCCAGAGGGGTCAGCTTTAGACTCAGGGTATGACCAAAACGGGCAAGTCTGGGGGCCAAACAAAAAATCCCAGCTCCCTTGATTAGAAATACTAATGAATGACCCAAGGGAAAGAAGAAAGCTACAAATATATGATTTGACTTTGTGAAAGCAATATTAACCCTCACGTGTGAACCCCTTGCTACGTATGCTCCACCAACGCAGCACAATAATGATTGTAAATGTTGTTAAATATTAGAACGTCACCTTGTTTTGTTGAATTCACTAAATTATTCTAATATGTGACCAACATCTATAACTATTATAGCAAATGTACCTATTATGTTGTTATGCATAGCATATCTGTAGCATATATAATATTTGGTATTTTCTAAAAGCAAAGGCGTTGGCTTACAAGTTGTACAAATAAGAAGGTTGGTGAGGAATTTTGGTCCTATTAGATAAGTTATATAATCCAGAAGTTCAACAGGTTCCCCATCACCACTTGGGGAGCAGAAGTCTCTAGCTAAAATACTGGGGTACCAGTGATTCATCTTCTGGAGCACACCCAAGGGCACCATCATATCTTGGAGCCTCAAGCATGATTCCCTGGATGGACGGACACTCAAATCTGTCAAAGGCGGAAAGAGATGGGGATAGAATGTCCCCTCAGCATGACTCCCTCCCCACTCCCTGCATGCCCCATCAGCCTTCATGAAACTATAGAACAGATAGATAAGGCCCATGTCGACTTTCTAATGAACATTGCAAGGACAATTTTAGAAAGCAATAACGATATAGGAATGCCAAAGGACAACATGTTAACCTGGTCTTTCCCTGAATCTCCTTAAGGCAGCCACCTTTTAAAAATCTCTGAATCACCTAGTCCTACCCCTAAACAGTGTTCCAAGCCTGATACCACAGGCCCTGTGCTGAATTGAGGAATTGCTGCTATTACTATCCACTTTTGTGGCTTTGGGGGTTCTCTAGATTCCTGAGTTAAGGACCTGGTTCAGTGTGTTTCCTTGATTGCTTTTCAATATGCCCACAAGCCTGCTGGCCACTTACTGGTTGACCCATTAAATAAACTTACTTCCTGCCATAGTTTAGATATTAAATGTCTCCCAAAGGCCCATGGGTTAAAGGCTTGGTCCCCAGGGTGGGAGATGTAGAGCCTTTAAGAGATGGAGCCTGGTGGGAACTCTTCAAGTCACTGGGGCCAAGCCCTCAAAGAGGATTATGGGAACCCCCAGCCCTACCCCACCACTCTCTTTCGCTTCCTGGCCATGAAGTGAGTGGTTTGGCTCTAAAACATGTGTTCCTACCATGATGTGCCAACTCACCACAGGTCCAAAAGCAACAGGGTCAATGATCATGGACTGGGGCCCCCAAAACTGTGAGCCCAAACAAAACTTTTCTCTTTACAAGTTGATTATCTTGAGTATCTGTTTTAGTAACAGAAAGCTTGCTAACACACTTCCCAAGGACAAACCCTGTGAGAATAAAGTCTAGATCCATATGGAGGAGAAAAGAACAGCATTTACCCAATTAATTAGAAAGGCACCTGGCTTAACCTTTGAATCGATGGATACCAATTATCATGATGAGCAGCTTTTATTTGTTTTCCCCTGTTCTGTGAAAGCTTCCTGGCCACATCTCAAGAAAACCCCACACTGGGTTTTGATGGTTGCTCTGGGTATTTCAAGAAGAACTTCTGGCTTCATTTAAGTCTAGCAGTCCCCTCCCCATGAGAAGAGGACAGTCATCTTCTAGGAGGGGCAGATGAACTGTTAGCCTGAGATGCAGGCTTGGATTCAGGGACTGACTCCATAATTAACAGGCCTCGTGCCAAATGAAAATGAAAGTTCCCTTTTTCAAAAATTATTAAGAATTTCAAAATGTCAATAGCAAAACATTAAAACAAGGTTGGGACCTTTCTGACATGGAGCCCTGTGTTCATGTTTCATACTCCTGAAACCAGCCCAGCTTAAAGTCCCCAAGGAGTGTATATCCCACGGCATGCAAAGAACATCACCCTACCAACAAGTATTTTGCAAGTAACTGGCCTGAACTGATGAGGATGCTGGAAATCCAGTCATGCTAGTAACACAGAGCAATGCTAACCCAGGCATTGGGCTAGAACATGTTGCCTTCAAAGACATCAGGAGAACTACAAAGTGCTCAGACTAACAGCCTCTGAGAACTTTCCCTGGCTTTCCAAACCCCAGTTTTGCCACAGCCCAACTTGGTTCCAACTGTGTTAGATGCCCAGATGCAGTATCCTCTCAGCCACCCATCTGTTCTCACTGTTTCTTACCCAAGAGAGATGCATCCTGCCCTAGTGCTTATGGCATAGTAGCCTCATGACCTGGGCAGGAGGCTCTGGTTCTTTATGATCAGTTTCTTGGCTAGTCTGCAAGACACAAGGAATTCACATGCCTCACCTTCTAACCCTTTGGTTTTTGAGTTCTACCGAGTTCTTCCTGGCTGCATATGCTAAGCACATAAAAGGTACTCAATAATGCTTGTGAAGGGACTGAGTGGCCTTTATCTGTTGGATTAGGCAGCCTGTTGGTGCAGATGGACACTGGGATCCTTTGTTGGGCTGCACTTCAGTGTCATGGCACATTCAAGTGGTCTGTGGCCTCCAAGGAGTTTCACATTTTAATTACTTGGATTAAACACTGGCAAAGGCAATGGGGCAATGATTTAGCTTTTGCTTTCATATTGTAAATGGAATGCTTGGGTTATTGTATCTATAACTCTTTATGTACTGTGAGCTTTATGTACCAGAATTGTGGCTCCTTTTTGCTTCTGGAAATGAAAAGTATGAACGAAGTAAATTTCTTTTTAATGACAGCTCTTTTTTCAAGAGCCAAATACTGCTATCAGAAAGCTATTTTCAAAACCTAATTTTGGCTGCACTCCTCTTCCCTTTATAAATAAGATTCTCTGTCTTTAAAAACTTGACTTTCAGTCTGTGAGACATGGTAATTCTGCTACAAAGTTTTTTTTTCTTGACCTGAAATCCTATTTTTTCCACTTTGCAGCATCCTCACAAGTAAGTCGCTGGTTTCTTATTAGTCTTAAGAAGTCTCCTTGAGGAAGCTGTGCAAGCCCTACCTCTAGGGACTCCAGTGGAAATTGATTTAATTGTCACAAGCTTTTTACACTAAATACCTGAAAACTTTGGAGAATAAAGGAGAAAACCCTTTTAAGTCATTTTAAGTCAGCAGCTCTATGCTACTGAAAAGCGTAAAAAGAAAATAATATTTTTTAAAAATTTGATAGCCTGTCCGTCCTAATGGTTTTCTTTTTAAAGGTCACAAAATATCCTGTGGGATTCTTCTTTTCACCAGAGCTTTTTATCCAGCTTTAAATGTGTTCTAGATTAATGGCCAGAAGGCAAATGGGATACATAACAGAAACATAGCTATCAGGAGTTGTGGCAGGGTTTTGTCCAGGCCAGCCGGGTTATTTGTGGCATGTCCAATTCTTGTTGCCACCTGGAAGTTGCGAGGGCTTTTGATACTCTTTTCCACTATTTTATTTCTGAAGATCTGGAAAAACACATTAAATGTGGTCACCCCCTCAAGCCTCCTTTTACGCTTAAACAAAACATCCACCAACTTTGCTGAAAGAACCTTTTGTAAGCCATGTCAACTTTTCCCAAACATCAGGAAAAAGGGCTCAATCTGCAAGATGACTTTATTTACTGGGTGATGACTCTAAAAGGCCCAAATCTGTAGTCCCAGGCAGTCCACCAATACCACTCCAGGACAGAGAGGCCATTTAGTGGAAATGTGGAGCACGAACAATTTCAGGATTAGACATCAAAACATTTGCATTGATGCTTCTTGATTGCCAATTACAGCTGCTTGTACAACTCAGTTACCCAAAGCATTGTGGTATGCCTTGATGAATAAACACTTATGACTAATTGGAAAATGTATTTCTAGAGTACCATGTTGCAGCCCTACATGGCTCCTTTATTACAGCTTCCTGGCATCCTGCCCATCAAGCAGAGACCGCTTGCCTTTGAATGAGGCTCAGATGTGATGGGCTCCCTCTTTCTTTCCTCCACCCGCTTCAACTCCACAGCTGATTATTCAACCATTTTCTCTACCCTTCGCTGCCTTCTGTTCTTTTTTTGTTTCTTACCATTCAAAAATTCTGGCTGTGAGAAGCTCTACAATTACTAGTTTGCTGAAAATATGCCTTCAAAGCTCTCTTTGCATCCAGTTATAAAATTGTTTCTCTTTAGCACAGTGAGGACTGTAGTAGGGGGAAGATGGCAAGGTAATTTCAAACAGTTTGCTTGTTTGTTTACATGAAGATGAAAATTTAATCAAATTAAAGTTAATGCTAAATATAAGCAAGTGTGTATGCACGTGCAAACATGACATAAAAAAGGTATGTCAAAGTTAATGAGGAATTCTAGATACTGAAATTAAAATTATTTTCTTCTGTATTTATCCATTTTTTAATCTTGGTCATTACTTGTATTATTATAAAATTACATGTAAAACTATGTAAACATGTAACACAGTTTTCTTTACATAGGATACTTTTTCCTAAACAGATTATCTTGGAAATCAGTTTATTATTGTTGTTGTTGTCATTTTGCCGATTAAGAGAAGTAGTTGGAAGAGACATCCAGAGAAAGTATATTCTCACTTACATTTGTGGAAGTATCTGCCAATTTGCTTTAGAGATTTTACAGGGGTTTGTCTATTTCACTCTCATTTTGTGGGGTGCAGATCAAGATAAAGTGTGGACTGGTTACCTCTCACTTTCCTCTCTAATAATAGAGGCCAAGAGGGCTTCAGGAGAATGGAATTTTTCCGGTGATGGTTACATCTGAAACCCAAGATGTGACACTATGTTGTGAGGATTCACCATTTAATTATGGGGAGGTTTGCGGTTGCCGTTTTTTGTCTTTAGAAAAAGAAAATGATAACAACATGAGAAATAACGGCTTGAAAATAAAGGAAATCAAAAGTTCAGAGAAGATTCTGAATTTTTAAAACATCTCTTCTATTTTTGAAGGTTACAGGGAAGGAAAACCCAATACAGAATGATAACATATTGACAAACTTATAACAAAGTTTGCCAAAGCACACTTTTTCATATTCAAAGAGAAAAGCAAGTGTATGATAGATTCAGGCACCAAAAGGACTAATTTCACGAAACTCTGAAAGTCAATGCTACTCGAAAACCAGACTTATGAATTGGAATCCTTCGTTTACTTGGGAACTGTGAGGTTTCAACAGGCAGAGGGAATGCTGCATGGGTAAAACTACTATCAAAGTTCAACTTATCAAAAAGGAACATGTAACTATGCTGGGCAAAAACTTCTTCTAAAGGGAATTAACATTTTATTCTGGGTCTGAATCATTTATATTTTATAAGCTATCACAAAAATCTTTGCCAAGTTTCACTATGGCATTGAATGCTTAGAAACAATACGTATATTTGTTGCTGAAAAAAATAGGTAAAAGTGAAGCCTTTTCCTCCAGAGGAGTAATGCTAAATCTCAACCAATGGGAAGTGTTGTCATTTCAAGCAATTTTCTATTATCTACTTCCTATCATTTCCTGGGGTTTCTGAAATGGCCCTAAGTTGTGCCAGATATAACAAGTACGTCTAGGAAGTAGGTGGAGATCCAGTCCATATCATAAACCAGTGCAGCTCAGTCCAACTTACTGAATGCTAAATATATTTAGAGCACTTGGATGGAGTGCTATAGAAAATTGAAGAAAGGGCAGAATACTGTCCCTTCCCTCAAAATGGTAAAGGTATTAGATAGTTTATACTATAACATGAGTTAAAGGGCTGTTAATTACATTAGAAAATAATCTAAAGCAAGTACAACAATAATCTTCCTTCATGGGAAAAAGAGTTATCATGATAGAAGATGAACATTTTTGAAATGTCCCTGGGAGCAGGGGGAAGAGATAAGCTTTACTGTATAGCTCTGCCTGTGCTCCAGGCTGCAGTAAGGACTTCCCATGAGCACTTTCACTGATTCCTGGTAATTAACCCTTAGATGAGGGGCTTCTTGCTGTTGTACTCTACAGACAGAAAGCTGAGACTCAGGAGTATGATGGAGATGTTTGAGGAAAAACAAAAAGAACAGATTTTCATGATTCTCATTCCTCCTCCCTACCTTTTCCAGGTGTCCAGGCCCTCAGGCATTGCAGATCATGGGGAGTGAGAAGGAAAAGTCACTGTACATAATTAAGAGCTCAGTCCAAAACGAAAGAGTAGAGAAGACTGGAGGGTCTATGTGGCCTGAGACAAAGGAAGAGTCCCAAGGAATTTGCTGGGGGGAAGGAAACCTGACCATAGGAATAATGAAATGGAAGGTTCAGAGCTTTGTTAGTCATTCAGAACGTATTCACCCAGCTAACCACTGAAGAGATTGCATGGGAAAGATTTCTGTGTTTCAATAGCTTTTGTTGCTGGAATGATATTTCTGGGATCAGGGCACCGCATGGAGCTAGGGTGAGAAGGTGTGAGAACCCCCCAATTCCCATCATTTGACAATAAGTGGCAGGAGGCTTCAAACCTTTACAATAAGAGCAAGCTTTCTGAAGGCTCTCATAGGGAGAGGCTTGGATTGTGGACTTCAGTGGCGGTGGGGTATCCAAGAGTCTCCCTCCTGATCTGGAACCTCTGTTTGGGATGATACAACAACATTCCCCAGAGCAGACCAAATGGCAAGAAGACGGCATGTACTCTTCCAGCACAAAAGATGGGGTTAAAGCTGTGGCAAGGCAATTTCAGGAAGTAGACAAAAATATTTCAATCATTCACAATGACAGAGATGTCCCTGTCGTGTCAGGATGTGAGAAGTGATGCTACTCTTCCACAGTAATGGGCCTCACATTTTCAAGAATTCATTTAACAATATTAGGTTGGAAATCCATTTAGTTTTGAGTCAGTGGGACCACAGAGATACAATTACAAATATCAGTTCTCATTATGGTATTTGCAGATTTAAGTGGCATATTTACATCCTGTCTGTGTGGGAACAGCGTCAGCAAATTGGATTGGAGCGCTGAGCAATGGAGGACCTTGCTGTGGATTTTAATGGTGGGGAATGGGCGTCAGAGCCCAGCATCTCTCCTCGGCCCTATATTCCTGCTGCTTTCCTTTAGCTGTTATTCTTGACAGCAAAGAATGCTGACAGTCACACTGAATTCCCTAAACTCTGATTTTCTATCAGACCAAAAGATGACAAATGAGGTTTTCACTCCTGTTGATGAGCACATCACGAAAATGACATAATGGTGTAATTTTTCGCCCCAAGACAAGGGAAAAAAAATGTATTGGAAATCACTGTGTTCGTGTTTTTGTTCCCTTTCCACCTTCATCTGACCATAGTTGTCACTCAGAAACTCTAAAGAGAAGCAGAAACGGATGCTGTTGTTGACTGGCTGCCTTGGTATGTGTCTATGACAAGGTCATACTCGTCACAGTGGCTGGGACACACTTTTCTTATTGAGAGGGGTTATCCTAGGAACATTTTACAGGCTGTTAACTGACATCTCTGGAATTGGATGTGACACCCCAAATGACATTTCCTGGGGAGAAAGCTTGACAGACACCCATCTAGAGAAATGACTATTTTCATTTATGCACTACCTGAAACAACACTTGAGCCACATACACAATCAAGTTCTCTTCAGTCTTTGTAATATTGCTCTTGACCCACTGTTGGACAGTGACCCCAAATTAGCCTGTTAAGTTAATAAAGTTGAAGGTGGGCATCAATGTGAACAGTTGTGTTGGGGCTTTATTTTTTAAATTAAATATTATAAAAGATCATCCAGGGTCACACACTGAAGCCCTGCTCAGCCTAGATCCACAATTCAGGTGTAGCTTGAAGGAATCACTGAGCAGGAAGATTCTAGCTTTCATCTCCAAGGGTGAAGCAGGATTGACAGAGAGCTACCCGCCTGTGGTCTAATGTTAAAATGATGGCAGATCAATGATATGATTGCAGTCTTTTCCAAGTTCAATCACAAATTTTGCTGTCAGGAATTCTTGGCAGACTTTTTATCTTAAACAAGATTCTAAAGTCAGCAGGAGAGGCCAAAAGTGCTCATTATCAAAATCACCATTTAAACATGGGCAGATTCCCATCTCGCACTGGGACAGGTCACCAGACTAAATGTGTTAATGGCCTCCTTGTATCCACATCCTTTGGAAGTGCCCTCCCTCGCTGACATGAGGCTAGGCCTTGTAACTTGCTTTGGCCAATAGAACAATAGCAACCTTCACACAAACAGAGATTGAAAAACCCCTGTCATCACCATAAGAATATGACCAGGCTAGCCTGCTGGAGGAATGTGAGGGACATATGGAGGAGAGCCAGGCTGCCCAGCCAACAGCCAGCACATTTGCAGCTGAGTTCAAAACACTGAGTCCCCAGCTGACTGCCATAAGAGGCTGACCACGCCATGCCCAGTCCTGAGCCTAAATTTCCAGCTACAGATACATGAGCTTATCTTTTCATAGCTTCAGGCTGTGTGGTTGTTACTCAGAATTTTTGTGGCCATGGATCTTTGATGTTTCCCCACACCTCAGTGATTTTTATTTTTTGTGGGTTTTTTCTTTTTCTTTTTCTTTTCTTTTCTTTTTTCTTTTTTTTTTTTTTGGCACAAGGGGCAACAAAAAATGGTTTTTTTGGGGGGGAATGATTCACATAGAATAGTACAAATTTATAGCAAAAAGAGCTTTTAGAAACTCTGTACAGTAGCAGTTTTCAAATCTTTTAAAGCAGGACTTTTATAGCAGGAAATCATATCCAGACCCCCACTATATAAAATGGAGTCAAGATGGTTCATGGAGCCTCGCTCCTACTTCCTTTCTGCTAAATGACCCAGAGGCACCTACTCAGCACTCTAGAGCACTGTGGGCATAGTAGGAAAACCACTTCCTGTTTTACAGACAAGGGGACCAAGATCCTAAAGGGTTTAAGCAAATTGCCTAAGGTCATGTGGCAAATCAGTGGTGCAACCAGGACTAGAAACTAGGCTTCCATAAGGGACATTAGAATTATCAGAGGTACAAAATAACTCCCAGCATCAATATTTCCTAGTGACCCTGCAGTAAATATAGAATACTACCTCCCGAAGACTATACACTCAGATTCACTGGTGGGCCACAGGACACCTATTCTGGATACTATTTGGAAACAGGCAATAAACAAACAAGAAAAACCACCTGATTCTTATGGGAAAAGATCTCAAGGTATATAAACCATTAATAGCTGCACTAATTCCAATATTATATTCCTAGTCTCACAAATTTCCGTTTCCTTTGGCTATAACTCTCTGGTCAGTTTCTCAACCAAATCCTTCCCCCTCATTTTTTCTGACTTGTACACTTTCTCCATGAATCCTTACACAAGTTCTCTCACTGTTGTTCAGTTTCCCCAGAGTCATCTTTTTTTCTTATTATGCTGCCTTCTTGGTCACCTTGCTTCTGGTACAGTTGCAGTCCTACTTCGCTGGTCCTCCTCTTAGGACAAATATTAGCATATCTAAAAATCCATGTTTAAAACTTCAATGCTTTTTCTATAGAAAAAGATGTTATAAAAGATGTTATGTTAATCGTCTTTGATCATTCTTTTTTTTTCCTTTAGGAATCTTTTTAAATGAATTCAAATCAGTTATTCATTTACAAAATTTATTTTTTTAATGTCATTCCCATATCACACATCACCTCCCAGAGCATCTTACACTTCTAGAATTGCAAGCCACATGACCTGCAGAAATCACTTTTTCTTACTGTCTTGGCTATCAATTAAAAAAAATCAAAATAGGGGATACTGTCACTTTGATGATAATTTTCATGAATGGTAGAATTTTCTAGAATAATCTTTAGGGTATTTTTTTCTGTTTAATAAAGCATAAAATCACAAGAAAAATGATTCGCAATTAAGTGAAAATTCTTTGGAGGCAAAAGTTTAAAATTCTGTAGGAGAGATCCTCAGAAAAAGGAGTTGAGGTCTTTTCTCAGTCCCATCTCCAAGTTATTACAATATATTGAGAGAGAACTTTTAGAAATGTCTGTGCAGAATATATATCCCAGGAGTTCTGAAGAAACTTGAATGAATAAATGGTTTAGATGAAAATTAAGATCATGTGCAAACCCGGTCTACATTCTTCTCTGTTGGAACACTGTCATTTCTTTCTTGCCTTTAGGATGAACAAAGATGTCATTTGCTCTGTTCGTAGGTGTTTGCTTTTTCATTTCTATTTTTATCTCATTTCTATTCATCAAGAAGAGTCCCTATGACTATTGTGTTCTAGTTTCCCACAATTTTAACACAGATCATGTTTGCTACTCAGTAAATGCCTATGATCAACAATTACATAGATATGCCCAACTAAAATAATCAGGATAATTTCTCGAGAAGTACAAAACCAATTTTACATCATCTCTGACAGCCTAATTTTGAAGTCACCTTCCCAACCCCTACATGTGTGTTTTGGAGTGGGTGCAACGTGTAGGAGGCCATTTAGACCTGAAAGCAGATCTGCTATAAAAATCCAACTTTTCTTCTGCATTTAAAAAGGCTAAGAACCTGCCATTGCATCTGAAGACAGTTATTGCTGTCTTGCTTTATCATTATTCATCATCACAATGCATCATCCTTTGCCTATCCTTGCTTTTATGACCAAGAGAGACACACAAATAGGTGGGAACACCTCCACTTCCCCCTGAATACAGAAGAATGAGTCATATTTAGATATCTACCATCACCCCCACATGTCACTTTCTGGAACCTCTAAATGCTGAATTTTCTCAGTAATGTACTAACTAGAAGTTTACTTTTTTAAAAGGAAAAGAATTAAGGTAATTGTGTAGCAAAACTTCCAGATTGTTGTCCAAAATTTGGTTAAGAAATATGAAAAAGAATATAAATACATGGTGTTAATATTAAAGTATATGGTTGCCTTTAATGATGTCAATGTGTAACTTTTGAGGCAAACTTTACTGGGTTTGAAGAAAACATGTTCACCAAAATTCATAGGCTTTTTTTTTCTTTTATTTCCCACTCTACCATGTTGGAGCATTTACTTTTTTGACACTATAAAATGCTAAGTGAAGTCCTCAGAGAACATAATTACAGAGACTCTAACAGACTGAAATGCTTCCAGCAAACTCAACCTGGCCCACCCTCCTCCCTCTCCGGAAGACATCAGGAACCACTGAAGTGTCAAAGGTAACACTGTGGCCCTCTTTCTGCTCCCTCTCAAATCAGATCAAACACTCAGACTTAGACAGTAATTTTAGATACACTTTCAATTCCTAAACTGTATCAACATATACCTAGTGATTCTCAACTTTCCTGAATCAAGGGAGAAAGATTTTAACATAAGCCATAATTCATTGAGTTGCTGATTAAAGTAACACTGAAACCTTCTCTAAATAAATATTTTTGAATAAGTGAACGAATAAATGCATTTCTAGGAAAATATAATCAGAGAGTATAAATTATTCCTGATTTTAAGCATTATGTACCTGAAAGCAAGGTGGTGGGGCAAGGGGCAGAATATTGCTACTGAGGCAAGGGTGGGAAAGGCCCCCAGCAGGGAAGGGGTGGAGCTAGATGAGTTGCAGTTTGGTATGAAATCAGGTTTGTTGTGATGTTATGTTTTTGTTCTTGTTATTGTTTTTGTTTTGTTGGTTTTGCTTTGAATGGGACAAGGACAAACAGAAGCACTTTCACAAGACATTTTTGTCCAGTTAGTACACCCAAGCCATGATGCTTTGTATGATTTATAAGGAGTTAATCTCATTTTTAATATGGGCACTTTATTATAAAAGAGCTTTGCTCCCAGGGGATTCGTTAATTGAGATGTCACTGTATTCCCGATGGTTGTGAATCTTCCTCCTTGGAGGATAGATATGACCTTTTGGAGCTAGCCAAAAGTCGTTTAGAACCAAGCAGGGTGGGAAAGCGGGAGATCCAGCTGGGTAATAGAGTCTAAGGACAAAACAAAGAGAGATCATAAAACAAGAAGAGTGATTCTTGTGTACAGCCCATAAATGGAGGCTGGAAGCAACTTGAGAGGACTCCGACATGTTTGAACAACATCTTTGGAATAAATATATCACCTTCCAAGGTGACTCCTGGAAAAAAGACCATTAATTTGCATGGCTGTAGATATATTTATGTTAAGATAAAAATCAGTCTCGTGAAATTTAACATATATCTAATACTCTCCATATTTTTTAGGTACATTGTATTTTCCAGACAACAACTTAATCTTTTAATTACATTTATAAAGATCTACTTTGTACCACCTATTGTGTACCAAGTACTATGCTGAACACATCCTAAACTTCTAGACAGCAAGTATGTAAATATAGTTAATTTACATGCAAATTAATTTTGGTCATGCCTTTTTTTTTTCTTGTGGGTAAAGTGGCTAAGGCCAATGATAATGACACAAATAATATTCTTTATCTCATTCAGTAGGAATTCTAGACCACTTCACTTTCCTCCCAGAGAGTTGGGTAGCAGTATCTAAAAAGATATTTCATTTGTTTCCCCTGAAGGGAACAAAAAGTTTTGGTGAATAACATTCTCCAAAATGATGTAGTTACCATATTCAGATTCAGAAAATAAAAATACTAGACATCCACTTAGACTTGAATTTTAGATCAATAATGAAAAACTTTTCATTATAAATATATGTATGACCAGTGACATAGGGTGGGGGGAATGTGTTCTGAAAAATTATTTCTGGTTCATCTGTGACTCAAATGTAAAAGGTTGTCCTGTTTTTCATGCAAATGTGTTGCAAAGGGAACTAAAAAGGGATGATGGGGAGAGTCAGGGAGAGAAGCCCTGGTTTCCTTGGCAGGGAGTTGCAGGGTCTCCAGCATCCTCATCCAGGTGTATCTGGGTGCCCAAGGGAAAGAAGACAGAGCTTGTGCAGGTGTTGTTTCTGGGAGTTAGGGGGCTGGAGGGTTGAGTGAGGGGTTTAGGGAAAGAGATGCTCCAGAGACCTGGGGTGTGGGGTGTTGTGTGGGTGAACAAATTGCAAAGGAGAAGAAAGGGGATTTTTCCATGTATGTCTGTAGTTTATGAATCGGATCGCCTTTAATGTTCCTTGAGAGAGCAAGTAAAGATTAAAATTGCTTTTTAAATTACTTTCAGTTAACTGGATTGTGTTTCGTTCAGTGATACTGCACTAAGATGAAGTCATAAATCCTTTGGGATTTATTTGGGTTGCAAACAGTGTAATTTTTCCTGTTTTCCTCCTCTCCCGTTCCCTATGGTAGAATAGGCTGCTGAGTTGCCACCCACGAGGCCACTGCCAGGAAGCTACTGGGCAGCTGCTGAGACCAGATGTATGACCCCTCCACCTCCCCCAAGTCCTACAGAGGCTCATCTCTCCGGCTCAGTTCTGTCATGGTCCATACGTCATCAAGAGAGCTGGGCTTTCAATATCTAAGGGATTATTAATGAAATACTGTGTGTGTGTGTGTGTGTGTGCGTGCATATGTAGTTATGTTGCCTACTTTTAATAAGGATTTGAAGTAGCAATATTCTATAAGACTGAAATAATTAAAATAAGAAGTAAGAGACAAAAGGGGAGGAAGCCATGTCTGGGTGTTCAGAGCCCTTTAAATCACATACACAAAAAAAGACTCTCCCACTGTTTGGGGGGCCTCCTGATGGTCATTAACCAATGGCTTTCTTTGGAACTGACTCACCCGCTTTTGCTTAAAGATAGTCTTTGACTTACTTGTACATTATATTGTGTTTTCAGGCGTATTACTTTCTGTGCATTTCACAGAGGTACCTACTAGATTATTCAGGTGATTGAATCTATCATTTTTATTCCTACTTCATTTGCATAGATTTGTATTTTGTCCTGTTTCCACCCCTTATGTCAGCTGCACCAATTTCTTAGAAGTAATATCTGTCTTGTACCACAGTGAAAGTTCATTTTTAAAGGGTAATGATGACTTTAGGAAAAATTCTTTGATTGCCAGCCCTGTGAGGAAAAAGAGAAAGAGAAAGAAAAAAAAAAAAGTTCTTGTGTTTTTCTGAGAGTACAGAGGTACTATTATTTTCCAGTGGTTTTACTCTTTCAGTTTTCTTTCCCCATTGACTTTTTTCCCTTTTTCCTTCTAAGAAATGTGTGTTTGACATTTACTGAAATTCTAGATATGAAACCAGAAATGCCAAATGCTCTTCTTGCCATTCAATAAACCTCTCACTTTTGCCTTAAAAGTTAACAGGAAACAATTATTGTGACAGAGTAATTTGCAACCACGATAGGACTTTGCGAATTGGCAAAGAATTTTTGTCACCACCAATAGGTGCTTAGGAAAGAGGCTATTTTAGTTTCTAAATTCACACCTTCTTTGTAAACTCAATTTTCAGTGGGAGAAAGTGATTCTTTCACTAGTTTAGCTTCTTAGAGCACTCCTAAACTGCATCTCTTTTTCTCTGTTAGGAGCCAACATTCCAGGGAGAAGAAGCAGGTAGCCACCCACTCACTCTGTGTGAATTGAGAGGTGCCCAAGAGGCAGATTTCTTCTGCAATATCTCTGCTGCAAGCTGCATTCCTTTAAAAAAAGGAACCCTCACCCATAAAAACGCTTTAACATCTTATTTATCCTTGTGTCCCAAGAAGAGACATTTAACAGTGTTGTTTGCCCAAACTAAGAACTCACTGAATATAGAACCGATTATGGAACCGAATTGAGTTACCTGGAGGCAAATTACAACTGAATGAGTAAGGAAACAGCTATGCCTCTACCTGAGAACTAGGGCTTGGAAGGTTTCTAGAGATTACCCTTGGTTCTCTCATTCTCACAGCCTGTATAAACTACCATCAGTGAATGAAGGGAACATTTAAAAGGCTCATCCAATTTATGGATGACACAAAGAAATGAGGAATATGGAAAATGACTATATCAGGATTTTAAATGTTTTTGACAGGCAAGAGCAATAATGAGCTGACTAAACTGATCAGATTTAACTGGGATAAATATAAGATCTTGTGATTGGCTCAAAACTCTAACCATGTACAGGTGAGAGGAGAAACGGAGCTTAGTGGCCTTTGATGGTTAGTTAACAGGAATTTCAATTTCTAGATTCTTCCCTATATTAAAGGATGATCTGGGAACAACAGCCAAGAGAAAAAAAAAAAAGACAAAAGTCACTAGCTGGCAAAGGGGCCAGAGCACAGTTAAAAGAACAAAGAAAACGCAGTATGGCATCTGGGAATGGCTAATATGGTGTTTGGCCTTCTCTTAACTGGATTCTCTAGGAGGTAAAGCCAAGGGCAAGAATTGAAGTAGAAAAGATCAGGGACTTGGAAATAAAGGAAAAGGGGTGAAAGGTAAAGAAAGATGTAAACCAACACCACGTGACTCTTTCCTGTGCTGGCTGGGCCTCACAAGTTACTAAGAAGCACAAGCAGACATATGGGCTTGGCCAACAAGACTTCTCTGGAAACAACACAAAAAGAGAGAAAGATAGGGAGTGTGTCCAGCTCCTTCCTTTCTCCTGTTTTCTATTGGGCAAGATCCAAGGAAAAGTCCCTCCTTACTTTCAGGTTGCGTTACTCAGTCCCTTGGTGGCCACTCAAGAGACCAGATGCATCCTAGTGACTCTTCCTTCAAGATCAGAAGTAGTAGTTCTTCTAATTAGCTCCAAGAGGGAACATCTCCACGTGGTTGGGTGCTGACCAAGAAAGAGAAAGATGGAAGCCATCCAAGGAGCTGAAATTCACAAGGTGTTGATCCAACCCTTTCATCTGATTTCCAACGTGTAGAAAATGGGCAGACAGAGCAACAGCAAAAAAAAAAAAAAAAAGTCAACAAGGTGGCCTTCAAAAGGAGCTCTAGCCATCGTAAGCTACACCGATATAGTGGCAATTCTGTCACAGGCAAAGAATGTGGAAGACCCTGTGTTATTTAGTCACTAACAATGCAGCACTTAGAGCCTGTGTTCTCTTCAAAGCCCATAAAAATGTTTTAAGGCCTCGAAAGATTTACTGTTTCCAAAATAGAAAACTGATAAATTGAAATTAATAAATGTTTAATTAAACATCTACAAAATGCAACACGATGTCAACTTCATTATTTGTTATATTCGGTGTTCATAAAATTTCATTACACTTGAAAACAATTTGTAGGTTAGATTTTCTCATTTTGTAAGAATTCCTGAGCATGCATGATGCTTGCCAAGAAATCATTGCCAATCATAAATTAAATGGGTTACTCTCAGATAAAAACTTTTTTTTTAAAGCAAATGATTTTTTTAAAATCCTTTCAAAAAATTTATGGTGGAAAATGCATTTCATGTGAGCTAACAATGTACTTTACTATGTTTTATATGATGTACTGAAGTGTCCAAAGAGAATGATTACTGCCAAGAGTTATATGCTGTCATATGAGGAAGAAGATGGTATTCTCTACTGTGGGCAAGGCAGGTAGTAAGCATTGCCTCCAAGTCCAAATGCTGTCTCTTTAAAAGGAATACACTGCACAGGAGCTTTTGGAGTCTAGATTTTGTTCAGTTGCCTGCACCCCCTCCCCCAACCCCATCACCACTGCTTTATTCCTGTGAACAACAGTTCCTCATGGCTATACAGGATTAATAACTCCTATCTTGCAGGGTAGTCAAGAATAGGATCTAGCCCAGGATCTAATACATACTGGTTTCTCAATAACTCTCATTAGTGAAAGGTTTTCATTGTAAGTCTAGAGGAGGAGAATCAGATTGCAGAGGCTTCTGTGTTTAAGGACAAGTGAAGAGATCACAGGGATATTGTGTTGAAGAGGAGACATGAACATAGATGAACTGAAGACTCCTTAGGTGATGAGACAGGCCTAGTCAACGCTGGATATGACACATGCCATACATTGCAAATGGAAGAGATTAATAAATAAATCCATAAATAAAAGATAACTAGATTTTAATGCTTAATAGGCTCTAGGTAAAAGAGAGGTTCTAGAGGGAAGAACCAGAACCAAAGTTTCAAAGTCAATGAGGAGCAGTGAGAAACAGATGTCTCTGCACTTTATGGTGACAACGTTATCGCAATTAGAACTAGCCAAAACTGGAATGGGCTTCGTTGGAGAAGAACACATTTTCGATAAATAGAGATGTAAAAGAGAGATCAGAAGGCCAGATTGAGGGCTACTCAGATGACATCTAAGACTGTTCCAGCAACTTCTTCCTTTACCACTTCAGCTACTATCAAACAGCCAGATGTCAACAGGTTCTCAACTGTAGTTCCCAACCTTACCATGCTAGCACCAAACAATCAGATGAGACCAGTTCTCTGGTATGGGCCCAAAGGAAGAAACCTACCAGCCTACTATAGAACTGCCACCCTAATGGACACGGGTCACTGGGAAGAGGAAATGGGTGGGTTTGTCTCAACGGGTCCATTGAGAAGTTATTCCTGCTTGTCTTGGCTGCTTTCTGCTCAGTTACGAATATGAGTCTCACAGAAACCATAAGCACTTAATAAAATATGTTAGGCAAGAGAAACTGCCCAAACTCTCTGCATTAGGGCCAGGAATTCTTGGATTAAATACAATTCAATCTAAATGCTGACTTAATTGAGTAGTGACGTATAAAAATCTTTTTGAACCATGGTTAATATGAGTTGTGAAAAAAAAAAGCACAGTTAAGATGAGGTGTTCTCTCTGTTATGATGCTTGAAGTCTGCTTTATTGGGGAGATGTTGGAAGTGCCTTGGCCTTATTTCTCTTGGAGATGTAAAATTGCTGCTTAGTTGTTCAGTTCCACTTAATGTCTGTGGCCACCCAGGGTCTCTTTTTGATGGGTTTTTGTTTGCTGTTGACAACTTCTTACTTATTTCTATAAAGGCAGAGCCTCCCTGGATAAGTAGGACACCAAGGCACAATGAGTGTGTCCTGGAAAAAGACAATGGTTAACCAAAAAGGGGTCATGCCGAGATGGAAGTATTACATGATATGTCTTCACTTGAACGTTTTCAAGTTTCTTTCTTTTTTTAATCAGTGTATTATAATGACATTTAACAGTGAGATTGATTGTTACATATGTATTCCTTTTGTTTCTCAGCTGTGCCCACTCTTTCTTTCCCTCTGTCCTCAAGAATGTGTCTCAGATTTTGACTTGTAAAACAGGACTGGGGCCTTCTCATTTGAGACTATGGGAGACCTCTAATCGGTTTATATTTTACGAAAGAACACTTACGTTGAATTGTGAACATGTTCCTTTTTTATCTTTGGCCCAACTGGCCCTCTGCTGGGCAACAACCAGGCACATAGATGCAACCCACAATGTCTTTATTTTCCTCTTTGCATCAGTAAAACCCGAGCTCTGTGCTAATATGAAGCTGTGTCACCTAGGTTAGCACAAAATCCAGGGGATCTGGGTTTAGGTCTTAAATCCATATTCTTAAATCGATATCATTGACTGATATTGGATAAAAAGGATAATTTTACCTTTATGGGTCTTAAGTCCTAATTTGCAAAACTGAAATAAAAATTCCAGTTGTTAATATTTCACAATGAGGTGAAGAGAATGGGCATGAAAATGTGCTGCAATAAAGCCCCATCTTCAACCTTAATAAAACCTTTTCACAGAACATCTGCCCTAAATGTAGTTAGGTGGCTGCACAGATAAATACCTGGGATTGTTTTCCCAGCAGGGGAGGGGTTCTGTGCGGTCGTCATCTTCACTCTCTCACCTGGCGTCCCCCAGGACAGGGCTGTCTAGGTTGGGGTCTGGTCCAAGTCTAGGAAACAGTCTTTTTTTTCCATTGTGCAAAGTTAATTGGCCCTTGTGGAAATTGGACCTATGCCCTTGGACTAATTAACACTATTGCCTATTAGCTCCAGCTGAACTAACTTCCTCAAACTTATACTCATTTTATTTAGTAGATGGCAATTTGCATTTTAAAAAGGTAGCCTCTGGCCACTAAATATTCTTCAAATTCCATACACACTCAAGGCAATACAGATTTGACACGACACTCTGGCTTCTGAGGTGTTAGGCTATTTAATACTTGATAATTTGTGAGTGTAACATAGGTGGGGCTGGAGTAAGTAACTATGGGTGTAGCCCTGCCTCTGCCACCAACTAAATGACATTCCTGGATTAAGTGATTAGCCTTAAAAGACCTGTTTCCTCTTTTTCAAAGTGGGAGCATTGACTAAATGATCTCTAATGCTCGTTTTTAGGTTTAAAATTCTATGATCTTTACAATCACATGCTTTGGGAACATGCAGCTTCATTAATAAATGGCAGTATTCACTGCCAGTAGGAGAGACAGACTCGGTTAATAAGTGGGCCTCCTCCTCATGCCCCATGCACATAATTCTTAATGAAAGTTAATGGGAATTAGAAACATCACTAGCAAAACAATCGATGCTCAAACCTTTAACCTGGGACCTCCTGCTCCGTCATTTGGCTGCCTGTATCTGGACATCATTTCATAACTCAGGAGACCTGAATGAACCCTGAGCAAAATGGGCTGAGAGGAGGTTGACGTCAGGACACCCCGACCTTTATGGACAAGGGGTGTCCTCGTTGAAGGCCAAGTCTTCGCGGGAGGGCAGAAGCAGCCAAGATTGATGGAGAAGAAGGGGAGGTGTACATCTTGCAACCCCCTCCTTAGCGGCATCAGCAACCCAGTCTCGTATAAGATGCGCTGATCAGACTCTGTCTGATGAATTTACAGGGGAAATGTGCCCTGCTTATGAAGTGTTTTCACTGTGCACCATTGTAACTGCATGCACGGTGTGATCTGCCATCCAGGTTGGTAGATTGATAGGCATTTGAGAATAGATTACACACAAATTTGTATTATTTAACAAATGCCACATAATTTTAGTTCAATGTCCTGGATTTTATGTGCACAAGACATTGGCAAACCCACAATCTAGGATCGTGCCTCCCCTCAAACCCTCCATTGTTCTCCGGCAGTTTGGATGGCTGTGTACACAGCACGGTCACAGCAAAATCTGCTGTGGTTTTCTTTCCTACGGGATTGAAAGATAGCAAACAGGAGAAGCACATGTGAAGGAGCCTTTCCTGCCTAGCACCGGCTGGACACTATCTGGGATTTTTCACTGTTCCCTGCATTCTTACCCTTGACCTTTTGGTGCTATCCAGTTCCCCCTGTGTCAGGTCTCTCTGAAAGCTGTGATTTCCTCTCCTGACAGGCGGCAGGAAGGGGAGAAAGCTGCAGGCCAACCTTTGCTCTGAGAGCACTGGAGGGTTATTAACAAAGGGGACACATGACAGGGTGTGCTCAGGAAATATTGATAAAGTGAGAGAGAAAAGAAGAGAGAGAAAGATAATTCCAGGGCCCACACCATTCACACACACACACACACACACACACACACACACACACACACACACTCACACACACACACATTCCCTCCTCTCTCTCTTTCTCTCTAGGTTGAGATGTATGTGGGCTATTTCAAAGGCTGGCCTGAATAGGCTTCAGTAATGCTTCCTACCCTCATTGAAGTATTGTTCTCGGTCAAGATATCTGGCTGATAAAGTCATGGATTCCTTATAATATATAATATTAAATAATATTAAAACCTACTTTACAAATGAAGCAATCAATATAAAGGGCTTAGAATATATCAAGTACAGACATACAGTAAGGATTTTGTAAGGGTGAGTTACTGTTAGTATATATCTCAATTACTTTGCCATCTTGGGGAAAGTAACCACACCACAATAACAGGCCTCTTCACATCTGAATTCTGCTGAAGTTGTGTCCAAAAGACACACGACTTTGAGGAGCAGCAACACAAATGTGTTCCCATAGCCCTTTACTCTTGAGCTTTCTCTCGTTCTTGCTCACTCCAACTCTTTCCCACAAATCTTGTCCTTAGTTGGCCTTGGATTTGTATGGCCTTGGCCTTCGATGGACATTACATCGTCCAAGTTTTGTTGTTTGCACTTGTTTTTATATAAAATATACTAAGAGAACAGGTATAAAGGCAGAAAAACTGGATTGGGTCTCAACCTAGATATTTACCAGATGCTAATTTTGGCCAAAACATAGTGTCTCCAAATCATGATTTCTTATTCGTAGTACAGCATGGTGATATGAAAATGATTATCCTGACTGCCTCATGGCATTATCATGGAAATCCCTTGAGACACTATAATATGAAAAGACACTGGGAAATGTAAATTGTTACAGAAACAGATCTTGGAGTTAGTGTTTAGACAATGGCTAGCCCAATATTGGCTCCATGGTCTTTATTGATAATGAAAATCTGTCAGCAGACCTGAGAATCCTTGAGTTGAATCTCATCATACCTGCATCATATCTTTTGCTTTCCAAAATCCCAACCTCGGCATGGAAAGAAAGCTTGGTTGTTCAGTACTCTTTCATACCCCACTTGCTAACTCTGATGTCGTCCTTTCCTTCGGCACTGAATTTTATCGCTATCATCTTGCTGCAAGCTTTGTCTTTCTTTCGACGGAGGTTTTTACCCCTTGCCTTTAATGTGAAATGACAGCCAGGTCTTCAGAAGGTTTGGTGTTGAGATTATGTCTTGTACATTCCTACAGCCTCTGTTGTTTAGTTCAGCTTGTCAGGCTGTCAGATAAAGGCCCGTGGAGCGTTCCAGAGGAATTATTAATGAAGATTTGACTGTTTTTTTTTTTCTTCTAGAAATGGACCACTTCACTTTTCGTCTCACTAGCATTTTACATTAACAAACTAAAAATAGCCGTGAGTATTCCAGGGAAGGAAATATCAATATTTGGCAGTGTATTCCCTGCTTTCCCGTTGTTAGATTTGGTTCTATGCCTAGTTAGGACAAAGATAAATGAATAAATCTTAATAGTATAATCCCTAAATCTGCATCCTTGTATTTTTATTCAGAACACAAGAGCCGAATCTGGTCTCAGGACACCTTCCTCTAGGCGTAGGTCTTACCCTGCTTACCCTGGAAAGCAGCCATTTTAAGTGTGACAATGATGGCTTTAGAAAAAAAAAAATGACCCTAAATTCAGCCTGTACCAGCCCAATTGCTGTCCTTCTGCAAACAAAATTGACAGCTGAATCTCTGCTGGCTACTGGCTCACCACCCTCCATCCACACTGCTCTTGTTTATGTGCATAAATTCACTGTGGAATGTTGTGGTTCTCCGCTCTGTAGAATCCATTGTCACCCACCTTCATCTGAGCTCCTCTTTCACAGAGAAAGCCATGTGTGTCAGAATATCATATGGATGAAGTTTGACATCTTTATTCATCTTCTATTTATGGGATGAACATACAGTTAAAAGGTGGCTTGAGACCATCAAACCCACGTCTAGCTGTGATCTAAGTGGAATTTAACGTAGGTCTCCTGAGGTGAAGGGAGAAATGAAGGAAAGAAATGAAGTGCCTGTTTCAATTTAATACTTTAGGCTCTCTCTTCTTTTTTTTTTTTTTTTTTTGAAAAAAAAAATTCAAAAGGCTGAGACCTTCCTTGGCCCCCTGAAGTTTTAGGGTTTCAGATGCTCAGAGTCACAATCTGCGCAATTTCGTGGCATCTGTTTTTTCCAGACAGTATATTACCACTATAAAGTAGCCTGAACAGTGGGGTCCTCCCTACTGGGGACTTACTTCAAAGGCAATGTTTGAAGTCCCCTGATGCTGGCTCTGGGTGAAAGTGCTGACTGTTGTATTTAGTTTATTAATTGCTTAAAACACAAAAAGGAAAGCTAATTTTCTTCTAAATCTCTCAGCCTGTCTTCCTTTTTTGAGTTAACGTCCTCCAAATCTGTTTTTGTTTTGTTATACATGAGTCAATTTAGTTCCAAACACTAGTATAATGTAATTAATTATAGAACACCTTTTAATCTGAGAATATTGGCGGGTCTCGCAAAAGAGTACATCGCTCCTTGGCCCTATCTTTGGAAAAGAGAAATTTAGGAACAAAAATCAGTCCTCTCTCCCAAACTTACACCAGGAGACCTAGACAGAGATAGAAAGAAAGCCCAGATTTCTCACTGTTTCAGCCAGGGAGGTAATGTCTTCCCAGAATGCTAGTAACTCTGAAATCCCCCTAAAATCTAAAGAAGGAAATTGTCCCCTGCTCCCTCAAGGACCAACTGTTCCACCACATTTTAGCTGCAGTTACTTGTTTCACCCCAACCACAGCCTGTTTTTTTGCTAAATATTTTCTCAAAACTGAAACCAGTCAGCAGGGTTCTGTGCGGTGTAAAGCAAAACAAAAACACCCCAAAGTTCATGTGTTGTCACCAGACAAAAATTTGCTAAGAACGAGCAGAAATGAGGAGCTAATGGATCCCATATGTGGCCACTAATGTAGGTTTATGAGATTTCCCAAGATTTCTGAAGAGATTCTCCTAGCACGAAACAAGATCAAATACCCATTTTTCCTGTCAAACAGGACAACTAATACTCAATCCCTAGTTTCTCCCACATTTGTCTCAGTAGGCATAGAAAAAAATGTTGGCTTTAATATTTGCTGTGTAAGGAGCTGACCAAAACATGTGGTATCCCAGAGAAAACATGTAAAGATGGAACCTATTTCAAGCAGACCAGCCCTTATCACCTACTGCTCGGTATTGAATCTTTTTTCACTCAAGAAAATTGCATGTGTGCAAAAACAACTATTTGCTTCAAATGCCAATCAGCTCCTCAATCAGCATCAAACTTCAATGAGGGGCAGGGAAAGCTACTTCCTCTGCACATATTTCAATATCACATTGGACAGGTTAGCAATACATATGGTCTTGGGGACAGTGGTTGTGGATATGTCAGAGTTAACCACATTCGGCACAGGGTGGGAGAAAAGATCTGTTGTTGTTTCTCTTGTTGGTTGTTGTTGGAGTGCAGGCAGGGCAGCTGGTGGGGTTAGAATGGTTTCCATTGTTATTGTTTTCTTTCTCCTTTTGTGTGTCATGAACTCTGAACTGCAGAAATGAGAAATATCTGCACTTTCATTAGTGGGATGGCTTCTGTGAGGAAATTCCAACCACCAGAATGTGTTTGTGAATTGCAAAGACGACCACAACCATCTTGGAAATTTCTGTGGAATGACTGCTGGACTCCCTGGCCACTCCCTACCCCATTGCAATAGGGAAATGGAAAACACCAGACGAGTGGTGAGGGAGCGGGTAGGGTGATTGAGAAGGCGAGAGACTCAGGCTGAAATGTGTATGCTTTTGGATAAAAAGTCCCGATTAACCAACAGCACACAAAACATGCAGGCTGGTGGCAGAGGCCTGAAGCACCCTGCAAAGTGCCCTGAGTCTTTGAGCTGCTCTGTGACAGTAAGATGTGTCTACCCAGACAGGTTCACCAATCCCAGAGCAGCCTGAGGCCACTTGAGGGGGAGGTTGAAATGTTCAACGTGGGAAGAGTCAGCATGATCTGTGGAGATAATGGAGCATTGCGCCTGACATCCGAAACTGGTGTATCCAGGAAGAGCGGGATTCTTGCTGGGAGGGGAGACAGTAATTGTTTTTAGCATGACAGATCAGACATCCTGGCTTCTGTAGATTCCCCACAACTGGGAAGCAACTACTTCCAATGTCAATGCTAAATATTTAAATTAAGGCATGCAAACTCTCCTGCTCCTCTCCACCTCCTCCTCCAGGATCTCTTTCAAGAATGCCCTTTTCCTCTTAATTTTACACTCAGGGAGGTGAAAACATAATTGATTTCAGTAGATTGTTTGGTTTTAATCTGATCAAAATGATAAGTCACTAAGAACCTTACAAAGAATCCTAAGAAATATTCATTGTGTGGCTGGGTACCATGACCAGGTATCATGAGTTAGGATGCTCCTAAGTAAAACCTGGGGCTGGAATCCAAAAATAAAGAAAAGAAAGGGAACAGTGGAGGAAGATGCCTGGTATCTCCTTTCAGGTGAAAACATAAATAGTTCGCTGCCTCTGAGGTTGTCCACAGTTCAGTCCCTCCTCAGACATTCCCATTTAAAGCTGCCACCAAAAAAAAAAAAAAAAAAAGAGCCAGAGATGCTACTGTCACTTATAAAGAAAATCATCTTTTCTGTGATCCCAAACTGTGGTCATCCCTCCTCTAGTGCCCCCACTTTCAGGGCTGACCCATGTTTAACCTGCATAAATGGACATTTGGGAAGACGCTATGCTAGTTCCTCTTTCTCCTGAGCCAACTTGTATTCTTGAAAACATCAGACAGAACAATCCTCAGAATAATGTTGCCTTCAGAGAGGGGATTCCCCCTCCGGTTTCCCTCCTACTTTTACTGCTCCCTCTCTCTCCGCCACCCCATCCTCTCATACCCCACTCCCAACCCCTCCCCACAAACTCTGGAAAAACAGTAGTAACTAACATTTGTGCCTTTGGCAATGAAACCACAGGCCTCGCAAACCCCAAATGGCAAAAAGACATTTCCATTCCAATCCCAGTTTTAAATTAAACTGTAATGAAAAATCAGCAGTGGCAGCTGGGACCAGAGACACTGATTGTCTCTAGGAACAAAAAGGAGGGGAGCAGAGGGGGAGAGGAAAAAGAAGAGAGACTGCAAGGAAGCCTCGCTCTGGCAATAAAGCAGCTGCTAAACCTTCAAGTAAAAAGAAATTAGAAAAACAAATCTAGTACAGAGACAAGCAAAGATGGCTGTTTCCCTCCACGATCACAGTGAGGCTGATCACAAATCACCCTCCACTTTATGAATGGACAAGGAGGGGGCTGGGAGGGAGGGAAGATGTGTGGGACTGTACTGACACCTGGAGGAGGATTAGGGAAATTCTCAGGGGGGCTTGGCCCCGCCCCTCATCTCATCAATGAGTGGGAATTCGTGCTTTCTGGGGAAGACAGATAGAGTAAAGCCCTCAAGACTTCGAGGAAAAATAGGAAGACCTCACTACCTTATTATTCCTTATAAAGAAAGGCAGGGCGCATTGAGGAAACCATATGACTTCATCATGAGTTTCACACCAAGTATATGTCTAGATTGAACCCAACCCTGCAGTTTAAGCTTGGTTTTAAAAAATATATGGCATAGGCATCTTAATCAGAAATGAAGAAAGAACCCGAGATTTGTGTATTCTGTTTTGAAGCTTTCTACAGATGGTATGTATGTGTGTGTATGAGAGAGAGAGAGGAAAATGGAAGAGTGTAATTGTACTAATCACTAAGAATTAAAGATTCTGCCAAGTTAGCTTACAAGTAATAAATAAGAATTAAAGACTCTGAGACCTATGTCCCTTTCAGGTGAAAACATAAATAGTTTAATAGGACAACCTGTTAACCTTATTATTTATAGGACAACCTAATAATAGGACAACCTATTAGCCTTTTATTGCTCACAGACATCTTTGAGAATCTGATAAAATCTATGAATCCTCTTCTAAAAAAAAATGTAGGTAGGTGCATACACAATTGCAGATATTCACAGAACAACCTGGGGCTGATCCATGCTTTCTAAGGAAAAAAAATAAAAGCAAAGGAGAACTGTTATCCATCCACAATAAAGACTTTGGGGTCCCATTTGAGAAAAAAGTTCAGATAAAACTTAAAATGTATGATTGCCTATTTAGATGTCAAATGAGATTTCTTTATAGAAAGGAAAATTGCTGGAAACCAAAATACGCAAGATGGATGCGGGGATAACAGCCTCTCCAAAGCCTGTCCTTTTGATTGTGACTCATTGTGGATACTTGACAGGTACTAAAGAGACTCAGGAGGATTAGCAGCAGCACCCAGGGCAATGACAAATTTTAATCTGTTATTTAAGTGGAAAACTCTATATAAAATTTAAATCATTTAACTAATTAAGTATTGTTTGTCATACACCTGGAATACAGACCTGATTGGGAGCATGTTAAGTTCTGGGTGACCCTTTGGGTACTAATTAAGTTCATTAGCTCTATCCTGGAAGCTTGAAAGAATTAATGCATCTCCCAATGGATCCAGCTGACCTTTACCAATTTTTCCCCAAGAAGAACTACTGATTTGTATATCAAAATATATTCTATTGTTATGTATATCTAAAAAGAACAAATTAAAAAATTAGAAAAACATCATTAGTCATTCAAAAATTCAAGTCAAAATCACAAATATATACAACTAGAATGGCCATAACCAAAAAGATAGAGAATAAGAAGTGTTCATGAGAATGGAAGAAAATGGATTTGGAAGAAACTGGAATGTTAAAACATTGCTGTTTGGAATACACAATGGTATCACCACTTGGAAAACATTTTGGTACTTCATTAAAAGATTAAGTGGGGAGTTACCATATTATTCAACAATTCTTAGGTGTATACCAAGAAAAATGATAATGTACATTCACATAAAAAAATTAATTTGTTACCAGTGTTTTTAAAAATAATTATAGATTTGACTCATATTCTGATCCTCTGCTGAATTATTTGTTTAGCAAAATGAAACAAAACAAATGGTTTCGGAAAACTGTGTGAACCGAAGTATCTTCAGCCCCACCCTTTGGTCTAGTTGGTTCATTCTGCCGACTCTTCTCTTCCTTCCTGTGTTCTCTTCTTCCCTCCTTCTTGCTGCTTGGGTCTCTCTGTTACCAGGAGTGATGAGGAGTAAGCAGCAGGAGGAAATCCCCAACTTCCATAGAAAGGTTGGTTGCACAAGGTTATAAATCTTTAAAAAGAAAAAAAAAAACAACTCTAAGTGTTAAATTAACGAAATTGAATAATAAAGGAATATTTTCTTTTTACATTGTGATGTCAATTTATATGTGTTTTTTTCCCCACCAGTTTTAGCTATGAACCATGATCTCTATTGAAACTTCTATTTATTCTGCTGAATGCCCCTCAGGTGTTTGTATACCACAGTACCCGCTCAGTAAAAACCTCCTCTGAAGGATAAGAGTTCACTTACAACTCTTTATTTATTGTTTCCCAAGATGCAACTAAAATCTGTCAGGTATGTCAAGACTTTTGGTCCTCCCCAATCTCCAATCTTTGCTCTTTTTATTTTGGGTTTGAAAAAGAAACACAACATCCCATGAATCAAAGTTTTTCACTTCAGTGTTTCCCAAATATTAAAAGAATCATAATCACCCTTGCTTTCTGTCAGTCAGAAATTATTTACACATAAGGTATGAGGAATACAATCAGGCCCTTTGGTGGTGCAGAGATGAGGAAGGTGGTTAAAAAGCTAAGAATATAAAGCCTCTGTCACCAAAACCTCCTGTTGACTGATGGAATAGAATTGTAGTCCACTCCCTGAGTTGTTGTATACAGGTCTTGGACTTTTGCTAAGTTCTCTAGTTTATGTTTCCTTATCAATTGGGGAAAATATTATCAAAATGTGCTCTGTATTTGATAGATATCTATTTTCCTCTCTAGAATATATGTTCCCCAGAGCAGGGCCTCATCTGAAAAACTCATTGTTGGGCCTCAGGAATTGGCCACGCAAGGGGCTTCACACATGTGTTGAATAAAAATTGAGCATTGTATAGCACTTAATGGATACAGGGAAATTTTAATATGTTATACCTAATTATTATAATATGATTTAATATATTATACTTAATATTATAACCCTATTATAACAAATATTCATGTAGCCATTTTCTAAATTTTGGACACCTTGCCGAGGACTTTACATATAGTCATGTTTTGTATATGTCATGTTAACAACAGGGATATGTTCTGAGAAATACATAATTAGGCAATTTTTGTCATTGTGGGAACACCACAGAGTATATTTTTACACAAACCTAGATGGCAAGAGTCAATCATTCAACCTGGCCCCTGGATGCAATCAAGAGACACAGAAAGCATTGCATATAAGAGGATGCTGCCATCATAACATAGCATACTGTATACATAAAAATTATTCTATAAATGGGAATATCCTCTAAACTAACAATAAAAACAATTAAACAGTAAATACATAAAGTGAAGACATAGCGTTTGTGAACTTTATCGAGTATTATGTACTATATATAATTGCATGTGCTATACATTCATATGACTGGCATTGTAGTGGATTTGTTGGCCAGCACCACCACAAACATGAGCAACGTGTTGTGCTGTGACCATGCAATGCCCTGACATCCCGAGGGGAGGGAATTCTTCAGTTCCATGATCATCATGTGGACTGTCTTTATGTTTGCAGTGCATCATTGACCAAAATGTGATTATTTGGCACATAACTGCATTCAGTTTTTCATAAAAGTCCTGAGTTATCATATCCAATTTATAGAGGAGGAATTGAAGTTGGCCCAAATACCCCCAATTGGCAAGTGGTGGAGACTCAATCCCCTGCGTCTGACACCAAAGTCTCCAAGCACAACATGACATTCCATCACTGTAGTCATTTAAGGAGTGTGTGTTGCAGGCGGTCATTAAAATAAATATTGGAGAAAAACTGAAAGAGACCAGAGCTCCCCACCAGGCCTGGCCTGCTCACAGGCATGAGGAAAGGTGGCCCTGTGAGCAGTCCAGCATGTATCTTATCCAAAGCCCAGGAGAGGGTGAGTGAAGACAAATTCAGGGAGTAAGGGGTTGCCCTTCAAAGATCCTCATCACTCTAGCAATCCTCACCTGTCATAGTGCCAGGAGTCTTGCTGTCCCCAGGAACTTTGAGTCAGTTTAAGAACCCACTGAAACCACTGCTCTCAGCTTCTGGGGGGGGGTGATGCCGCACGACTTGCAAATGAAAAATTTCCACACATGAATATCAACTGAGAAACAAAATCCTTCAGAGCTATTAACCTCTAAAGGTTGTAATTTATCTGAACGTTCTCTCGTTTTCTTTTTTTCCCCCCCTTCTCCCAAAAATTTCCACTAGAGAAGAAACCTTCTTCTTAATTAAAACCATTTCAGCGACCACAAATGCTTTATCTAATACTTCCTAAACCTGAAACACCATGGGAGTCTATTCTTTGTACATTTCTGAATCATAGCAAAAGAACATGGACTCTTTTCTCAAATTGTGAAAGGTTTAAATAATAAGAATATTATGTTTATTAGCACACTGTATGCAAAAACTAAAGACCCCATCAATGTTTATATAGAAATCAAACATATAAAAGCCATACATCAGCGGGAAGTAGCACAAGCTGTATTTAAAAAATGCAAACCTGTATATGTACTTGACGGTTCAATCTTACATCAGTTCCAAATGACCCTCCCCAGTGAAGGATTTATTAGCAGTGCTTCTCAAAGTGTGTTTTGGGTCTGACCTGCATTAGAATCACCTGCGTGAAAGTCACCTGAATACATGTAGGTTCCTGAGCCGAATTGAAAAACAATTAAATTGGCGGCCCTGGGATTCAGACCTTGGAATCCTCACATTTAACAAATATCCCCAAGTGACTTTTAATTCATTCCAGAGTCTGAGAACCACTGATAAATACCGTAGTGGAGTCTTTAAGAGCATAGCTTTGGAATCAGATTTTGGGTTAAACCTCAGTCGGCCCATCTATCAAGTGATGGTAATCATACCTACCTCCTAAATCTATTGGTGGAATTAAACAACATGATGCATGAGAGGCAGAACCAAAAGTATTAAAATGTAAGTATTCTGAGCCTCCCCTCTCTGCCTTCCTAAGAGGATGCTTTATGAACTGCTCAGGTCCTGACCCAACTCAATGGATTAAGGGCAAGAAACTACATTTGGAGGAAACGAAAAAAAAATGTGGGAAATAGAAGAAGAAGAGAAAGACTAAGATAATGGGCCAGTAGGCACTGGAAGTTGGGGATGGGGTTGAAATGGGGGTGTTGGTAGAGAGACTGAGACAAAGTGTGGCACCTCAGGGAGAGGCACGAATAAAGATTTTTAGGACTCTATTCTCTGTGTTATACCCTTTGCAACTTCTTCAGAAGACTTTTCCAAATGCTAGGAGACAGTTTTTAAAATTCTTACTAGTCAAATTTGAATTTCTTTTAGATGTATTATCATTCAGACACAAGCTCTAATCCTAGAAGTTCCAGATTGGATAGATATTAGAAATAGATAAATAATAGACAAATATAGTAGGCAAACATAGTCCAGGGCTTAGCAACCCAGTGCCCACTTATCACAATACCCAATTTATCCCTAACTGATGAAATTACTCCATCATACCCTATTATTTTATTTTATGCCCTACTCCTACTTTTTTAAAAAAAAATCTGTCCCCACCCAACTTGCCCTAAATTTCTATTTTTGATTCTTTTCTTTTAGCTGTTCGCATTCTAATGTATCTTTTACTGGTCTGTGTTTCTCCTTTCTCTTTTTCATGTCTTTTCCTCTCTACCACCACCTTCTCGGGAAACCTCCCTCTACAAGCTCCTAGAATCAAAGCTGAACTCAGGAAGATCCACCTGCTCTCTGACTCCAGGGACTTCCAGCCCTGGAGTTGTGATCCTGCCTGTGTCTGGTGTTTTTGCTTTCTTCTTTCCTGGCAGTGATGTTCCTTGTCTCTGCAGACTCATAGGGAAGAGCTGGGACCTTGTACTGCAGCTATGGACCCTGAAGCTTATTCTTTCATCTTGGCCTCTCTGAGTCCTCTATAGGTGATTTTCATTCTTACAGAAACCATTGATCTTTTTTACTGTACAGTGCCTCTGGTTCCATTGAAGAACTGCTTTTTTCCCCATCCTATATAAGTCCAGTGGGACTGCTTGATGGGACATATTTCAGCCTGCTAGTCATGATGTCTTATCCCCATGACCACAATGATTGGTCTAAGGATAGCCATATGACACAAGGAATGCATGAGTGTCTAATGAGTTCTAATATATGGGATAGAGTTTTGGTATCTAGATGGAGAGCTATGAGAACAAATTAAAATAGATCTACTTATAGCTATCTTTTCTAACTCCATGGAGAGGGGTTCATGCAACGAGAAAGTTATTACCCCTGGAGCATCCCTCAAGCAATAAACAATGGAAGTTAAGTAGATTTAAAAAAAAAACAACTTTCTCACCACACAGTGGTATAATTCTAACATGGGTTCCACATAATCTCTCAGTGGTCCCCAGGAGATTGAGCCCATTTACCCACAACAGTAACTTGTTCGAGAACACATCCTTTATTTTCTTTGCTCCCTTTCCATCTTCATTTCTTCACACCATTATAGTGCTTCCTGGGATGACAGATCAAATAAAATATACCTAAATCCTTGTGTAGCATGCAGAATAATATCCCTTCCCAGGGAAAAGAAAAAGCCTATATCCTAATCTTTGCAACTTGCAAATAGGTTTCATGGCAAAAGTGACCTCAAAATTGAGATGTCAGCTAATACGCTGACCTCGAATAGGGATATTTTCCTGGACTATTAAGCAGGCCCAAAGTAATCTAAAAGGTTTCTAAAAGTGGAAGAGATCATCTGAGAGATGGCTCTTTGAGAAGGTATTGGCCTGATCTTGCTAGTGTTGAAGATGAAGGACGAGGGTCATGAGACAAAAAGGGTGAGTAGATTCTAGAATCAGGGAAAAGCAAGAGAAGAGCTGTTTCCTAAAGTCTCTGAAGAGGAATGCCCTCTGACAACACACTGATGTTAACCCACTGAGATCCATGCAGGACTCTGGGTTCATAGAACTGTGAGGTAATACATTTGTGTTGTGTTAGGCAGTTGGTAGAGTGCTTGTCTTGCATGCACAAGGCCATGGGTTTAATAACTAGCACCACACACACACACAAAAATTGTGTTGTTTTAAGCCACTAAATTTGTGGTAATTCAAATCAGCAGTTAAATGTTATGTACTTTTTATTCAGGGTACACTCTGAGGCATACCCAAATTTAAGATAATTGCTTTTCTTATTGTTCTTGGGGCATTCTGTCCCACTTTCCCTAGTATATGATAAATATAAATGCTTGGTGTATATGACTGCCAAAACAATGTAGAAAATTGAACTAATTTGGAATGATGTCTGACTAATTACATTAAACCTCTGTCTCTTTGGCAGAGGAGACCTTACCTTGGAGCGCCAGAGAAGTCTCACTAGGGTAACAGTTTTAATTAGCCAAGCTCTGTCTCACATCCAATGCCTAGTTCTGCATCTGTTGATATTTCTCATTTAAAACATGAAATAATCAAACATTCCAGTATTAAAAAATAATTATTGTTAGAGACACTGGTGAGTTCAGCTATTACCTGAATGCAAATGGTTTCATATTTTACTGTAAAGAAAATTATTTTTAGCTTCAGAAATAATGTAATATCTCTTCAGATCTCTTAATTTAGCAGTCCTTTAAAGTAAAAGCTCTGAAAATGAACGACCTTAAGCTTCTTATTTATTTATTTTTCATATCCTCAAAGTGTTGGCCCATATCATTTTCTTAGTCAAAGCTTGCTTTTCAGTTTTGCCCTGCTAATGACCTCAGCTCTCTCTTGATGCTTTAGGAGCAAGCGTTCTTTGATTAATCATTCCCTGTGTTAATATCAAACAGCCCTTGCATTCTTCAAACAGATTGCTGCTTCTGTTAAATAATACCCTAAATATACAAAGCAGATAAATGATGACCATTGAGCCAATGGGAACAGAACTGAACTCCAAGACTACATTGAAATTCTAATGAAAAGACCCATAACTGATGAGCTCCATATCTGAACTTAAAATGATTTGTGAAGCATAAGATCAAGAGCAGTACAGACCATGGTCTCAAGTTAGACTTGCTATGATGAAGTATAAACTGGGGATAGAAGCATTTTGAAATTGCTTAATTGCACGTGTGTGTGTGTGTGTGTGTGTGTATGCGCACACACACATATAATTTTTTTTTCTTTGAAATGGTTAAATGCTTCAAGGAGAAGAGCCTTTCTAAGAGCAAAGGCCCAGGATGATATACATCAGGGTTTTATTTCATTTCAGTCTCTTGCTTATTTTAATTTATGAGGTGTGGAGAATATTAGTTTTTAGGATGATTTAATATTTTATGTTGAAAGTGATCTTCTGCAGTCAGTTTGTTAATTAGATACTGCAGACAGGCTGTTTAATATTATGTGTTGACTCTGCAGGAAAAAAGGAAGAGAGAATATTTCTGGTAGTCAAAAAGAATCGAAGGCACATGATCAAAGTTCTCCTGGAGACCGTGTGTTGGAGGTGCTTTCTTGTAGAACAAATTGTATTTTGCCCTTCTCAAGGCTCCCTGAGTGTGCTGGAGATAATTGGAGCCCTCTCTTGCTTTGCTCCTTTAGAAGTTTTCTGGAGTTAGGCAGAAAAAGAAAACGGGAACCAGAGCTTTTTATTTAAATAAAAAAGCCATGTCTGGGGAAATTAGAATACTTTTGGAAGTCTGGAATCCATTGAAATGGATTTTCCTATTTTGACTTCCTCAGAAGGCCCAGTTTGAAATGGCAGTTTTATGTGATTTCCTACTGGCCCTGTCCCCAATACCAACATCTCCTTACTAAAGAAATGGGATGTGGTCTTTCAGTAGATTAGCTCTGTTTGGCTTTTCAGTTGGCAAACCTAGGAATGGTGGAAAATCTGACTTGAAAAACTTAGATGCATTCTCTTCGACCTGTCCTGTAAATAGAGGTTGACTTCTTTGGTTCATGTTTATTTTGTGGGTTGGCTTTCTTAAACTTTGCAAGAACAAGGGAACTCACCCACTGAGGCTTTGTCCCACAACTCATTCCATGTGCCTTAGTTGTACTTGGTACAAAATGTGTCTAACTCCAGTGAGATATGAATATTCAGAAGGTGTAAAGGGATAAAAGAGATACATTGGATGGTTCATTTTAAGATAAAGTTCAGATGCAGGAAGTTGAAGAATAATATTTCTCTAAAATAAAAACCCTTATGAGTAATCCAGCTTTTGTGACTAAGCCGACAAGAACAAATTATTCTATGATATGACAAAGCTATAAGGCTTTGATGAGACTTTGCATTGTGCTTTGTAAGAACAAAATGGTATTACATAGTATAAATAAGACAGTTAAGAATATTTTTTCAATATAACAAAAAGGATATGACCTTATAGCCACAAACATAAACAATTTGTTTTCATTCATTTCTTTGCATTTTGTGTATTTTGTTCCACTTGTAATTTCTGAATATTCGTCCTACTTTCTTATTTTTCTGGAGCTAAAGTTACCAACATTACCATATGATAAATAAGAAATTATCTTTCCCATCACAATAATATTTTCCAAAGGCAAAATAATCAGCATTTGCTATTATTTTCACTTGCATTTTATGTGCCTCATGTAGCCCTCATTAAGAAACAGTAGGAACATGATGTCAAAACAGGAAGTCACAACAATAGTCCTCCTTACAGAAATACTGATTAGCAACTATCCACAGAAAAGAATGTTCTTGTGTGAATTCCAGAACCTGGAGAAGAAACTGAAGCATCCACCCTCCCAGACCACAAAACTGAGAAAAAGCCACATTAGAAAGGTAAGAGAAGTGATTTCCACTTTGACCATGTCACCTCTCCCCAAGCCAGCATAGCAACATGCTGATGGAATTCCCTTTGGGCTACAGTTTCTCCACTGTGACAAAGAGAGCCCAAGGTGGATATCCAGCTTCTCTGGTGTTCTGAGGCACATTCTGGGAGGCTTACTTCTGTTTTGCCTTATATGAAACACTGGGGAAATTACTACATGGGGTCATCTAAGAACAGAGAAGTGGACTGAGGCTCACAGTGACCAGCACATGGATCTTGGTCATGGCAGTCTTGACTAACCAGAAAGCCCAGGTAGCAATTTCATCTACCTGCATTTTGTTCTTACAAAGCCAATGGCCCCATATGGCCAGAAAGTACAGTCAGCAATCAACCCAGCTGGGTTCCCAGCCAGCAATCCCAACTTGGCCACAAAGCACAACTAGAGGCCATGCCCAGACAAAAAGCCCAGCCAGAGATGCTCTCTAGTTGTGGATCCCAGTCTAGACCCCTGACTGAGCAAGAATCCAAGGCAGCAATTCTATCTAAGGGTTACAACCAGTGATTCTGAGCAACTATACAGTCTGTACAGTCTACTGTACATTCTACAACCCCACCCAATCTCAAGGTTCAGGTTGAAGCTCTGCTCCAACAGGGTCCAACCTGAAGCCCCACCTGAACATAGAGTCGAGCTAGTTTTACTACATATACCTATGGCCTCACTAAGCTAGCTACCTCAACAATGCCTCCAGATGGCAGGGCTACCTGACTGTGGAACACAGATGGCCAACTCACCTGGCCATGGAAGCCATATAGTACCTACAACCTCAGAGTGTGGACATCAGCTTCACCTATCCAGAGACCCAAGCAGCAAACATTGCCTGCCTACAACCCTACAAATTGGTTCACTCAGAACCCCAGCTGAAACAGGCTGGAAAAGGGGTCTAACTCCTCAAATATTCAGACAACAAGGTAGGAATACAAAAATGACAAATAATCAGGGAAACATAAAACTACGAAAATAAACCAAAAAAGCTCCAATAACAGACCCTAATGAAATGTTGAGCTATAAACTCACTGACAAAGAATTATTCTTAGGGAGCTTGAGGTTGTGGCTCAGCAGTACATGTATGATTACACAACCAGTGTGACTCTACATCATGTACAACAAGAAGAATGAGAAGATATAATCCATTTGTGTATGATGTGTCAAAATGCATTCTACTGTCATGTATAACTAATTAAAACAAACAAAAATTTTTAAAAAGGGTAATAGTTAGCCCTTACCTATCAATAATTACTTTAACTGTAAATGGATTAAATTTGCCAATCAAAATACATAAAATGGCTGAAAAGATATTTTTAAAGGATCCAACTATATGCTGCCTACAAAAGACTTACTATAGCTTTAAGGACACATTTAGGCTACAGGTGAAGGGAAAAGAGTCCCCTGAAAATGCTAATTAAAAGAGAGCAAGGGTGGTTTTACTCCTACTAGACAAAAATAGATTTTTAAGTCAACACTGTCACAAGAAAGTAAATATTGCATGATCTCACTTATTTGTGAAATCCAAAATGTTAATCACCCTGAATCAGAGAGTATAATGATGGTTACCAAGGGCTTAGGGGGAATGTTCAGAAGATTTTGGCCAAAAGATACAAAACTTCAGTTAGACAGAAGGAATAAGTTCAAGAGATCTCTTGTGCAACACGGTGACTATATTTAATTACAATGTATTGTATTCTTGAAAGCCAATGAGAGAATTGAGTTTAAGTATCTTTACCACACACAAAAAAGAGTATGTAAGATAATATATGCAAATTAGTTTAATCTAACCATTTCACAAGGTATACGAATTTCAACATAACTCTATATAAAACATATGCAACTTTTATTTGTCAAATTAAAAAATATTTTTTAAAACTGTTACAAAAAACAAAGAAGTTCACTGTATAATGATAAAGGGGTTAATTCATCAAGATTAAACTATTATAAATATTTATACAACCAATATTGACATGCCTAAATACTTAAAGCAAATGTTAACAAAACTGAGAAGAGAAATAAATCACCATATAATAAAAGCAGGGAACTTAAATACCCACTATCAAGAATGGATAGATCATTCAGACAGAAAATCTATAAGAAAATAGCAGATTTGAACACTATGGACCAAATGGACCTAACAGACACACATGGAACATTCTATTCCACAGCAGCAGAATACATGTTCTCAAGTGCACATGGAATTTTCTCCACGATAGATCCCATGTTAGGCCACAAAACAAACTTTAACAAATTCAAGAAGATTGAAATTATGTCAAGTATTACTTTCAACCACAGTGCTGTGAAACAAGAAATCAAGAGCAGGAAGAAAATTGAAAAATTCACAAATACAAGGGAATTAAACAGCAAGTTCCTGAACACCCAATGGATGAAAGAAAAAAATAAAAAATAAACAAATGGGTGGTTTTCAGAAGTTGGACAATGAGGGAAGTGGGGGAAACGTTGGTCAAAGGATACAAACATTCAGATAATGAATGAGTAAGTTCTAAGGATCTAATACACAGCAGGGTGACTATGGCTAATAAGACTATATTTTACACTTGAAATTGGTGAGGAGAGCAGGCGTCAAGTGTTCTCACTATACACACTCATGAAAATAGTAACTGAGGTAATGAATATGTTATCAAAGTTAATTGTGATGGTCATTTCACAATATAAATGCACATCAGATCTTCACATTGTTCACCTTAACTATTACAATATCATTTGTCATTTATATCTCAATAAAGCTGGAATAAAAACAGCAAACTGTGGAGTTGATACATTTGCAGTATGCCTCATTTTATCATGTTTTACTTTACTTTGGTGGATGTTGCTTTCATTTTAATTTTTTTTTTTTAACAAATTGAAGGTTTGTGGGAACCCTGCATTCTGTTTTTTCAGATCCATTTTCCCAACAGCATGTGCTTACTTCACACCTTTTAATACTTTTCACAGTATTTCAAACTTCTTCATTATTATTATATTCATTATGGTGATCTGTAATCAGTAATCTTTGAGTTTATTATGGTAGTTATTTTGGGAGGCCCACAAACCATACCCATATAAGAGAGTGGACTTAATAAACACTGCCCAAAGTTCTCTACCAACTGTCCACTCCACTATCCCTCTCCTCTCCCAGATATTCTTCTTTCCTTGAAACACTAAAATATCAAAATTAGGCCAATTAATAACCTTACAATGGTTCTAAGTATTCAAATGAAAGAAAATCATGTTTCCCACTCCAAGTAAAAAGCCTGGAAACAATTAAGCTTAGTGAGAAAGGCCTGTCAGAAGCCAAGAGAGGCTGAAATCTAGGTTTCTTGTGCCAAATAGTTATTCTAAATTGTGAATGCCAAGGGGCAAGTGCTTGAAGGAAATTAAAAGTGCTACTCCAATGAACACATGAGTGGTTAGAAATGAAACGGCCTTATTGCTGATATGGAGAAAAGTTTAATGGTCTGGATAAAAGATCAAACCAGAAAAAAACACTCCCTTAACCAAATCTAACCCAGAGGAAGGCCCTAACACTCTTCAATTCCATGAAGGCTGAGAGAGATGAGGAAGCTGCAAAAGAGAAGTTTGAAACCAACAGAACTTAGTTCATGAGGTTTAAGAAAAGAAACCATTCCCATAACATCAAGTGCAAGAAGTAGCCAGTGCTCATGTAGAATCTGCAGCGAGTTATCCAGAAGATCTGGCTAAGATAACTGATGAAGGTAGCTTCACTAAACAACAGATTTTCCATGTCTATGAAACAGCCTTCTACTGAAAGACTATACCATCTAGGACTTCCATTGCAAGAAAGAAGTCAATGCCTGGTTTCAAATCTTCAAAGTTCAGGCTGAATCTTTTGTTTGGGACTAATGCATCTGGTAACTTTAAGTTATACCCAATGCTCATTTAGAACTCTGAAAATTCTAGGCTCTCAAGAATGATGCTAAATCTACTTTTCCTACACTGTATAAATGGAACAACAAGCCTGGGTGACCATACATCTAATATAGTTACTAAATATTTGAAGACCACTTTTGAGAACTACTCAGGAAAAAAAAAATAAGTATTACAGTTCATTGACAATGTACCTGATCACCCATGAGCGCTGATGGAGATGTATAGAGATTAATGTTGATTTCATGTCTGCCAACACAACATCCTTTCTACAGTCCATGAATCAAGAAGTAATTTTGGCTTTCAAGTCTGATTTTTAAAGAAGTACATTCCAAAAGTCTATAACTATCATAGTGTTTCTTATAATGGATCTAGGTAAAGTAAACTGAAAACCTTCTGGAAAGAATTCACAATTTTATCCAGGCATGATGGTGCAGGCCTATAATTCCAGAGACTCAGAAGACTGAGGCAGAAGGATCATAATTCAAGGCCAGCTTCACTGACCCAAAGGCCCAAAGAAATTTAATGTGATCCCTGTCTCAAAATAAAAAATTAAAAGGAATGGGGATGTGGCTCAGTGATAAAACACCTCTGGGTTCAATCCCCAGTACCAAAGAGAGACAAGAAAGGGATGCACCATTTTTTAAAAAAAAATCCATTAAGAACATTTGTGATTCATGGAACAAAGACAAAATTACAACATTAATGGGAATTTGGGAAACATAGACTCCAACCCTCATGGGTGACTTTGATAGATTCAGTACTTCAGTGGAGAAAGTAAATGCAGATATGACTAAATTATGATGAAACTTAAATGGATGAGTTTCTTCTAGATAGCAAAGACGGTGGTTTCTTGAGATGGAATATGCTATTGGTGAAGATGCTGTGAATTTAGAATATTTCGTAAACCTAGCTGATAAAGCAGTGTAGGATTTGAGAGGATGACCTCTAATTTTGAAGGAAGTTCTACTATAGATAAAATCTTATCAAAACAACCTCACTTGTTTGACAGATAAATCTTTCATGAAAGGAAGAGTTTATTGATGCAACAAACTTCATTTTTGCCTTATTTTAAGAAGCTGGCACAGTCACCCCAACCTTCAGCAATCACCACCTAATCAATCAGCTGGCCTCAACCTGGAGGTAAGACCCTTCTTCAGCAAAGAGTGCAGCTCATTGAAGGCTCGGGTGACCATTAGCTTTTTCAGCAGCAATGTGTTTTTTAGTCAGGTTCTGTACTTTTTGGGTTTTTTAACATAATGCTCTTGCACACTAAATAAACCACAGCAGAGTGTAAGCATGACATTTATATGCACTGGGAAACCAAAATATCCTTATGACTTGCTTTATTGTAATACTTACTTTGTTGCAGTTACCTGTGTAACATTTATTCATATAAATGTACATATGCAGTTAAAATATAAATATATAAATACATATATATATTATATTTCAACTATATATAATTAACATTAATATATATATACATATATATATATATATATATATAGAGAGAGAGAGAGAGAGAGAGAGAGAGAAGAAGAAATTATCTCTTAAAAGACAAAAATACTCCCTCTCCTTTTAGGAAGTAATGGGTAAATTATAAGTACAGAATTTCCAGAGTAAAGTGCTGAATGACATTTAGTACACAATGGTCATGCTGAATGTCATTAACCAATGGTGCTATTAGAGCTGTCATAGTACACTTTTTTTCGTGTGGAGGTACCGGGATTGAACCCAGGGGTGCTTAACCACTGAGTAACATTCCTACCTCTTTTTATTTTTTTTATTTTGAGACATGGTCTTGCTATGTTGCTTAGGGCCTCACTAAATTGCTAAGACTGGCTTTGAACTTGCAATCTTGCTGCCTCAGCCTCCCAAATTGCTGGGATTACAGGTATGTGCCACTGTGCCCAACCCATAGTGGACTCTTCAGCATCAGTTGCCATTTCACTTACAGAACATCTTTTACACATTTAATAGTCATACTATGTGAATGAAGGTTGTCTTGAGCCTTCAGAGAAAAGCATTTTCCTTTCTTGATGTGGAGATCTTTTTAAACCTCAGGACTCTGTTCCATTAGTTAGAAAATACTGCTGTAGTAGAGATATATGGAAATGTATCATGTACTTAAAATATATATTTAAGATAATAATGCCATCAAACAGCATAGCTCAAAAGAATTTTTTTTTCTATTTGCTGTTTAATTTCATTATGATTTCTAAAACTGTTCTGGTAGTGTACAGCTGCTCCGCTGTTAATAGCCTCAAAATAGAAATGTGTTACTTTGCTTAGTGAGAGACATCTGCATACTATAGAAAAACAAAATCATTTGCTGTGATTAATACAGGGAGATGGTTATTGGTATTTTTAATGCATATTGTTTAAACTCAAATATGTTTGCCTTCCAGCCATTTTTAGATATGTTATTCTGATCTATGACTTAAATCTGTGATGCTTTTGGATGTACATTATAAAAACGAATGTTTGCCAGGCCATCCAACACCTCCTGCTGCTAGTTGGCTAGGGTTTTTTGAATGTCACAAGCAGAGCTTTTGATATGGTACCCAAAGGGCTTTTTATCCAGGATGATGTAAATAACTACTCCCAACATTTGGTCCTTCCACCATCTTTGTTCATGTCATCTTGAAATTTGCCCTTGTAACGAGCAAGAGTCTTTACTTTCACATTAGAAGAGCTCATGCCACATTTTAAAATGTCAAAGTATATACGCCCTAGGAGGGCAATAGGACAGGTTCAAAAGTTTGCAGATAGATGGATTATTACAGGCTCAGAAATTGCAATGAGAGACTGCATACATGCCTTCTCTCTTGAAAATCTCTTGCTACATCATAAATCTTTCTATGTCTGTGCTCTCCTTCTCTAGCCATTTCATGAGTGGTCAGTCTTAGGCCTCAGATTTACACACCGAGCCCTAGCACTGACCTCATTGGAGGACACGATTTATGTAGTGGAGACAGTGACCCTGTATGGAATGTGGTCCAGCCCTCCTGACTCGAGGCTGAAATGCTCTTGTCAGATTTTTCCTGCTTACCATTCACAGAACGTCAGCCTTTAAAGGGTCCTTGGAGTATACTGACTTCACTTCCCTCCTTCTGTAGATAAAGACAAGAACTTGGGTGAAGCAGTTTACCTAAAGGTTACACATCAAACAAAACCATGTGTTTCGACTTGTCTTCATCTATTTTGTGCTGTTATCACACAATGCCTAAGACTGGATAATAGATAATGAGTAGAAGTGTATTTGGTTTACCGCTCTAGAGTCTAGGAAGTCTAAAATGGAGGTCAGAATCTAGTAAGGGCCTTCTTGCTGCATCATCCCTGGCAGACATGAAGGAGAGAGGGTCAGGCCTTATTCTTTTATTAGGCATAATAATGGCATTAATCCATGCATGAGGACACAGTTCTTTTGACTTAATCACCCCTAAAAGTTCCCAACTACCAATACAGTTGCAGGGGGGATTAAGTTTCCAACCCATGAATTTTGGAGGACACATTCAAAGCATAACATCACTCATCTGGAATGTCTGTCCCTGTAATTTCTTTAGGAAAAGTACAGTATATACTCCTACCATAACCTAGAGTCCAAAAAGCATTGACTCTTGAAAACTTAGACCCTCCCTAATTTACATGACAGGAATGTTCCTTTCTTATTCATGGTTTCTGGAGCCATCTTATTCAAATAAAATGTTCATTAATCTCTACTCAGAAATCAGCATACCTAAATGTTGACTTAAAAGTGGCATCTCAAGGGGCTGGGTTGTAGCTCAGCCACGGAGTTCTCACCTAGCAAGGCGAGGCCCTGGATTTGATCCTCAGCACCACATAAAAACAAATAAATAAAATAAAGGTATTGTGTCCAACTACAACTAAAAAAATAAATATTTTTTAAAAAATGACACCTCCAGCCAGTCGGGGGGAAAAAACAGACTATTTGATAAATGATGTTAGGACAAAAGAGTAGGCATCTGGAAAAAAATAAAATTATATCTTTCCCTCTCATCCCACATGATGATCAATTCTGAATGGACCAAAAGCTTAAATATTAGAAATGAAACCATAGAAATACCAAAAGAACCTTACAATTTTAATCCTTGGAATGGAAAGATGTTTTTAAAAATCTCATTCAAAATTTAGAATTCATGAAAGGAAATGTTAGTAACCTGAATACATAAAAGATTCTACATGAGAGAAACACAGTGCACACACATACCCATAAACAAACTAAAAAACAGAAAAACCCACAGGTAGGAAAATATATTTGCAATTCATGTGCAAATACAGAGATTATCTCCCTATAAAAAGCTCCCTTAAATAGAGAAATAGGAACTCAATAAGCTAATAGAAAAGAAACTGAGCAAAAGATTTAAACACATAATTCATGCAAAATGAAATAAAAGAGACTCTTGAACATTTGGAAAGTTGCTCAACTTCACTCATAATAAAAGATATGCAAATTAGAACTATATTGAGATACCATTTTTCTCCTATCACGTTGGCAAAAATTCAAAAGTCTGATAATACACTGCGTTGGAAAGCCTGTAGGAAACAGGCCCTCTTATACATTGCTTGTGGGAGTATATGTTAGCATAACCCCATATGGAGAGCAATTTAGCAAAATCCATCAAAATTACAAATGCATATATATTTCACTCCAGAAATTTCACTTTTGGAACTTTACGTTACAAATGTACTTGCAAATGAATGAAAGTACATATGTTGAAGGCATTCATCACAGTATTGTTTGCAAGAACAAAAACTCTGAAATAACCTAAATTGTTAAATCCAGAAAATTGTTAAGATAAAAGGGTTAAATAACTTGTGATATATTCATACAACAGAATACTGTAAAAGTTAAAAAATAAAATAAGAAAAAAATGTGAGCTGACTCTAGAATAATATGGAAAGATGCTCAAGAGATTTTATTGAATGAAAAAAAAGCAAAAAGGCAGAACAGTATATAAAGTAAGTTACTTTCTATATTAAAAGAGGGAAGTAACATGAATGTATATGTATTCCTATACGCATAAAGAAATTAGAAGAATTTGTAAGAAACTAACACAGTGGTTGCTATTAAAAGATGGGCATGGGAACTGGAAGTGTGGGGTAAAGAATTAGCAAGATTTCTCACTGTTGATGCTAATAGATATCTTTAGAACTATATGAATATACATTTTCAGAAATTATTATTTTAAATAAAAGAAAAAATAATGAGCTCTTTGTTTAAGGAGCTAAAAAGTCCATCTTAGTGAAGGATAAGACTCCAGATTAATATGTAGCTGCCTAGACTCTTAATGTAATCATCTGTTTTTTTTTCTTTATTTATTTAACAAGTAGTTTGTTTGTTTGTTTACCATTTTCCATATAATGGTGTGTACTACGTTCTGGGAATACATGGAGAATAAAGCCAACTAGATCTTTGCTCCACAGACTCTATATCTTAGTCCAAGGTCTCCTCTGCTTGAATCTGGGGTCTGCTATCAGCATGCAAGAACTCTAGGCCCTGTGTTAACAAGGATCACTTCATTGTGACAGCATCTGAAGTGTGAGCACATTAAATATCATTGGTATGGAGTTCAAAAACTCAATATCCTTGATTTTTATGAGCAAACAAGACATATACAGTCTGGAGGCACTTTTGGTTTCTTTCAATGGCACCTCTCTGTAGAATTTCACAATATGTTTTATTGTGTATAATCTGAATATAATTTGAAACTCTACTCCAAATATGGCCCTTGCTTACACTTATGCAGGGTTATAATAATTTCCTGTGATTTACACTGATGCCTTTTCATTAGTGTTCTAGAATTATACAGTGTATCAACTTTTGTTTCCTTTCTGGTTTTTCCCCCGAGTTTTATTAGTTTACATTCCATTATGATGAATTTTTCAAGTCAAATATCTATTCCTTAGTGTTTATTCCCAGTACCTTGAACAGCATTTCCTTCTTCCTGTGTTCTCTTAAGCCATTTCAGGAAGGTGAAAGTTGACAGTCAAGCTGTACCACCTCAATGTGTGTTTGAGCATGTGTGTGAATATCTATAACCACATCAATATATTTCAGGACTGAGCCCACTTAGTTAATAAACAAAGCAGTGCTTTCAGTGTTGTCTGATAGAACTTTCTACAAAGATGGATGGAAATGTCTTATACTTGTGTTGTCCAATACAGCAGCTGTTAACCTCTTATGGCAGTTGAATACTTCAAATGTAGCCAGTGCAACTGGGGAATTTTATTTTTAATTTAATATTATTTAAATTAATTTAATTTATAAAAGCTGGCAAGAAAGGACAATATGTGGAAACAAGGAATATAGCCCCAAATAGAATATCTACTATCCAAACGGCAGTATCCAAGAGTAAGGAAGTCACAGTTGTGGAAATCTCTGAGTCTTGAATATTCCCAACAGAGAATGAAATCTTCTTGCTTCAAGAGGGGTAGTCCACATGGAATGGAGATGGTTTCCAGCTAGTTTCTGAAATAAGACAGAGTATAGTGCATTCCAATTCAGTAAGATTAAGAAGATTTAGTTATAGTTCTGCTTCATTAGGAATCCAGGCTAACTTCCTTTCAGTCCTTGAGGGCACATTAGGAACCAGGAGAAAATGTCATCTTGTAGAACAAGCTACCATCATAGATGCCAGACATAGGAAGTTGTGCCTAATTCTAGACCTCACTCGGTGATGGGAACGCACCCCTAATACAAAGCCTGCCTACACCCATATTAGCTCATGATCTGACTGCCATTTCATTCTTGAACCAAAAGTCTTCAGTATCTGTGAGTAGATGGGATCAGGTGAATAGGAGCCAACAAGCTACTTGTCTATCAAGTTAAACATTCTCCATTTGCCCTTCATAACTTACAACCCCAATATCACATTCAGTTTTCCCTACAATATAGAGCCTGCTGCTCTGCTCAGTCTTTGTGACCACAAATCTCCCACACTTGCCCAAAGCTCCAGCCAAACTTGGCTGAGCATACTTCTTTAAACATGCCCCACTCTCCCCCACACTTATGGCCTTATACCCAAGCTGATGCCAGAAATGCCCTCCTCCAGCATCTGCATTTATCAACATCCCACATGCCCTCAGGTCATTCCAGGCATGCTCTCTCTGAAGTCGTCTTCACAGGAACCCACAACCAGGGGAGGGGATGTGCTCATTCCCTCCCCAGGGCACAAACCTGTGCTGCTTTTTTTGAGGGGGCACTTATTTCATTCCTTATGTTATGGGTATTAGTGAATTTGTCCTCCTAGTTTGTGAGTAGTTTAAGGATGGAGGCAGGTGTCACTCTCATTCTGCATCTCTGATGGTGCCTGGTACATAGCTGGTCTCCAGGGGAAACTCTACTTGAAGTGATATAAGGATGGTTCTATACATGGGGAGAATTTCAATTATAATCGATGAGAAGATCCTTTGCTCCAGAGCATTATTGTGGCATGAGACATTTTTCAAATCAAAGATAGTAAACCAATGATCTTAGAGATCACATGCAGCCTGCATACAAGTCATGTTTGAGACATAATGTCATTTTTAAATTGTTAGCAACATTTAAATATGAAGGGGAGTTTATATAAAGATCCATATTTCCAGACCTTCTTGAAAAAGCAAAATGTCGGATCTGGCATGTCAGTCATTCATTCCTCTCTGGCAATTTTCCAGCTCACTACTGTCCCTGCTTAAATCACTGTGTTCAGACCCAACAAGGACTGAACTGACTTATCTTTTCATACTCAAGTTAGATGTGTGTAGAATCCATGAACCTTTAACAATGATAATGATCCACCCAAACCATTTATAAAGCTCATACTGCCTATTGTTAAATCATCCAGGGTCTGATGACCTCAACAATTATTGTTTTGGCCTGCTACTTTCTGTATTGTTCATCTAACTCCCCAGAGTACAGCCTCGGTTCACATAAAAATAAGATTTAAGTCATTTTTAAGGGGTGTGATAGCAGCTCCCTGTCCATCGTCACTTTGTCTGCAAGTGCAATTTTTAGACATTAGAGAATTAGTCCAAGGATATAGGGTGGCAGGGCAAAAGGCAAACGTGTTGAAAGTAGAAGTGGTAGACACTTGAAAAGGAATAAAGAGAGTGAGACCTGTGTGATATTGGATGCTAACATTCCCTTTCACATCCTTAGCACCTTTTGTGTAAAGTTTTCCAAGTACATATCAGGCAGTAATTGAGCCTCAAGTATTTGATGAGAAGTGTTTTCCTCGTCTTCTGATAGAGGAAACTGAGGCACTGTTTGTTCACCTTTGTAAGTAACCCTTAACGAGAGTATTGGTAGTTAGATTTAATTATCATCATTTCTGGCCTTTCCCTTAATCACTCATTCTTCCTCTCTGGTTTCAAGGTAATTTATGTTAGATCAATTTAGATTCACTCTCAGAATTTAATCAATACCATCTGCAGCTCACGGGCTTTCGATGGCCAAAGCTTAATCTTCAGAAAATGTAAGGACCAATGAACATAAACCAGCAAAACATAAAATCAGACGGACCCCTCCATGACTCATGGGCAAATACCCATGTTTCAAAATCCCCACATTCCATTTTAATAGTCCCTCACTGTCCTCTCTCCTCACCTTCTCACACTTCTGCATACTAGTTAAAGACCACTATTAAAGCTACTTGGGTTCAGCATTTATTTTAATGCTTGAAACATCTGAAGGGAGACTTCTAATGTCTTTGACCCATGAGCATTTAAGTTAAAAGAAAAAAAAAGATTTTTTTTAAAGCTAAATCAACACTTCAAGTGTCTAGCAAGTGCTTCCCATTTAGAAAAGAACAATACACTGCCTTTGACTGTTAAACCCGTTCCTCTAATCACACGTTAAATGAACCATTATGAGGCACGAATTTAGTATAATGTCTTTGCTAATGCAGTATTTCTTGAGTGTAAGTATTTGTGGTATTTCGAGTAGGATCTGGTTGTCACATTTTCTATGAAAAAAATAATCATTAGTGATCAAAGTCACCTGTCCTAAAACATTATCTTCCCAAAGCCATCTCCCTAACCAAGTAACTAAAAACCAGTGGAGAATGAAGGAATTAAATACTAAATCATATGTTGCTCCACCGAGTTCATGAGCCAACCTTTCATCCCTGGAAGGATGGGATTAAATACCATCAGATAAAGGTAATTTATAGAATTCTCTCCTATGTGTTTTGGGGACCCAAGAAAAGAAAATGAGCCCTCAGATCCACTTGTGGTTTTGGGATGCAAAAATAAATTTAGTTTCTTTTCATGTCCCCTCAATAGGATCTTGATATCAATAGATGACAATGTTCTCGCCAGGTATAGTGGTGTATGCCTATAATCCCAGCAATTTGGGAGATTGAGGCAGAAGAATCATAAGTTTGAAGTCAGCCTCAGCAATTTAGTGAGGCCCTAAGCAAGATAGCAAGACCCTGTCTCAAAATAAAAATAAAAAAATAAAAAGGGCTGGGGTGTGGCTCAGTGGTTAAGTACCCCCGAGTTTAATCCCTGGTACCAAAAAACAAAAAACAACACATTTTCCAATTTTCCTCCAAATCTACTCTAAGGAAGCAAATCAAAGCTGTCCCAACTTCAGCCTGGAAAAATCATTAGCCATCATTTCTCCCAGCGTGGAGATCCTGTTCACTTCCAGCCTCAGCCTTTCTGATTTGCCCCAGTAGATCAGCACCCTTGGCCTATGCTCACGACTCCTTTCCCAGATCGCCTCTTTCACTACCGTTTGATCATACCACTGGATCATCAGCTTGCTCTGTCTGTCATCTCTTCTTGTAGCCAAGTGACCTGCCCTGGATCATTTCATGTTCTGTATTTTTCTAAATTACATTGTTCTCTGGAGTCTGTTGCCCAACTGAAAGAGTTACATTTTCTTTCTCTGTTAGTTACTCAAAGTATCAATCATTCTGTAACCACCTGTACTACCGTTAACCTTCTTCCTGTCTTCCAAATCAAAACCCATTTCTCACTTCCATATGTCAACACCAGCCACATGCATTGATTAAATGTCTTTCATTTGAAAGCACACAGTCCTGCTATCCTTGCCTAGGTCTGAATGCCTCCCATATGCTCTGCATGCAAGCCTAATTCTTCTGTTCCCTTCCTCTGCAAAGTCATTCTTCATTGTAATAAGTTGCCCAAAGTAAATGTATTCATCATCTTTTTCTCTGACAACCATGTTTCTCCACTACGGGAAATTAAACACTGCAACATATGGCCTGAGCAGCAAACTTTAGAGCTCGCTCGCTCAATTGTTTTAACACATTGCCGCCTTCACATAATATTCTGTTTGCCACTAGCATGTCAGGCTTCCGCTTGACATATGCATTAGACATGTTAATGGCAAGAGAGAAACCAACTGAAGCTGACAATATGACGAAAGAAGGGTAAGTGCCTATTAATTACTAAAATTCACTTTTTCCCACTATTTAGCAGGGGGAAAAAAAAAAACAAATTAATGCCTTCGGAACATGCCGCCACATTAGCCTGCTGTGGTGCCATCTGACAGATTTTTAAAGCCCTAAGTACAAAGGAAGAGCTTTGTGTAGACTCAGCGAGGCCAGTATAAATGACACCAGGCTCTCCCTATTGTCATGTAGCCTATTGTCCTGCTCTTTCTGTTTCCTGAGTCTCCAGTTACACACGGGGTATGCCATAGTGGTGGAATTCCTGTGTAGTCATCCCAGCACCACTGATGCCTGCTTCAGGATTCTTTTCTCTATCAGTTAAGCATAAGAGCTGCTCTGAAAGAGTAACCTTAATGCTACATATTTCCTGAAAATAATAGAATGCAATTTTCTTCTGGATCATTGCTTCTGAGATTAGACCATTTCATTGATTATGAATCTTTGGGCTTCTATTATGAATCTACTGACTCCAAGTTCATTTTTTAGTTAACAAATGTTTATCCCAGAATTAGTTTAAAAGAAGTTATCATTATGCAAAAATAAAAATCAGATTTTTTTATAGATCAGTATTTTATAATTAATCTCCTTTAATTTTTTAGCTCATATATATGTTCCTAAATAATAAAAAAGTTTAAAAGTTTCTCAGTGGATACTATACTAAATTTTCTTTTATATGTTGAATTTTCTTCTTTCTACCTAAGAAGTCATTTGAGTCGTGTATTGTATTTAATGCTGGAGGGCATCCAACAGCCAATACCATACCTGGAAAAGAGGCTGATTATACTCTGTCTATATGTTTCCTGAGACCTCTGGAGTCTATGGCTCCTAAGGACATTCTGCATATCAATAACAGCATCATCTTGAGCCCAGTGTCAGGCAATAGTCACCCAAAGCTTAATTGGAAGGGACAATTTATGGAGACATCCTGATGTCCACACATGCCTTTGACCCTCTAAAAAATCTATCTTGAAATTAAACTAGGTGGCACAGAATTGTGTTCAGAAGACCTCATTTAATTGGTCCTCTGTTGAATTGCTTTTATATTGAGTTCAATGTCATCGACCTGTATTGAGGGATATTGTCAGAACTAGTTCTATGAAGCTCACAGTACTTTCTGTAAGGACGTTGTACAAGGTTTTATCAACAGCAACACATAGTCCTCTCTGTGAGGACCTATATGACAAATCACTTTCATGCTTTGGTATCAGGAATCATTGGGCCATTCCTGAGCACCTGGTTTTTTCTTACAAAGAAAAGAAACAACATCAAATTCTAGTTTATGTATTGCTTGTAAGAGAGCTCGGAACAAGTGAGTAGGACTTCATAACTTGCAATTTTGTCCTCCAACGTCTATGACGGGGTCTTTTGTCCCAACTGTCTTTGTTTTTTTATTGCTCTTATTGTCTCAACTATTAATTTTAATTGAATGAAACATTATGATATACACATATCTTTTACAGTGACATTATAATCTTTCCAAAATAAAATTACTAAACAAACGTACACAAAACTAGATTTTAAAAAGTATATGTTTATGCATATTTATAGAAGTAAATTTTATTACTATTATTATTCAGTATTGGGGATTGGAGTCAGGGCATCAGGCATGCTAGGAAAGTGCTCTACCACTGAACTACATCCTCAGCCCTTTATAAAATTTTATTTTGAGGCAGGATCTGGCTAAATTTCCCAGGCTTGAACTTTTAATAGCACTGTCTCAGCCTCTGAGGAGCTGAGATTACAGGTGTGTGCTACTATCCCAGCAGAAGTATCCATTTCTGGACATATTTCAAAACATACCATTCAGAAGTCGGGGAAATGCAGTGGGTGACTATGCTTACTATGTTTGAGATCATACAACACCAGTGTGAAAATTTTACCTACTTATAGAGACAGTACAGTTGGTCTCTTGAGCAGAAAGCTATAAAAGAGACACAATGTATACATACTATGCGTTTACAGAGCCACACAAAAAAATTGAAGGTAAAAATATTTCTTTTCCTCAGAAAAAATCCAGGCAAATAACTTCAGATAATCTCAATCTACCAGTCTGCACATGATAATAATACTAAGAATAATATTCCCGGGGTAAATGGACACATCAAGCAGTTTTGATGCCATCAATAGCTATATTAATTCTATAAGCTTGTTTGAAACAGGGGTTTAGGCACAAGGGATCCTGGGATAAATGAGACACAGTTCACTGCAACAGAAAATTTATAGGCTATGTATGAGAAGCATCCTACAATGTTGAATAGGTCTGTGGAGCATTTAGGTAGAGATATTGAAGTAAAACAGAATATCTTCAACATCACAGCTCAATCTAGCCTTTGATAGTTACAAAATCAATGCTGGAAGACTGAGAGGAGCTAATATTGCTAGATGAGGGACATATTCCCAGGGGTGAAGGTTGGTCACTGAAAACTGAGCTCTTTTTCAAGGTAGCAGTGAGTGGACAGCAGAATTAATTCACTAAATGGAATCCTATAGCCACAAACACTAAAGGTACCCAAATAGTAGTTTTTAATCTTGAAACCATCACTGTCATTATTTTGTTCTCTTTTTATTTGTCTGTATCTTTAAAGTACCTTTAAAGTAAGTCATCAAGTGCATTTTTTTTAATATTGTCATTTGCGAACCAAAGAGAACAGAGAAATTTTGCACAGAGCCATGACAAAGTTCAGAAAATGTGGACTTCCTTTTGAAAATCATGACTCCAAAGCCATCTATTTGGATTACAGTACAACCTAGGTCTCTAGGTTAATATTTTCAGCCAAGGGTCTTTTGTTTATTTCAATATCTAAGTAGGAACCAAGGAAGTAAGTAGCCTATAAAATTGTTTGAGTGAGTTTAAAGATCAAAGTTATTGAGCTGAATTGCACCTGGAACAAGATGACAGTAAATGCAGTCTTCAAACACAGACGTAACAACTTCTACATGGCCCAGCAATTAGGTGACCGCTCTGCTGCACCCTGAATTACCAGTGAGGGATCAAGGGAGACCCTGATCACAAACATCGTAATCATTCCATTTTGAGGCCACCAAGGGCTGGGACTTTCTTGAGAAGTCTGACAAGAGTCGATTTGGGGTTGGTTTTTTTTTTTTTGTATACATAGTATTCCCTATGAGGAACGTTTGATGCAGTCATCCAAAGGATACAGGATGGATTGATGAAGATTCTGTCTCCAAAGGACAGAGCATTTAAGATGTTAGTGCATTAATATTTCTTGCTTCAAAGTGTTAAAATAGCAGGGAAGTGTCGGGGGTGACAATTTCTTGATTTCTACAGGAGTGTCTTGTTTCTGTTATGTCCATCTGGTTTTAAAAATACAGTTTCACCACTACATCTCTCACATTGACCAAAAGTAGAGACTGTCAGCCTTCAGTAGACTTACACGCTAAAAATGCTTCCAAATTGTTTCTTTGCCTTGCTCCAGCTGGACTACATCTGCTGTGGTGGACAGTCGTACTTGCTCACCAAAATTTATCATTCCTCTCCTCTGGGAATATCATGTGACTTGTTCTGGCCAGTGAATTTTTGAACAAAAGTACTTAAGAATTGGTGAGCATTTATCAATCTTCTCTTTTGCGGGCATGTTGATAATGGAACTGTCTTAAGAGCAAGGTGGTCTGGAATACTGAGCTATCACACGAAGGAGGACAGCTTCCTAGAGAGTTGCCTGGAGCCACAGAGGCTTTGCATGAATAAGAAACACTGTGATAAGTCACTGAAGATTTTGGTGCTGTTTGTTACCTCAGCATAAACTTAGACTAGTCAGACTAAAACAACCTACTATTTTTTTTATTATTATTACTGAGTCCCCTGCCCCATTCCCACACATAAAGGAGTTCTACAAAAAAAAAAAAAATGTAGAAACTAGAGTTTTAGGTCTTGATCTGCCCATCTTGTGCGGGCACAAGCCCCAAGTCTTGGAACTGTCATCTAAATTTCAAATCTTGACTATTTCAAGCTTCTGGACAAAGCTCTCTTTCCAAATAATATATTCATTCATTCAGTTAGTCAGACAGTCAACATGTATTTAATAAGAAGCCACTTCAGGGCAGGAGGTGTTCTAAATATTGGCAATATAAGAGTGGACAAAAAAAAAAACAGGGTGACACTTGCATAAATCTTTTGATCTAGCACAGTGCACAGAGTGAGCAAATACATTAACCCAGTGGAAGAAATAAAAAAGCCTCTTACTTTACTCTGGCTGCTGATTCCATGCCCCAAGGTATGCCCTTCTATCTGTTTTCCAAAGCCTGCTAGTCAGAGTCTTGAAATCTCTTGGTGTCTGGCTCTGTTACTTCCTAGCTACAGGAACAATGACATCTGCTTCCCAGAGTCATGTATATATATAAAGCGTCTAAATGAGAACATACCAACACAAGGCGCTGTGCTGAGCAAGCTGAAGAATGCACAGGCCTGATTTTCCTCTTAGCACATTACAGCAGCCCTTCTTTCAACACACTGAAGTGCAAAGCAGATGGTTTGAAGGCACACCAATTATGGGTTCCTGCTTCATTGTGCTTAGGCTCCTACACAGCATTTGCTTTTTGAGTTTCTCTATGGTCAGGTTAGTGCTGCTATTTTAGCACTTTGAATTCATGAGGTCCTCTAGTAAAAAGACATATCCTGAAATCAACCTACTGAATTAGAATCCACTCTACCATGACCCTTGGATCAATCCTCTGTATCTCATAGCCTTAGTTTTTCTCACCTGGAATAGGGATGATAGCTACTCGTACTCACCCTGAGAGTTATTTTAAGAATTAGATGGGCATAAAAGGGCAAGGTACCTAGCAAGAGGGAAGAACTCCATAAATGTTTGCAGCCCAGTTAGCATGTAGCCCCCAGTTCATCCATGGTCTCTATCCTCTTTGGAGCCCTAAAGAGCATTGATCCTTGAGCTCATTCTTAAATTATAGATTGCTTCAGTCCCTTACATAGGTACTTTTCTAAGCATATGACTCTGTTATTTTCTTAGTCTTCCCACTGAAGCTGTTATATATCACCACCTCCCCATACGCCAGGCTAGGTTATAAATGAGGAGCTTGCCACAGAGACCTGTAGCTGCCCATGTGACCACTTTTTCCATTTTCTACTCCTTGAATTCAGTTTAGCAGCTGCATCCATTCCCCAAGTTGAAACTAATGAATTCATCAGCTACAGTTTCCCCCAGAGCAACTTTTCAAGGTTACCTTATTACAACACAATATCTTTAATCATATTTAATCATACATTGAGACAGAAATACAAATAACTCCCAACTGACCATAAAGGATCTTTTTCCATATTATGCATAGCTGTTTAAGGGTCTTCCTCAAAAAGCAATATACAAAGTATCTTTAGCAACTTGAATAATAGTAGAAATTATGGATATGTTTAGGGACCTCAGAGGTGAATCAAGAAGTTATTGATTTTCCCTAATTGGTTGAGTGATCTAATATCCATACTCTTGAGACCATGTTGAGGATAAAATTTTCTTCTATAAAAAGTCCAGCTTGTTTAAGAATTATTTCAACTTTTCTAGAGGGATAGAAGGAGAGCGAAAAGAAAATGTTTAAAAAATTCAATCAGAGGAAAGTTAATTAATGTATTTTATTATTTCCTTTTGGAAACAGTTCCTCTTGAGATTATGTACAAGAGGCCTTTTGAGGACATGTAGAGTCCTTTGCAGTTCTTCAGCCAAAAGTCTCTTATGATCCTCATCAGTTGTAGAGCAGGTCCCAGTGTGTGCCAAATAATCTAAAACTGAATTTTACAATTCTACATCCACCATGGATGTTGAAGGCTTAAAAGCCTTGCCCTCACACCAGCTTTTCCAAGCCTAGCCTATAGGTCAGAGCATAGGAGATTAGTTACACATGTTCCCCATCAGCGTAATCATGCTGGTGAGATGCCTGGACATCATCATATGAGATCTGGTTAATAAAAACTGGTGTGATAAAAATAAACAGTAAAGTGATATTTTGGTTTTCCATCCAGCCTTTCAATCTGTATGTGGGAGAGAGCATCCACAGGGCTCTTTCTCCCCATAACAGGCATGCATAACTTTCATTAGCATCAGTGAGAGGAACATGTGCACATGGAGGAAAATTCAAGACCCCACAGTGAGCCATAAGTGAACATAATTTTGGGCAACTTGTGAGATGAGAGCATGGAGTTATTCTGATTACTCCACTTACAGGAAATAATAGAAGGAAGATCACTTTGTAGAACCTTGCTTCTATATGTGCATGTGCATATATGATAAATGCTGATGAAGACCTGCTATGAAAAACAGAAGACACAAGATGAATAAGAGAGGAAAGGAGGGCTGTGTGTGTGTGTGTGTGTGTGTGTGTGTGTGTGTGTTGAATGTATTAATACAGTAAGGATCATGAGTTTATGTACAAAAAGCAAAGGCAGAAAGTTATCTAACCTCAGATATCTTGCATTTGACAAAGAAAAAAAAGGCGGGGGGTGGTGTTACTTTTGAGTCTTTCTTTTCTAGTCCACAAACAGTATGTTGAGAACCAGTCTGCCCTTTAGATTCTATCAAAGCTGGGCCCCTAGACATGGATCCTCTGGTCATGATTTGATTCAGTAGGTGACAGCCACTAACATGACTACAGCCTGTCACACCCTTCCCTTCTTGCTTTTAACCATGGAAAGCACTTGCGAAGTAACATTTTCATTTGTATTTTCTCTCCATGATGCTATCCAATAAGGCTACTAATAATTACGAGGTCATGCTGTTATTTTCAAATTAGAAAACACTTCGTGAGCAGCCATGACAGCCGTGCTCTATCAAGGAAAAGAAAATTCAGCTCCTGGTTTGACGAGTGCAGACCCCCTTTGTTGGAGTCCCTGGCATGTGGCAGCAAGCAGCTATTTAGCTGATGACAGGAATTTTTATATGTCTGCAGCACCAAATTACAGAATTGGTCTGCCTGCTAATAGAAGAATTCTGTAGTTTTGAGGAACACAGGTGACCTTTCAACAATGTTTTTGATTCTGAGCTCAAAGATCAATTTTGACACGATTCAAGAAAAGAAAAAATTAGGCTACAATTATTCGCCCAACAATGATTTACTGTTTCCATGTTGGGTAATAATGTATTTCTGATATGGATACTCAGGAGCTGCCTCTGAGTAATGGGGTTCCCTAATTAGATAGTGTTAGAGTTATTTAAAGGAAGCATTTTGTTTGTTTTCCTCTGTGGTTGGGAAAAAAGAAGGTAAGAGAAGTAATATATTTGCTACCATTCCTTAGAACAACCCTGGACAGTAGATGCTATATCATTAGTCGACAGAGAGGATATGGGGCTTTCAGGGTATCAAATCACATGCCCAAGATCACACAACTAAGGAGTACCAGATTGGGTGGGGCTGTGCCACAAAACTCATCGTCCTTCAACCCTACTCTCCTGCTTTGGTCATAGAGGAAGAATTAGCTCTCCTTGCTTGAGAGGAGAGGATGTAAATCAGTCCTTGGGAGTTACCAAGGGATTGTGAAATGCCCACACCAGCTAGAAATCCTTCTGTTCTCCCAGCATTAGTCAGCAGTCAGCCAAGACAAGTGCTGTCCGTGCTCCCATCCCCATCCCCAACCCCTCAGGTCTCTTTTCATTTTTAAGCACACCAGCCCCCAACAGCCAGCACCTGCATCCCTTTGTCTGAGGGCTGCCCTTAGGCGGAAGGAGTCTGCTTTGTGCACATGGACAGCTCAAAGTGCTTGAAAATTTATGTCCCCCTAGGGGTATCCCTTAACTGATGACTGGCAGGTCTGGAGACCAAAGTACCAGGTTGCTTGTCCCTCTGTTGGACTTATTAGGTGTGATCCACATAAACTCCAGAGCTCCCCCTGCTGGATTGAGTCAAAATTACCATCATGGGACTTGGATAGCATACTCTTGGTTTTGGTCTCCTTCCTTTTAATAGTCTCATTCCTTATTCTCCTATAATTCACCCCGCAACCCCCACCCCCTGCCACACCATGTAAAACTGAAGTATTAGGGATAATTTTGCTAGTAGATAAAGGAAAATCCAGCTCCAGGTAATTTAAACTTCCTGTCATCAAAAATAGTTGCTATGATCAGAAGCACACAAAGTTTTCTCTAGTCCAATCTCTATAGGTCACTAATCAAAACAAATAAACTACATAGTCATAACTAAACAAAAAAGAATATTTCTCAAGTAAAAAGATATTTCAAAATGGAATAAAAGATAAGAGATTGCTATAAGGCAATATTATATTGTGATTGAGATCATGGGTTTTACTCTCACATGGAATGAGTTTGACCATGAGCTGCCTAGTAACCTCTCTATTGCCTCAATTTCTTAATCTGTAAAATGGGACAAAATGAGGCCTATCTCAGCTGTTCTCAGGAAGCCAATATGATATATAATGCTATATATTATATGTTCTAATGTAACAGCAAGTACTCCATAAATGATAGCCATTATTATCAACTTTCATATTTTGGAAATAAAATGGTCTCTTGGAGTATTTTTCTTGATCATAACTATGTCTTTTCCTACCTTACCTAAAGGTCTGACCCTAGAAGTAGAATCCTGGGTGCATGGTTACTGGGAAGAAAAAGAACCCAGGAGAGGTAGTGAAAGTGTCCCCTCCCCCATAACTCCACAGGACGAGTGAAAGGTTTTATGGATATGTGCATTACTGAAGGCAATTGCAAAGCTCCTGCTTCTAAATACAGTATTAATCTTTCAACTGAGTTTCACAAAATAAGATGCCATTTATTGAGGTTTTCTTATGTGTCAGGCACTGTGCCAGAAACTTTCTATACCTAGCTTTATTTAATTCTTACAATAGTTATTTGAAGTAACCATTATGCCCATTTACAGAAGACACAGAGGCTCAAAGAAATTAAGTAAGCTTTCCAAGACCAAGTAAAGCTAGATCTAGAGCCAGGTCTCTATGAATCCAAGCCCCTTATACTCCAGTCCATGTATAATTTCAGAGAATGTAGCTCTGGAGAATTTTAATTCCACTACCCAATATGAGCTTGTATTGGAAAGGTAAATTATACAGATCAACATATAAATATGCACTCACCTCCACAGTGACAGCTATTCCAAAGAGAAATGGGAATCTGAACAAGGTGATTGAAATAAAGAGATAATTTTTACCCAAGGGGTAAACTTATAAAAACCACATCAATGCCTTAGCTTACCTTCGCAACCCCTAATCATGAAAGAGTAAACTCCACCACCTAAAGGAGAACTACCAAATGTTTCCAAACTGTCTTTTCAGAACCTGTTAAATTCTTTGCAGTGCCCACTAGGAACAAGCCCACTGGCAGCCTCTTTGCATTTGGTCCTTTAATTTCTGTAGACTGCTGGGGGATGCCCTGATGGGTAGACGTGGAAGAGTATCAGAAGCCTCTCCAATTTTCCTAGCAATCCTGAAACCTAATGAGCCTTGAAAGGAATCCTGAAAGATCCACTGGGGCACTGTAAGAAAGAACCCTCCCACCCAAAAAAGAGTGCTCATGCCAGCACTTGCAAGCAGGGTGAGAGGACAGCCAGATGCCTCTGGCAGACACATTGGAACCCCCATTGATTCAATTCTGCTTTCACTTCCCGCTGAAAATTCTGGAAGACTTATGAGAAAGGGACTGCTTGCTCTTCTTTAGTACAGAGGCCAGGCATTTCTCCAGTGACTTCTTTTAGACCAGCAGTTCCCACAGGACCCCCTGTGAATCTAATGCAATTTGCACGAAAGGGGAAATGATTCTTGTGAAAGAAGCAATATTCCATTCAAACATTATTTGGGTAATAATGGCAGGGGTGGGGTGGTAGGAAGAAGTAAAGCCTGAAATTGTGGTGAGAATAAGTTAGGGACAAGGGTTTTTTTTTTCCAGTCTTTCTGTTAAGACAAAGAACTAGTATTAAGACAAGTACAGTCCAATTCCCTGCCCTGTGTTCCATTCTCAGGAATCCATTCTTCTTTATTATGCCATATGCGTAGCTTGAGGTTATATTGGAATGCATAAATCTCTTGTGAGCCACAAAACGTTAAGCTGCCGTTGTCCTCATAATTTCATTATCTCAGTTTCTGCCCTAAAACGTTTAACACTAATTGAACACCCGAGGTTTTCCTGTGAAGTTTATTTTCTGAACATTATTGAAGTGCTGTTGATAAAAGTCAGAATTTATGGAGTCAGCACTCCTTAAAATGCCATGATAGATTTGAGCACGAATATATATATTTTTTAAAAGCAGGAATATTTTTATGACTTTGCCTGGAATTTCAAAGTCTCTCAATCATGCTACATTATAAAGCTGTCTATTTCAAAGTGCATTTTCCAAGAACCAAATTACTTTGCTGAGCCCAACCTGTTCATCTGCAGGTTCAGGTTGGACATACATGACCATCAGATTTATCTCACATTTTAGGATGGCTCTTGATGTTTACTTTGATCCTGATTAAAAATACTTGACTTCTTCCCATTCTCCCCCATCCTCCATGCTCTTGTTCAGACTACCCACAATAATGTAAATACTGTCAGTCATCTCACTAATGACAGTCCATTCTTTTTCTCTGAAAGAAATTCATTTTCATGACTCACAGTTATCAGGCATCCTTTAGTCCTTTAAGGGAAGGAACATTTCCTGTAAGTTTCAAAAAAAAAATCATAATAAAGAGAAGCCATGTGTTAAATCTATCTCTTGGATATTGTTTGCAGTTCAATTAATTTCACATGTCTCTGTCAGAATGTAATTTAGTTCAAAAATGAGCTATGATCAGTGTCTTTCATGGATCTGTATTAATATTTATGCACACGTATACATACACAAATTACACACACTCACAAACACGCACAATTTATGGGAGGCCATTCAGAAGTGGAGTCTTTACAAACCATGTGATTACATCTTGGCTTCCAAAACTGGAGTAAAAACTTAGAGACCATTTCCCATTTAAAATAAGTTAAGTTGTTCCTGGTTACTATAGTAACTGCCAAGTGACTAGCATTTTTCTGCCATTATTATAATTGGAAAAGCAAGTAATCTGTTTTAAATTATAAAGCATGGAGAGGACTGTGCATTTGAAATGGGTCCCTAAACTGGCTAGGAAGGAATCGCCACAGATATGCACCACACTCTGGGTTGGTCCTTGGCTCTCCTAGATGCAGAGGGTTTCTAAAGGGCTAAGTGACAGGAAGAAAAAACAATACGATATTTCCATCATAGGCCTTTAAAAAAGTTAAAAAAAAAAATCAGAACTGCTTTCACAAGGTGAAACATGACTAAAAACCTGTGATTTTTTTTTTTAGTATTCTAGAAGTGTAGCCTGTGTGTCTCACTATACATATTCAGTCTCTGCCCTCTATTACCATTTACTACCGTGATCTACAAAGAATAATTCATTTTACTCAGCAAAGACTCTCTCCCTTTCAATGAACTCTCACTATATTCACTTTTTTCTTCCTTAAAATCTCGCTTTTTGCACAGAAAGAAAACTGAAAATAAATAAACCAAATACTAACAATAAGTGATACCAAGTGAATTGAACTTTATACTTCAATGTAAAAAAATATTTTTCTACAATAAATACATACTTCTTTCATAATCTGATTTAAAAACCAGAGACAATTTTACAAAATATACTTTAAATCCCCCATGGGTCTGAAAGACTTTCTAATAGAAATAAAATAATTTATACAACCCAAACATAATCAAAACATGACTTATCAAAATTTATATGCTATAGCTGAAAATATTTTAAAGGGATATTTTTTACCTTGATCTTTATATTAGAATATAAAAAGTGGGATTTAGCGAGCTAGGGATCTAGTTTTTAAGGATGACTTATCGATGAAGGAAATACATAATTAAAAGGAAATTCTTTGTAAGATTTTCTCCCCATATTTCCTGGGCACAATAAGTAAAATACTGTGCATGAAGGCTTTCTCTTCCATAGACTCATGTCCTAGGATAGAGGACTACTGAACACTTTCCTATAGTTTTCGAAGTTATAGGTTATTTCTATAGCCTGAAAAACACTTGTGGATGGATTCAAATTCCCTACAATCATATGGCTTATCTACAGTGCAGTTTTTTGCATGCCCAATAAGATATGAGCAATACAGTGAAGATGTTCCATACGTGTTTTCTCTAGTGTATGTTCTCACATGTTTTAAAGAAGGTAGGACAAGCAACATCTTGGCCATATTCCATAGATTTTGAAGACTTGTCTCCAGTGAATATACTCCTATGTAAATTTTGAAAATTCATTAAAGATTCCCCCAGGTTTTTTTTTTCATTCATAAGGCTTCTCATCAGTGTGAATCCTTAAATGCTAAATGAGGGACCATGTACTGATTATCAATTGCCACATAACAAATGATCCCAAGCTTATCTTCTGAAAACAACACACATTTACTATATTGCAGTTTCTGAGGTCAGGACACTGGGCATGACTTACTAGGACCTCTGCTTCAGGATCTCTCACAGGCTATAGCCTAGATATCTCAGGGCTAGTATCTCATCTGTAAGCCCAATGGAGAAAGAATCAGTGGATCAATTCACGGGACTGTTGCCAGATTCAGTTCACTGCAGGGTGTTTGACTTGTGATTGGGTAATGGCCTGTGTGGGGGTGGTGAGAAGAAGTCACCAAGAGAAGTAGTTCAGAGAGTTTGTTGGAGGAAGATACACTTCTAGGGTACAGAAAGGACATGACTGCAGAGATGTCTGCCTGCCGGCTCAGAAGGATTCTGGGCTTATATGTAATTCTGAGCTCTTTGTTCACCTTTGACTGGCTTTATGATAGGATTGATTTATACTAAACAAGGGATAATTGAGGGATTCCTGTACTTTGCTCATGATGCTTATTTCACATCCACAAATGCTCATTCCCAGGTCTTAAATCAGATGCATGAGATGCAATATGTATGGAGTCTTAAGAAGGGACTTTCCCTTCTTAGGTTACTATAGGTCAAATCTGAGACTTGCTACACATTACCTCTGGTTGGTAGCCAATTTTTTGAAAAACAGGATCTCTGTGTTTATACTTTGGGGAAGTAAACTCCTCCAATAACAGTAATGCAGCAGGATGAAAGGGAGGACCTTCAGGTTCATGTAAGTTCTGCTGATGGAGGTGGGGTAGGGCCTGGGACAAGAGTCCCTAATCTATCCTGCCTCTGGACTGAGGGCCTTACTGCCTTGATGGCAGTTGACTAGAGGCAGCCCTCATTTCCTTGCCAAATGGAACTTCTTAGCATGTAAGTTGGTTTCACCAAAGTCAGCTAAGGAGAGAGTCAGAAAATAAGATGAAAACCACAACGCTGTGAAGCTAAGTCATGGAGGTAACAGCCCATCATCTTTGTCATATTTTGTTGGTAAGAAGCAAGTCATTAGGCCACCCAAACTCATGGGAAAGCATTACCCTAAGATGTGAATACCAGGAAGTGGGGATTTGGGAGGGACATCTAGAGTCCTCTGTCACTTGTGAAGGAGTAAAGGCTTCCCCACATTCTTTATCTACCTATATATTGAACTTTTCCCATGTGGCCTCTGACAAGTGCTGGAAGGAGGGTGGACAGCAGAAGGCCTCCCACATTCCTCGCATGTGTGACATTTCTCTCCATGGTGACTATTTTCAGGAATCCTTGTGTGTGAGGAATAATGGGATATTCTCTCACATTCCTTACATTGATAGAGTTATGGCCCCCTGAGATCTGACATGATTCTTAAGGAACCCATAAAGGCCTTTCTACATACTGTAGGCACTGGATTTTACTCCAGGAGGGATTCTCCTAGGCACAGTGAGAGTTGGGAGCTGACTGAAAGTCTTTTCATGTTGATTTTATTCATTACTTTTCTAGAGGCAGTCCAATGTACTTCTCAAAGGTCTCTCCTTGTTTTGTGCTGAACCTTAATGACATGATATTCCCAAATTGCTTCTAAAATAGAGAACCAGGAGTCATTCCATAGTCTTTCTATTTTCTGTTCATTGGAATTTTTTTCTCTATGAATATCCTACCTAGCAACGGACTCATGGGTTTTAAATTGAATCTCACAATCTACTAAGGCCAGGCTCCCAGAGCCTTTTCCATCTTCACATTTCTTTAAGGACTCCTTTGAGCAGGGGCCAGCAAATTCTGCCTTTTTAAGTAAATTTCACAGCTACGTCGTCAGATTATCAAGGCCATTTTCTGGCTCAAGTTTCTGGAGGTTTCTGTGGGCATCAGCCATACTGTCCAAGAGGGGAGAGAGAAAAAATGGAAGTGGGACCACCTGGAGCAATTCAAAGTTGAATGAATAAAGTTGGTGCCACTCAGGCTAGCAGAGCAGCTGAGATTTTTACTTTGCAATACTGTGCTTATTAAGGCTCACTTCTAAAACTTTCAATTACAATTTAGATTGTTTTTTTTTTAATTTAAAAACTGTTTTTCTCTCTTTTTCATTCCATACTGTTCAGGATCTCCAGTATATTTCTTAATTCTTATCATTCTTGGGGCTTACCAAAAGCTGTTATAGTTGAAGAATTCACTATACTTCAGGTTAGACATCCCATTCTCTATTGGTAGGGATCCTTAGCCAAATATGGGATTTGTTTGAAGAGACTGTATATATTGATGGACAGTACCCAGACCATATATGCCAATAGAACTCTGGCCTATAATCTCTGCAGGTGTCTGTCCAGGAGGCTAAGCCCTACTCTCTGGAGAAATTGACCCTAAACAATCAAAGCTCACCACCAACTGCCAGATTCCCTATGTCTTGTTTTCTCACCTTGCAACTCAGAATCAACCAGAGGAAGCCACGTATGTTCCCAAAACCAAATCAAATAAGATGTCCAACTGCTAGCCAACAATGCCCAACTTCCCCATGTTGATGACCTCCAATCAGAGACTACTTGTAGGGTGAAAGAAATATCTTTTCTTCCCTCTGATAGGTTTATGGATGAGACACTTGTAACAAAAGACATATTAACAAAAGAAAAGCACAGACATCTATTTTACTTAAGTTTTATGTGACTCATGAGGAAATGAAGATTCAAAGAAACAGGTCAAAGTTTGTTTTTATGCTTGGGTTTGATGAGAGGTGGAGCATCAAAGAGAAGTATGTTGGACAGAGAAGTATGTTGGACAAAAGAGGTACTATCTAAAGGCACAAAACTAGGATGTGGATAGGAGGCTTAGCAAGAACAGATTGTTGGAATTTTTCTCCGTGTCTCCGTGACTTCAGAAATAAAGATGTCCTTTTCTCCAGGAGGATGGGGGAAATATCTTTTGAATGGGTTTCCTTTGGCCTGCTTCAGGGGAGAAGGGAGAGAGAAAGGTAAGGGTGATCTTCTTGCTTCTGCAGCTTTCTCAAAAGCCAAGGTGTTGTATTTTGGGGTAGCATGTCCTGAACTTCAATAACACCTAAAGGCTTCCCTCCCTTTTTTAATTTGGAGCTCTCCCAATCCCTGCCTGCCTTTCAGTCTCTGTCAAAATACAAGTGCTGGTGGCTAACTCCCTTGCTGGAGCAAACTCTGAATAACTAGACTGTTTGCTCACATTCTTTCTTTCTCTCTCTCCCTCTTTCTCCTTTAATTCCACAATTCCACTATTTATTTCTACAAATTAAAATACCAATAGTTAATCTTGAATATTTCTCCCAGAGGAAGGAAACACCAAAGATCAGATTGAGGAATATTACATTAATTCTAAAAAGAAATCAAACTTCACCAATTCACTACCTTCACAATAAACAGAGGAGAAAACTTATTAGAAACAGGAAAGGCTCTTTCTTGCTGTTTTTTCTTTCCTTATAACATCTTTACTGAGATATAATTACCTATTTATATAATTTCATTTTTTTTTGTATATTCACAGTTTTACAACTACCACCACATGCATTGTTTTTCCTAGGGTGCAGGACATATGAGATTTTATCCGTTCCAAATTAAAATAATAGTTAATGGTAACAGGGAGTATTAGGATATGCGAGGTGCTGGGAGGTGTAGAATCACATTTAAACCATGGAATCCTCATGTTTCCATCACCTCTTTTACAAGTGAGAAAACAGAAGAACAAAGAGGAATTTTATAGCTGGCAAACTTGGAACCAGGATTGGGACCACAGCCATCCTTCTTCAGTGCTTTGCCTGACTATTCCCCTAGGTCTTAGGTCACTTGAATTCTGTCACTTTTTATTTATTCATTTTTTTTTCCCACTTTGCTGGGCAGCTGAGGAATCTTTTACAAACAAATAGTTTTCTTCCTGTCCTCACTTCTAGGCATAACCTCCCCAACCCCCCTTAGTCAGTTGAGCTCTGTGGGGTTTGTGGAATCTCCATAAATTATGTAAATTTCTCCCATCAATTGCTACTTGAATAAGTTATGTCTTCTCATCTGCACATTTCTAAATAGATTTTTCCCACCACTTAATTGTTCACTTCTCTCTCCCCACGTCACTCTCATTTTTTTCTCTTTCTCCCCCATTTCTCTTTTTTTTTCTACTTAAAATTCCTTCAATGAAGAGGACTATTACTCACATAGCAACTTCATTTTTTTTCCCCACTAAGAAGATTATCAAAATAGTTTTGGTTTTAGATACTTTAAGTTATCCCAAGTGATTCCTAAATCAGAAACTCAAAGCTACCAAGATAGTAACATTGCAACACTATCAATTACTTATATATTTATGGTCCTGTTAAAATTTCCCAAACATATTAACCTCCGTCCTCAAACATCCTCATCTGTCATCTAATCACTTCCAAACAGCTCTTGTTGTATGGCAGTTTACAGATGCTGCATCTCCTCCTTACATGTTGCCATCCTAAGAAAAGGTTTAGTGGTGTGTGAGGTACTGTGGGGCTGTTGTCACAAAACAGGGTCATTGAGATCATCAATTCCTCTAGTCAGAGTGTCACTTCTACTGCAAAAGTTTCAATAGAGAGTATTCAAATTTTGCCAGCAAATAAAGACTTTAATTTGTGCCTAGCTTGGGGAGAGGAGGGCCTTGGAAGTGATATTCACCATCCACCCCCTGCTGAGAACTGATTGGCATCTGCACCTTGTTTGTTAAGATGGGACAGATGCCCTGCTTACTAACTTCACAGGAGGGGTTAGAGGCTGCTTCTCAATGACTGAATATCACATAGGCTTACAGGCTTTCCTTTTGTGACTTAGATGAGTTTAGCTGTCAAACTAGCTGCTGAAATTGGCCTCTTGCACTGTGAAATTTGTTCAAACACCAGCTAATATTCTCACAGGTCCCTTGCATGCTCCGGACAAATCATAAAGGAACAGCCTTGTTCTACAGATATGGGAGACAAGGGAGTGACTTGAAATGTCCCCTCTTTGGTCCCCTCATTCAATGTGCAGGAGAGGAAACCACGTCAGCCCCCTTAGGTGAGCCAGATGCACTAATCTTGCTGACAGAGAGCTTTGGTTCTAGGCAGGGCCGTGGAGGCAGTTAATTATACCCAGAGTTAATTGAGTGGTCAGATTAACAGTCTGGTCTCATGAGGTCTGAGAGAGGATTCCAGAAATTTAGGTATATAAGACCCTCCAAATGATGTCGAATGAGACATCATGTTCTTTTTGACCTTCCCTTTCAATTTGGGATGATGATTTCATTAATCAGGATTCCTTCCCCCCTGTCATTCTAATTGACAGATGCTAATTAAAATAGCAAATGGGATCCTCACGGGCAGTTTCTTCTGCTTCTTCAGTGACCATTCTGTTCTTGACTGATTTAGCATGGCTCTTTCCCCTCAATTAACAGACAAGTTAAACTTTATATTCCCTTAAATTTTTATGACTCGTAATTAGGAAGTGAAAAAAAAAATGATTTTGCGTTTTACAACTTTAAAATGTAAAAGCAAATTGGGTACTCAAATAATGTGGGACTAATTGCTTAATATGAGGTGAGGCAGTCAGGTGGCAAGCTAGCGTTACGTTTGTGCCCTGAATCTGCTGGGCCCTTTAGCCCTGCGTCCCAGTCCAAGCCTGTTTTCACAACAGGAAAACATTTTAAGAGACCTTATTTTTTTTTAATTTGAAAGAGATTAATTTTTAAACTTGCCCAATATTAAAATATAAGCTTCTAAATATAAAAACATTTGATTAAAAACAACAAAAAGTTGCCTTAAATCCTAAAGCTAGAGGCTACATGTTTCTATACCTGCATAACATAAATATAAGGAGAAGCACATTAGTCTCTGGGCTGTACTCCTGAGCAGCACATTGTAACCAGCTCTCAATGACTATTACTCAAATGAATGACTCAACTTCATCACTCCTCTGAATCACATATCCTTAACTTTACGTTTTGTGCTCTTACATCTGTTTTTAACATTCGGCTACACTTTGGAACGAGTAACTGGAGTACTGAGGATCAAGTCGTAGACATCATAACGGCCTTTCTTAAAAGTGTTGCCTTAGTCTAGTCCCACAAGAAGAAAAAGTGAGTATTAAATATTGATTACACCTTACCCCAAAAACAAGAAAGAGGAAATTAGCCATGAATGAAAAAATTTACATTAAAACGAAATATGCTCAGTAATTACCTTTAATGGTATTGATTCTTTTAGACATGAATTTTCATTAAAATGTAATTTTAAATTCTTGGCCACTCCGTAGATTTTTCTCTGAGCAGAAAATATCGGATTTCAACAGTGCATCTTTTGATTCTGAAATGTAACCATGCTCTGTTTTAGAAATGAGACCAAAAAAAAATTAGCTTGGTAGAATGACATATTTTGGAAGGAAAAGGGAAGCAGGATGACGAAGGAGGAAAGTGGAATTTCTGATTCTTCACTCTTCCTGGGGAAAGGCCTTGTCATTAAACATCAACCATAATTTCCACATTACATTAGGAAGAGATAAAACACCAGGGAAGTCTCCTGCAGTCATATGCAGTTACAGTTTTTCACAGCCCACTGAGAGAACTCCTGCTCACCAGGAACTAACCAGTGCTCACAGCTTGGGTAGCGCATATGCACGCATGAGGACCAGGGGGCCACATTTAAGTCTCAGGAGGTGGAGGTTGTGTTATCCTGAAAATGAGCTCTGAGTCAGAACTGGCTATAGCAATCCATTCTCTCCTCACCTAACTCATAAATGTGCTAAAGGAGCCTGCCCCTTGGAATCTCTCTGGAACCAGAGGAAGTTTTAATGAGCATTTGTAAAATGGACAGAAATGGGAGGTGCAAATATCTGTGAGACGTTTGCAGCAAGTGTCCTTTTCTACTATGGAGTCTCACAATAAAATTAAAATCAACGTTACAGGATGACAGCTACCTCCCTTGGTTTGCTCCAGAAACAGGATTTTTGTACCCAAACTGACAATGTCAGGCAAACCAGGACAATTCCTCACCCTCAATTGGATAACAAAAGCTGTTAATCGCTGATTATGTGTATTTGAGGCCCCACTGTGTGTTACTTACACACAAAGCTACTCTTCTGATATAGAAAATGAAGATATTCTAGGATCCTAGACATGAGGTTTGGGAAAACTAATCCCCAGGGTGGAGTAAGAGTACTGCTGTTTGGGTATTATGGTTTGGATCTGAGGTTTCCCCAAAAGCTCTTTGTGAGACAATGTAAGAAAAATTTAGAGGTGAAATGATTGGATTATGACAGCCTTAACCTAATCAAGGCATTAATCCACTGATAGAGATTAGCTGGTAACTATAGGCAGGTAGTGTGTGGCTGGAGGAGGTGGGTCTCTGGGGGCATGCCATTGAGGTTCATATTTTGTCCTTGGTGAGTGGAGCTCTCTCTGCTTCCTGATTGCCCTGTCCTGAGCTGCTTTCCTCCACACACACTTCCACCTTGGTATTCTGCTTCACCTCAAGCCCAGAGCCATGGAGTTACATTTACAGAGTATGAAGGACAGTTAATGATGGCACAGACAGACTCCCACATTCAGGACTTTAGGTCAGTGGCTCTTGATCCTGGAAAGCATTTAAAAAAAATACTAAAGCCTGGGTCTTACCCCTGATCAATTAAATCACAATTACTAGAGAGTGGTGGTTCAGAAGACTTGATATGGTATGTGTGTGTGTGTGTGTGTGTGTGTGTGTGTTTTCACTTTTATTTTTATTTATTTATTTTAGCTCCACAGGTGATTCTCAAGAGCAACCAATATTGAGGACCGCTGATTCATGAACTCTGTTGTGGCTTTAGACTTACCCAGCTCTTTTATGGCTGCCTACCACTGGGTTGGTCCATGGGTGATCCTAAGATTGTCAGGTTATACAGGTTGTAAAGGGCAGAATTCTGGTACAATGATTACAACTTGATTGATCCTCATCTTGGGCTGGTTTATTTTCAGTTAGAGTATCACAAATTGGGTAACAAGGCTCCCTGAGAATTAAGAAAAGGGGATGGTAGCAAACAGGAAAAAAATTCTCTGTTCCTTCTCAAGGTCACTCTGTTCCCTTAAAAAAAGAAAAGGAAAATCAGGGAGATAGGATTTAGCTTTCTGAGTTAGAACTCATCTGGAGCACATGCTCTCATTAGGGCAAAAATGAGGAGGCAACCTGCAAATGGGACCAAACCAGCAGTTGGGAAACTGGACCCAAACTCATCACATCCAGCTGTGAAGGATAATAGCACAAGTTTCTGCTTCAAGGCCTCCAAAACAGGAGATGGTTCCGAGTCCTCCGTAACTTAGAGGGCAATCTCTTAAGAATTATCAGATAGCTTTTAGGGGTTGGTTTAGCCTCTTTAGATTAATGATGGCTATTTGGGTTTGCATTAAGCTATCACCTGCATGTTAAAGCAGTGAGATTTATTTGTCATTCTCTGAGCTTCTGTTTCCCCAACTGTAAAACAGTATTCGTAAGACCTACCCCTTACTTTCCTCAATGGGAAATTGTGATGATAAACAGAAATAATGCTCCACATAAAATCCAGTTTGAGCTCCCAGAAAGAAAAATGCATTGCTTAAATCAAGATAATATTATTGTCATGGAGGAAGATGCTGGAACAAGTTAATACTTTTATTCTTATAAAAATACTATCTTTCCCAGCAAACTCTAGAGTTTCCCCAGGAGAGATGTCGCTCAAAAATTATCCAGTAAATCCCAACATTCCATTCCTTCTAATGAGCCACACATTGAAACTTGCTGCCAAGACCCATAAAGCAACCAACAGTAGTAGGGTGGTTAAAAGGAGTTTATGTTAACCCCAAAATGAGTTGCAATCTATATCCTGGCATGTGCAATAATGGTTTCAGTCTCTTTCCCCACTGAATGCTTCACTGAGGTTAGCAATGTATGCATTTCTCAAATTTGTGCTTGCTATTGTTTTTCAGGGCATTGCTATTTCTCTACAAGGCCACTTCAACAGCCCTGTAGGGTTTTTGATTATAGGAAATAGCATTGACTTTACTCTCCCCAGCTGAATTTTAAACACTTCTTTCTTTTCCTTAATGGACTGTTCTAGTATTATTAAATGGTAACTTTTTTTCTGAAGCACCTTTCACATCTCTTCAAAATTTTGGCTTTTTTTTTTTTCCTACTTAAGCTCACCATTTCTCTTTAACTAACTATTCTTTCCATAGACTCTTATTAGCATTTCAAACCTGATAATATATTACAGCTTTGAGGCACATCAGATCTTTTGTAAGCCTGTCTCCTAAAATTTTCTCAAGAATTAAAACAGTTGAACAAACAATGCACTCTGTTGAAAATTCTGCTCTGCAAAATTTAGGTATGCAGTATGACTAAACCTAGAGGGGAGGAAGAGGCAGAAGTGTGGGAGAAAGCAAAAATGTGAATATTTTTAAAGAATTTAGAAGTCAGAGGAGTGGAAGATGGCAGGTAAAGAAATATCTGTACCCATAGAGACTATGCAATGATTAATGATTGATAGGCACAATGCCAATTTTGGTGGTTAATTATAATATCTTTGTGATCCTGTTATATGTCTACATCGGGGAAATATCCAATCAGGAGATGGCAATTTATCAATGAATCTTTCCAAATTGCTCTTAACCCCTTTAATCCTTATTCTTCTCTTCACAGTTTTCTAGGTAGAGGGCAGTTAACCCATGTTTGCTAGAAGATACTCTTCAAGGAGAAGAATAGAAATCTTGCATTCAATACCTGTTCATCCTATGGTAATGGTATCCCAATTTCCTTCTGAAGAACTACTTCCTCCTGTAGAGGCCATGTTGGTTGGCTGAGACTAGAAGGAAATCAAAGAAATCATTGTATCCCCAGGAATGAGCATGTAACTAATGAAAGTCTTTCAGAGAGCTTGAAATTCTGCATCTTTCCCATGCGATGTACTGCATCATGGCAGCCATCTCTACCACATAATCATTCCTTTAAAATAGAGTCAAAAAATAAAATAAAATAGAGTCAACATTTTAAAAATCAGAGCTAAGAGGAAGAAAAGAGAAGCTGACCTGCTGATATCAGGGGAACTGTATACAAGCAATACTCAGAACATCAAAGTTATGTGAACCACTAAACTGAGTTTTTGCTCAAGTCAGTTTGTGTTGGGTTTTTGAGCTCTGGTGACTAAATATCTATATCTAAGTAGGCAAACTCTGCTTTATTCACTTTATTTCCCCAGAAACTAATTTGGCAACTGGCACATAATAGACACCCAACAAATGCATATGAAACTGTATTGATATTTTAAATGTCCCTATCAGCATCAATGTTCTTTCTCATCTCCACTCAACACTTCATTTTTAGAATGTCCCAACACCCTTGGCAGGCAGAGAAGGAGAGTCTATGTCAAGACATTGAGGGAAATGAAAAATATGTTTTCTCACATAAGATTTAAGATGCTGGTATGGCATACCTAAGACACCACCCCAACAACAGACAAATAGTTGTCTCCTGCCTTCACTTTTCCTCTTAATTTTCTTGGTCAACTACTAACTTTTCACACCATCGGAAATATGCCCCTCCTAATCATGTTCTCTACCACCCTATTTCAAAATGAATCTCTGTCCATTTCGGAGGTTGTTGTTTTGCCATTGACTACTGAGGTTTTGATATTTGGGTTTTCTTTCTTTCTTTTTTTTTTTAAGCTTGGGTTCCTCCAATATCTAACTGCAAAATAAACCAAAAGAACATTTTTTTTTTAAATAACAGAACACTGTGAGTGGGAATTGGAAATCAACTGAGAACCAGAAGACTTGGACTTTGTCCTTGGCTTTGCCAGTGACTTCCAGAACATGGAAAGCCATTATTTTACTTGTTTTTGCTTTATTCCTGCTTCCCTGAAAAATAATAGCTCAGACCAGAGTAGTCACATTGATTGAGCAATGAAAAGGCACTATAAGAAGCCTCAAATATTAGGACCTTCAGTCCGTAAATAGGACAGTGCACCAATTTGTTCATTAAATCCCAGGGTACTAGGAGATGCAGACTGAATTTGCAAGGGACACAGTTGAGGGTAACAAAAGAGAGTTATACTTTATATAGCAAGAGTAAAGTCATTTAGAGAAATCCATGAATAAGAGATCCATAAATGGATTAAGAGGAACTATGGTGATTTTTAGTATATTCCACAGAGAGAGCAGGGGTGAGAGAGCGAGAGAGTGAGAGAGAGAGAGAGGGAGGGAGAGAGAGAATGCTGGATTTGATTAATCTGGGTCTGACCCATAAAAAATCTTATATTTATGTTTTTTATCCTATTATGAAATAAATCCAAAAGTTCTCATAGGATTTTGTTGCTGAGGGCCTGACAATGCTCAGCAGAAGGAAGACATAAATAGAAATGCTTTTATTTCAATGTGCAGGTGTCTATAAATACAGGCTCCTGGAAGTCGTGCCCTCTCCTCTGACGAATTTCCCTGTCCAGTTTGGTTCATAATAGTATTAAATCACAGCTTGTGGGATCAGTCATCCTGAAACATAATCCCCAGTCTTCTTGTCATCTTAAACACATCATTTTACCTCCTGGATTAAAGAATCTTCATTTGTAAAAGGGAAGTTTGGATGTAACTGTAAGGACTCTACAACCTTGAAAATTATTTAAGCCTGGAAAGAAAGACAGGCAGTCCAATTTCCTTTGTGTTAACAAGTTGAAGAATGGGAGAATTCTTGGATATCTTTATAAGGTGATTTGTGCATTTTAAAGAACAATGCACAGAGGGTTACTGTGCGTGGAATAAATGGACAATACCACAAATAAATGGAAAAATAAGCAAGCATAAATGCTCTACTGTGCAGCCTCTTAATTTCTCCCTTTCCTCTCTCTTTCTCTGCAAAGATCAGGAAAATGAGGGTTAACTTTGCTCCTTTGTGACTGACAGTGCTGCAGGCTATGACAAGCAATCTCTCATTGCTCAACTAGATAACAATGGAAATAAGACACCCTCTATTTTTTTTTTATCAAATACAATATTTGCCATCTCTTGTTAGGGAACATGATGCAATTAAATTACCAATCTTACTGTCTGTGTTCCTCTCTCACTCACAACTTACTCAAACAAAATGTTGGCTGATACTTTAGAATCTTTTAGGCAACACTCAGCGTTGAAATGTTTGCCTTATTCTGTCCTGTGTCCAACTTCAAATTGAAAAAATATAATGAAGGAGAGAAGAGGGATTTTCTTGATTGCAAATTCATTAGGGAGGTTTTAAATTTTTTGCAGACAAATTGCTTTAGGTACATCAACTTCATAATTTGTGTATGGCTAATTGGATTGCCTGATGAAAGGACATGGCCATTGTTTCAGCGTAGCAATTGCTGGACTGGAATATTCTGGTGGCTGAAAAGACTTCCAATGTGTAATTCTACCCCTCTGATTTGATGTGTTTAATGGTGCCTTATGCCAAAGGGAAATCATGAGACCTCTTGAAGCCCCTGAACTTGCAAGGAATCTATGGTCTTCCTGCAGTACTAGAATTCTTTAGTTCTCCAGAGCCTACACCTTGAGCCTTACACACATGACTTAGGGTTAGGACCCTGTATGCACAGATGGCATGCTGCACCCATATTGGTACTCATTAACATAGGACTCTGAGTATGCTATACATCCAAACTGCCAGGGGCCCAAATCATTATATCCTTGCCTATCTCTATTAAACCAATCTTTATCAAACTTAGCAATGTTGATTATATTAAACTAACAGATCTAAAAGGTCTGCTTCATGTAAGCCTTTGCACCATTGATTGGATGATGTGAACTGCCACATGATCTTTATCTGGTTTTAAGTCTGCAATATAACACCTAGATGACAGGATAGTATATACCTACAGAAGAGCTCAATGCATCCAATTTTGAACTTATTCCATTTTTTTTACCCTAATTTCTGGGGTTTCCAAATAAAAGTCAAGGGAATACAAAATATTACCTAAAGCAAAGCTAAAATTGCAAGTTTTAAATTTTTATGTCAGGAAATGCAAAATTAATACTCTCCTTGCGATATTGCTCATTAATACCGTACTTAGACTAAGCTATAGTTTTAATGGCCTAATTCAAAAGAGTGGAAAATTTTATTTTACTTAATTTAAATCATTTAGATGTATGAGCTCTTTTATTTCCACTGGCACTTTTTCACATTAAATGTAACAGGGAAGAAGTCGATCTCAAACTCTCATAGAACATAAACTCTTGATGGACTGAAACGAAGTTGAGCTTCTGAATACTTATGACATGATGAACTGGATGGATTGGGAGAGAAGGCTGCATGAAAATGCACAGATAGGGATACTCAAGGGGGTTGTCTACATGATCAGGACAGAGAAAATGCACAATGTGACTCAGAGGTATTGCTTCTCAATATGACTTGCCCATCTGGAGCAGCAGTGACATGGGACACAATTTGGGAGAGATGCAGAATTTCAGCATCATGGAGGTGAAGGTGAAATTCAGAAATGCCATTCAGCCTGGGAAAGGAATAGAATGAAGAATAAATGGAACAAGGTGCTGCAAGCATCAGGCCCAGCTTCTAGCCAAACCATAGTCCAATACCCCTCAGCACTATAGGTCTGTGGCTCAAGGAATCTGGACTACCACCACCTGTCCTCGGTTTTCTTATCCATAGTAGGAGAGTACTAGGCTAGAAGAAATCTACAGTCCCTGCCAGCTCTGCTATTCTGTTCCACAGTAAAACAGCTCTAGGAAAATTGAGTTTCAATCATCCCTATAGGAAAGCAAAAGAAATAGTCACTCATTTATTAAATATCTTCTACGTGAATAGTTATACACCAGAAGCAGCACTGTTCACTGCATTTTTCTTTATTACAATGGATATATGGTATAAAAGCAAGCACTTGGGATATCTCCCAAAGCAACATGATTCAGTGTTCTTAATATTTCTTATGAATACTATAGTCTTCTGTTCTACTTATTTCAATCCAAATAAAACAAGCCTAAAGAAATATAAAAGTATACAGCGTTCTAAGATAATCCAGAAGGAAGGTGTCAATATCAGTCAGTGATTTCCTAAGAGGTTCCTTTGCTCTTTCATTCTACTCAGGGTAAGTATAGTAACTGAAACCAGGTTCCAATAGTAAGAAAAGAGGTATTGTCACTGTTTGGGTAATAATTTTCCTTTCCATCACATAGCCAATATTAGGTAGATCATCATACTCAGTTTTTAGAAGGTAAACTGACTTAAATATTAACCTATAAAAAGAACGAAGAAAACTGAGATCCAGTGGGCTACAGGAAAGTATGAGTGACTCATTAGAAGGGTGCCCAGTAACCCAGAAACATTACATAAAAGAAAGTGGAGGATTCTGAATCAGGATGTAGTTAATAGTTAAGAGTAATACCCCAGGAGCCAGATTGCCTAGTCCAATCTCACCTTCCCACTTCTAGCCATCTGACTGTAGACAAATTACCTAACTTCTCTGTGTCTCAGTTCCAGACTCATATACCCAACTGCCCACTCAACAGTTCTATTTAGATATCAAAGTTAACTTTCCCCCAAACCAAACTCTCTATTTCCACCCACTTGCCCAAATTTGATCTTCACACAATTGTTCCACTGCTCAACAGAAGGAAATTTCCTTCTACCAAAAGCATCTTGGAATCATCCTTGGCTCCTCTATCATATCTCACATCCAAAATCCTGTTGGCTTACACTTATAAACACATCCTCAGTCTGACCACTTCCCACCGTCTCTGTTTTCCCTTCAGTCTGCCATCTTCACTCAACTGGACTATTCCAGTAACCTCCACCATGGTGTCTCCTTTCCTACCCTTGTCCCCTAACAGTCCTTTCTGCTCAGGACATCAAGAATATTCTTTGTAATCCTAAATGATGTCACATCATACTTCCCCTTAAACAGTTCCAGTGACTTTCTAACTCAGAGGAAAATCCAAAATCCTTATCAAGGACCTACAAGACCCTACCAGATGATCCCCTATTACTATTATTTATTTATTTTGTACCAGAGACTGAACCTGGGGGCACTCAACCACTGAGCCACATCCCCAGCCCTATTTTTCATTTTATTTAGAGACAGGGTCTCACTGAGTTGCTTAGCGCCTTACTGTTGCTGAAGCTGGCTTTGAACCCTGATCCTCCTGAGCTGATGGGATTACAGGCCTGTGCCACCACGCCTGGCTCCCCTATTGCTTCTTTAAGCTTATTCCCTCATTGTTCTTCCAGCCCAGCTGCTCCTGTCCATCTTGCTACTCCTAGAACGAGGCAAGGAATTTGTTTCATCTGCCTGTATGAGCCTTACTTCCGCTCTTCCTTCAAGACTCCTCAGATTTCCACCGGCTTCCCCAGCTCTCCTGGGGACCCCTTCCCTTTCCTCCAGCACCCTCCATCTCCCTTCCCTATATTTCCTGACATTCCGTGCCATATATCCATGTTTACTTCCTGACTATATCTCTTTATGGAATGCTAATCTCCATGAGAGTAGGAACTTCTTCAAATTTGCTACTGCGCTCTCTCCAAATCCCAAAAGAAGTGTTCAATAAATATTTGTTGAATAATTGAATAAATAAATATGAAGAATTGGAATAATCATTATAAAAATGCAATAATTGAGATAACAATAGAACCTACTACATAGGATTGAATGGATTTTAAACAAGAAAGTTGAGATAAAATGCTTAACACAGAAGCTCAGTAAACTTAACTACTAATGTTAATATGAATCAAACTTGCTTGACTATTCAAAAAGTTCCTTTAGTGGTGGGTCCAAATCTTAGAGTGCTGGAAAAATCAAAGGCAGTTGGATTACAGCACTTTAGCTCAAGATAGCTCCATCAAAAATGAATGAAGACAGAGTAGGAGGCTTAGCAACTACTAGAGTTGAAGTCAGGTTGACAGAAAAGAGCTCTGTTAAGATGGAGTGCATGGTCAGAGCGCCATCAAAGTTAACTTGTGTTCAAGATTGGAGTTGCAGTACCACTGACATTAAAGAATATTCTGAGACAAAAATTATTGTTATGCACCCAGAGAGCACTCAGGCATGCATCCTCCTTGGCTTTACTCTCCTTTCAATCTCTGGGGAAGAAAGCCAAAAGCCATGAGTCCCATGGACAGAATATCTCCAGGGTGTTGAACAAGTCAGGTCTTGGGTGCACTGTGTCTACAGGTAAGCAACACAGGAAGAAGAGATGAGCAAAAGGCAAGATGCTTGGCAGGGAGTGTGCCAGTTAGAGAGAGCTCCAGGGAGAAGAATCAGAGGATCGTCTTATCAGTTGAGGGGCTTGAAGGGGACCTCTAATCTACGTATCAAAGAAATGTTGGGGCTTGGATTGTGGCTCAGCAGTAGAGCACTCCCCTAGCATGGGCGGGACCCGGGTTCCATCCTCAGCACCACATAAAAAAATAAATAAATAAAGGCATTGTGTTGTGTCCATCTACACCTAAAAAATAAATATTTTTTTTTAAAAAGAAAGAAATGTTAAGCAGGCAAGAGCTGGATATTACAAGTTCTTTATATGTGAATCTGTATGGCTCTGAATTGACATGCACATCTGTAGATTCTCTCTCCCATGTTCTCTCTCTTAAACACACAAACAGACACACACACAAACACACACACACACATATACAGGACAGATCACATCACATTTACAAAAAAACACAATATCCAATGAGGCAATGACTGATGGGAAAAAGTGTTCTGATATTGAATCTTTCATAAAAGAAAGTGTTTTAAGCTGTAGGGACACAAGTGTTTGGAGAAGAGATGAAAGATAGTTAACATTTGCCGAGTTTCCTGAAGGGGATACAGACACATGGAACTGGACAACCTAGATGTGAGAAGGCTTGCTTTGGAGGCATTGAGGACAGGCTGCTACGCGGGGTTTAAGAGCTCTGACTTTAGAGCTGTCAGGCAGTTAAAAATCTGATTCTGTCACTTAAAACAACTCTGACCATAATAAAGTAACATAAACTCTTTGAAAAATGAGCAAGGTGGCACCTCTTTCTTTAGGTTGTTGGGATAATTCAGTGGAAAGAAACTTGTACAGTTCCTAGTACATTGTGAGTGTTCAAACAGATTGTACTGGAGTTTATCAGGATGTTTTCCCAAAGGAGTATCTCACATAGCACTGTTCCCAGAGGTAAATGAGAGAAAGTAATTCTCAGGGTATCTACAACACAGACAAGTTACCCAAAGCAGGAAGATTCATCTTAATGAAATAGGCCACCTGGAGAGACAGACATTCAGAAGCCAGTCATGTTTCTAAATTAGCTTGTCTTATTTCTACAAATTCATTTCCATAAGGTTTTCTCTTCTTGATATTCTACTTGATATTTAAAGCAAGCGTTACTTTCGTATCCTGGCTAATTGAAACGTGCATTCTCCTTTCTTTCTAAAAATTCCTTGTACCTTTTCCATTTTTGAAAATTGGATGTAACCTTATTTTATGTGGGGGAAAAAGTATATTGCTTAATTCTGAGTTAGAAACAAGCAGAAATGCATCATATCTTATAAAAATAGTAAGAGGATTTGTGATTTATTTGCTATTTCCCCCTTCTGAAAAATATGCAAAACCTCTTATCTTTGAATTTTTAATTTGCTTTCTTTCCATGTTAAGCAGGGATTCCCCTGAGTTTCTGTCCTCCTGATGTGTGTGTAAAATTTAGAAAGTGATTAGAAAATCTTTTTTACTATGAAAAGCAATCAGAGCTAATACACATAAGGACTAATTACTGTGAAGATGGATGATGTGTTTTGGTATCTAATCATATTTTATTTGTTAAGGGTGATGCATTCTAAGTGGCTCCATCTTGCTTTCATTTAAATAGAAAATGAAAGAAATAATCACTAGATGGGAACATTCAGTGAAGATCTATCCCAGAAGTCTTGTGGCCACTCAAACCCAGATTTCCAGGTGGCTTTGGCCTCCAGGTTCTTAGTGAGGCTTTCAGGCACATGCCCCTCTGAGCCTGCATTGCAGAAATGTGTGAGAAGATTTATGTAAATGTTAAGTAAGCTCATTTGTCTTCTTTCCCCCTTTACACATCAATATGAGGTTCCTATGCAGAAATGGCTCATGAATTCTAGAAAATCAATATTCCACATTGTGTAAAATAAATAAAGCTTAGCCCTTTCCAAAGCAGTTTCCAGACATTCGCTTTTTGCCTCCTTCCTGCTCTGAATGCTACTACTTCCCTCTCGCTTCTCTCACTGAGGGTGACAACAACTGTCACCAAATCCAATGGGCACATTTTAGTCTTTATCTTGATTGACATCTCAATGGTATTTCATTCCCTTTCTTTTCAAAATATACTCTTTTCTTGGTTTCAGGGGACCACAACCCACAGTTGTCTCCAACTTCAATAGCTCTTACCTTACAGGTGCCACTTTTTTCCTTTGATTTTCACTTTTATCAGTTATATCACACATAGTTTTAACCAATAGTTAGCCAAAGCTCATAATGAGTAACACACCCTCTGATTCTACCTGTGTTTCTTACCCTCACTCTTAAAGGTATTTGCTATGATACTTGTCTCTATATTTTAAGGAGCAAGCCATTTCTGCATTTTTTCTCTGGTCATTCTCAACTTAGAAGATGAGTATTTAAATCCATTGTATCTTCTCCTCCTGTGAAATATACTGTCTTTTCGTCTTTCTGTATCCTATTTCCTCTCTCCCCTTTCTTCCCTCAGTTGATCAAGATATTACAGCATATGTTTGGGCTAATCCATTAATTAATATTTCCTCTTTTACAAATATATAAATGCTCTGCATGGCAAAAATACTGCTAAAATAAAGGTCTAATTATTGAACATATAGATAACCTTAGGGATTTCTCTGGAACAATACTTCTTAACCAGGGGTGCTGTTGCAATGTTTAGAGATATTTTTGGTTGTCACAACTGGGGTGGGAGATGCTACTGGCAACTAGTGGAAAAAGGTTAGGGATTTTGCAAACATCAGAACAGCCCCCCACAACAAATAAGGATCCAGTCCAAAGTGGCAATTGTGCCAAGGTTGAGAACTGCTACAGTGTGAAAGGATAGAACTTCCCCATGTGGGTGACGCTGCTGATCTGTTCTTGTGTCAGCTATTCCAGAATCTACCATTTTCCCTATTTTTATGTGTTTCAGAAATCTAAGTTTCTCTTTCCCTTAAAGCTACAGTCTTTGTTTATTCTACCACAACTTTTCATTCTTTTTATAGCAGCTTTGTCTTTGTAAAACAATCTCTAGAAAAGTTAAATGTAGTTAAATGTATTTAAGATTCACATCTATCCCACGCCTTCTCTGTGCCCTTCTTCCCCCAAGGTGTGGTCTAATTTATCAATTGCTACTGTTTGGGTAAAAGGACACAATAGTCATTTTGTACGATTATGTCTTGCCTTAAGCAGTAAAATTGAGCTTAAGATTATTTTGAAAGAGATCTACACCATCAATTTGACCCTTTATTCAAATATTGGCCTTACTTAAACATAAAGCCCCTGAAAATTTGAAAGACCCAACCACAATATCTTAAGTAAATATTTCTGTGCTTGTATTTAGCCTGGGTCAGGAAACAATGTAAACTATAATAATCCACCACCAGATAAGCTCTGCTTGTGAAGCATCTAACCTGACCTAAATAAATCAAGACAAACAGGTAAATCAATACAGGCAAGTTTGGCATGTGGGCTTAATTTCCAGACCTCAGAGATTAGAGATGAGTTTGGAAGGACATGTATAACACAGACCTGCAAATGTATACAGATTACTCTCAACCCATCCACATGCAGAATTCCTTTCCTTCATCTGCTTATTTGCCTGTAGTTTGCATCATGTCTTAAAAAGCACTGTAACCTTGAGAGTTTCCACTTGTCAATAATATTGGAAATTAAATTGCTGCACAGCAGGCTGAAGTCTAGGCCAGAATACATGGAATTGCTCCTGGATTCTCACTTCTCTCCATGTAACTTAAGAGCCCTCCCCTTGTCTCTACCGTGTTCCTGCTCTCCTTAAACATTGTCCTGGCACTCGTTCTCAACAAACACTTTCCCTCCCTTCCAACTGCCAACTCCTTTCCCCTGCCATCACCCTGATTTCTGGCTCCAGAAAGATCCACTCAGCAATGATCCAGACTCATAATTCAAGGATGTAACTTCACATCCAGGGGCAATGAGCTATTTTTTTTTTTTTAATGAAAGAATACTAAGTACTGGAGCCCTTGTCTTCTATTACAGGAAGTTACATCAAGCATTAAGAAAGTCGTTAATATTTTTAAGGTAGAAGGGAAAAAGAAGGTATAAAAAGAGATAAAGAATCCCCAAATAGATTTTTATTGAAGCATACCAGAAATGGAGCTTAAAGAACAAACAGAATGTTTCAAATACCATTTTTTTAATGATTTTCTATGAGTGGAAAGAATGAATCTGGCACATAGCTTATTTGGAGTTGAATTTGTCTTATACAATAGTTTAAAGGCTACAATAGCTTCCCAGAACTCAAGTGGCTGACGCTGAGTCCAGTGAAACTAGAAACTGACGTCCCATGGAGAAAATGGGTTTTCTAGGCAACAAAACATTTCTCAAACCTCTGAAATAGAAAGGAAGTGAAGATGGATGGAAGATCCGATCATAAAATGAAACAAGCACCTCCTTTAAGGAAAAGAGGAGCTATGTTTAATGCATTCTAAGGAAAGAGGTGAAGGATAACAAATCAAACATTTTAGTTAAAAGCTCAGAAACAGATTGTTCTCATTTGGTTTAATTTAGTCCAAAAGATAAAATACTATGTCCAACTCTCATCCAGAACTGTCATGAGAGTTTAGTACACTCTCTTTTCCTTTCTTTCAGAATGTGTGCTGGTCTTTCTTCCTTTCTTGCATACAATTAGAAATAAACAGTTAAGTGTTTTGAAAAATGAAGAATCTTGGAATGCAGGGGGTGGGGGCAGATGAATCAGGATTAGACACAGCTGAGATGCGGTGGGATTCTTATCTGCTGGCCTACAGGGCTTTCACACCTTTTGCAATGGAGGTAGAGAGGGGATTGATAACTAGCAATCATAATCCTTTTCTTTGGAAACTTTGCCATGGGTCAGAACATCATGGAATGGACCTAGCCATCCTTGTGTTCAAGCTGGTGAGGAAAGAAAAAGTGTAAGAAAAGCAGAGAAGAAAAATACTTTTCAGGTTTGTTTGAAGGTATAGATAGTATCATGAATCCACCTTGAACAAATGAAAAATCCATGCACAGAAAATTTATGAGGGCATTTTTGTAAGTCTCCTTAAATATTTTTTGAAAGCAAATTTGTATATTTTTAATCATAAAATATAAAGTATTTTTGCTCAGTAAAGAAGAACTTGCCAAAGAATCAGCCCACCTGGTCTCTATATTCATACCTTGTTATCAACAGGAAGCAACCAACCCCCTAGTTACCCATTCTTCTCTGTTTTCCTCACACTCTATTTAAATCTCCTACAGAACTTTTCTCATCTGAAGGCAACTATCTAGTAATTTTTCTAACTCTGTCTATAACCATCAGCTTTTTAAAGAAAAAAAAATTGCTTTTTTCAGCTCTGTGACTGCCTGATATAATACAGATCTTTGTTGAATAAATGAATGAATGAAATTTCTGCATCTCAATTTCCTTTTTTATTCCCTATTGAAGAGACATTGTGAGAGTAAAATGAATGGAGGTAAGAAAAAGTATCATTAAAATGCAATGTATCATAAGGAATCACTAAAGAGAAGAATGACATCAAGATAAATATGGAATCTGAGCAGATGAAGGTAAGAAGTACTTTTAAGGAATAGCCAGCTGATAGCTCATTGGCTGTCACCACAGCCATCTTACAAAGGTCTAGTGATGCCTGAGGAAGACCCAATCTAAAGCTACCAAAGGAAAAGTACCTAAGTGATTATTATTCATTGCATGAGTTCTCCCTGTTGTCCAATTTATGAAGCCAAACTTATGTTGTTTTTGGAAAAGTCTTCCCAACCTGATGATCCCAACGGACACACAGGAGCCTAAACCTCTCCTTTTGACTTCCATTTGAGGTTGATTTACTCCAGATGGAAAATTTTTCATAGACATTGTAAAGCACTCCATCTGTGAAGCAAACAAAAGAAAGTAAAAGATAATGAACTCTATGAGAGCTGAATTACCCATTAAGGGGTTATGCTGAGGTCTGATAATGAATTAACTAGATGTTGTGTGAATGCTGTAGATAATGCTGAGAAAAAACTCTTTCTTCCTCTTCTTGTCCTTTGGAAGGTCACTGACATTATGAATGTCTTTACCAGTTGGTAGAAAATGTAACTTCTTATTTATTAAGTAATGTGTTTAGATGGCCTTTTAAAAACCCTCTCTGTGTGTGATTTAGGCAAGCTTCTGGGGAGCAATGTGATCATGGGCAATATTTTTAACATTTTGAGCTTCAGTTTCTTCATTTGTAATTGGCAATAGGATACTTATTTCTCAAGATTGTTAAAGAACATAAATGACAAAACTTTCTAAGTGGACTTAGCAAAGTGCCTGGTACATAATACACTATCTGATGATAGCCAATAGTGTTATCAGGCTTCCATCAGACAATTTGTTTGTATTACCATGCTTTGCTGTTAGTTTGTGCATTTTATTTTACATTCTGTGTCCATCACCTTAGGCCCAAGAAACAATAAAGAGACGGAAGTTGCCCAAAAGCTCAGGGCCACGATTTTTCCAAGGTGTTAGAGGATGACTAGAAACTTTGAGTATCAATCACATTAAAGTTAGGCTTAGAAAGTCATGTACTAAAACAGAGCAGTATCCACACCTAACATCATATCCAAAATGTAAAAGAATGCCTCATGCTGGGTATGCTACAAAGACCCTGGAACTTTCATCTGTTGTTGGTGAGAATGTAAAATGGTATGACTACTTTGGAAAATGATCTGACAGCTTCTAATGAAATCAAATGTACACCTTTCCTGAGACCCATCAAGGTCATAGATATTTGCTCAAAGGAAATGAAAACACATATCTACAAAATATATTACGAGAATGTTTGTAGCAACTTTATCAATAGCCGAACACTAGAAACAGCCCAGTCATCCATCATTAGGACAGGATACACAAACTGCAATGGGTAGTTACTACAGAACAATAAAGAGGAACAGACTACCAGGTGTTGGGTAAATCTTGGAAACATTATTCTGAGTGAAAGAAGTCCACCCCAAAGAGAACATGCCATATTGGTCCTTTTTATTTCTTTCTTTGTTTTTTAAGTAGCACATCCAAACCATAACAATTAGACACAGGACAAAGTTATGAGGAAGAAATATACTAAAATCTCTAACTTATTTTGAAATGCATCAAAATATAATGGGTTAATAATAGAGGCTTAAATTTGTGGTAAAGCAGGGTAAACATGAATGGTAAAACTAGGTGGTAGGCATAAAGGTTTTGATGAAAAATTATTTCAGTTTCATTTTACATCCAATAATTTTTATAATAAAATATTGGGGAAAATTTTGTGTTAGAAAAAGATCTTCCCTGCCAAGAGTAATTCATTAATATTCTTTTGTCACAGGAGTCCTGCTGTGTTGAAGGAAATGATTGCACAAAGTATGGAAAAAAGATTATATCAAATGGGCAATAATTCAGTGGGGAGGAGAGATGATCAAAGATATCTTTGCAGAAGACAGACCTAGTTAAAATCAGGTGTCCTTTCACTACCTTTGCTCCTACCTCCACTCTCTCATTCTTCCTTCTTACTTTTTTACTGCTCTGGCAATACCCACTAAGTCCTGTCTGAAAAGAAGGGTCCTGCCCATTTATGGCATGAGTTGGAAGCAAGACCAACCAGTTTAAGAGAATGTAATATAGAAGATGAAAGAAAGTACCAGTTTGCCTCTGGAAAGACTAAACTTTGTGTGAAATGAGCATGGTGATAGATCTATGCCTTTACTATAAAGATTGAAACACCTGCTTTGCCAACACATTAATATAATAAATATGGGGAAAGGGAAAGTGCTTGTTTCTCAGTGGACCAAGAGAAAGAGCAGTACCATGTATGAAAAATTGAATTTTCCTTTTGTTAAGAGGATCTGGTTTTCCATTTTCCACATTAGGACTAGCTGGCATCATTATTTATAGGGCCTGGGCACATGCACACTAGCCATTGCTGATTTTGATAGTTTTTCTCGATTAAAATTTATAGCAAAGAAGAAAAAAAGATATATTACCTTAAAAAGATAAAAAATGAGATCTTAGGAAAGGCTTTATCAAGACAATATAGTTTGTTCCTTTAGAAATATCACAGGGCTTTTATTTTGTAAATGAGCATGTGATCTGCTTATTTTGGCACAAAGGAAAGGAAATTTAGGCAGAATCAAAGGAAATGATCATATCGAGGTTATGACCCCATAATAATAAATGGGCTGACAACACTTGATTTTAATGAACACATAAGTGAAAGTAATTAAATATAATAGTTAATTTTGCCTTATATAATTTCAGAATAACCACTTTCAGGAGATGGAACTTTCTGCTAACGACTTCAAGGAAGCAGCCAATGAGCTTTTTCAAGCTTCAATAGCTTTCCCAGAAGCCTTTTGCCGGGGAGGTGGTAGAAAACAGGATTCAAAAGACAGCCATCAGGCATGAACACCCCTGGAATCCACATCATCCAAGAGGGCCTCAAGGCCCACACCCACTTGGCAGGAAATTTATCTCTTTAAACCTTTTCAGCTTAGCGCTAACACCTTATTAAATTTTCTTAAAAAGGACTGTGTTCGTAAATCCAAAAATAATTGCTACAAGAGCAAATGAGTCAAATATTCACTTTCAGTGTCCATCTGAATAAGAGAAAAACATTTATTAAAGTGCTTTCTTTGACTTTCTGGAAATGGAAACTTAAAAACATTATTTTAATCTGCCGCTGCTATTTACTTTTCCTCATTTTGAAGAGAAGGCATTTAGAAATAAGAATGATCACAAGAAGGACGGAGGGTCATAAAAAGGAAGAATGTCCATTCTCATTAGTAATTTAAGAAATATAAATAAAGCAAGGAAATATCATTTTTTCACCTATCAAACTGGCAAGTATTAAAAATAGGCAAGAGAAAGGAGGAGTAGTTCCTATAAATAGATTTAGATGTAGGTATATAAGTTTGCTATAACTTTTCTATAACCTTGTGGGTGAGAAGTGTTGGCAATGTGCATTTTGAGTTTTAAAATATTCTTTTTTGAAAGTTTTTTGCTAATATAATAATCAAAAGTATACACAAATTTGTATTTGTAAAAGTATTATTGCAGCATTTTTTATAGTAGCCCCAAATTGGAAACACCCACCATAGGGGATTGGTGAAATAAACAATAGTACCTCGATATGTTGGAATAAAAGGCAAAATAAAAGAAAAAATGATTTTTAAAGGATATTTACTGATATATGTAAATAGACCATTATGTAAAAAAAAGAAAAATTAGGTGAAAATCATATTTAAAGTTGCATAAAATATGTTTAATGTATGAAAATCCTGCAAGGGTATATATCAATATTTGTATATGGTAGAATTTTGGGTGATTTTTGTTTTCTTATATTATCTGTATTTTTCTACAATGAGCATATTCCACCAGACAACAATGAATCAATACTTGGAATTATACAAAACAGATTTTATGCTTTGTTTGGATCTGGCAGGCCATTGTCAGTCAATTCGGTTGAATGATGGGGCAATTCAGTGAAGAAAAAAAAATCAGGCAACCTGGTTGGTTGGCAGTTTGTAGACAAAGGAGTTGGCTAATTTCCCATACTTGTAATTTTTCAACTAGTTGGTTTGGCGTCACATAAATACAGCCAGAGTTGGAACGTTTGAAACTGAAAAAGCTTTAATGCCAAAAATCTCTTAGACCCAAATTGAAAAAAGATGAATACTGAATCTTTGACTACAGTTTTTCTCATACATAAAAATGAACTAATAAAGCAAATCTTCCATCACCACCAGCTATATTTTGAGCATTTTTAACAGCAGATCTAGTTCTTAACCCCATCTGGCCATAGAAGAGCTATTTGCTAGGCTGTAGGGGTGCAGAGGTCTCCATGGGGGAACAGAAAGCTATTCTTGCTTTGAGCATGCCAGGGCTTCTTGCCTTTTAAATTTTTGCCCCCTTCTACTGTGCTCTTGTTTCTTGGTTGGTCACCTTGGACAAGGTCATATTAACACTATAGTTGTTATCTCATAAACGGGAGCTGAAAGGTGCAAAATTTCAGTCCTTTAGAATGAGTTAGGATCAGGAAAGAGATGGCAAAAGAAGTTTCATCTAAAGGAAGAGAGGGAAAATAATGCTTTTCCTCTGCAAATTATCTTTCTTTAAATAAGTTGTCATATCCTTAAGTAAGTAGATTTTCCTAGTAAATGTAAAAGAGGAAGGGATTTTCTAGAGCAAAATAACTTAACATATTAGATACTTTTACATGTTCTATTCACTTAATCCCTGCAATCCTCCCAAACAAGACTTTTTCTTTTCTTTCGGTACCAGGGATTGAACTGAGGAGAGTTTAACCACTTAACTACATCCCCAGCTCTTTTGATGTTTTATTTTGAGACAGGGTCTCACAAAATTGCTTAGGGCCTCCATAAGTTGCTGAGGTTGTCCTCAAACTTGCGATCCTCCTGCCTCAGCTTCCCAAGCTGCTGGGATTCCAGGCATGTGTCACCACACCTGGCTGTAAGATATTTTTGTTTCCATTTTGCAGATAGGAAACTGAGGCTCAGACTGATTAAGTAACTTGTCAAATTACAAACAGCTACGACATAACAGAGACTAGATTTGTTTTATTCTAAAGTTCCAAACCACAAAGGAAATAAATAATTTTTTTTTAATGGAAGACTGGGAATGCTTTAAAGGAATTTGATTGATTGTCTTTTCAGTTTTGCTCAGATATTCCAGCCTGGTGTCACTGGTGGTAAATCTTTCAAGAAAGCTGAGCTACTTCGTGGATTCTCAACAGAAGAAATTTAGAGAATCACTTCTTCAACCTAGCAGGAAAGACTATTGTAAACCTACCACCACATTATCTTTACAAGTGCTCCAACATCTCTGTGCCAGCCTCCTGAGCAGTAAAAAACCTCCCCAAGCACTCCTCATATCCTTAAACAAATACTGGGAAGTTCCAAGTAAATATCCAGAAAGCAAAGGTTGAACTGAGAGCTAAACAACATTAAATTATTCAAATTTCTGAATATCAAACAAAAGAATCAGACACTGGGTAAATTAGTGGGTTGTTTACACACCAACTGGATAATTTCTAATCTAATTTGCACTGGCATTTGGAACATTGCTGACCATTTGAAATAAATAACATGTTGTCTTAGATTTCGATGATTAGAATACTTTGCAAAGATCTGTTTTATGGTACAATGCAGTCTAGCAAAGGAATATTGCTTTAGAAACAACTATGGCCAAATTGGGAATTGTTTACAGAATATACAGGGCTGACGATAATTGTGTGCAACATCAATCTTATCACAGTACAGAAAACTCAAACAAGCTTTCATGCATAGTAGCTGAAACTGAAATAAATATGATTTAGAGTGCTTTTATTCCAGAGAGTAATTGTGCACTCTGACCAGCAGTTGAGAACTATAAACAATGTTCTGGAAGTCAGAAACAAATGTTTTAATTTTAGTGAGTTTAAAAAGTTTGTGAAAGAACATCTGAATAGAACAAGACTGCACTCAAAAGCAAGAGTAGAAACTGACTACTCCCTTAGAAGGGCAGCTGTCCAGACAAGGGCTTTGAGAATTGGAAAATTGGACTCACTTCAGCCCAGTTTCCTAGTTTCTGAATCTCTGGTTTCCTCTTCTGCCAACAGAAAAGCAAGGCATGCATGAAAATAGAAAATGTGCACTTTTCAGCAAGGCTTGCAGATTTTACAGCATTCACGTATCTCAAAGTAAAGGGCATAATGGATAATGGCAGTGCTATGCCATCAAGAACAAATTTTAGTCTGTACCTGTTCCAAACTAATCTTTAAGTACCAATGAGTGGGGTACAATGAAAGTTTGCTGTAATAAGTAGGTTACTAGATATTATAATTTTACAATATTGATTTAAGAAAGGAATAATATTATGGATCAAGGGTACATAAATATACATATTTGATGTCAGATTCGAAGGTGTGGGTCTCTAGGTCAACCATGTTCTGGTCAATAAGTATTGATTAAGAAATACTATATGATTGCATCTAATACCCACTATGAAGAAGACAATGTTATTAGATCACCTTCAACCTTTTCTTTAAAGAGGAAGGGAAGGAGATGGAAACTCATCAAAGGTCAACTGTAGACCAGACACAATTCCAAGCACTCTACTTTTTTAAAAAATTTTTGTTGTTGTTGTTGTTGTTGTTGGGTTTTAGTTGTATATGGACTCAATGTCTTTATTTGTTTTTATGTGGTGCTAGAATTGAATTCAGTGCCTCACACTTGCGAGGCAAGTGCTCTACCACTGAGCTACAACTCCAGCCCAAGCAAGCAATGTACTTTTAATGTGACAATCCTTCAAGGGAGTTGTTAGGAATTTCTATTTAATGAATGAAACATGTATGAAAACAATTGCAAAATGATACAAGATAGCATATAATGAAGTCTTACATTGAACATCATCGGGTCCTGTAGTTGGTGATTCTCAAGAAGCAGTTTAGATACTTCAGAAGGGATGAGGGTATTTACTCACATGACCATCATGGAGAAGCTGGTCCCTGGAATAAACTTTTAAAAACACAGTGAAGATTAGAATAGATGAAACAATGTCTGGTTGGTCTAAGATTTGGCATGGGGAGAAAAACCACATCATCAAAAGTAAAAATTTATTAATAAAAATAATGTGTGGAACAGTGGCCATCTGAAGAGCCAATCAGATGATGGGCAGTCTTATAGGAAGAGAGAAGGTGTATTCGGGAGAGCATCAGAGAATAAAATTAGAGTAGGAGCATTGAATGCTTAAATTCTGGTTGATACAAAAACAACAGAGGAGGCAATTATAGATTCTTGAGAATAAATGATAAGATTCTGATTTCCAGCCAGGCTGCTGAGTAAACTCTTAGGCATGGAGGCAGTCCAATTTTTGTCATTATTCAGGACACATCTGCAGAAAATATGTTATGATGACATTGACGTTTTAGGAAGACTTCACTTGTGTCTGATACAGCAGAGATTAGTGCAGGAATAAAACCTGACACAGGAAGATCACGTGTTGTCCCTACAGTGGCCACAGTGGCCTGAAGTAGAGTTGCAGCAGTAGAAGAAGTGACTAGGGAAAGCTTTGGGCTAGTTGAAAGGAAGACTCTGGTGAGAGATGTAGGGTGGTATCGGGAAATCACGCAGGTGACTCTTGGATATCTTGCTAGGCAACCAAAGAGCCCCTGGCAATGTAAGTATCAGTACAGAGACAGCACATAAAATTCATCTCTGCTGCGCCAGGCCTGCAGCAGGGTTTTAACTAAGCATCTTGTCTTTGCCCACAATTCAGAGATAGATTCAGAAAGAATAGAGGGAATGGAATGTAGCATTTACTTTTCAGTACAAATATGTATCTTTCCCTAAGAGAATATGAAGGTGGGGACAGAGGGTTTACAGAGGGTGACTTCTACATGTCCATACTACCTGATTAAAGATTAACATGACTATTTGAGTCCCATTGGCCTTCAGAAGATCTCACATCAACCTATTATCAGCGACCTCACCAATACCCACCATCCTGCCTTCACGGTAGTTTTTCCACTACCATGAAAAACCAGATATTTTATTTGAGAGCAACAAAACCTACAGGGAATATTTAGTTGAGTTAAAAAATAATAGTAAATATTTAGTTGAGTTAAAAAACAATACCAAAGCAAGAATTCTGACCAAATTGAGGGTTTGATCCTCAGCAATATACTGTGTGTCTTTAAATCGGTTGCTAAAATAATGATTCAGCACTGGGAGCAGTAATCTGGCCACAAATCAGAGCCCAGTAAATGTGTGATAAATGAATAAATTGATTTTCTCATTTTCATCTTCTTTTTGCCTTATGTGTTCACTTTGTTTGAACTTCTCTAAAGGCTTCTATCACTATGGCACTCTGAAGAATAGCAGAGAATACCTAGACTTAAGATAGCTGTGAAATTTTTTTCTGTACAGTGGAGTGGAGGGAACATTTGGCTCAGGACATCTGGCCCTCGATCCAGGCTTTGCCTCAAATCATGTGTGTGACCAATCACTTCCTTTCTCTGGGTCTCCATTTTCTCGGTGGAAGAAGAGGAGGCTGGACCAGGACAGACCTCAGGCTTACTCTGCTCTAACAACCTCTGAGTCTGTGCAAGCTTGCTGAGCCAGCTCTAAGATCAGCCCTTCCCAGAGCATCTGGTTGGCTAAAATTTCTGCTCTGGCCTTAAAATATGACTTACTAGGATTTTCTTTTCATCACCTGACATGTGTCATTCAAAGGGTCTTCTGTGACAACTACAATGAATGTGGCCTCCAAACCCTTGCAAGTTCCTTAAATAAACGTAATAATTATTCTGTGACATTCATGAGTCACCCATGAATCTTACCACCCCAGGCATAGGATTTGTGATCATTATTGGTACAGCCCTTTTTACAGGAAACACCTGCCCGAGATGTAGGTCAGCCCAGCTGCTCTAAATATGAAACACTTCTACTCATGTCCCTGCAGAGACACAGATAAGCATACCAGAGTCAGCTTCCTCTTCACTCTCCCTTTGTTCTATCAGGGGCCTACCCTTTCTCCTAGAGACCCCACTATATAACTTCATCCTAGGAAAAAGAGCATCATTAACCTGTGCCCTTCCACCGAATTCTACCTTATTTAATTATCCTAGTAATATTTGGGTTTACTTTTTTTTCTTTCCCATTAAAAACAGCAACAAGTTAGTGTACATTTTTCTTGATGGGTCGTGTGATAGGAAATGTTTCCCAACATAATGGATGGCTTTAGAGCTATTTCTCACTCTATCTCCCATGACAGCCTTTTCATCCCCTCTGAACAGCTCTAGGACTAGAGAATTATGTCCCAGTAACCCTGACTCCTTGAAGCCAATTGTTTTTGTCTGGGCTCCCTTTTCTGAGACTCTGGGCTATTCAGTCCCTGCCTCTCCCCACAAGGCCTTCCTCATTCTCTTATGGCTTTAAAATATTAGCCTAGGTTCCCCTCTTCCTTTTCATTTTTCTTTTGGTACCAGGGATTGAACCTGGAGGCACTCAACCACTGAGCCATATCCCCAGTCCTTTTTAATATTTTATTCAGAGACAGGATCTTGCTGAGTTGCTTACAGCCTTGCTATTGCTGAGGCTGGCTTTGAACTCTGGATCCGGATCCTCCTGCCTCATCCTCCAAAGCCTCTGGGATTACTGGCGTGCACCACTGCACCCGGCTAGATTTCCCTCTTTCTATACATCTTCTCTTTTCAGGAAATCCAGTGTCAGACTTTAGAGTTGATACAGCTTCAATCCCCTTACAAAGCATGCTTCTGGAATTTATTCATTTTACAAATATTTATTCAAATATACTCAGTTCTGGGCCAGGTGTGAAAACATGGCAACAAGTGAACCAGTGAAGAGGAGGAGGAGCAGGAAGCGGATGTAAGACCCTTCATGAAGGAGGCAGAGTAGGGCTGAGAGAATGTACTGGGAGGAGTAGTGTCGCCTCAAGGTTCATGTCTATCTGCAACCTGTGCACGTGACCTTATTTGGAAATAGGATCTTTGCTGCCTCAAGGTTCATGTCTATCTGCAACCTATGCACATGACCTTATTTGGAAATAGCATCTTTGCTGATGCTGTCAAATCAAGATGCAGTCATAAAAACTGAATTAAAGTGGGCCCTAAATTCAGTGTGTCTAATGTCTTTATAAAAAGGAAAATTTGGACACGGAGACACACAGGGAGAAGACCATGTGACTGTGGAAGGAGGATTGGAGAACTGTCAAGTCAAGGGGTACCACGGATTGCCAGCGAAGGCTGGATGGGAGGAAGAGGACAGGGAGGATCCTCCCCTAGAGTCTTCAGAGGGAGCAGGGCCCTCCTGCCACCTTGATTTCAGACTTTGTTTTAAGCCACCAAATTTATGTTAATTTATTGCAATCACCCTAGAAAGTTGATTGGGGTTATTAAGGTGGAGGGCAAACTCCTAAGAACCTTGCCCTGGAGAACAGCAGAAGAAGAGGCTCTGAGACCAAGACACTCCCTCTGTTAGGAGGCAGGACTTATGTTATTCTAAACCATGTGGGTATCAGCATTTGGGGGAGATGAAGGTGGTGACAAGGATGGCTACTATTGTCACTAAGATAAAGAAAAAGAGAAGCAGCAGAAAAGGAGAGAGACCAAAGAAAAGTAAATTATGGAGAAAAGAATGATTTTAGAGAAAAATGACAACATCGTTATGACTTTGCATCTATGGCCAGAGTCAAAGTAGAATGAGGAAGAAAATACCCAAATTGGGCTTTGCTGGATGAAACTATTAATTATGCAAGCTGCATACCATTTATGCTTAATAACTTTGTAGCACAATAACAATTATGTGTATCAGTCAATGTTAGATTTTAATTATTGTAAATTTTACATGATGAAAGCCATCAACTTTATGTAAACAGCCTTTATAAATAATGACTTCCACCATGTGCTCATCAGCTCACAACCTAAAAACAAAAAGCAAAGACTATAGGCATATTGCTTCCTACTGCTTAAGTACAGAAAATATGGCATTGACACTCAGTGTCACTTATGGGTTTTACCACAATAATAAAGATGGGGAAAAACGTAGCATGTCATTCCACATGAAAATAAGAATGCAGCAAGTCCACGTTGATATATCCTTTTGTATATAATATTGTTTGCCCCAAATAAAAGTGTTATGTGTTCAACAGAGGAGTGTTCGACTTTCTTTGGCACCCCTCGGACACCGCGGCTGCTTGGGTTCAAACAAAGACTGTTTGTCGCCAGTGTGTGCTCTCTGGTTTGTACACCAGTCCCACATACAAAATAAGGTCTCTTTTCATGCTCCCACCAAGACTTAAGGAAAATATCCTGTGAGTGTGAATGCACAATCATGCTTAATTGTTGGAACTCAGCTGAACTTTGTCTCTCTCATTTGGAGACCATGAACACAGTCTCAAAGTTTTCCTCTCCCAAATACGCCGGATTTTTTTTTTTTGTTTAATGATCAGTCTGGGTTTAAACAAGATGCAATTTGTTTTTAGAGATATTTGAAACTAAAATAGGAAGTCTCGTTATTGGTTTATTGGTCTATAACCAGGTTCTTTCCCGTAGAGAGACGTTTTTTAACGTTTGGCGCAGAACCCAGATCCCAGGGATGGGGTGTTGGTGCCCTCTGGAGGAAAAAGGAGCAAGGTGGATGTAAAAGAATTGGAGGAAAGAAGCAGCTGGAAACAGAAGAATATTTAGGTCAGGGCTGTGCTACAGATAAATCCCAAGCATCTCAACCACAATCCGGTTGCCACCTGGGCTACAACCAAAAGATTTTTGCATTTTTTTTTACAACTCAAACACACATATCATAATATTTGTAAGAACGACCTGCTTTGCTCCTGCTTTTTATTTACAATGTGTTTCCCAAGGTGATACCATTTTGATGAAGCAGTGCCCTTCCTGGCTCACAGGTTAAGAGGGGTTTCAGATGATTCAGTCCACACTGTCACCCTGACATGATATTTGCCATGCATTCCCTGCTAGCAATGCCTGGGGATTTCAGATCTCAAGGTGCTGCTTCTGTCTTATCCTCCGTCCCCACTTCATACTCTGCCTCCATCTGACTCTGCACTTTAGCTCTTTCCTTGTTCTTCACTTCTGCCAAGTTCCTAATCATTTGTCTTGTGCTACTTTGGGCTCAGTCCAATTTTCAGCCTAATTCTGATTCCAGGAATGTGGGCTAAGAGAATTTTTTTTTTTAATGTAGGACAAGTAATAAAATTCCCCTAAAACATCCCTCGTAGAGTGTTTGTGAGGATTCAGTGAAATCATGGTTGTGACACACTCATCCAGAGGTGTCGTGATATGATTGTACTCCATAGATATTTGTCACTATTTTTAGGGACGCTTTCCTCTCTGGCTAGAAATGTCTCAACAGGGGAAATGAAGGACTAAGCTTGGGACTTAAGCTGCCCTCAGGGACACCACAGCACAGGGAAGTTTGCTGTCCTAGAAGGGACACAGGACAAGATGACAGGATGTCCATCCCTTTAAGTCCAGGCAGGGTTGAGCATGTATGTCTCCTGCACATTCAAGTCCACCTTCACCCCGTAGGTCCTGTCTCAACATGGGCTCGAGGGTTCTGCGTATGGATGCCTCTGACATCTTCTGCGGCATGTTCTGCAGCTCATCTCAACTATCTCCAACATCTGGTTCCTTGCTCACCCGCCAGAAGGAACGCCTCCCTACACATGTTGAAATGTGCTTTCCCACTGTCTCTGCTAACAAACACCTGGAGGGTTGCACATGTTAGTCATTATGTGCTATTGATTATTTTATTGATGCAATTCTGGCTTCTTAAAGAAGAGGATTTCCATGAATAAGGTTGTGTTGTTGTTTTTTTTTCCCTTAAGTAAGGCAAATTTTTTCCCCCATAAGCCTTAACTCTTCTGCAGGTTTCGACTGTTTGGATTTGGAGGCAGCACAAAGTTTGTTTTCCTCACATTGTTACTTGTAAGCGTAACTTTGCCCACTGAGTTTATTCTGTGAAATGTTATAAAAGATCCAATATCAGTGATAGTGAGAAATGTTCAATTTTCCTGGGCTTGGCCTCTCACCTCTCTATGTATATTAATCGACTGCAGATCTGACTCATTCGGAGGGCTGTATTAACAACGTTTCAGATCAGAAGAGGACAGAAAAAGGATGTTTGGGGATATTTTTGCTATGTATTAGTGATACTTGGAGGCAGCTAGCCAAGAAGAAAAGGACAGCCCCTTTTCCAGAATATTCCCAGAATCTGCCCCATCTGTTTCTCATAAAACCCACAAAAGCAACAGGATTTTTCTTTTGCCTCAAGTGGGACATTAGCTTACACAGGCATCCTTGAGGTTTAAAATACAATCAAGGGCGATTGAAATTTTAACTTATGCAATACGTGCATGGATAAGGACGTGACAATGGACCAGGGCCTGGTTTATTTTTCCAGAGAGCTAATGTTATTGTTTAATCATCTCTCTGCTTCTAACAAGCAAATGCCAAGGATCCAAGATCTCAATTTCACCCTCTAGAGTTTTTTTTCCCTGTTGCTATAGAATTCCTGTAATGGGGTCTCTTCATCACTAAAAATCAGTGATCACACATATTCCATTCTGTGGAAATGTTTTCTGAGATAAGCCTTGTTGTTCTTCAAGCTGGGTAGCCAGAAAAAAAAAAAAGAAAAAAAAAGACTAGCCAGAATCACTAGATGCCATCAATCACAGAGATTAAACAAGGCTATCAAATTCTGTTCTAATATTTTTTAAGCTGTGTTCCAAATAGACTGTTCAGTCTGCAGCCAGAGACTCTAAAATATGAACTGAATATGAAAACATTTTAACTTTCATGTTTTAATGATAAGAGTGTTGTTGGCATTAATATTTGAACATTTCAGCATACCTAGTTCTGAAAGCTATGTCATGGCAGGCTCAGAATCCACTGGCAGACTATAAATAAAATCTTTCTATAAATATACTTTATGCCAAACTACCCGCAGAATACATTTTTCATCTTCTAAGCAGATGGTATAAGAGAAAAATCATGCATGTATATGATTAATCAAACACATTTTTGCTGATAGAATTTTCATTACCCTTACCAGCATGGGTTTTGTGAAATTTCCACGTTTTATATTTTCTTTTGAGAAAAAGTTTATTTAAGGAAACGATTAATATAAATGAAGACGGAAAGATGATAGGACTTTATATGTTTGGCTTCTTTGAGGTCCAGTAGGCTGGAGATTTAAGGGCTTTTTTCCACTCCCTGCATAAAGAGAGCCAGCCAGGACTTTTTAGGCCTGTGTTTCAACCACATCCTCAGGTCCTTACCATTTTATGATCCTGGTCCCACTCCAAACCCTCAATGGTGATTTGTCCAAACTGTTCTGCTAAGATGTTGGCCTTTATCAAAGTCCCTCTTCTCTTGATGATGATCTCCAATATGTAAAATACCAAAAGCAAAGAAGACCTTACTGGGGAAATGCCATGATGAAGGGTTTGGGAATATCACAAAATAGCATTCAGGGCGGGTACTGTATAGTCCTGAGAGAGCAAGGGCTCCTCTAGGGTTAAACAATCCAGGCTCCAACCCAGTCCCCCCACTGCAGGCAAGAATGCTATTGCTCACCCCTATATCCATTCTCCTCTTTGTCCTTTACAGAATAACACACATTTTTACCAGGGCATATTGCCATCTAGATCAAAAGACTATTTTCTAGCCACCCTACTGGTTAGGTGAGGCCATGGAACTAGGTTGCAACCTGATATTAAATTTTAGCCAAAGAGATAGAAATAGGGTAAATGGCCTCTATTGTTATTGTTGTTGTTCTTCTTCTTCCTCCTCCTCCTTCCTCGCCTCCTCCTCCTCCTTTCCCTCCTCCTTCTCCTCCTCCTCCTTCTGTAATTTTTCCTGCTTCTCAGTTGCAATGTGTATAGATGGCTAGAGTGCCAGCAGCTATTTTGAACCATGAGGTAACCATGAGAATACACACAGTGGGCTCGCATGGTATGCAAAAATTTAGAACTGGAGTCCCCAAAGTCACCCAGGGGCTACTATATCAGATCCATCCTGCTTCCTGCTAAGCTTCTTTCATGTGAATAAAAGACAGACCTACATATTTTAGCATAAATGGCTATGGGATTTTGGCAAGTTGTTCTCTCAACACTTTAGTTTCCACAACTCTAAGCGAGAATAGGTTTTAGAGGATTGTTGTAGGTGTTAAATAAGATGATATATGTAAAGTACCAAGAGTAGGAACCTGAACATGGTAAGTACTGAGCAATACAAGCCTTTACCCTCATAACAGATGCCCTGACATTTGAGTATAGAACAGTCAGTTTCAATAATTGAAAAGTAACCGGGGAAGTTCCTCAGCAAGTTATTATTTTTAAATGTTCTGAAGCATGAATTTGAATCATGCCCTCTGAGAGGGTGTGAGTCATCTAGCTGTCAGGGAGGCTGGCATCTGTATCTCACCATTGTGTGGCTGTCCTTTGCTTATGCAATAATACTCATGGAATGACTCAACCTTTGTTTCTTTATGCAAACAGCCCTGGAAAAAGCCAAATTCCAGCACTAGGGACCATGATAAAGAAAATATTTAAAGACCCACTAAGGGAATAAATGAAATTTCCTAGTTAGAAAATCGATTGTGTGTGTGTGTGTGTGTGTGTGTGTGTGTGTGTGTGTACACACCAGGGATTGTACCCAAGGACATTCAACCACTGAGCCACATCCCCAACCTTTCTTATTTTTTTTTTTATTTTGAGTCAGGGTCTCACTAGGTTGCATACAGCCTCACTAAGTTGCTGAGGCTGGTTTTGAACCTGGAATCCTCCTGCTCAGTCTCCCAAGCTGCTGGTATTACTGGTGTGGGCTGCAGCACCCAGCTAAAAAATTGAAATTGTGGCTAAAGTTCTGAGCCATGACATGCACTCACCCACCATAGGCTCCATGCCAAGAGAGTTACGAACTATAGAGAACATTTCAAGTGTGACCACTTTCAAACGTCCCTAAGCATCTAAACATTAAGGGCCTGCTAGGATGTGTGATCCATAAGCAAAACCCACAGGTAATAACATGACAAAGTGAAAGAACTGAGAGGTACTAGAGCCTGCAGAATTATGACACTGGACACATTCCTTTTGCTTCAGAAAAGTGCTGAGAGAGAAGAAGAATTTTTTTTTTCCTAATTTTACCCACTGACTCTCCCAGTTCCCCAAAGACTTAAAACTTTTAACCATGAAAGACACTGAATCAACCAAAGCACGGAAGTATTAGAGAAGGGGGAAAAAATGATGAAAGGGGGTGGTTGAGAGGGGAATAATTATGATCAGACGACCTGATTCCCAGTCTAGGGTTTTAGATGGACCATGGGTAATGCTTACTAACACACATTAGAGCAGAAACTCAACCTTGGTGGTCTTGCTGGATCTTTCCATTTGCCCTTGGATGCCACCCTACTCCTTGCCCACAGAGGCTGACCTGATGGCCCACATCCAACACTCCCCTGCTCTCTGACTTCTGGTTGGATTCAGCCTTGGTGAACCCTGGCAGAAAATCAGAGGAAGAGAAAAGATTGAGATCACAGTTTTGTATTTATTCTCAGGTTCCCTTCCTGTTAGGTAGCCTTGAATTATCTGCATCTCCAGACAGAAACTTTCTACTTCTCTCAAAATAGCTACGTGACTCTCTCCATACAGGTTCTCCTCTCTTCCTTTCCCTTTGAGTCACATTTAGCAAATACCAATACCTGGTTGGCTAGTGAAATTTGAATTTCAGATAAGCAGTGGATTTTTAAATATATGTCCCACGCAGTATTTGAGTCATACTTATACTGAGATTTTTTCAGTATTTTCCTCAATTTCAAGTTTACCGGGGGCACCCTGTATTTTAGGTGGCAACTCTAGCCTCAGGGTACCGTCAGTTGCTAGCCCTGATCTCCTGCTCTACTCTGATGGTCTGCCTACACCCTGCCCACACCTTTGATATGAGTCCCTTTGTCTGTAAGCCATCCTCAAATCACCCCGACTTCAGCATGCCATCTGTTTTCCCTCAGGATCCTGATACCGTCAGCACACCTCTTAGTTAATCCCTGTCAAGGTGATTTCGTCTCAGGCACCTCTCATATGTCATTCCTTTCAGAAGATTTTCACAAAGGTTCTACAGCAGACAACCCAGTGAGTCTGACAGGAGATCTTACTCTGCAGACACACAGATGATACAGAGAAGGCAAAGCTGACATCTTTGCATGAAGCTCTAAGAGCTCGATTAGATCCTTGTGTTAATGTCTCTTACCTTGGGCTCCCCTGAAAGCAGAGTCTGAGACCAAGGTGGCTGGTTTCTGAATGTGACGTCAGAGAGTGGAAGCACAGGGTGGGGAGAGTGCCAAAAGGAAGGGGACAAAGCCCACGTGAAGAAGTGACAGTGGGTTGACTGTAGGCAATTGACGTTTGATCCCACCGAGACCTTCTGAAGACCCTTACAAGAGTGGCTCAGACCATCTACCATGGAATCAAAAAGGGAGGCCTTTGTCAAGGCTCCTGTCCTCCAGTGGTCATGAATGACCCCAAGCACTCTCTGCACTTCTGAGTTAAACATAAGGAATGCTAGACCTGTTCTGTGGATTTCTATGCTGAAAAACCAGAGAAACCTCAACACACACACACACACACACACACACACACACACTAAAAGAAAAGAAATCCTTGGCCCAGGACTTAAGTACTATCCATTGGCAACAGATTGAAGATAATAAAAACCTCCCTAGCCCTGGTTGGAGCCACAAGGAATTTGAACGAGGGACAAGTTGTCTACCACATCCAAAGGAAGGAAGGTGAGATATACTCTTACATAGAGAAGTGCCAAGACATTAGTGAATAGACTTAGAAGCTAATGTCTTACCACTGAAGATACGCCCTTCTTAAGATGGGAATCTCTGGAGGAGCTGCCTCAGTTGGTGGTGGCTGGAATTCGGACATTTCTCAGTCATGGACTGTGAGGACAGATGCTTGAGAGGAGCCAAACAACACTCTTCCATAGGACCAGGGCTTACCATTGTGTGTGGTTATAATGGCCATATCTAAATCAGCCCAGAGAAAGCTCACAAGTGGACATCCATGGGAAATTTCTGGACTTTCTGACACCAGCTATAGTTAAAGGGCATTTAGCCCAGACCTGGCACAAAAATAATTTTAAGGGCTAAAATCAATTTTGGTGCAGAGTAGAAGAATCATGACCTTATATGGTGGGCTAAGTGGTTTCTGGGTGAAACTATGGCTGTGAGTATAAAGCAGTCTATACTTCTCTGGCCTGGCAGACATTTCCTTCCAACCACATAACCAAGATCACCAACCTCAGGTTTATTTCCATGATAAACACAGGCAGAATGGGAAATCACCATCACCTGCATTTTCCCCTTGTTTTGGTAAAGTCACTAGTGAAAAAGAAATTCTCGAACTCAGTGCAAGCTGTTATCCTTGAACCCAAATCATATTCCATGGTCTAATGAGAAAATAAATCATTAAATAGTGGGCAGAAGATTTAGTGGCTAGGTATTGATAAAATAGTAAAAAGTAGAGCATTGCCAAGAAAGCATGATTTATCCATAATCATACTTCTAAGCCTGCCCAGTGGCTTGCAGTAGGGAACAAAGAAGTTTTAGTCTGATTCTCTTTCTATTTTGGGGTTGAAAGAGTGATAGCAGAAAACCCTCATATCCAAGCTCAGCATATAACTCTGCTCCCCAAATAGCAAGCTGGAACATATACTTTGTAAGTGTGTGTTAGTTCAGATTACTATCACCATGGGGATTACTCAACTTTTCACCCTGTGGCAAATAAAGAGACCTGAGCAGTACTTTAAATATTTTTGTCCTTCATGTGAAATGCGCTAGTGTGAAATACAGCTACAATAATTTGAAACTGCTCAGATAGCTTAGCTTTTCTAGCACCATCTGACAGAGACCCCCACACACTAAAATAATCCTTGAAAAATACTTATAATTAACCCTTTAAATAAAAAAAGAGGTAAGTGTGGCATTTGAGCAGCTTAAAAGTATAAAATGATGGTTCTTCTCCACTTCTTTTCACCTTCTTCCAGCATTGAGCAAAGATGAAAAGATGCATTAGCCACCAACCTACCTGACCTCAGAAGATTTGGAAAATTGAAGTCTCATTTTATCTTGCATCTTGCTCCAGAACTTGTGAGCTTTTGACCTATCAGTAGGATCACACTCAAATCACATCCCTTGAAAGAGTTTCACTTCAACCACTGTAGTTAAATGACAAGCCTACGATGATTAAGACTGCCTTCCATCCATAGAAATTTTAATTTCATCTCGCCTTCCCATTAGACCAATACGTCAGCCATAGATTGCTTTTCCTTCCAAAACTTCACAACCCATAAGGTATTTAAATGTCACAAGTGGGAGTACCTGTGCAATTGTTATGGTTTAGATGTGAGATATCCCCCCCAAAAAAGGTCTGTGTTAATGGAGGAATGTTCAGAGTTCAAGGGATTGGATTGTGAGAGCTGTAACCTAATCAGTCTGTTCTAGTTTGAGTAACTAAGTGGTAGGCAGATAGATGGAGCATGACTGGGGACATGCATGTTCTCTGCAGGCCCCCTTCTCTTCTCTTCCCTCTCCTTCTCTCTTTCCCTCCCTCTCTCCTCTCCCCCTTTCTCTCCTTCCCTCTGCTTCCTGAGCCCTCCCATGAGTTGAGCAGTTTTCTTCTGCTGGAAACTTCTCCCATGTTGTGCAGCTTCATTTGGACCCCAAGCAATGGAGTCAACCATCTATAGACTGAGACCTCTGAAACTGAACCCCAAATAAACTTTTCCTCTGCTAAGTTTTTATTTTCAGGTATTTTGGTCACAGTGATGTAAACGCTGACGAAAACAATGTTCTAAGGGCTGAGTAAGTGTCTTGAGTATGATCAACAGGACTTATCATTTCAAGATATCACAGGTATCAAACTTCCTCCAAATGATCTTATGTCACCCATATCTTGCTGAGCAATCATGAAGCTGAAATATTCAAATTATTTGGCTTCCCTATGATCTGCACTGCTATATTTCTTTATAAGCCTAAAACTATACAATAACAAAAATGACAGAGAAATTCATCAATTGAGGACTTTGGTGAAAAGGAGAGGAGTGATTTGTGGGTAAACAACTATCAGATAGAATTGGAGCTGCAGTTAAAATAATTTTTGACTTATGAATAATTGATTTCACTTGACAAGTGTTGAAAGAATTCTGAGATTGATAATGCCCTGGTTTATGGTCAGTGAGGACAGGGTATTAATCTGAGAAGCAACTCTTAACTTCCTTAACCAAATATCTGACTCCGGGGACGCAGTGAGTGATTAGAATAAGCTGTGAAGGTTGTGACCATGTGCCTTGCTTTCCTGCTGCATGGTGACCACAGAAGGGGTCAAGGGATGGGGGACCAAGAAGGAACTGGTAAACTGAAATTCACTTATGACTTCTAGCCTCAGCTACGTAGAAGAGCTTGGAAATTGTCACCACCATTTTTGTGACAAGAAGAAAAAACAAATTGAAAATCAATGACTTTTCTTGGACCTCTCTGGGAGCCAAGGTTGCAGAGCAAACGACAGCCTTGAAATCTGAAGAGATGGGGCCTGCAGAGAAACACAGTCAAGATCTGCTTTCCTGGAATGAAAGCTACTGGAGCCATAAACTGGCAAATACATTTAAATGGACATTTTGATGGACTGCAGGAGGCTGAGTGTGGAGTGAGATGAGAGTGAGAAATTCCTGGAGACCATGGTCTTACAGAGGACCCACAACTTCATGAGCTTTCCTGGGAGGAACCATAATAGGGCTCCTGATAAAGATCTGAGAAAGATGCCCTCTAGGCTCACGGAGAGAGGACAAGTCCTTTAGTGAAACACACCAGAGCCTTCTCCATACAAAGACCAACTCTGCAAGGAAAATGACTTTGCCTGTCTTATCCCAGCTTCAACAAGGTCATTCCTCCCATCCCAGCCCCATCTAGCCTCTCTAACTGTGTAAGTCAGAGTTCTCCACAGGAACAGCACTAGTAGAATATATATAATTATAACAGGGGATTAATTGGACAGGCTCACACATCTGAGGCTACATAGTCCCACAATGCCCATCTGCAGGTTGCAGTAGACTTTCAGTCCAAGAGACCAGATAACTCAGAACAAGAGGGGCAATTGTGCAGCCCCAGTTCAAGGCCAAAGGCCTGGAAGCTCGATGGAGTTTGAATGGTACAAGTTCATGTCCAAAAGCTGAAGAATCTGGAGTTTGATGTTCATGGGCAAAAACAGAAGAAAATAAAATGCCCTTGTTCATGAAGAGTCAAGGATGTGCATACATGTGAGCTGTTTCCTCCTTCAGCTTTTTGACCCACTCAGGCCTCCATCCTGTTGGACTGTGTTACCCACATTCAGGGAAGGTCTTCCCCTCTAGTTCACTGACACATATTCCAGTCATCTCTGGAAACACTCACAGACACACCCACAAGTGTGCTGTGCCAATTTTCTAGGTATCTCTCAATACAGTCATGTTGACAACCAGGATTAACTATCACACCTCCTCACCTACAGGGTAAAAGACAGAGTCAACAGAGGCCAAAACTTCAAGGAAATATATTGGAAAGAGCAGAATTCAGGGGAAAAAGAACTATAGCTAAGAAAAACACCTGTGAAGATCACAGATCTAAGACTCGGTATTCACTAGAATACAGTTAATTAGATTATGCCACACCTTGCCACAACAAAGTATTATAGCAGAAGTTTACCACTGAAAGAGCAGTAAGTCACCATTTCTTCCTGAGGAGGGGTACTTAGGGAAGGCCAAAGTACCTGAGCATAGAACAGCCTCACGGTCTCTCTGCGCCTGAATCCTATCACAGCAGCAGATACTGGTCAAACATCTCCATCCAATCCTGGATCGTGTTTATAATTGGTCTTGTTCATTAACAAAACCATGACTCATTGGCAGCTACCCATACATAATGTGTCTCTGTAGGAGGTTCTGACACTTAGAACATATCATGAAATAAGTTGTATTAGCAGAGAGTAAAAGCAGAGCAATGCCTGGCAAGCTTACCCCTTCTCATGTTCTGTAAATGGGCTATGACTTCCCAGGTATAGAATTTCAGACATAATGTTGCTGGCCACTCTATGACTCTAACAGCTTTCCATGGTATTAGTGGACTTTCTTAGATGAATCATTGAATAACTTCCTTCCTCTCCTTGCCAAAGATCACCTTGAGTCTCAGGAGGCACCTGGAAGACTAACCAGTATTCTGGTCATATATATGGTTCAATTATTGGTCTAATTTGCTGACTTTAGCAGTCCAAAGTGGTTCATCATAGAAGGTTCTAAAGAGGTCTTTTTAGAGTTGCATTAGCAAGATGCTATGATTCAGTATAAGTCACTTATATTTATGCATTGCTCAGGTAGAGCCACTGTCTGACCTGAAGTCCCAAATGTGACAGTAATGGTAACTTTAGTGCTCCCACATGACAAAAGTACTGTTAAAGCCCCTAAAAGAACCTTCAGAAGGGGTTTCCTAGCTTTATATATATGCACAATGCCCAATCCAATTGGTTAGGATTCTCTCAGTTGCAAGCACCTAAATTCAACTCAAACTAGCTTAAAACAGTTGGGAAATGTATTGGTTTCTGTTACTAGGAGGTTGGGTATATAACTTTTTTTTTTTCAGAAATGACTAAATCTTAAATTCAGCCTTTACATCTAGGCCTGTTTTCTGAAATTTCTTTATTTCTTTTTCTTTCTCTCTCCCTTATCTCTGATTCTCTTTCTAAGCAATCTCTCTCTCTCTCTCTCTCTCTCTCTCTCTCTCTCTCTCTCTCTCTCTCTCTCTCTCTCTCTCTCTCCAATGTGGCAGGGAAAGTGGTCACTGTAACACCAACCCTATAACATTCTGGTACTAAAGCTCCAGCAGAAATGAAAAATTTGCTCTTCTAGAAACTCATATAACATCTCAGGTAAGGACCTGCGTGACTGTGTTTGCAATCTTTGGACCAATTACTGTTTCTAGAAGGAGGGGTACAAAGACTGCCCATCTCTGTAGCAAGAGAGTATTGTGATCAATTAGCACCCCTCAGAATGAGAAGGAACAAATCTCACAAAAAGAAAAAAAAAAGATAGGAGTCATTGCTAGAAAAGGATGAAGACATCTTGGGATGACAAAGACAGCAGATACTCCCTCCATCCCACCCTTGGATTTCCCAGCATGCACATTTATACAGTACTTGCAATTTCAAAGGTATCTTCACCTGAGGGTTTGATTTGCTTGTCAATAAAGAGAGAGAACCTGAATATATCCAAGTTCAACATTTCTAGGTCTTATACATTGCCCTGACTAAGTCCAGATACAGTTTCTCACAACCTAGAACTAAGTGAAAACATTATCCGTCCTTAACATTCCCCATATAAAATAATAGAAGAGACAGAATAAAAATGGCATGGTGGAAAACTGTCATTTGGTAATCAGAGAAGAGGAAAGAATATAAATTTTATATTCCATAGCCTACTGAAAAGAAATCAGAAGAATGGATGCCCCAGGGCTGGAGGGCTTTCAGAGGAAGCCCATGCCACCCTTAGTCCTACTTAACAGGGAGATTATTCCCTGGCCATGGAACACCAGGGTTCCCTTATAGAGGAATATTTTAGGGGCTCTTTGACAGCCCAATATCCCAGAAACCCAGAGATTATCTTAAATGTTGAGACAGCCCAGGTCCCTTTCTGTATGTGGAATTTCTAAAACAGCATAACTCCTTAAAATTCTAGTAATTTTTTAATGAAATCAACTCTAAGAAAACTCCATTAGCTTGGAACCAATGCCAGAAATCTTGGCCAGTCACAATTTGTAAACCTGAATCCTGATTTTCAAGTTTCTGTCTCTTAGCAACAAACCTTGTTCCTCTGCCCACGCTCCTGGACTCCATTTTGTGTGTCAATCTTGCTCACTGTGTGAAGACTATATAAAACAATAAATTGAGGTGGTGAGGCAGAGTTAATCAGCACCTATGCCCCCCTTCTGGTTCCAGGTCATATCCCAGTGGGTGAGGTCTTTACATTAGAGTAATTGTTACCTTTGTTTAGTGGAGTAGCACAGAGCAGCAAGTATTTGGGAAGCATTCCCACATTCTCTGGCCTTTCTCTGGTTCGATATAATCTCACATCTTTATACTAAATTGAGAATGGGACAGATATTTTGACATTTGCAGTTCTACAAACATGTAATTATCTTACCCTTAGTGCTCTTGGCTTTCTGGCTATCAACAGATATGTGCTATTTTCTGTTTTTAACTCACCAACCTGTCCCTTTCTTCCATGGCAATAGTAAAGATGGCAAAAGTTGGAATCACTCTCCATCATTTTAATATATATTTTTTAAAGCAAATCTCCTGAGGTTCTAGACTTGGTAAAATTATTGTCTAAAATCCCAAAGGTGATCATGATCCAGCCTCTGTGCTACAGCCCAGCAAATATTCCATCTTTCCAGCCTGGGACGGGGGACTTCTCATAGTTCCTTGTAATTCTACACTGTAGAGTCTGTCATTGACAATACTCTGTTTCAAGACACCAGTTTCTATGTTGGCCAAACCCCTTTTTCTTGCAAGTGAAAGAAATCTAATGTGAACGAGCCTAAACAAAAAGGAGAATTAGGCCATGTACTTTGGGTAGGGTGGATCACAAGGGAACCTGAACTAAAATGAGGTTCTCAGGTCTGCACCTCTTAGCTCCATTTCCCTCTGAGTGTTGCTCTTATTCTATTGTGATAAATGGCCTCTCCCCTGGCAACCAGAAACGCATGTACCCCAAGTGCAGACATCTAGCAGAAAAACACCTTTCCCCCAGCTTCTGGTTATCATCCCACAACAGGTGTCTGGTTGGTCCTTTCATGTGCTCAACTCATGGACTCATCCCTATTTCCAGGGGAATGGGTCACAGTAAAGTGGCAGGACTGAGTCATTTATCCTTATGTGGCTGGGGGATGGGTGAAAGAGGGGTTGTGCTGACAACCCTCACCCTATCACCACATGGAATAAGATGGAATCATTCTCCAAAAGAGAGTGGGTGCTGTTTGCTAGAAAAGGCAGGGAGAAAATATAGGGAGAAGGGATACTGAACCACCCACTATACTGAATTTCCTCAGGCTGGTTCCTAATCTGGTGCACGCATTGACTTGACTGAGAACTTGAGGTTTACAGTTCACATATCAATGAGAGAGAGAGAGAGAGAGAGAGAGAGAGAGAGAGAGAGAGAGAGAGAGACAGAGAGAGACAGACAGAGTCAGAGACAGAAGGAGGGAGACAGAAAGAGATAGAAAATAAAGAAAGGAAAGAAGAAAAAAATAAAATAGGTCATGTTACTTACAAAAATGCCTAATGCAGATATTTGTCCATGAAACCAGTAGGAAAAGACCATGAGCCAATGGGGCATTTAGCCAGAACTTCCAACCCAGCCTCTTGCTCTTCTCAGGGGTGGCCTTCCCTCTGAATGTCATGTTAGATAAACACAGAAACTGCATGACTGTATTCCCCAGTCACTTTTATAGGAATCCTAGAACTGATCCTTAGGCCTGATGTTCTGGTTGTATCTGCAGGGCCTGAGTTTATAAGGTAAAACCTCTTCTTTCAACAATCTATACTAGGTTAGTATTTTTTTAGTACAATCAAGTTGATCAGACTATCATACTGGAGAAATCTCAGGCAGAGGAAAAACTCTATTATAGCAAAAAGTATGCAATGGGCATGGTGGATGGGGCACATGGTCCGGACCCAGGAAGGAGCTGGGGGTGTGAGAGATACCTTAGGAGAGTGGTTCAGAACTGAAAGTGTGGAGAATACCACTTCCTGTGGCTCCTGAACATTCCTGGGGAAGCAGGCTTGAAGCTGAAAGGAATTAGGGGCAAAAATAAAACAATGAATTTCTCATTGAAGTCACTAAGTGCTCAGTTGCTTTAAGGCTTTTTTTTTAATGCCTATTTTATTGATTGTGATTTTGAAATGAAGAAAATATACTCTGTGGGAGGTTAGCATGTTATTATCTTTTATATAATTGACATCCTAAATCTTCACAGAATTGTATTTAAAACACAGGAGGCTTTACAGAGCATTTAATCCAGTGGTTTTCACACTTTCTTTTTTTTTTTTTCATCAATGAAACTTTCTTTTCCCTCCAAATACATTCTTTACAAGAAATTCTCATCAGTAAGCTGAAGCCAGTCATTCAACAAAAAAATACTAACTAAGCAGTGAAATTGAGCCACAATCAAATTTCATCAAAGGTGCTCTTGTTGAAGCCCAAGTGGACCCTAACAGTTCCAGGGACCCACCTGTCACCTCCTGATGCAGACTCTGGGGCCCCCTGGAGACTCTAGCAACAGTCCAAAAGACTGATTTAGTTTTATTCTATCATTGAGAAGGAGGAGGAATCTGAGGTCTAGGAGTAAACCATTCATGAAGGCGCTTCACTGTTAACAGAATGTTGAGTCACGTTGGTAATTTTCCTCCGTTGCTTTCCAACAGAAAGAACAGCAGAAGTTAGCCACTGCCCACCCGCAACAAAAACCTATTTCTCTTCCAGGTGCCTTCAAAATTCTTTTGCTTCAAACAGAGGAACACAATCTTTTCATCTCTCTCTCTCTTTTTATTGTTTTTGTTCTTGGTACTCTCTTCGTATTTCATTTAAAAAAAAAAAATCTAAGTGGGAGGTGGAGAGCAGACTTCGGTTGGCAGAACTAAGAAAGCAAATAATTGTCCCTGGGGTGCAGCAGAAACCCCGGGGTAGAGAAGGAGCAGGTGCAGAAACGTGATTATGGTAAAATTATCAGGAAAGAAAGCCTAAAAGCTGAAGGTCCAGAGAAGAAAAAGCCACTTGCTGAGGATGCCACATAGATAACCAGAGTGACATGGAAGGAAGAAAAGCACATCAAAAAGGGATAAATTGTAGAAGCCATGGGATGACTGGGGAAAAAAAATGTATAGTAAATAAGTTCTCATAGGAACATATTTCTTCATGGATATATTCTTGTTTTGCAACTCTTATGACTGAAGAAGCTCTTAGGATACAACTCTTGGTCAAACCAAAGGCCAGTCTGTGTCATTGAAATGGAAGGCAACATCCTTGTAAAACAGCATGTGTTAAGTACTCTGATATATGCTGGGACATATCAAAGGGGTGGGGATAAAGGACCAAGAATTAAAAACCCTGCCTTCAGGAGCTCTCAGCTGCAAGAAGAGAAAGAGCCCCAAAAGAAACAAATATAATACTGACTCATTTGTTTGACCACTGTGAGCTCAGCACCTCTTCTGAGCCAGGCACTGGGCTGGACAACTGGAAATACAGGCCAGCAACAAAAATGTTTCTTCAACTCCTGGCAAGTACAACATGTGGGGAGAGAGCCAAGCAAATAATTGCACAAGCAATTGTAAAATTGCCTCTGCTCCGGGATATGAAGATGAGTCCCAGGGAGCTATGAGAGCCTAAAGTGGGGGATTTGATCTAGTCCTAGAGCCCAGGGAAGGCTTCCCAGCTGAGATCTGCAAGGAGACTATGGATCAACTGAGCAAAGAGACTGAGAAAATGCCTTAACGGCAGCTTTCCCAGCTGAGATCTGCAAGGAGACTATGGATCAACTGAGCAAAGAGACCGAGAAAATGCCTTAACGGGTCAGGAAGTGAGGGGGAGTCTGAGTGCAAGACTGGTTAAGTGGATGAGACTTATACAGGAAACTGTGAGCCACATGGAGGTTTGTTTTTATTCTAAGGGTAATGGGGAGGTATACAACATTGATGAAGCACTCTGGAAGCTGTTCTAGGTCAGGTTTTTTTGTTGCTGTGACTAAAAGAGTTGACCAGAACAACTTTAGAGGAAGAAAAGTTTATTTGAGGGCTCACAATTTCAGAGGTCTCAGTCCATAGACAGCTGGCTCCATTCCTCTGGGCTCAAGGTGAGGCTGAACATCATGGAGGAAGAGTGTGGCAGAGGGAAGTGGCTCACATAATTATCAGAAAGCAGAGAGAGAGAGATGCTCTACTCACCAAATACAAAACATATACCCCAAACTCTTCTCCCCCATGTCCACCCTTCTCTAGCCATAAACTACCAGCCTTCAGTTACCACCCAGTTAATCCCATCAGGGGGGGTTGATTCACTGATTGGGTTAAGGCTCTCATAACCCAATCATTTCTCCTCTGAACCTTCTTGCATTGTCTCACACATGAGCTTTTGGGGGACACCTCACATCCAAATCATAATAGAAGCACATTATGTTAGAAGCCCTATGGGCAAAGAAAGGATGTAATTAACTCTTCCTAAAAGGTGAAGAAGTTTGAAAATGCTACTGAGATGATCTGAGCTCTGTCAAATGAGTGGGTATTTTTCTAGGCAGTAATACTGGGTAAAGTCAATCCAGGCAATGCCAATGATGTGGGAAAAAGTGAACAAAGGAAAATAAAACTTGGCCGTGACTAGAAAACATGAGCAGGAAATACCATGTTCTGATTGGGATGGCAGATGGTGGTGGATATTTGGGGATACTGAAGAAGGCAGAGTTAGGAATGATATCAATAGATCAAACTTGGGCAATAAAGGTGTACGTCAGAAATAAAGAAGAGAAGGGGGAAAGAAACAGATATAGAGGTTAACAAAACCTTCATTTGGCTCAGAAGCATTGAACTACAATCTCAATTTTCTTTTTAATTTTTTTAAAGAGAGAGTGAGAGAGGGAGAGAGAGAGAGAATTTTAATATTTATTTTTTAGTTATCTTTATTTTTTAGTTATCAACAGACACAACATCCTTGTTTGTATGTGGTGCTGAGGATCGAACCCGGGCCGCGCGCATGCCAGGCGAGCGTGCTACTGCTTGAGCCACATCCCCAGCCCAGAATCTCAATTTTCTTATACCTGCCAAGAACTCCTTCCCTCCAAGGACAGTCAGGTAGGAAAAAAAAAATGCCTCTCATCAGAACTAGAGGGTGGCACTCTGAGAATCTGGTTCTGGCCAAGGCAAGAGGTCTTCAAAATGTCAAGTTCCCATCAGGCTGCATCCTCCTTTCTGGACCATACAGCTCTGTTCTTTCAAACCCTTTGCCTTCATCCCAATATTTGGTTGCCCAGATCCTTGTCTAGGCTTCTTGCACCTATATTATGTGGACTCTGCCTTCTGACTTTCATTTTTAAGTTTCCCATTCTGGGTTTTCAGTCCTCAGCTTGATTTCCAAAGTCCCTTTGCCTGTCATCTCCTAACTGTCCAATCTGATCTTTTTGGGGTTCTTTGAACTCTTGGATCCACAGGTACCATATGGATCCTTTTGAGGCTTTCTCCATTACGACTCCAGCCGATTTTCCTATTCAAATTTTCCTAGTCCATTTTCCACTTTTCCCATCGAGGACCCTGTCAGATGATGCTATGCACAACTCCTTTGAAATAAAATAAGTGCCACAGTGTGTTCTTAGTACTTTCCAAGGATTCTACTGCTACCCTCTCTGACCCATATTAGCCCATTCACCTCTGTCCTTTAAACGGTTCAAGGAAATGTAACTCTTAAAACATTGCAAACATAAATCATTACCATGCACTAGTCTCCCCAGAATCTAGCTAATGACTGAATAAAACAAAACAAAAACTGATGCTGGTGTACATTTCTCCATATCAGCTTCACGATTCTGGGAAATCACATTCACTTGAATACTTTCTTTTTCAAGTAAAATGGGGCCCTGTCAGAGTTTGCAAGATGGCATAGGTAACATGCTCAGAAAATGGCTGCTGCACAATAAGTGCTCATTTTTAAAAAGTCGCTATTATAAAATACTTGGGCAATGAAAATACATTTATTTGTGCTATTTCATTTTGTATTTTCCTGGGATTAGGTTGCATGCAATTGGCCAATGCATGCAACAAACAAGAAGTAAATAATTTAGATCAGAAGTCAACAAACTTTTTCTGTAAAAGGCTAGATAGGAAGTACTTTAGGCTTTGGAGGCAATATAGTCTCTGTTCCTACTCTGCAATACTGCCTTTATAAGAGATAATCAGCAACAGGAAAGAGTAAAAAAAAAATATGCCTGGTTATGGTCCAGTAAACTTTATCTACAAAAACAGATGACAAGTCAGAGTTTTCTGATCTCTGATATACTAAATTCTGTGTGACTTATAATGAGGTCATATCTCAATAAAACCATAGTATTTAAAACACCTAACAGCTAAGCAACACAGTACACTGTAGAGTGTTGGTTGTTTACCCCTGTGATTGCGTGGCTGAATGGAGCTGCAGTTCACTACCAATACCTGACTTCATGAGATAGTATCATGTCATGAGCCCAGGAAAAGATTAAAATTCAAAAATTGATGTATGATTTCTGCTAAATGCATATCACTTTTGCACCACTTTTGTAATGTTAAAAATTATATGTTAAACCATCATAAGTTGGGGATCATCTGTAGATGGTCACCTGTGATATAATGTTGACTAATTTACTTTTTTATTTTGTCAACTATTTACTGAGAACCTACTATGCTGGGTGCTAACAATACAATAGTAAGACAAATGGATTTAGTTCCTGCTCCATAGAGATGACAGCTAAGTGGAGGAGGTGGATGTAAATCAAATAAGCACCCATATAAATATAAAGTTACAAAAATGATCAGAGCTATAAAGGAAAGATGTCTGAGGCTGTGAGACTATTTGACAAGGAATCTGCTTGTTAATTTGTATGTTTGATGGAAGTTGCTTAGAGAAATATCTCTAAGGAAATATTGCTTGAGCTGAGATCTGAAGCATCAGAAAAAGTAATTGGATTGAAGAAGCTTTAGAAGGGCTTCCCAGACAGAGGACACTACCTGTGCAAAGTCCTTTGATAGGAGAAGACACGGAATATCCCAAGAACTGAAGAATACTGTTATGGCCAAAGCACTTGTAATGGTTTAAGATATGATAAAGGAGACTGGCAGGGACCTTGATTAGAATGATGGCTGTTAGTCTCAGTGCAAGGGAGAGTCAATAACAAGTCTTAGAACATGATCATATTTGCATGCTGAAAAAAAATCATACTTCAGCTTAGGTGTTGAAAATGAAATAGAGATGGATATGCAACATCAGAGAATATTCCAGTCTTAACTAGCCCATTCTTTCAAAAGAGGGATATTGGTTAATTGGGTGATTTATAAGTAAAAATTGCTTTTATGCATCATGGAAAAGTCATCAAAACTCTTTCTGGTCTGTGGAAAATGAAGGGAAAAAAATGAGTTTTTGAACTTTATCAGTGCCAGCCTTTTGATCTTCTCAATGTTTCTCTTTCAGTGGCAAAATGCAGATGAATTTACATAAAAGTTTATTTACACACAGTTCTGGTGACCTATGACTCAACTTGTTTTTCATCTTGACTTTATTTTCCACTCGTGAAACATTTTTGCTCAGAGAATCAATTGGTTGCAATGAAATGCAACTCCTGTTTGAAAAATGCATGAATCAAAACTATCTGAAGCAAATTAAGCATTTTCAAAGATTAAAAATCAATAATCCAACTAGTGGGTTGGTTACCTGTAAAATGGGGTTAAATAAAAAATAATAATCTCTTTGGGCTCATTAATTTGTTTATGTTCCTTATCATAGCACCACAAATATAAAAGGTCTAGATGGATACTTCTCAACAGTGGGTGGTTTTTGCTTCCCTGGGGAACATTTTTGATTCTTACAGCTTTGGGGAAGGGGAAAGCAGATTGTATTGGCATGTAGCATGGAGAGAATATGACACACACAACCGACCTCCCCACCCACCAGCAAAGAAGAGTTATCCAAACTGAACTGTTAACAGGATTGAGAAACCCTGGTCTAGAATAATGTTAATCTACAAACTTCCTTCAACTTTATTTGCTCCGAGTGATCTCTCTCTTCTCTTTCTCCTTCTCCTCTTCTTGTTCTTTCTTTTCCTCCTTTCTCCTTTCTTTCTCTTCTCTCTTTCCTCTTCTCAACTTCCCCCTCCACTTCCTCCTCCTCCTCCTCCTCCTCCTCCTCCTCCTCCTCCCACTCCTGTTTTCCTCCCTTCTCTCTCTCTTCCCTTGCACAGTGCATAACCTGACCCCTGTGGGTGCCTCTCTTTACACACCCATTGCACCTGATCTTCTCCTTCCCATGACTCAATCTTGCCTTCAGTAAAGCATATTAAACTAAAGTCTACTAAAATATTGACTGACTGAGAAGAATAGCTCTTAGAGTTGCAGTTTTGTGCAGAAAGTTTTCCTATCAAGGATATATTCCAGAAATACATTTGGAGGGGGATCTTAGAATCTAATGCAGAAATGCCTTCCACTGTGCCTAGCCAACCAGCTAGACTCTCCTGGAATACTCTCAATGAACTTGGTTTCTGAGCCTGCCTATCTCATTTCAATGAAGTTCCAACTGTTATAAAGTTCCTCTAAAGTTTGAACCAAGATTTGGAGCCTTAGTTGATGACCAATTTGTAATCTGAAGTGAGATTTCTTGCCTTTTTAAGAAGTCATAAGATATCTCTTGGACACAGAATAGAAGCAGTGATTCTGGTATATAATTAGAATCTATAAATGATTGGCTCAGCTCCAATCACAGTGACTTGTGTCTTCAGAATGTCAATCATTATCTGTCACTTGACTCACTTCTCTTCCTGTATTCATCTCTGTCCCCTCTCCTTCAACAAGCAGCCTCCTCAATCCCATCCCCACCCAGTACTGAGAAGTGAACTTAGGAGTGCTCTACCACTGAGCTATATCCCTACCCCTTTTATTTATTATTTTGAGATGGGGTCTCACTAAGTTACCTGGGTTGGCCTCAAACTTGAGATCCTCCTGCCTCAGCCTCCCAACAAGCTGGATTTACAGATGAGCACTGCTGCATTGGACAAGCAAGCAGCCTCCTAAACATATAAATTTAATCTTGTCTTTTTAATGTCATTTATTAAAAATAGTCTTCAGGGACTGGGGATGTGGCTCAAGTGGTAGCATGCTTTCCTAGCATGCATGAGGCACTAGGTTCGATTCTCGGCACCACATAAAAATAAAATAAAGATATTGTGTCCACCTAAAACTAAAAAATAAATATTTTTTTAAAATAAACTTTAATGGCTTCCAAAGATGATGTTTAAAATCTTAATTGGTTTATGAGACCCTTTATAATCTCTCTCTGCTCTGTCACCTACACTTCATCAGTTTTATTTTGTGCCATTCTTCCTCCTCAATCCAGCCACACTGTATTCTCTCAGTCCCTGGAACATACTATGCTTTTTTTTCTGGTAAAGGCACTTCTTGTGGGTCCTTCCCTCTGCATGGGATGGTCTTCCCTTTACCTAACTTCTATTTACTCTTCAAGTCTCAACTGGGACAAAATATCTCAAAGAAAAATTTCCAACCAGACCATGTGTATAACGTTAGAAAAATGGAGACTATTGAATTACTTCTGTATTATCATTCACTTCTCCATCAGACTAAAAAGCAAATCATGAGTAGGTCTTCAAAAAGAACCTTGAATTTCAGGCTGTTGCAAACATGTTTAATCTTTTTATTTGTAACCCCATATCTGTCATGGATCTAATGTTTCCTCAAAGAAAAGAAGGGACTTTGGCAAACTTTGCACAGGATTCTGGAATCTCTCTGTAACATTGTACAGTGAACCACATTTATAAATCCAGTTCAAAGTCCTTCTGCCTTTAATATTAACCTTGCAATATGTTCACCTTGTGCCCTATCTCATATTCTTCTGGATCCTCTTTAGCCTCATGGTAGCAACCAGTTGGTGCACCATAACCACTCACATATTTCAAACTTCTGGCCCTGGAATTTCTATGATATATCATTGGACACCTGATGGGAGCCTACATGGACCCATGAATGTGCAACTCAGAAGTAAAAGGAATTTAGCACCCTCTAAGGAAACTCTTAGTCAGTGGTGGATGGAATTCGTATTTTCCTACCAGCCCAGTAGTCTCTTGGGAAGACTATTCCAGAAAACATTCTATCTCTTCTTCAGAAAGTCTTGATGGATCAAGCCCTAACCGCCTACAGGGATGACCAAACCAATGATGTGTCCTTGAATCATCTTTCCCTCTTTCCCTTTTTTCTAAATCCATTACATATGCCCTCAGAGACCACTTCCAAAATAAGCTACCTGCACATAAACCTTTATCCTGGACTTGTCATTTTGAAGGAAACCCAGACTAAAACAATGATTTTGAATGTTGTAGGTGTCTCCAGCTGTTTAATCACACAGCAAATAAATCTCAATTATTTCCAGAAATCCTAGAACTACCTGTGGTAAATTAAATGATGACTCTCCAGATCTGACCACATCCTAATCTCTGAACATGGTAAAAGAGACTTTGCAGATGTGATTAAGGTAAGGATCTTGAGTTAGAGAAATAATTTTGGGTTACCTAAGTGGTTCCTGAATATAATCACAAGTCCTATGAGAAAGGCAAGAGAGTCAGAGTCAGAAAGAAGGTCATGTGATCTTGGAAGCAGAGCCTAGAGTAATGTACTTAGAACAGGAGGAGGGGGCCACATGCCAATGAATGGTGGATACCACCAGAAGCTCAGAAAGGTAAAGAAATGGATTCTTCCTGGGGACTACAAAAGGAAACTCAACTTTAGCCAAGTGAAACTGACTTTGAATTTCTGATTTCCAGAAAGGGGGCGGGGGGGTGCACACGTGCCAGGGATAGAACCCAGGGCACTTACCAACTAAGCCACATCCTCAGCCATTTTTATTTTTTATTTTGAGACATGGTCCTGCTAAGTTGCTTAGGGCCTTACAAAATTGCTGAGACTGGCTTTGAACTTGTGGTCCACCTTCCTCAGCCTCCTGAGATACTGGGATTACAAGCACGCACCATCCTACCCCATTTGATTTCCAAAACTCTTAAGAGAATAAAGGTGTGTTGTTTTAAGCCACAATATTTGTGATAATTAGTTACACCAGTAATGGTAAACTAACATATCACCTCATTCTTGGATGATCTTTAGCTTCATGCTCATAGTATAAGGGACAGTACTCCACATATCCCCCTCAATACAGGCTGGGGTTCCAAGACATTAGCTCCAGCACAACTGAATTCTTGACAGTAGGGCAGATTAAACATATTGTAAGTGAAACAACTGAATGCCTCTGTTAATAAAGATAACATAGCTTCTAATATTTATAAAAGCAGGTGCTCACTATAAGTCAAGTTCTCTGTTAACCACTTCTCCATTCCTCCACAATCTTCCCAACAACCCTATAATATTGATGCCTCTACTATTCAGTATGGTGGGTGTTTCCTGGTGATTCTCTAGATCTACTCTCCTTCCTTCCCTCCCTTTTCTCTTCCCTGGAAGTTGGTCCCCATGGAGTGCCTCAGTTAACTCCTTTGATTTCTGGCTACTAAAGTTGGGTTTGGCCAATGGGAGGCAAAAACAGGAGGTGAGGAGGGTAAGAGGGGTGGTGGGGAGAGCTCTCTATCTTACCTCCATCCACATTGTCACAGGTTAACTGTGTCCCTCTCCTAAGGTCACAGAGCACTTCAGATAATGCCTACATAGAGCTTTCTCACAGGATCCCTGCTCCTCCTACCCCCAAACATTGTCCCATCACTTGTTGCTTTTCTGGAATTCTGCTTACACTTCAGTAAATAGCCTTTGATTAAACACTCCTTTAAAACCTTAGTTTCTATGTGCCATTTAATTTCTGTGAGGACCCTGCCTAATCATCTCCATTTTACAGCTAAGGAAATTACAGCTCAGAGTGGCCAACTGAAACATTTCAGCCAAGTATAAAATAACCAATGCATGAGAAAAATAACAGGTTTCATCTGCTTCTTCTGTGGTAGGAACCATTGCTGATGTCTTCTCAAATCTAAATGAGAGAATCAAATTCATTGCTGTTAATGTTGGTTCTATTGATCCCTTGCACATTTGATCTGCTTGCATTTTTATGAAGTCTATCTCCCTTAAATGTTTCAGTCTCCTTTTGTAGGTGCACTTTCTGGTATTTTTAATAATATATGCAAATTTTGTGAAAACATATTATTTCCTATCTGACTTTGATCATCTTAACACCACATTTTCCTGTTACACAAACATTTTATAGTGTGGTTTGTCCTCAAAGACCAAGTCAATTGAGAGGAAATGTTTCTGAGAGGTGTCTGAGTTATATGTGGCCACTTTTTGATGAACTTTGCAATTCTAACATCTGTGTCCTAAATTAAGAAGAAGATGGGCATTTCTCCAGAGATGAACCAATTCATCAAGAACCCATCTTGCATATAATATAAAACTTTAATAATCCAACCTTACAGAGGGGTTGGCCAGGCTGAAACATGTTGTTTAAAGAAATGCAATTTGATGGCTGTGAAATACAAACAAGAACTTGAACTAGGTAAATAGAATGTGGCCAAACATAGTTCCCAGGAAATCTGCTTGAATGAACAGCTAAGAAAGATTTATAATTGGTGTATCAATTATTTCTATGGGAGTGGATGTTTTTATGATGCTTGAGGGTACTTAAAAAGTTTGTTCTCATAAGTAATTTAAACATTCCTCTTGAAATACTGTTTGCACTATTAATTTATTTAGCAAATTAATCACAGAATCATAACATTTTAGAGCTGAAAGAGGCCTCAGAGAAAATCTAGTGCAACTCTTTTTTTGCAGTTTCTTGGATCACTCTTAGCTCCATGCCAACAGTACAATGGCTAGTCCTCCACACACCCTGTCAATCCTGCTCAAATCCCTGAGACACTGGCTTCAGCACAACTGGCTCACTCTTTCCTGCAGAAGAAGTTCAAACGTGTCATAAAGTCATGCAATGCAACACTCCTCTCAGTGATCCCCCCAGCAGAAGCTTTGTTCAGATCTACTCTTTTCTACCTACCTTTTCCATCAGTCTCCTTCACAGTCTCTTCTGCTGTAAGGCTCAGAGGAGGAACAATTCATTGTCAGGCTTCACCCATCTTCTTCCCATCTGCACTCTTTCAAATTCCCATTCCACTTGATCTTACCAAGGTCACTAATAACAAAGCTCAAGACACACGTGACTAGACCTTTCCTTGGTAGCATCTGGAGTGCTTGCTGACTCCCTTCTTGAAGCTCTTCCTCCTTGGGCTTCTATTGCAGCAGTTTCCTCCTGGTTTAACCTCAGCACTTTGACTATTTCTTCCCAGTCTCTTTTCTAGAGTTTGTGTCTGTGGTCATATTCCCTTCCAATTCTACATTTCTTTACTGGAAATCAGAGTCACTCATGCCACTTCCTCGTTACCTATAGGTTGTTTGCTCTCATAGTTTCTGGTCCACATCTTTCTCCTGAGCTCCTAACCACCTACTGATACCTTTTGGAATCGCACAGGCCATCCAAACTCCACAGATATAAAACAGATCTATTCTTTCCCCAAATGTGTTCCCCACACATATCTTTCTTTCTGTGAATAGTAATATCATTTACACAGGTGTCCCAACAGGAAACATGACATTGCTCTTAAGACAGAATCCAAACTCCCTAGTATACCATATAAGAAAAACACACTGATCTAGTTGCTTCCTAGTGCAACAGCTTCATCTCTTCTAACTCCTGTGGGTCCTTACACCTACTGCAGCTAGACTCTCCTTCCCAGAACTCTCAGATGAGCTTTGGTTCATGTCCCAAGACTCAGTTCAAGCACTATACCCTTTTAAAGCTTTTTCTCATCCAATTTCCCCCTCTCTGGAAGATTCAAGCATTCCCTGTGTGCCTCAAAGACTGCTTGTATGCCTCTACTTGTGACTCTTTGTTACATATATTTATTCCCATGCCTCTTTTTCTCTACCAGACAGAAGTACCTTCAGGTCAGACATCATGACTAGTTCATTTTGATGTGCACTGGATTTAATGTGGAGATATATATATATATATATATATATATATATATATATATAAAATAGATATTCAAAATATATTTATGAAAAGACTGAACTAAATGAGTGAATGGATCAATGAGCAGATGTAATTGAAGTTTTAAAGATCTGAAGTTGCTACTACAGGTTCCCCCCTAGTAAGGATTTTGTTCCTAGAGGTTCTAAAAGTCAGTAGCCCAATGGTACCAGAATTAACTTGGGGTTGGGGCTGAGAGGAGGACAGGGGAAATATGGTGACTAAATCAATTTTGGTAAAGAGAAAGTTTTTAAAAGGTCAAAGAAGGATTCAGAAAAATATGATTGGAACCAGATTATGGTGAACTTGAATGCCAGGATAAAGTGTTGGGATGCTGAAGATTCAATATAGGCTCATAAACAGAAGAGTAGCAGGTATCTTGTCAATTCATGAACAGCAAAAGCAATAAAAATGAAAACCATATTCCAGGAATTTTAACATGGCCTCATTGTGCAGGAGGAAGTAAAGACCAGCAGAGGAAAAGGTGGGGTTAATGGACCAGTTTATAAGCCCTTTATACAAAGCCTACTGTCATTGGAAATAGGAAGAAAAAGGATGAGCCAGGTCAAATCAACAATCGTGTTAAAGAAATTAAAGTTTTCTTAAGTAAAGTGAATTGGGCTAAATAATCAGCTTTAAAAATAGAAGATGTTCAAAACTATTCCTTCCCTGATGTCTCCTTTTGAAGACAGATACTTTGCTGAAAGTGAATTGGCTCTGTGACTCTATTTACATAACATCTTCTCTGTGGTTTCTTTTCTTTGGCTACTGAGTTCTGGAGACAGACATCTCTTCGTGCTGAAAATCACAACCCTGGTAGCAGGGAGTAGATAGAGGAAGGATGTAGGTAGGGGAAAAACAAAAGCGCATTATTTCCCTATCTGATGTCTTTAATCTAGTCAGGCTAGACATGTGGGAAGAAACAAGCTGAGTGACAAAAGATGCCAAGAAATGACAGACTCAAAAGAGGGGATTTCACAGAACCAACAGCCCAGGGAAAGACGAAGCCTGTTGTGATTAAGTTGAGGAAATGATCTGTCTCTGTTCATTCTATGTTGCGCTGGGATGGAGCTCCACATGTCCATGACCCCTTGCCCATGGTTTAGCCAAATATTCTGAGATCAGTAATACCCCAAATATTCTGTTAGTCACATCAGTCTGTTTGCTTTCTTTCAAATCACCTTGAAGACCTAAAACAACCATCACTACTGAAGTCAGAGTTCTGGCAGCAGTAACACTTGCTGGGCAGCTCACACCGTCCATAAGATGTAGGCATGTCTACTTTATATTTTATCCTCGGGGTATTTAGATGTGTCACATGGCTTTACTTGATTTGTCAAAACTCTTGTATAAAAATGTATGAAAGCATCTGTCACCTGATGATATTTAATATATGGGTCCTAGGTAAGAAATATAAGTATAAGACATCCTGAAATCTAAACTGAAGAAACAAACGTCTTCACCATCTTGTTCCCCAGATCAAGTCTTCTATAGATTTCTTCCATGAAGCAGCAGGATAAGTCATCTAAAATAAAATCAACAAAAGTTTTGAGATTCTCCTGCAGAGAAAGGAGGAGGCAGCACACATGATTAACTTTGTCCAGTTGAATTGAGAGTTTCTGAATGATTAAGAAGCTGGAACTTGACTAAGCCAGAAACCGTGCGGCCTCTAACAGAAACCCTTGCAAAAGAAAACAACAAACTTGCAGATGAAGCAAACAGATGATTTCTGTAATTTTATAACTAGGACCAGAACTCCAACTTTTTTCCTCAGCTCTGGATAAAGTCCCTGAACCTAAACCATGCTGGGACAAGGGGATAAAATGTGTTTTCAGTGATTCCTTAGACAGGGAATAATTATGTGTTGAAACCAAGTCCCCTGATTTATTTTAACAATGCTTCCATTTCATTCAGGAGAATGTGAGGGGAGTGAGTTTTAAATTGTTTGCTTTGCCAGTATACCTGGTTTTTAGCTTGCGACATTTTTCCAATGAGAAGGAAAGAACACAATTCTCACTAGAGGAAAGGGTACTAACCTTTCAATGCATCTGCCATAAGCTAGGCCCTGTTGGGTCCTTTCATATACATTCTCACCTTCAGAACTAGCAACAATAATGATGGAATATGTTGGCATGGCTACCCTTGACCTAGAAGTTCAACATGCTCCTAAGTGTGAAATATTTTAAACAGATCACACCATTGTCAAGGTTTTCAAGGTTCACCAATTTTGTAGCATGTTTCAGCACTTCATTCCTTTTTTGATTACCTTGACTTTAGATGAATCCCTCAGTTGCGAAAGATAGCTGCTGCAGCCATCGAATATCCTGTCCCATTGAATTCTTATTAACATTTATAAGTAATGGTTTTGTTATAATCCCTGCAGTCCCCAAGTAAGGACAACCATACTGTAATTTTTCTTTTTAGGAGACTCACAACAGTTTACATTTTACAACATCTTTTTGAGCTCTCTGGTCAATTGATGCATGAATATACAACCCATTTATAACTGAGAGGTAAAATGACCCAAAGATCACAAACCTGACTAGTTGACACAGAAGATGGGACAGATTAAAAGTCAATTTGTCCTAAGTCGTATGGGTCCTGTGTCTTTGTTCTTGTTTTGTTTTGTTTTGCCAAACTGTTTGCTTATTTTGCTGCCTCAAAAATACACATAGTTCTAATTCATGGGAATTTAGGCTTCCTTGTTTGACTCTTTTGGTCTTATTATCTTACCCTAATGGTGAAGAATTAGGTTGAGTAATCAGATCAAGATTAGGCACATCATTTCTACCTAACTTTTGGATTTGTTCTCATTCCTTCACTGGGTAATATGATCAAAGAAACACTCACAGTGTTGGAAATAACCTTGTTCAACGTCTTTTTAAGAGATCTATCAAGGTTGGAGGTCAGCAGCACAACTGGGGTAAAAGACTAGAGGACAAGGTTTGTTTCTAGCTTTGTAAATCTCCATTCTGCCACTTCCTAGCTGAGGAAAATTGCAAAGCTATTTTATCTACCCAAGCCACTTCCTCATACAGGTGTGAATATTAAGTGAGCTAATAAGTGCACATTGCCAAAAACTACACTTGTACATAGTTTGTTTATTAAGTATTAATTGCTGTCCTTTTCAGGCACAGCTTTTAGGTTTGGGGCTTCAAGAGGTCCCTCCCAGGTAGTTGACCAGGACCTATAGTTCCCAGTTGCTTCCTCCACTTCCAGAGCAAGAATGCCGGTGGGGACTCAGGTCCTAGAATTGTGCCCTTTGGTGAGCTATGACCTGGGTTCAGTGGTCACTGTGCTAGGATTAACCAGGGATTTCCTTAATCCAGGAGACACTTCACTGAGTCCTGAAGCCAGTACTCATCCCAATCTTTACTATGATTGTTCCACACTGAGAAGCTCAGGGTAGACCTCTGGGAAGTATTTTGAATAGAAAATAAAAGTTTATTGTTCTCACTTTATGGTTCCCAAGGGCAAAAATGAACCAAGAATGTAGCTTGAACTCCCACTTAGGCCCTAAACACATTACACTATCATATACAACTGGCTTCTTGTAATTGAATCATATTACTTACAGTCACAGATTTCCCACCACAAAATATTGTCTTAATTTTAACTAACATGCTTACTCCTCAAAAATCTAACATAAAACTTTCCGTACTACCCAAATATCTGAGTTAAGGAAACACATAAGCTCCATCTTGCAGTAATGCTTATTCCAAACTTCTTCTCTTTTCATATGTTATTGGCCCAGAGTAATCTTCTATTTTGCTACTTTCCCAGATATGGATCTCACGGATTCAGAAGCATATGTTCCTCATCTTACAATCCCTTACCCCTCACTGGCAGGTTTGCTGCTCTCCTACTGGCTCCCCCTAAATCTCCCCAAGGTTGTTCCAGCAATTACCGCAAAACTATCCTTTTCAATGTCTTTGCTTCAGTCATTGGGAAGAAAAAAAGAAAAAGACAAACCTATTCATAGGTTGTGACAATTAATTATTTAACCTTTGGGGTGCCTGCTGCATGTAAAAACTGAACTAGATTCTGTGACTTTATAGATTACCTAATGCAAACTACTGAATGTTGCTAAGCTTGCTTTTTTTTTTCTTTTTTTAAATTTATTTCTTACATACATGATAATATTGGAATGCATTACATTCATAATTATCCATTTACAGCACAATTTTTCATAACTCTGTATATAAAGTATGTTCACACCAAATTATGCAACTATACATGAGCTCTCTTATTTTTTTTGGCATACAATTTTTAATATAGGAGATAGAAATGGTACCTGTTACATAGGGTGATTTTGAGTACAGCTGCTCCTCAACTTATGATGAAATGACATCCTGAAAAAAAAATCAAAAGTTGAAAATATCCTAAGTTGAAAGTTCACTGAATACACCTACCCTACTGAACATCCTGACTTAGCGATACCATGTACACAGATGCCCCAGCCATCAGGGAGCTGTGGCTATTGGCCCTGCCCAACATCACAAGAGAGTATCATAAAGCATGTCACTGATTTAGGAAAACATCAAAATTCAAAATCTGAAGTACAGTTTCTACTATCATATCATCATAAAGTTGAAAAACAAGTGGAACAATCATAAACTGGGGCCTATCCATATTAAGATAGATAATACAAAGGGCTCGTCATGGTGTCTAACACACATAAATAATCATCCAGTAATAACTGTTGTTGTTCATCATTAGGCAATGGACAATATAAAGATATCTAAGACATATTCCCTACTCTCTGGGTACTTGGAGGATACATGGGATTTATAAAATGTAAGCATGCAATAAGACAATAAGCCAAAGTCAGGTGCAGTGGCTCACACCTGTAATCTCAGCTATTCAGGAGACTGAGGCAGGAGGACCACAAATCCGAGGCCAGCCTGAGCAACTTTGCAAGACCTTGTCTCAAAATGAAAATGGCTGGAAATGTAGCTCGGTGGTAGAGCACTTATCTCGCATGCATAGGCCCTAGGTTCATTCCTCTGAACCACAAACACACAAACACACACACACACACACACAAAGACAAGATAAGAACTATCTAAATAAGTATATGATGCCATTGTTTGTCTGATGAGCTTAGGACAAAATAGTGTGAGTTAGAATACAGTCTAGAAAGACTTCAGAAGAAGATTGATAGAGAAGTAAGGAGCTGGGCTTTGACAGATGAATTGTACTTAGTGGTGAGCAAAGATGAGCACTGCAGATAGAGAAAAAACAATAAGCAACATGCAGAGGTAGGAAGATGCAAGTGTCTAAAGACCATGAATACATGTTACACGGAAACCTCATGTCAATGTAGATTGCAGCCAGATTGTGACAAGCAGTAAGCAGAAATGTATACTGTAGTTAGACATGAGGTTTAAACCACAACGTTTTGAAAGTTTAATATGGTAGCACAATATGGAATGGGTTTAGGAGAAAGAGACTACAACAGAAAGAATATATCATTGCAATAGGCTCAAGTTAAGGTGAGGTACAGAACTTGGTTAATTCTCTGGAGGTCAAAAAGGGAGCCAGATCTGAAAGATAATTGAAGGGAAAAGATGTATTCTGATCTAACAGGTAAGGGCAAGGTGGAGGGAGGGTGTTTGTAAGAAGAGGACACAGAATATTTTAATACCAGGAGGCAGAAAGAATGGGTACAGTATCAATACTGAAATATGAAAGTCATCCAGTCATTCATTCAACATACACTCGATACCCAAAACCACGTACCAGGCCATGGAGATCCAGAGATGAGCACAATAGTCCCTGCCTTCCAGGAAATAGCAGTCTAGTCAGAAGGAGAAACTAGCTTGGAGAAGAGAGATGAGTATTTACCCATAAATTGATAGATCTGAAAAAAAAATTAAATGTCACCTAGAGTAATTCTCACCTGAGACAAACTTTAAAGATGAGAAACTGAAGTCCAAAGGCTGTGTGTGGTTGTGAAAATTCACACCTTTAGTTACTGTGAGCCCAGAATTCTTTGTGTCACACCTGCTATGGTCTGTCCATGCATAACACTCCCTGTCGGGAACGTGTATGTGACATTTAATCATGCATTGCTTTGGGACATTGTTCACAGGGTATCCAACTAGGGAATGGAGACACATGGCATATTGCAAACCATGAGGGAAAACAAACTAATACTAACTCATTTCTATGCTCTGGTGCCTTTTTGCCCTCAAAAGAATCTGAGTTACTTCCAAGATCCATGCACCCTGATGTCTGCAAAAATGAGGACAAGGTCCACCATCCCTTCACATGGAACCTGCCTCTGTCCTTTCCACACTGCCTATATCCAAACTTTCTTGAAGTCACGTCACTCTGTCTCCTCAATATTGTTCAATAAGTTACTTCATTTATACACTATCACCAATCATTCCCTTAATTCAGGTGCTCACTTTAGTTGCCTCCTAGTTATTTTCCTCTCCAAATAACTCATCTATTCACTCTGCCATTAAACAGCCAAAATTTCTTACCTCTCCACTTGAAAACCACCAAAGTTTCTACATTGTCTATAGGATAGTGTCCAATCTCCTTAGTAGGACTGGAAATTCTTTTCTTCCAAAAGTTCCTCTCCACTCCTTTCTAGATGCTCTATACCCCCCCCAAAAAAAAAAAACCTGCTTGCCATTATCTAAACACACCAAGATCTCTTGTCTCCCTATACTTTGGCACATGTGTTTCCTTTGCCCTTTTTCTCCTTCTTGCTTTTGGAATACCCATTCATCCTTCAATGCCCATCTCAAAAATCATCTTCCATGAATAATTTTATTAATTGCCTGTATTTATATCACACTATGACAAAAAAAGAGGATATAATGCCATATTCAGAGATATACACTATATAGTAAAGTAAAAAAAAATCAAATTGGCAAATGAGAGAAAAGTAGGATGCAGCCAGGGGCAGTGTCCAGTCACAAAGAGCTTTTAAAGCTATTTATAGTCACTCACCTAAGCCTCTGGGGCCTTTGGGGGCTTATATGTCTTACTCCTACCCTAGGCAGTGAGCCTTGCAGATAAGAAATTTATCTTCATTATTTCTGTATCTCCAGTTTCTCAAATGGTGTCTGGCATCTGTTAAACACTGAAGAAGTGGTTCTTGAATGAATGAGCACATGAACAGATAAGTGTAATCATCTTTATGCCCCACTCCCTATACCGAATAATTCATGTATAATGTGTGAAGTGATAGAAAGAAATTCTGAAAAATGCCCAGTTACTTACAGATATGGTCATCCTCTATGGGGAAAATAGATAAATCGTTGGAAATACATTGAATAGTTGAACATATTCTCCATGTAAGAATGCCACAAATAAAAAATGCTTGGCGTATTTATAAAGTCTTTTCTTCCTCTTCACTCTCACAGGGGCAATCCCCTTCTTCCCCATCAATTGATATTTCAATGGGGGAGATACAAAAAACATGATGTAAAAATGGGAAAATGGGAAATCCCAAATTGAAGTAAAATCTAAACAGATTATCCCTTTTGTAAGTTATCAAAGGGTAAAAGATGAAAATAGTATCTTAAGATATCAGTGATTTCCACAGTGCACATGGGGGACTTAAGGACTTTCTCAAATATTAAGGAAGCAAATTGTGAATGGTTGACTCTCAGGCTTTAAAAAGTACACAATCATACAAAAAGAAAAAAAAGACATGTGCTTTGGCATACAGAATATTGTCTTCTCACCCACCTGAGCAAAATGAACAGATGATTTATCATCCAGTACATATTTTTTTTAATGCTGAAATTAAAATCCTAGGAACTGGACTAAAGACTTTTTTAAGTTGTAGAGATAGAAGAGACTTCAGAAATCATTTTTTTAAAATGAGGTGATGGGGTTCAAGTCATGCTACCCCAAAACAGGGGTAGCATAGTCAGCACTTGAGAAAACAGCAGATGCAGGAAGGCCATTCTCTGAATTTCTCTTTTCCTCTGAAGTGGGTCACAAGACTCTCATTGGAGAGGTGCCCTCTCTATACCTGGAGGAAAGAAGTATCATTATCTCCAAAGACATAGGGACACAGATAAGAATATGAACAGGCCCTGTTTATTACTCATAGGACCCGCGCCCTTTGTCCAATTGTGCTTGCCCACTAGTGCCCACTCTTCATCAAACCTGAGCATAAAAATGCATTTTCCCCTTTCTTTTTATTTATTTAATTTTCTTCTCCTTCTCCTTCTCCTTCTTCTTCTTTGCAGGGAGGAGTACCAGGGATTGAACCCAGGGGCACTTAACTACTGAGCCACATTTCCACCTTATTTATTTATTTTTAAATTATCCCCCTTTCTTTGGCTCTTCATTTCTAAAGACTCCCACATCAGGTAAAACACGCTAAATAAATTTGAACGTTTTCCTCTCATTAATTTGTTTTTGCTAATAAGGGCCTCAGCTGTGAACATACCAATGGGTGAGAAAAGAAATCTTTTCTCCCCTACAGAGGAAACTGAGACCTCAAGTGTATTTGACTAGTTGTGAAATGACTGTGAAAAGATAACTGCACAGACAAAAGGTAATCTGCTTTGAGATGTAAGAAAAATTACATGTAAAGATTTCAACTAAATGGGATTGGGTATGATTGGGATGAGATGAAGAGGCCTGGTCTTCAACAACCCCAGGCTTCAGTCCCGTATCTCCTACAGCACACCCCCTGTCCCCTCTCCCTGAGTACAGAGAGGCTGGAGAACATGAAGAGGGTAGGATAAAGAAACTGGAAGGCTCAGCTCTAGGGACAACTATGGAAAAATGAATAGATGTGGGAAAATGAAGAAATCCGAGGTGCAAAAGTCAAAAACCTCATGATAATTATGAGAACAGAAAATGTACTAATTTTAGGCAAATTATTAGGGAAAACTTTTATAGCTACATTGTAAACTTTCTTTCAAGCATGTAATTAAAAAACCTGTCCTAATCTTTTTTTTTATTTTCTTAAGAACATGTCATTCTAAAATTCACATTTGTCTTTTTTTTTTTAAGATTCATATGTTAATTTGATCTACAGCAACACTTAAGTACCATTTCTTCAGAAAAGCAAATTATACTATGGAAAAAAGTGCTTAGCAAGAGCTTCTGTTTTGTTCTTTGCGGGGGTGGAAGAGTTTCTAGATTATAGACATCAGAACAGAGTCTCATTATCTGCGCTGAGCATTGTGTCCTACCTTTGCTGTGCTGTGAGTAAAAATGGCTCCTAAATGGCCCCGATAGTCAGCGGCAGTTCAAGGTGCCTTTTAGAGCACAGCAGGAAGAGCTTGAGCTGGGTGGGATGCTTGACAATGTCATACTCAGTACTTTTAGACACCAGCCTTTGCTCTTGGTGAAAAAGATAATAAAAGGAGGGAAAAACCCAAATGACTTCAAATAAGCCTAGACTTCAAACATCTAAAGACTTAAAAGGCTGCTAGTTTGAGTTAAGGATCTTTTGTGGGTTGAGCTTGATTTAGTTAATGCCCCACCCCTGACTTCCCAATAATGCACTTAAAAAAGAGAAATTGAAATTATCTTTTGGAACTCATGTAAAGGGGAAAAAAATGAGTCTATTTGACCTTAAGGTAAAGAAAAGGCTTGCCAATTGTCTTCAAGAATAAAATAGGATATTATGTGAGGATTGATTGTCCTGTCCTAGAGGTATTTAGTAATAGTGTAAGCTATTTGCATTAATGACTAAAGGAATTAGTTTGAATTTAAACAAATAAAAAAATGCATTCTAGTGAGAACTATTGGAAATCATAACCAACTGCAGCTGCCATGATCAAAACCATTGTTCCAATGACCTCACCAGGAACTGCAAACACAACAGGAGTGAGCAAGCCCAGAACTCACAGGGAAGAGATGGCAGAATGGAAATGGAGTTTTGAACTGTGATTTGCAGCCTTCCAGCTTCCATGTCCCAGAGCAGGAACAAGATGTGAACTTAGAACTCAGAGAGTTTAGTACCCAGCACTGGTACTAGAACCCTCTAAACCATAGGGCAAAAAACTACAACCTGCCAGCCAGACATTTTATTGAATAAAGTGTCATTGGAACATAGCATCATTCGTTCATTTCCGTATTGTCTATTGGTAATTTCATGCTACAATGATGGAGACAAATAGCTGCCATGGAGAATATATCATTCATAAGCCCTTAAATATACATGTAGCCCTTTATAGAGAAAGTTTGCCAACCCTTGTTTTAATAGTTTTATTATTTGTACAGCCCTCTTTCCTTCATTCTCAATACAGAGTTAATGTCAAATTTTATTAGTTAAACCTTTATAAATTGTAATTCTTTTCTGCTTTTTTCCCCCAACATTACCTCAACATGACCGTCTCTTCTTACCTGTTTTCAGTCTATTAACATACTGCTACCAGGCTATTCTATGAAAAACTCAAGTCAGGAAATGCTTCTGACCTGCTAAAATATCTCCAATGCTCCTATCACTTGGTTAAAAAAAAAAAAATTAAATCTAGAGCTCTTGCCATTGTTTGACCCCAGGTTACATTTCCAAACTCATTTTCCACCAGTTTCATGCACATTCAAGTCACTGATTTCTGGTAAACCCTACATTTCCCTATCTGTGTGATTTTTTGCACTGACTCCTCTAATTTGAGAGAATGAAAAAGAAATTCTAATTCCATATCTGAGATAAAAAAAAAAACAACAGTGAAATAATCTCCCAATGAGAGATTTTAAAATGGAGATCAAAATCTTAGGTTTATTAAAAGACTATATTGATCCTCTCTACTGAACTATTGCCCATTCATGTCCTAGTTAGACCTGGTTCAAGGGAATAACTTGGATCTGCAAAATAAAGCACTATTAACAACCTTGACCTCACATTGATAGAGAAAGTAATAGAGATTAACATCCCAGTGCTTAGATCAGCTCCATCAAATAGATCAACATGAACCAATGATTATCTCCTACTAGTTGGTAGGGGTAAAGTAAAAAAGATGGGTGAATGACAAGATGTTAGTTAAGGACCATCACATTAGAGAGAGAGAGAGAGAGAGAGAGAGAGAGAGAGAGAGAGGATTGACAGGGATAGTGGGTACAACTTCCCAAGCACTTTCCATCAGTTTTTCTCATATCCTTTAGAATTAACTATAAAGTTTATTAACCAGAGTGTGACCAGCCTCTGCAAGACAGATCAGCTGTTCATGGAGACAGTCTTATTCTCACCTTCAAGGTGCTTCCTCAATCCACCCACTGCTTTGGCTTCCTCCTGTGACTACCGACTTGAAGCATGAAATTGCTCCCAGACTGTACGCTAATTAGATTAACTCCAAATCTGTGCTATTTTCAAACCTGAGAATTTGATCCGTCTTCTATTTCCCAGCCCAAACTATACTGTCCAATATAACTCACAAGAGGTTATGCAATGTGATTAAATGGCAACAGTAATGTATTCCACTAATAAATTTCCAACAACATAAACATGCCCGAAATTTGCATATAAACTCCCTCGCACTGTGAAATTCCCAGAAGAAACTGAAGTCCAGAGATTAAATTCTCCTTCAAGTTAAAGTCCAAATAATTTAACATGCAAAAGAATTAATATCCTTAATTTTTCCTTCCCACATTATTATTCCACATAGGCTCAGCTAAAGAACTTAGGCTCAAATATTCAATAGCTTGGATTCCTTCAATTACTGCTGCCTAGAATTTTTTTTTTAATTGTAGTCAGACACCGTATCTTTATTTTATTTATTTATTATTATGTGGTGCTGAGGATCTAACCCAGCACCTTGCACATGTTAAGCGAGCCTTCTACCACTGAGCCACAACCCCAGCCCCTGCCTGAGATTTTTGTCATTGAAAGAAGCATAATTTCTTTTGTTCCCCACATTAAAAGAATCCAAAGACATACCAAGATCACTACGGCAGCAGCACTATGCACATACACTTAGAGATCAAGACAAACCCCAGGTCTTAGAGAGGTCATCTAAGGCAAAACTGTCAAATGAACACAATGGTTAGTCTACACCTACATGAATGTGGCCAAAGACAGTAGCAATGAGCCAGGGGTACTGCAGAAAGAAGGGTAAACAAAGAGGAAAAAAATCTCAATTTTAGTCTTGCCAAGATGCCAGTCAGCTGATGATAATAATTTAAAGTTTGTGACCATAAACTTAAATCCAACTGTGAGAATATTTTCATAAAATATTGTTACATCTGAGGGAAAATTTAGGGCATATTCTCTTTTTTTCACAAAGAGGTATTGAATATATGTTAGGCTTCTTGGAAAGTTTAGAAATTTACATTGATTACTGCACAAGTCACAGGTCTTATTTCCATTTCTCCTTCCAAGTTGGTTGTTTCCCTGGTATCATCCTGAATGTGGTTTTCTATTAAGACCCTAATTTCCATGCTTTCTTTTGAGCATGTATTTTCAGTTCTATGACACAATGTCTGTTATCCCTTATCTCATGAAGCAAAATTCCATAGGCCTATGAATCCTGTTTCCTAGAACACATACTTTCCTACTCCCTACATTTTCTTCTGCTGGAATTTCAACTCAGCAGATCACTAAACTGAAGCTCCTATAAAGACTTAGAACATCTTTCTTCTAGAAATCTAGAAAAAGCTGATTGCTCTGTCTCCTGAAAGCACTCGCTGAAAAGCACCTTCAGATTTAAGTAGCTTTTCATTCTGCTCATATTTTTATGCAATGATGTATTTCAGGGGCTCATGTTTTTTCCCTGTTCGGTTTCTTCTGTTACCATAGCTTAATTGTGATTCCAAAAATGAATCCCAATGTTTAAGTGGATATTTCCTTATTTATCACAAATATTTCCTTATTTATCACAACTACCATGATGTTAGTACCTGAGCGTCTTCTTTCCTTTTACTTTCTCTTAGCTTTTTAGCATGGAGGTTTTGACATGCTTGTTTTAAATGATACCAGAGAAAAAAGCAAAATCAACAGGTTGTCAGGCTGCTCAAAACTCACTGCTCATGCTTCACCTACGTGATTTGGATAATCCCAGCTTCTGGAGACATTCACTTATCAAACCAATATATAACCAAGTTCCCAATTAAATCTACTACCTTTCTACCTAGCTCTCCTTTAATAGATCTCGTCTTTCCAGGGTCTGGCAAGATGGCATCTTAATTTCATCATAATTTCACAATCCTAGGTATTTGATACCTGCTCACTCCATTAAAACCATGCTGCTTCAAATTATCTAATGATTCATTCATTATTCTATTTTGATCTATTAACAAATAAAATGCCTTCCCCTGCCCAGTGTCCCATTTAGGAACAATCTGACCCAGATCTGCCTGCTTTTCTTTTTTTATAAGTCTTTCCCTCTTCCATGTCATCATCCCCCAGGATGTCAGCATTTCCCTGACGGAAATATCTTGCCTCCTCCTGCTGAATTAGATGGTCTCCCTCTATAGTCTTCATTAATCCATTTGTTTCATTTCAAAAAGGAAGACCAAGGCATATTTTCTAAACCACTTCAGCTCCTTCTGAATTTCTTAAGAACATCATATTCCTAGAGGCAGAATGTCAGAGGAGGACACATTTTTTTAATAGACTTCTTAGCCTTTGAGTTTGCAATAATTTCAGCGACTTATTTCTCAACAAAACATGTGATGAAATAATCTCTTTCCAATAAGAATAATCATTTCCTCTTTTTTATTTTTTAATCCTAACTTGTTATATATGATAGCAGAATGCATTATAATTCATATTACACATATAGAGCGCAATTTTTCTCTGATTATTTACAAAGTATATTCACATCATTCGTGTCTTCATACATGCACTTAGGGTAATGATGTCCATCTCATTCCACCATCTTTTTTACCCCCTTGCTACCTCCCTTCTCCTCCCTCCCCTTTGTCCTATCTAGAGTTCATCTAATCTTCCCATGCTCCCCCTCCCAACTCTACTATGAATCAACCCTCCTTATATTAGAGAAAACCTTTGGCATTTGTTTTGAGGGGATTGGCTAACTTCACTTAGCATTATGTTCTCCAACTCCATCCATTTACCTGCATAAATTAGGATTTTGAGGATTGGGACATCTAAATAGTATATTACAGCTGTGTTATATATTCTTTTTTTCTTTTATTCTACCAATTTCTACTATTTTAACATCTTTTATTTTTCTTAATATAAATGTGTGTTTGTTTTATGTACTCTACTGTCTTCCCACTTACTTGTCTACCCCAAATTACTTCTTCTCCCTTCTCCTATTACTAATCTTCCTCTTTAGATTTCTCTTTCACACTTCCTAAGATATAACAACTCTATATCCTCACCTCCTACCTCCTCAGCATATCATCCTACTCCTCACCCTCAGTTCTTTGTCCACCATCAGAAACTGTAAACCCTTTTACAAACCTACTGAGTATATTGTACATAATAATTGAATTCACCATTTCTGTACATTCAGACCAAACTGTAAATGTCTTAATCGCAAACATTTGTTTTCAGGGTGTATACTGTTTATATTGGGATCTGATAATATTGTCCTTCACCTCAAAGGAGAGGTATTGGATCCCTATAGGGGTTCTATAAGCCTATAGGGTAAAAATGATAATGCCTTGGATCTACAGTGCTAGCAGGGAAGAAACACAAGCAATATGAAAAGACAAGAGAAGAAAGTACCTCAAACATATTAAGATACTACATTATTAGAATCCATGGCCAGCACAGCAGAACAGAAGATATGACAGAGAAGGAGTTCAGGATGTACATCGTTAAAATGTTCTGCGAAGTAAAGGATGATATAAAAGAACAAATACAGGCAGCAAAAGCTCATTTTAACAAAGAGCTACATAAACAAATAAAAGAAGCAAAAGATTACTTTAATAGGGAGACAGGGTTCTAAAAAATCCAAACAGAAATCCTTAAAATGAAAAAAAATAATCTAAATTAAAAGTTCAATTGAAAGCATCACCAACAGATTAGACCACTTTGAAGACAGAATCTCAAACAATGAATACAAAATATATAATCTTGAAAAGAATGTAGATAACACAGTGAAAACAGTAGGAAACCATGAGAAGAATATTCCAGAATATGGAATAGCATAAAATGACCTGATTTAAGAGTTATTGGAATAGAGGAAGGAATAGAGTTCCTCTTCTTTTAACAGCATCATTTAAGTTTAATTTATATGCAATACATTCACAAATTTTTAGTGTTTAGCTTGGTGAGTTTTGGCAAATGTATGCAATAATGTAGCCACCATTGAAATTATGATACAGCATATTTCTGTAACCTCATCAAAGTTTCTCAGGATCTTCCCTCTACTCTTGGCTCTAGGAAATCATTGATGTGATTTCTGACACTATAGTTTTGCCTTTCCTAGGATATCATATAAATGTAATTACATTGCATATCATCTTTCATGTCTTGTTTCTTTCATTGAGCCAAATGTTTTTGATATACATTTATGTAATTTCATAAAATTAGTTATTTGTTCATTTGTATTGCTGAGTAGTATTCCATTGTATAGATTTTTTTCATAATTACTTTATTCATTCGCCAGCTGGTGGGAGATTTGGATTGTTTTCAGTTTTTAATTATTATGAATAATGCTATTGAGAACATTTGCACACAAGTTTTTGCATAAACATTTTCATTTCTTTTGGAAAGTCTTAGGAGTGAAATTACTAGGTTGTAGGCTAAAACTATGTTTAACTTCATAATTATTGGCCAAACTGTTTTCCAAAATGGCATTGCCATTTTGCATTCTCATTAGCAGTGTGTGAAAGTTTCAGTTATTCTACAAGTGGCTACACCTTAATCTTAATCTACACCTATACTAGTGATTAAGTAATACTATATTGTGATTTTAATTTGTATTGCCCTGATAAATAGTGATGCTAAACTCCTTTTTCCTTGCTTATGGGCTATATATTTATATATTTTTTAGTGAAGTGCCTGTTAAATCTTCTTATTTTAATTAGTATTTTTCTTGTAATTATTGAGTTATAAGAATTGCTTATATATTCTGGTTACAAGAATTGTCAGACACATGAATTACAAATATTTTCTATGAGTATGTGACTTGAATTTTCATTTTAATAATAGTTTTCAAAGAATAAAGTCCATTGTATTCAGTCTAAAATGTGGCATTTTTTTCATAATTTATACTTACTTCAGTTAATTTCTCAGTCAGAACTGAGGATTTGTCATGATCCATGTTTACTAAAACACAAAATTTGGAATTTTTCATCCATAGGCTTCAATCTTCACATATTATTTTGCTCAAAAATGCCTATCACCTATCACTTCAGTGAAAGAAGAATAAATAATATGTGGGTCAAAGGCTAGATGTTACTGTAATCAAGTTTTCTACACATAAAATCATATAGAAAGTGGAGTAATTGTTTCCTCCTAACCTCCTCCACCTGGAATATCCCATCAACATACATATACACTGATACTCCATATTTCCTCCTGTCAAAGTCCTACTCATTATTTAAGGCTCAATTCACATATGACTTATTAATTTGGATCCCTACCTCTCTTGTATCTCCCAGCCTGCCAACTATTCAATGCATAATTTGCACCTAGCCTGGGTCCTTACTATGTTCTATATTATGTATTTTATCTCTACTAAGCTGTAGCACCTTGAAGGCACTAATCAAGAGTTACATTTTTTTTATTCCCTATAGTACCTATTGGAATGCTTTGCATGCACTATTAAGGAGACTTACTTTTTCCTTGAATAAATAAGGCAATGGAAGGAAGGAGTAAGGAAGAAGTATACATGGAGCTTACCTATGGAGGAAGGTTTGTTTTGTGTTACTCTACAATGAGAATTGGAATCTAAAAGTGATCTTACACGGAAACAAACCTCAGTTCAACATGAGCTTACCAATATTTAGAGTTTTTATAGTGGAATGTGGCCTCATATGACAGTGACTCTCTGTTACTGTGCTCAAGCAAAAGTTAAATGACTCTTTCAACATTACTTTAGAAACAATTCTGACATTGACTAAGAGGTTAGATTAGCCTAGATGACACATTTAATTTCTTCCTACTTAAACATCTATGTCACCTGTTGACTGTGTACACTCTTGATTGTCCTAGATTTGGTTCTATTTTTATTTTCTGTCTCTCTTGCCTCAAAGCTGGAGTGATCCCCAAACTGTACTGATGGGTTCTGTTCTCCTCCCTATTTGTCCCCATATATACAACATTTATCTTCACCGTTATCTTTCAGTTACTCAGAATGACCCAGAATATTTCATCACCAGGTACATGATAAGCAAGTAGGCATAAAGAACAGCTTGTCAGGAAATAGTAAAACAGAAGTAATTATTTATGATCAAACTGTTAGTGCATTTCCACCTGGACCAGGAGCTAATTCAAACCCATGGTGGGCCCAGAGCATGAAGATGGGCCACATTACTATTGGTGGTTCAGTAAGTAAATTATACCTGCTGGAGTTGTGCTGTGAGAATTAAAGTAGTTCTGATAAGGACGAATTAAGGTTCTGAAGCTTTAGTGACTGACAGAAAGCATTTCTTTCACTCCACACTTACCAGAAGAAACCCTAGGCTAAGGGTTGTGATAATTGCATAATTATTATAGCTCTTGCTGGAGTTATAATAATTTCAAAATTCTCAAATACAAGGAGTAGTGGACCTATGATAACTTGAAGGATTTCGTCTAAAGTGAAAAGATAGGTTCATTCCCACACACACTTTCATTTAAAATAAAAAGTTATTAGTCACCGCTTCTCATGTGTGGCAAAAAAAAAAAAAAACAACTTGGTGGAGGAAGGAGGAAGGAGTTTCCATCAGTGTCTGATACGTCAAGGCAGAGTGCAGAGTTGAAGGATATTGGCCGGGTAGAACAGGGAGGCTAAGGGGTGGGGGGCAAGTTTTAGTGAAGAACAAGAAGTTTCTTCTCCCACAGTTGGTTCTCTAGAATCTTTCCCTGTTTCCTTTCTTTATCTTCCTCACAGTCTCTCCTTGAGGCTAGAGGAAGGTGGGAGATAAAGAGGAGAATGGATGTTTAGGGAGGATATAAGGTTTTGTAGATTTGGATTAGGTTAAAAAAAAAAAAAGCTAGTAGAGAAAGAGGTATACGATATTTTCTAGCCCATTTCTGATTCTCACTAGGAAAGCAACCACAGAGAAGGAAATCATTTCTCATCTTTGAGCCATTTATGAAGTTGGGCTGGGGATTCTCGAGGAGACAGTGGTTAGGACTACTCTGGCTGAGTTTTATAAATGCTTTTCCTTGATTGATCAGATTCAATGTCTCAGACCTTGCTTTCTCTCATGTACACTTGATTATTCTAGACAGTAAAAAAAAAAAAAAATCTGGATGGTTAGATTTCTGTAGCACTTTGCTTGAAATCCAGAATTCAACATAATTGTTCATTATGATAAAAAGAGTGGGATTAGGTAGGGAGGAAAAGAGTAGAGAGGCAGACTGATTATTTTAAATCATTTTTTTTTTTGATCCTCACATATCAAAAGGATTTGCCCTCAAAGCCTTGTTTGGGAAGAGTTAGACTGGATCCAAGCTCCAACTGGAAAGCAGTCAGTGGTTCCCATATTTCTTGTGTTCATTCACTTGGATTTCTTTCGGTTAAGAGTGCTTCCCAGAAATATCTATTTTTCTTGACTATTGCAAGGAAATAAATTCAGACACCATAGCATTTAATATATACCATGGGGTAGAAAAAAATAGAAGACACCCACCCTGATTTCCATTAGATAGGAAACCCTGACCCAAAATAATTAAATTAAGCCTAGCCTACTTCCCACATTAATAAAGCAAGCAAGCATTAAAAGCCAATGTTGACTTCTCTTAGGATTTTGGCAAGCTCTGCCAGATTAAGCAAGGGAAAAAAAAAAAAAAAACTTACTTCAAAGTGATGGGAACCCAGTGACACCAAAGGCCAGACAGGCTCCTGACTAAGTAAGGCAATTGAGTCTTTTCTTAACATGGGTTCAGACTGTATTGACTCTCCAGTACAGTTATTCTTCAGGTACTTGTTTTCTTTATTAACTAGCAGATAAATCACTGGGTCTGTAGCTCCTTTTGGTAAAAGAAACGAAAAAGCAACTGGAATTGAAGGAGTCAAATTCAGTGTCACCCATTGCTCTAAAGCCCATACTCCCTGCCCTCCTTCTGTTCCAGCATCTGCACAATGAGGAGCAGTGAGCTTCAGCCACCCAATGGACTGAAGTCTAAAGCTCTGCTCATGACTGTAGGATTGGGACTCAAAGCATGGCGCACTGGACAGGAAAAGATTGTAAAGAAGATAATAACGAGGTCTTTCCCAAGGAAGGATGTAAAGTTTCAGAACAAGAGACTGAGAGAAGGAGGTAGTGAATCTTAAGTACAGAAACCATTATTGGTAGTGGGAGGGAGGACTCACAGGAATTCCTCATCCCCTTCAAAGCTCCAGTTCCCAGGTGGCTTTCTTTTGGAACTCCAGGTATAATGTAGTAGGCAATGTCATTTGTTATAAATCAAACACAGGGTGAGAAGGGCAGTACTTCCCAGGGTGTTCTGACAGAATGATCACATATATTCAGGAGCATGAGTGTGGAAGGGGGTCTGAGGGGCATATTAAGAGAAAGCCTGATGGTTAGGGAACTGGGTAGGATGAAAAGGGCCCTCAAAATACAACCAGCTCCTAATCCCTGGAACCTGTGGATTTTAACTTCTATGGCAAAAGAGACTTTGCAGATGTGATTTGCTAAAAATTGTGAAATGGAGAGACACTTTAGGACTAGACAGTAAGCCCTACATGTAATCCCAAATGCTGTTCCAAGAGGAAGGCAGAGATTTCACTATAGAAGGAGAGAAAGCAATGTGTCTAAGGAAGTGGAGACTTGAATGACTTGCCACAGACTTGGTAGCCACCAGAAAGTAAGAAAGGAAGAAAATGGAGCCTCAAGAAAGACTGGCCCTGCCAACACCTTAGCTTCAGCTTGGTGAAACTCACTTTAGAATTCTGGACTCCAGAACTGTAAGAGAATAATGTGTGTGTTTTGTTTTGTTTCCTTTGAATATCAAGGATTGAACTCAGGGGCACTCAGCCACTGAACCACATCCCCAGCCGTATTTTGTATTTTATTTAGAGATGGGGTCTCACTGAGTTGCTTAGTGCCTCACTTTTGCTGAGGGTGACTTTGAACTCACAATCTTCTTGTCTCAGCCTCCCGAGCTGCTGGGAAAATGTGTGTGTTTTTTAAGCAACACAAATCACCAAGTTCGCAGTCATTTTTTATAGCAGTCATAGGAAACCAATATAGGAACGATATGAATAGCAAGGGAAAGAGCACACTAATTTATTAGCTGTTTCTAATAGGAAAATGTGGGAGGAACGGAAAGAGGTCTACAGACTGCTAAGGAAAGGTGTTAGAAAAAAAACTAAGAAGGGGGTGCTTTTCAAGCACTGCCTCCAAGTATAGAAGGGGTATTGATAATAACAAAAAAAGTTTCTTTTTATCGTAACATAAAGCCTTTTGCTTTTTGTGGTACTGGGGAATAGAACCCAGGCCAGGCATGCTAGGCAAGTGCTTTACCAATGAGCTGCATCTCATCCCATGTTATTTTGTATTTTGAGTCAGGATCTCACTAAATTGTAAATGCTGTCCTTGAACTTGCAGTTCTCCTGCCTCACCTACCCAAGTCACTGGGATTACAGGTGTGCACTGTCACCACTCCTGGCTTGTAATGAAGTGTTTTGCTGTGCTTTCAGGATGACACCCATCCTTGCTTTGGCATGTTTAAAAAAAATAAACACATGAAAAAATAAAGTCTTCAATTAAAATTTATTTCTGACAAAATGTTACTTCTTGAATGTAATTCTGAATGGACTTAAAGGCATCTGGATTTTCTACTGGGGATTTTGCAGGAATTTATGTGACATTTTGAGCTGCCTCAAAGAAGCATTTTCTCCTCACTATTGAAATAATAATGCAAAAGGAATGCCACATTCATTAGACACAACCTGCAATTGTTTTGGATTATTACCAGGAACCCAAAAGAAAATAATAAAGAGAGAACAAGTAGAAGTCACATTTTAGGATTCAGGATTTTTGTCAAAGAACTGTACTTGGATGCTCTTATACTATTTATTACCACTGAAGAAGAAATCTTCTTCCATATGAAGCCAGAATTCATTTTTAACCCTCCTCAACAGTCAGATACCCTTTTATAAGGAGAAAAAAAAAAAAGAGCAGACAACTGTGGTTTACTTGAAGGTTTTTCCCAATTCTACCCTCAGAGACTTGATTGCCCAGTGAAACTGCCTGACCACAGCTTCTACATTCTTAAAAATGAAAAAAGAAAAGAAAAATCATAGGAACACTATGCTAAGGAACCCAAGGGAGAAGGGATGGGTCAGAGTCCCTGAAATGACACAAGAATGGATAGACTTTGAAAGACTGAGAAAGTCGAGTCCACAAGGACTGGTAGTAGAGGTTATTTATAGATGTGATCACAGACTGTCTCACTGCCTTGGACAGAACATATGGCAAGGTGACGAATACTTAAGATTCATACACTGAATTCATAAGCACTAATCAACAAGGTAGAGAGAGAAATAAAACATGGCATGGAGTGAGAGACATGCAAGCATAGCTTTGCTTTTCTGTGACAGAAGACAGTGCTTTCACCATCTTCCTCAGAACACAGACCCTGGAGGAGGAGATTAAAAGTTGATACTGATACATTCATCCTTCTGGAAAATTTCAAATTCCTCAGCTATGCTTTTCATAGAACAAAGGTTGACTAACAAGTAGGTTGAGTAACAGCCTGTCTTCTGTGACACCAGAGGACATCTCATCTACCCACTTTAAAAAAGGGGGAAAAATGGAGTTGGTTGATGTGGGATGAGGACTTGAATCACCCAAGGAAAAGCTGGTTTCCTCTTGTGAAGCATGTGAACTTAATGAAAAATAACATAGAGAACATTATTCATCAGGATGCAAGTTGCTCATTAAACAAGAGGTCAGACCCTGCGAGGACTCCATGTCCCAGGGAAGTGAATATAGGAGGGAGACGACAGAGTAGGTCACATTTTGGTGTGACTCAGTGATGGAATTGAAAAGGTTAAGTGAAAAGTATTGTTAATGGATAGAAAGATCATATATATATATATATATATATATATATATGCAAATATATTTTATAATATATTTATATATATACTTGTAGACACACACACATATATACACATATTTCCATCTATATTTATATTTATACCTTTATCTATGCCATAGTTTCCAAAAATGTGCAAGGAGTCAGTGAATCAAGAAGAAAGGATGAAGCACCAGGGTTTATAAACTATTTCCCCTAAACCTGAAGAAGCAAAAGGAGGGTTTCCATTTGAGCTCCTCCAGACATAGTAAGACAAGGATTCCAGGGTAAGTAGTTCATGAGACAGAGGAAGAAAGGAAGTTAGGAAGAAGAGGAAAGTTAGGAACTGAGTCAGAGAAGGAACAGCTAGTAATAAATAGGGCAAGATCAATTCCCACTGTAGGCACTGGGCACTTAACACCATATGAATGCTCTGCAGGCTGATATAAAGCACAAGCCATAGGACTGGGTGCCCTGGGCCAGGGACTGAACTGTGCGCTCCAGCAGGGCTCACAGCACAGCATAAGGAGGGTATCCTCATGGAAGAATGACCCAATTAAGGGTGTGAGAGCCCCAAAAGGGTGAAAAAGGCATTCATGGAGCAGGGAAGCCCACTGTGGAGAGTCAAAGCCCAACAAAGAGACAAAAGAGGATTGGACAGCCTGGAGTGAAAAGGGAGAGCCTCAGCAGAGAGAGGAGATAGCTATTCTGTGTGGAGTGGGTGGGAGGGTGAGAGCCAGCTTTCATATCAGGGATGAATCACATAAATAAATTCACCAAGGATCTAAAATTCAGGTTTCTCACTGTCAGAAGTACAAGTTAAAAAAAAAAGAGATTAGTCTAGGTGACACTATGGTGTTATATTGGAATTAATGTCGGGGGTATAAATCATGGATTTATAGGATTCATACATACACAGGAATGAGTACAAATATATATATAGTGTGTGTGTGTGTGTGAAAATATATATATATATATATTTGCACATGTATATATACTTGTAGACACACACACACATATATACACATATTTCCATCTATATTTATATTTATACCTTTATCTATCCATCTAGGTATCTATCTAGATAGATACATATCCCCAGCTCTGTCCACTGACTGGCCTTGGAGAAAGAAAATTCCATTAGCAATGACTAATCCCTAAATATTAGATTCTAAAATCATTTTCCATTCAAAGAAACCAGGGCTGCTGGAGAAACAGCTGATCCGATGTTGGGACAGAGAGAATTTAAGCTGAGGATGGAAAATATTGTTCTATAAAAAGGGAAGGAAATCCTAAAAGAATGATGGAGATATAGCATAAAGACACAAGACCCAGTGTGACTGGGCTCCCACTGGTTAAGGATAAGACAATTTCAGCATCAAAACATCATAATGATAGGAGCAAAATTCTACTCATCAAATAACATAGGAGACCATGACACCATGAAGATATAAATGAACACATGGATAACTTGAAATTTTGAAGAACAGAAGATATACAAAGGTTCAACCTACTTTCCAACAAAGTATTTATTAACTGTAAAGGAGAAAAGAGTTGCTTTACAATGAAGAAGTTTGACAGACACTACTTTAGTCAAGTAATTAAAATGAACATTTACAGTTATGCAACAAATAAAAACTGTGAATTGCTTGGTGAAATACAATTAAAAAAGCACAATATCATTTCTGTGTTCTTTCTGACAAAGGTGAATTACCTTATTTTGATCAGGAAGAAACATCAGACTGACCCAAACAAAGGATATTCTATGAAATAACTGCTTGTAATCCTCATAAAAGCCAAGGCCACAAAGTCTAGATGGAGGAGCTGTCCAGACTGAAGGACACTACAGAGACATGGCTACTAAACACAGGTGGAGATCCTGAGCAGGATCTTTGACTACAAAATACATAATGAAGACAAAGGGAAAATCTCAAATACAATCTGGGAATGAGATGGTAGCAATGTATCAATGTTAAAATTCCAATATTGATGACTACATCATAGTCTTGGAGGACAGTGTTCTTTTTTGCAGGAATACATACTTTTCAGAGATGATAAGACATTAGATTCAAAAACTTGCTCAGGAAAAGAGCAGTCCTTTTACTGTACTTCTATTTTGTGAATTTGGATTCTTTCAAATTTTAGAAAGAAGATGAAAAAAGTGGCTGTCCCACTCATTGCACAAGGTCATTCAAGAACAAGGTCAAATTTGCAAGCGCCAGCAAAAATCATCATTTCTCTGCCCCAGCAAAATACTGTGAGGTATTTTCAGGTGCTGTGTATTAAAGTTTATTCTTTAATTCTTACTAGTGCTAAGATCTACTTAATAAATGGCTCTTCTTAAAACCAGTTTTTATTTCACAGAAATTTCATCCTTTAACAATTCATTTTGAAATGTTCGATGTTGGGATGAGGATGTTTTGAGGCACACCTTGGGACAGCCAAACAAAGCCATGAAGGCTGTCCTCCCCACCCTCACCCCCAACCACTAGTTCAGGGAACACCTCTGCAAACCAGCCAGGTGGCCAAGCCAGCTAAAAACAGAGAACACTATACTTGATTTAAATTATAAGTTCAGTACTATACTGTACACATCCAGCATTACACACGCTTAACACAATATAAGTATGCATAATGACATATCAAGTCTCACTTTAAAAGTAAACCAGAAGCAGGGAACAACAAATTTAAAACTACGAAATGTCCTCATTTTCCATCAAGTTAAAATGTTTGTTATATACACACTGGCTGCTTCAGAAGCCTTCGGCATGTGGGCAGAAAGTGGAGAAAATATTCCAGCTAAGAATAATCCCATGTTACAGGTATTTAAGAATCTTTTTAGCCAAATCAAAGAAGATTATCTTAAAAGCCCAGGGCCTGTTTCCAGGCTGAATGGTTGTAGAAGGAGCTGTCCCCTCACCCATGTGTTCTTCTTCATGGGTTCTGGAGGTACCAAGCTGGAGGAGATCTATTCTGATTCCCAGGGTGACTTCAGTCTCTGGGGTAAAGCAGCTGGCCATCTCTGGTTCAGTGGAGGCTCAACCCTGGAACTCCGCCCAGGTCCAGAGGGCTGCTCTAGACTCAGGGGAACTATTCTAACCTGTCAAGCCCAGAGGCAGCATGGCTGAAATTTGACAGCAGCCTCCTGGAACTGTAGCTTTCAGGCTTAGTGGATAATTCAGTCCTCCCCAGGAGAATACTTGCCAATTAAACACGGTTGGTTGGTTTGTTTGCAATTTTTATATGATCCACAAAAATGGCCAAGCTTGTGATTAATAGCACCATGAAAACACAGATAATGGTAGAAAACAGGATGATAAAATGAAGTTGCTTTTGATTCTGGGCCTGTTTCCTACCACGAATATCAACATAAAACCCATTTTAAATGAATTTGGGGAACTAAGATGTTTTTCTAGAGCAAAAATCTTCTGGTAGGAGAATATAAGCCAAGGATATAATTTATCAATATTCTCCCTACAAGATAAATATATATTATTGTATATATGTGTGTATATATACAATTTTATTAAGCAGAAGAGGAAAAAAAAGGTCAACATAGCTCCTATTCAGAATGGTGCAAGCTGTCAAGTTCGCATGTAGACATATTTTTAAAAAGAAAACTGAGGGAAAAAGAAGACATCTTATCTCTTGATAGAGTGATCAATTCAGGCCCAGAAATTAGAGGAGAGTACTGTATAGGTACTAATATATTGGTGACAGTATAGTATACATCAACATCCGGGAAATAAAACAGCTACAGTTGTGAAGAATCTCCCTCTACCATCTGATTTCAAAAGGAATGCTCATGCCTACAGAAAGAAAAGGTAGTCTGTTCACAAAAATGAGGTCAGATGCTGGCCCTTGGCTGCCCATTAGCTTTGCAGATTAATACCCTTGGCATCTTTAATTTTTTTTTTTTTTTTGTAGATGTGTTTGTTTTACTGGCTGGTGCATTTTAGGAGCAGAAGCAGAGAGACAGGGACTCTATCCCAGTGAGGTCTGTTTGTTGAGCCCACATGAGCGAGGCCTTCTATAAGGCTAGTTGCAAGAGGGTGTTTGTTTTGAGAGAACCCAACAAGAGTGAGGCAGTCTGTTAAAAATCGCTATCCACTGATAGAGTCACTGGTCCAGATTGAACAAAACATCAGCAGGAGATGTAAGTCACAAAACCCGTCAGATTTTCTGTGGTCTAGGAATTGAAGGCATCTCGTACTTCCAAGTTGCAGGGAACTGGTCAATGTGGTTCATGCCTGGATACCAGAGAGTGGCAGAAATTATGGGGTCACATCTGTAACAAAAATTAAGCATAAATTCTTTAAAAGTATATGCCATTTCCCTTCAACGGGTTTCCCCCCTTTTCCTCTCATACCCTAATCCACACACAGAGACACACACCATCTGAATTCTTCCCTATATTTCAAGACCCAGCACCAGTTCCTCATTTTTAAGTTTTACTTTTCGCACTCTCAAGGCCTTTAAGACATTGTCTTAACTCTTCATTCTAGCTGCTGCTGGCAGGGAGGGGGCCACCTTCCTGAATGTCCCTACTCCAATGCAATAGCCCCACTGTGCACCTTCCTGCTTCTCTGCTTTTTCTGAAGACTTGAGAACAGGCTCATCCCAAGCACTGGGCACATCTCAGGGATGAGGGAGAGCAAATGGCCCTAGCAGGCAGCTCCAATCCAGTGGTGACTGAATGAGTAGATAAATGCCCCACATGCTGTCCTCAGGAGAACAATTCTGGAGGGGGCCCTCTGTACATTTTGCAGAAATGTGGTGAAGTCAAGCCTCTGTGATCTATAGCTGAGACCTTGGAAATGCATCTCCGACCACCCGGTTGCCTTTTTTCCTTGCTGTCTCATTCCCTTCTCTGCCACACCACTGCTTTTCCTGGGATCACCTCCCAAGTAAACTACTGGCAACCCAAGTCCCCATCTCATCGTCTGCTGCCAGGGACCCAAAGAAAGACAGAACACATGATTATGAATACAATGATTGGGATAATTTTTTTCAGTTGCAAAATAATAAAACAAAACTCTTTGCAACTATCAAAGCTATGGTATTAACTGCCTAGGGAACCAAACAAGTTATTGAACACTGTGGGCCTCAATTTCTGTTATCTAAAAAAAAGGAGGAGTGGACTAACTGTGCATTTTTAGCTCTCTTTACTGCTAAAGTTCCATGACAACAGAAATTATGTCTCTGCCTTCAATACGGCCCTTCACCACTAAGTGTAGCAAAAATGCAGTGACTTCTTTTTCCTTACATACTTCACATCATTCCAGCCTCAAAGATGTAAGACATACAAATTTTCCACAATGGAAGCTCCAGACTTTCTGGATGTTCCTCAAACTAGGCAGCACTCAGTTCTAAATCTCAAAAGAATTGGGGCTGGGGTTGTGGCTCAGTGGTGGAGTGCTCACCTAGCATGCATGGGGCACTGGGGTTGATCCGCAGCACCACATAAATATAAAATAAAGATATTGTGTCCACCTAAAAAAAAAACTAAAAAATAAATATTTAAAAAATAATAGGTCACTTCCACCTAACATTTCTGAAGCAATTCAAGGTTCCTAGACTTGCTTTCTCTTTACATAGAAACAACAATATCTTCATTAATTTCTCTTAATCCCATCTCCTACAGCATCAGTCCAGATCTCTCTTGCTAATCTCAGTGCAAGATTTTCAAACATCAGTGTAGTCCCCACAGCACCATATTCAGGTACTGTCACTTAACTCACACTCAAATATTCATCACATGATTTAATAAATTTTTCAACAAGGAAGATTTAGAATCCTTCCAGGTTTTTTTGAAATAACAATTGGGTAATTGCTTCAATGAAGTTGTGGCTTGTGAACTTTTTATTTGGTTACTTACTTTTAATAGAAATATAGCTTGTGTTTAATATATTGAAAATAATATTCTGCAGAGGGCATCAATTCCATTGAGGTGAAAACCCACATTTTTACAGAAAATATTAGGCCTTAGGGATATCTACCTTTCCTTTAAAAAATTAAAATTCCAGGCTTAATATAAACAACCCTCTTCTCTCCCCACATCTCCAGGTGGAGCTGTACCTGCAAGTCTTGGTTTCTTCGCCGCGTTCACGGCTGCCATGAACATATAGTCACTATTAGGGTCATGCACACTGGATCCATACTTCTGAAAGAAAAAGTCAGAAACATGGTTCATCATCTGCTCTTTGCCATCTTCATGCCTATTTTCTATTCTTTGTTGAAGAGGTATGTGACAAAATTCCTGGCTGAAAGTTAAACATAGTAATACCAAAAAGGCTCTAATACAAAGAGTTTTCTGCCCAATTTTCTTCCTCATCTTTGCTCTTTATTATTCCTTCCCCAGTAAACTTTGGATTGTGGCACTTTCTCTTCTTCTTTCTTCTTTCCTCCTTTTCAGATTCTGTTCTGACACAGATACGCACACCATCTGACCGACAATCACACCCTGTATGCCCTGGACCTCTAACACACGTGCACAATATGCAGAATGGCATAGGTTCTTTGATTCAGAGCCTACGATGTAAAAGACTAAAAAGGATGTCCTACAGACATTCTTAATGGGTTTGGGGTTTTTGTTGTTGTTGTTGTTGTTGTTGTTAGTTAGTTAGTTCGTTCGTTTGTTTATTTTGCCATTGTTTATTTCTCCAAATAGCTTTTCAGCACTTTTCATTAAAAGCAAGGAGTCTAGTAACTTGCCAGGGAAAGAAGCTAGAATTTCCTTTTCAGTGACTACTAGCACATTATAATATTTTCTCACTGGTATTCTTCACTTACCAGTTATGTGAGACTTTCAACTAATTGTTTCGCCTTTTCCCTGAGTCTTAGGAAGCTCAGATACAAATTTGTAACCCACCTTTAGTAATTTTAAAAATCAGAGACATCTATTTTTTAGTTTTAACCTCCTTCCTAATCTATTGTCTTCCATAGACTCCAATTTCTATCTTTTTAATAATAATAATAATAATAATAACAACAACATATCTCTATAAGCTACTGAGTCCTTTTGGAATAAAGTGAGCTACAAAATAAACAAATAACCTCTGTTCCAAGTTCTTATTAGTTTCATTAGTAGGTATATCTCAGGGAAAAGGACCTGTCAAACCTTTTGATCAAATAACTCTGGCAAAGAGCAATGTGTATTTTCTGGCAAAGAGCAATATATATTTTATAAATAACCACTCAGGAAAGCATATGCAAGAAGAGATAGAAATTGCTCACCTTTTTTGTAAACCGAAAAATAAAATAGCATCCCAAAGTGTACACTATCACAAAAGCTGCACATCCAATGGGTAACCAGAACTTCAGCTGGCAACAAAGCTGTGATTCTGGGTTGGAAAGAGACACATTGATTAAAAAACAAATAAACACAACCTCCAAGAATCAAATCTCTTTCAGTGCTGAATCTCTAGTTCTTTCATAGAATTTAAAGGAGCTGTTAGTCCAATAAAGCTTTGCTTCATTACCATCAAGAAACTCAGTAAATGGTAGCCAATATCACCTCAGTATTATAGCAAGGATCCAGAAACTAATACCTTAAAAACTACAAATATATGTTTATAAATGTAGTCAATACTGTATTTTATAAAAGAGTAAGTAGGAAAAGTAATGCTACAGAACTATGATTTTTCAATCATCGCACTTCGTTCCACAAACCCAGCAGCACAAAACCACTTTAAACCTTTGATTAATAGGTAATCACAATTAAGACATGAATTGAGGTATTGCCTTAAATTGTTCTGTTTTTCATTGGCATATGTATTTTAAAGACAACATGACCTAATTCTAAGTCAACAGTGTTAACAGTCTATGTGATTAAACTACATATTACCAGTAAATGCCAATTATAATTAATAATAAGTCATATCATATATGTCATCAAAAATGATATGCCCTTAACTACACCTAAATTAACTCCAACAGAAAAGGTACTTGCTTAATTGTTTTCATTAATGAGAAAAATTGTCAGAATGTATATGTCCTCTTAAGCCCCAAACATAAAAGCAATGTCTTACCATAAATATGCAAATATTCTCTGCTAAGAATCTTTTCTTCAAAAGGAGGAGGATCAAAAATTGATAGGTTGCAGACATAGTAGCTGCCATGAGAACTGTCCAAGTTATTCAGAAAAAAGGAGACACTGTTGTTGGATAACTGAGATTGGCAGAATTTCATGTTATTAATGGACTCCACGTTTCCACTTGTCTTTATCTTAGTGAGTTCACAGAGTACTTGCCTCCCCTTCAGTAACTCCATTTTAAACTGCTGGACTTTCTTAGGGTACTTGCATAAAATTTGTACACCTCCATTGTGAAATGTAAACATATCAAAATTGGCAGAATCATCCATTTCTCCTGGATAAAAAGAAAGAAAACAAAGCAAAAGTGATATTTTGTGAATATATTGCCCTAATAATTATATCTAATCATAAAAGTAATCTCTTGTCTTCATAAAGTCACCTCTATTGCACCAAAATGAAAGATTTTCATGTAGAGGCAAATACAGAAAAGAATATAACAAAAGGTGACAGTGTGACCTTCCCAAAAAACCTAATTAGAACTGTGCTTCTCTGATATGAATAAGTGATGTGTAAAACATTAAGTATTAAATAACACATGTAAATAGACTAAATCAAACAACATGAACCCTCACAACGGAGACCGATGGTAAACTAATCAATATGCAGTGATACACCATAATTTATGCTAGGAATGGAGAACTATACAGATATGTGGTTGGGATGGGATAGGTTATAATTTTGACTAGAGGATCAGAAATGCCCATTCAAAGAAATGACTTTTTCAAAATAGAAATTGTAACCTGGAGAGCTGTTGAACAAAGAGAGATTAGGAGAAAGACGCTGTTTAAGAGAAAAACACTTTTAAAAGCACAAAATATCCAAAGCTAAAATTGAACAATTATGTATAAATAGATACTTACATTATACCCTCCAACTGCAGAATAAAAGAACAGATCAATTATGTTCAAATGACACCCAGAAATGAATAATAAAGGTAAGGTTTCAGATTTTTGCTTACTTTCTCACTTTTTAAGTAAACTTTAAGCTCAAAAGAACCAAAGTTCTTTTTGTGAGCTACATGGGTATCACAGGAGGAGAAAACTGAAATGACTTTAGACTGGTTGCAGATTCTGAGCTACTAGTTCTTAAGTTCTTTTTTTACTTTTTCTGATTCTTGTATTTTTATTTTTTAAAAAAAATTTTAATTTGTTTTAATTAGTTACACACAACAGGAAAATGCATTTATGCATTTTGATATATCATACATAGATGGGATACAATTTCTCACTTTTCTGAGTGTACACGTTGTAGAATCACATAGGTCATGCAGTCACATATATACATACAGTAATAATGTCTGTTTCGTTCTACTATCTTTCCTATCCCCAAATCCCCTGCCATCCCCTCCCATCACTTTCCTCTACCTAATCTAAGGTAAGGCTATTCTTCCTTAGTGCCTCCTGCCTTATTATGAATTAGCATCTGCATATTAGAGAAAACATTCAGCCTTTAGTTTTGTGGGATTGGCTTATTTTGCTTAGCATGATATTTTCCAACTCCAATCATTAACTAGCAAATTCCATAATTTACTCTTTAAAGCTGAGTAATATTCAATTGTATTTTTAAAAATATGATAAAGTTTCATTCTGATATTGAAAAAAAATTATTAGCATGATAATTTTTACTGACATTTTGAAACTTTTTTTAAGATTAAATAAGTACAAAAATTTTAAGGAAAAAAATCCCAATTCTCCAGTGAAATAGAAATACTATTTGTATTTTTTTGCTCTTTGTCTTCCAGATACATGCTTATTTTACACAGCAAATATTATTTTGTGTTCTGCTATTGTCATTTAATGGCATATCATGAACATTTGATTTTTTTATGTAACTGTTTTAATTTTCTTTTTAAATGATTACATGATGTTCCATCATGTTACTCTATCATAACCTAATGAAACTAATTCACTAAGGTGGGATAACAGGGGATTTTCAGCATTTAGCTTTTATGTAAATATTATGGTGTTTGGTCAAAACATTTAAATATATTATGATAACAGTGCATCTTTTTATATAGCTTTCTTAATCAAGTGTTCCAATTTGCACTAAGACCAGTATCACTCAGGAGGATCCATTTGCTACACCTCTTCTTGCACTGATTGCCTCAATTTCATTTAAAGTTCACCACAATTATTTATTTTCCTTAATATATCTAGGCTTAAACTTATACCCCTTGTATTTCTAGGGAATAGATTTTCAGACTGGGGATTTGATTATGAAAAAAAGCACAAATGTTCCAGTTTTCAGTTATGGAACAGATTATTCAACAAAAAATAACCAAAAATCCTGAAAAATGTCTAAAAATAATATTTAAAGGATTAAATAGTTGACCAAAAGAGGAAAAAAATAACAAGATAAATTTGAAAAGAGATCCAGAACCCAGAAAAAGGAATAGAACTTAGAAGTTGCACTTCGCTCTGAAAGCTTTTGTTGTTCTTCCAAGTTCAAATTTCTTTTATATGTGTTTTATCTTGTAGGATCTGCAAAGTGAGGAATCTAGCAGACTTTATCCTCAATAATCTTGGTCCCCAAAGAGTTACATACTTGAAGTAAAGGAAATCAGAAGTAAACAAACTCTCATGAGGAGTTTATTCCACCTTCAAGTCACTTCAATATTCCAGAAAACCTCAGTCCTTGAATTTGATTTGAGGAGATACTTAACTTTTATTACCACAGGTTTTAAAAGCAAAATCGCAATCTATTCTAAGAAAAAGATTTAAACACTATAAATAACATTTAAATATAATGACAAGAAATCTATTTTTAAAAAGCAAAACACACAAGGAATAAGGCAACAATAGGAACAACAAGCTGAAATAAGACAGTTGAGCTTGTTATGTTAAAGGAAATAAATGACAAACTCATAATAATATCAGCAGAACACAAGAAAAAATTTTAAGTTGACTAATTTGAAAGAACCAACTAGAACTGTTAAAAACATGGCACAAACTGAGATTAAAAACTCAATGAAGAGTTTAAAAGCATATTAGACAAGGATATAGAGAGAATTGAAGAACTAAAAGATAGCTCAGAATGCACTCACAATCCACAGATACAAGAATCCCAATGAATCACAAGCAAACTATATTTACACCTACATATATCTTAATGAGAATCCTAAAAGAGGCTAGAGGAAAAAAAAATGACTTATTACTTTCAAAGAAGCAACTGTTACACTGTCAAGTGAAATCTCAGCATCAGCAACAAAAGCCATGATGCAGTGGAATTACATATTATATTTTCAATGTGCTGAAAGAAACTACCTGTCAACCTAGAACATTCTCTCTAGGAGGACAGTAAAGGTATTTGCAACTTGAAACTTTGATGGTGAAGCATGAGTGTTGAGACTTCTTGCATAATCACTAAAAGAACAAAACTAGAATTTATACCCTAAATAAGTATCACAAAACTCAGCCTAATAGTTTTGTCTAAAGTTGGGAGGGGTGGATTAGAATGATAAAGGAAACACACAGAGGTGAAAAGCCTTCTGTGTGTGGGCAATGTTTTATTTTTTGGCCTGTGATTATTATAGGGAGTGGGATAATATGCTTTACCATTATTTATTAAATTGTGCATTTATGTTTTGGTCACATTTCTATATAGACATTTTGTTTTACAATAAAAAGTCAAGTATATGGAGAGGAAATAATCCTTGTTTCAATTTTTTAAACAGAAGGAACAAATTAATCAAAAAGGAAAGAACTGACAGCAGAAGATAGCAGCAGTCTACATTAGATAAAAATGAAGGGCATTTTGCTTGAGGATTTATTTGTCCTAGAGTGAATTTTGTTGTACAATTGTTATTTTGATGCTTTTTCTCTACCATCTACTGCAGAAGATAAGATCAGCAGACTGGTTCTCTTGAAATTGTTCAGAGCAAATTTCCCAGAGACTTTAGGATGGCAGCAAGTAAACCACAAAGAGGTCTTGGGGCAAAGGTGTCTGCTGCCACTGTATACACAAAGGAACATAGATGCATTGTGTTCTGTTTTTGAATATAACTTGGTCAGCAGTTTTTCCCCCTTTTGTGCAGACTCTGTGAGCTACCACACAACATAAGTTGAAATGTAATGGTGGATGTACAATGCACTGTTTCTCAAGGAAACCAAAAACAAATTCTGGTCTAGCAAGGCTCTGTGACTAGGGTCCCTCTCTAAACTTCAGTCTCTTCATCTGTGAAATAGGAAATAAAATGGAAATATCTTTCCAAAAGTTACTTTCTCTGGATCATAAGAGCATACCCTCCTGAGATTGCAAAAAAACCAAGAAAGCTAAAACATTGCAGTTGGGTGAGTTCTCCTTAGAGGAGGCCATATTCCCATAATCTTGTCTTTAAATGGAATATTCTAAGAAGTCAGGAAAATTAAAATGAATGCAACTACATTTCTTACCACAAAAGTATTTAGAAGGGCCAGGAAGGGTTTCATTTTTTCTTGAATGATACTATCAAGTTGTGTGCCATTGACATCAAGTAGGGATTCCAACTTGCCACTTCTACTTGGCACTCTTAACTATTCCTTTTATCATGTTTTGCTACAAAACCACCTGAGTCACCTTTTCACTATGTCTGTAGTCTGTAGCAGTTAAGACGGCTGACCCAGGTTTCTCCATGACCAATGCTTAAGCTTTCTATCTGGAAGTCATTTGGTGACTCCAAGTCTGCAATTTGAAGGTTTTCAACCATGGTAATAAATCCATTACTTCAAAATTATGTTGATGCCTATAGAGCAGATATGTTCAAATACCAAACCACAAATAATTCTCCTCAGTCTTTGATAGCATTTTGTAAAAATAATATCAAAAGGAGAGCATTATAACAACAATGATTAACAATTAGTGAATAGACAACTTATGGGAAATCTGAATATGTTCATGTATTATAACTGCAGAAATAGCTAGAATTGTTTCTTCACCCCTTTTGATGTTCTGATCTTTGAGCCTAATATTCAACCTGGAGAATTGGTATAATTTTAATATCCAGTGTCTGCTTTGACTGGTTGGATATCAAATCTGTCTGGTTAATTGCTCTGCTATACCAGTAGTTAAAGCTTTATGAGTGTCATCCTCTTTGAGCTCTTTCTTCTTGCCATTTTTAAAATTTCTCTCATATTTACATTTTCTTCACAAACAGTCTCTTAATATAAAATTATTTTCCAAAATATCCTCTCTTACACTATCTTTGAGATGCTCATCACTTTTCCTGAGATACCACCTTCACCTCCAATACACACTGTCCATGTTTCCATCCTGCAGACACCCCCACTTTCACTCTCCTCATTTCCTGTAATATGAGTCAACAGTTCCCAGCATCAAATACAGTCAAACCTGGAGAACTTAGAAATCACACAGAAAGTCTTGTGTACAGATAACTGAAGGCCCAGACAGAATAAATTATTTGTCTGAGGTTGTACAACTTCTTGGGTGCATGAAAGGTTTTTGGTTCTGTTCACAAAGTATTGCTAGCAGCAATGAAATAGAAGTGTAATAGAAGCAGGAAGCCATGTAAACCTAGAGAGCAGTTGCTGATAACTGAGTGTTAAAGGACCACTGCTAAAAATCTGTCAACAGAAAGGCCTAATTTTCTGTTCCTCTGTTTTATGTCCAACAGAATTGATCCATTTCTCCATCTCAGCTACAATTGGTTCAAATCACCGTCATCTCTCTGGTACTGCAAGAGCTCACTAATTTTTCTGCTTTCACTCTTGCCCATTTATAATCCATTCACCAAGAGAAACCAAAATGATCTTCGGATATAGGGGATGAGATAATATCACTGCCTTGCTTACATATCTTCTAGGACCTCCCCATATCACATTGAATAAAACCTACCCCCTGAACCTGTTTCCCCATGACTTCCAATTTCCATCCTACCTCTCTACTGCCCGTTTCTACCAGTCACTCAGCACACTGCAGTCCCACTGCCCTTCTGTTTTTACTCCACAAACACGTGAAGATGGTTTTTAGGGCTTTGAGATGAAATATTTACTCTGATCTTTATATGACTGCTTCTTTCTCTTTATTAAAAAATAAGGGTACTTCTTCAGCAACCACTGGGCACCCAACGCACCTAAGTCACTTTCTATCATATTACCTGAGAGAGAAAATATTTACCATTGTCTGAAATTATGTGGTTTATTTGTGTGTTTACTCATTTATTGTCTGGCTACTTCACTATAATGTAAGGATAAAATCAGGGACCTTGTTGAGCATTCAACCATCGATTCCAAATATCTACAGTAGTACTTGTTAGACAGTAAGTTCCAATAAATATGTATTAGATGGAAGGATGGATGGATGGATGGATGGATGGATGGATGGATGGATGGATGGATGGGCAATGCATATACAGATCTCTGAGACATTATAAATATAAGGAGATAAAGCATGAAATATAGAATATAAGAACTTAAAGAACTCTTAGAAATGATCAAGTTGAAACTTTTATTTTATATTCTCCATTTATATTTATTAAGTAGAACTGGGGTCACAACTCTGAGCATCTTGCCCAGGATTGAAAAACTCATCGCTGGAATGTTATCCCAAGGTTAGATATACCATTTTCTTTTCTTCTAGAAACAAATTCATGAAGATATACAATCATGTGTACAAGTCACCACCCCAACTGGGATGTCATATTCTAATAAAAATCATCTGTTTGAGCTTTAAAGAAAATACTCACTAGGCTTATAAAATCTTGTTTAGCTGATTGATGGTTCTCTTGGCTCATTGATGTCTGTAGAGGAGAGGGCAAGTTCAAATCTAGTTGATTTTTTAGATCCTCAACATGCACAGTAGTTAGGCTTGCCCAACGTATGACCAGAACAGTGAGCCCTGGACCAGTGGTTGTTCTGATACTCCCAGATGTTTATTTACAGCATGCTAGTGATTTTCAAGGTAAACACCACACTACATCTTTTAGCACTTGATATATAGTCAGAAACACAAACAGAAAGATGTTATCTTCTATCCTGGGAATGAGTCTGAAAACCTGACTGCTATATGTAAGATATCTGTTCACTTTCAGTTAGCACACCTAACGTATTCTCAGAGAATAAGTACTATATTTTCTTAATCACATTGAGTACCATGTCCAATAGGGTATACTCTTCTCAATAGAGGCTCCACCTGTTGATGGCTACTATGATTTTTATCATACTGTTTTGGACATCAATCGACTAATGTTTTCAAGAGTAAAATTGGAATTTTTGTATTGGTTGAGATTTTTAGGTTTTCAAATTTTCCAAAGATAAGAACCTTTGTATCTCTTTTTTGGGGGCGCTATCAAGAAAATTTCAGAAGAAAGATCATTTATCTGAGAATTGTACCATGGCTTAAGAATCAATTTGCAAGGTGATTATTTTATTATCTAAAGTATTTCTTTTATCTCACCAATATTGTGAAGACTCTATAAGCAGCTGTATTACCCTTAGTTGATAATCCTTTGGAGAAAACATTTGGAGAACCTACACAATGCAGAGGGTGCAAAACAGATCAGCAATGTGATTTTATTCTCTTTAACTCAGACTGCTAACCACAAACCTCTACAAAGGTCTCAGAGTGATAGAAAGATAAGATCTCCTGAGTTTGCAATTATTGATAGTGCTTATTAAACACATTTTCTGTAATCAAACAATGATAAGCCTCAGTTTGGTACAGCATGAGAATGTTAGGCAAGATACAAAGTTCTTAAAATTACCATGCTTATATTACATTTTTGTCACATTTGATATCTTTCAAAGAAATTCAGGCATTGCAAAAATGTGATTCCCACACTTTGTTTCCACCTTTCATAAGCACAAAATCACTTCATATGAGTTTACTGACTAACACTTTTAGAATCTCGGTTCGTAGATTTTTATATATGCAACTTTTCTATACTTATATTGCAATTCAAAGACATTCATATTCTAAAGAGATGATTGAGTTCAAGGAGGTTGAGAGGGTATGCAAGATAAATTCAATCTAATTTAAATTTCTAACATTTAGAGGGGAAAAAAAGCCAAGAAATGTGAAGAAAAGTGAAAACAGAGCCAAAAAAGCCAAAAGAACACACACACACACACACACACACACACACACACACACACAAAATGTGTAAATTGTTTTTTACTCTCTAAAGAACTCCACATGGGGCATAAAACAACCCTCGGTTCTCTAGCCATGTGTAATAAGAAAAATGAAAGATCCATTTTCTCCTCCTTTAAAGTTATTTTCTCTGTGAAAATCGAAAAATCCCAAAGGTGTTATAAAACTTTGTAGCAATAGTCACAAAGTAATTAAGTGTGACTATTAGTTATTTCGTTGCTATTGATTTGAAACCATCATACTAGGTAAATCTCAAGAGATTAAATGAACCCAGCTCCACTCTATAGGGGGGCAAGGAGAGAGAGTTTATCCACACTCCACAATAGACACATTGCTTCCCATTCCTAGGCTGCTTGTGTAGAGGTCTTTGGACACATGGACTGGGTGTTTGCTGTGTGAACTCATTTACTACTATGGCTCCAGCTCTCATTTTGACCACAATAACACTTCTATATCTCCAACTCAAGCCTCCAGTTCTTGGTTTCCAATTCCTTTTAGCGTCTCTATCTGGATACACAATAACACATCAAGTGTTACATTTCCAAACCGAACTCAAGATTCATCACACCCAAACCCTATTCTTCAAGGGAGTTACGACTCAGACCCTATGACCCTCAGAATCTTCTTCATTTATTTCTGTCTCTGACTCTCTTCATCTAATTGGTCATCAAGTTCAATTGACCCTATCTCCTGGATAGCTCTTGAATTCTGTTCTTCTCCATTCTTACAGCCAATCTAAACCTCTTTAATGTCTTCCCTCAACTGTGGAAACATCTTTTTGGCTATTTGGTTGGCCTTCTTGAAACCAGTTCTCTCCCTGCTTTCATGGTGCTCCCACAGTTGTGCTTCTAAAGAGCATTCACTCCCCAGATTCAAAGTTTCCATTCATCTCCTATTGCTTATAAAGTAAGAAACCAATCTCCTTGACCTGACACAAGGTGCTCCATAAACCATCTGTGCAAACCACAATGAAATTTTTGGCCATTTCTTCAACATCAGTACCTGTTTCCATAAACTGCAATAGCCTATCACCCCTTTGTCTGACTAGAAACCCTTATTCATTCTTTAAGAACCATTTAAAATTCCAACTCCTCTCTCAAGGTCCCCCAAAACTTCAATCTCTATTCTCTCAATAATGCCTTATTTAAACCAATATGTTAATAATGCACAGCACCTTACAACATAATTAATCTTGCCTTTCTTCTTCATTTAACCATGAGCTCCACAAGGATAAGGTCTGTATCATGGTTACCTAAATAAGTCCAGGACCTAGAACAGAGTAGAAGAACTGCAATATTTTTAAAATGAAGGCTGAGCATGATATTAGCAAAAAGGTTCTTGGAATGGGCTGAGGAACAGATTAGGAAAAACAGCAAGAGACTGAATTAACTAGATACTGGGGAACACTTATTTCCCAGTCCAAAGACCAAGACTCAACCCAGATGATGCCCAACCAGTTCTTGAAATCTAATAGTTTCAGTGACTTCCAAATAATAGCTGCAATAACAGCTTGTAAGTATTAAGTGCCTTTATGTGTAGGTTCCCATGTGAGCTGCACTACATAAAATATGCCATTTGTTTCTTATAGTAGCTTTTAAGTCAGATTGCCTATTTTTATTTCTATTCTAGAGATGAGGAAACTGAGGCCTGTGTAACTGTTCCAGAGTAACAGAGCCAAATATCTGGTAGAGACACGAATTGAACCTAGACAATGACTCCAGAATCCACAAACTTAATGAATTTCCTAGTCCAAAAATCTCATCCAAATCCCTTATTTTACAGAAAATAAAACATAGGATCTAAAGAGACTTGTTGCAGAATAAGAAACAAAAAGAAGCTTTTAGCATCAGGCTAGATATGGAAATTATGCTCAGATATTTCTTTTTATATTAACTTTATTTTATATTATGTTTTAGTATTAAAATAATGTATTATATAATATAGATCATATAATAAATCTTAGATATATTACTGCCCCCAATACTCAAAATGGTTTTCAGATTGGTGCCACATAATGTGTTCTGTGATTGAAGGTATTATTATTACACACTCAACATACATAAAACAATCTCATAGATAGACAGTTATATGAGCTTAACACTCTCCTTCCCTTAGACATTTATCCACCAACTGTTGTATTTTACACTGCCCTGTATATTTTAACCCACAGAAAAGTCTGGATCCTGGCTCTGGCAGAGTTTAAATTCTTAATGATCACCCAGGAACTTATCTGCTTGTAAAAATGCACAGAAGGGGATTCACACATACAAAAAAAAAATTCCATTGTCATTAAACAAGTTCAAACTAGCACTTCTACGGGATTTTTTGTTTTAGCTCCAGATAGGACAAAATAAATAAAACTTTGTGAGAACAGTAAAGGGAGCATTGCTGTCGTTGCATGAATGGATAAGTTGATCCTGAATCCTAGAACAACATAAACATGAGCTGTAAAAAGTTTGATTTCTTAAATTCAAAATCATTGCCTTTAAACAATCTTTAGTTGCTTACAGGAAATGATATATCTATATCAAAATAGCTCAAACAGATTATATCAGCTCTGGGGGTCATCCTGCTTAGAGACAACTTGTTTCTTTTTCACTTTTGCTCAAGCAAAATAGATACAAGCATCACTGTTTTGTGCACAACACATAGGAGGTTCCTAGCTCCGATTTCTGACTCTTAAAACTGGCAAATCTTCATTTTTTTTTTTTGGTCAACCTTAGAAGCCAAACCAGTGAGAAGGAAAATAATTCCTTGATTAGCAGTTTTAATTTGAGTTTCATATTCTATACCTACTGTGATTCACCTTCCAAAATATAACAATATAATTTTGAATTTACTTTTATAAGATGGTTTCAAATACCAAAAATTTTGTTTTACTTAAAATGCCCTCAAAAATACCACTTGACAGACTCAGTTCATTAGAAGAACAGTAGCAGAGGTGTCACTTAGAAAATACGACCTTTTCTTTAGTTGTTGCAGATCACAAATGTTTTTTTTAACTTGGAAAGAACAAAAGTCCTTTTACATATCAAAATCAATATCTTAGAAGAGGAAGTAGCGTAAAATGGAGGTTTTGCTCAGTTTACAACTGTGAATAATGGTCTGGTGGTTTTTTTTAAGTCAAATTAGTCTAAAGAACTTATTGTGAATGAGATTAGTTCAAGAACTTCAGTACATGCCTATATTTTATGTCTACCAAGACAAGTGAATATGCTACTAGTGACTTAAAAACTATATCATTCCATTTCATCTGAAGGAGTTGTGGTTAACAAGCAACCAAAGTTATAAAATCTATTTTGTTCCCTACTATTGAGAAAACAAGGGGTTGGAAACATATTATATGAGAATGATGGGCATTTCTATAAGGGAGGGGAGAAACAGAGGAAACTATGATTAAACAAATACCAGGGGAGAAAATAAAATGCCTTAAATGAAAGATAAAGCTTGAGTCTACAGAATAAAAAGCTCACCCAATCCTAAAAAAAAAAAAATTAATGAAAACACACAGAGAAACAGAGGCACACACAGATGCATTTCCTGCATTCCAATATGGAAATGAACAACTTTCTAGATTACAAAATTCTACAGACTTTTTGTTTTAAAATTACTTTCAAAAGAATGAGAATCAAACTAGCATAAAACTATTCACTCACAATCCTACAAGCCAACAAATAGGGGATGAAAATCCACAGATACTCTGACAGGAAAAACTGTAGTCCAGGGATCCTGTTGCTAGAAAAGACACCTGTCACCCACAAGGGTAAAAGAAAGTCATCTTTACCTGCATTGGATTCAGAGAGTTTGGAGTATCTGAAAAAAAATTAATGAGAATCCTCTGATCCTTGGATCAGAACAGATTATAAGATTAGATCCAAATTCCAGAATAGAGCTATCACATCAGAGATGCGATGTGATGTGAGTGTCAGGAAAGGAGTCTTGGAACAGAAGAGAAACACTGTAAGAGAAAACCTAGAAGTGATCTGCAGCTGGATGTTTTAAATTATTTAAACAAAATCCACGTATGCAGCAAGGGTGCACTACGGGGGCAGTGTGGGAAGGGAAGAACATTTCTAAATTCTCAGGCCAGTGTAGGGGGCTAGGCACATCAGACAAGGACACTGTCATATTTGTTTCAATACAAGAATAAATAAATATAGACATTCAATGATGATCTTCTGAACATGATAATGACTTAGTAAACTGAGAAAGGTAGTTGACCTTCCAAATTCACCAGAGTCAAGAAGAGAAGAGCTAATACATACATATGTGTATGTGTGTGTGTGTGCGTGTGTGTGTATGTGTATAATCAATTCATGTGTATATACAATTTCATTTATATTTGATATATAATTTTATGTTTATAATTATATATATATTATATATATTTATAAATATAATTTCACTAACAGATGATAGAAAATAAGTAGTAAAGACACATACTATTGAAGGAATAAAACCAAGTAAGTACAGGTTTATCCTGTTGGATGGACATGGCTTAAATTCATCATTGGCACTTTGAACTTTTTAAAATGTAGCACAAACATAGGAAGGGGAGGTTTCAGGGGATATTTCTGCCTGACCTGAAAGATTGGAGAGAATCAAAGGTCAACTCATCTCCACAGACTTTCCTCTGAGCTCTGGGGGAAGGTCCAGGCGCTGGAAACCCCCAGTGCTATCCTCCCTGGGAAGGTGGAATTCAAGAATCCTTCGGTGCCCTCCACAAAGCAAGGCTCCAGGTGGGCTCCCTGCTTCCTATCCCAACACCTCCTGAGACACGTGTGTTAGGTACCATCTGACATCTGGCATTCCCACTGCTGCATTCTGCACCCTGCTTCCCGAAACCAGGATTCAACAGGTCACCCACAAGGTCTCTGTTGCCCATAAAGCTTAGGAAGAGGCTCCTCTGAATGAAGTAAGAGCTTCACATTTTCCAAATTCTTCTCTAAGGAAGAGCCTTTAACTATTTCAGAATCATTAAATCAACATCAAGACTTGGTTAAATTTTGCATTGAGATCCATCAAAGAATGGAAATTGCCAAGATTCCCAACCTTCTTAATTGACCAACCAAATAACACAATTGACCAGAACTTCTATCACTTGAAATTTGTGTCATAGCTGTGCTACTTCCACAGAGTGTAGAAAGAACGTGGATACTGGAATCAGACACATGGAGTTCTAATCTTGGTTCAGCCACTAACTGCTGTGTAGCAATCTATTTAACTGTTCCTGGTCTGAACTTCAGTCTTCAAGCATTGACAGAAGATAAGCAAACCTTTGTCTACATAGCATGAGAAAGGCTTCGGTGCTGGAAGGGTTAAAAATATATAACCAAGGACCTGTGGGTGCTTAGTTTACCTTGTTTTAGTTCTTTGTGTTTATTGTGTTTATAATGGTAGTTGCTGGATACATCATCATGGAGGTATTTTGAATATGATGATTTTTAGTGTATTTATTATCATCATTTAGCCACTCATGCCTTAATTTTGCCGCCTGTCAGATTAGAAAACAGCATGTCATATAGTGTGGTTTTCCATGTGATGAGAGTGAACACTGGTTTTATTCATTTGGGATCTAAGATGAATATCATTCCAAATGTTCAATTTATTCCTCAGCTTAGTCTGGCAACGGTAATAATCCTACCCCAGGCTAGATCTATTCTTCCACAGAAATAATACTAATGCCAATTCAAAGCTCTCGTGTATAGTACCAACAGCATAACTGCCAAAATGGGTTTGGCATATTGGAATGGTTTTTAGTAGTACAAATGAACCCTGCAAAGCCACAAATGTTCTTGGAAAACAATCCAAAATCTTTAACACGGGCATCTGAATGGTCAGGTCTCTGCTTTCCTTCCCAGCCTCACCTTGTGACTTCACCAACCTCTTTCCTCTCTGTGCTCAGGCTCAGCTACCTCCTTCCAGCTCTCTGACCACACTTCATTCCCTCCTGTCACAGCTCACTCTCTAAATGCTACAGAATGGCCTTCCCTACCTTCTTACCCTCCTCCTCATTGATTGCTGCTTGTCGCTCAGGTCTCAAGTGCCATTTCCACAGGAAAAAAAGAAACAAACTTCAATGACCCTATACTCCAATCCCCCCTAAACACCCACCCCATCTAGCCAGGCTTCTTGGTTGCATTTTGCCTGTAACTATTGTTAATTCCTGGGACTGTTTAATTAGCGTCCCTCTCCCCAGCATTCGGTTAGTTTCAGGACAACAGGGAGTGACCTGGTTTTGCTCATTCTTCTACCTGCAGCAGCTAGTACAGCACCTCCTACAGGGCAAATGCTGGTGCTGTATGAGGGAATGAAGGAGTGAATGAATGAATTTCAATTCCAGAGTTATTCACGTTATTTATGATGCTGAAGGACTTTGTGAGGTTACAGGAAAGGCCAGAACAAATTTGTAGCCCAGAATTGCCCTTGGGACTTGCTACACGTAAACCCTTATGCTTCATTAGTCTTAAGAGCATTTGAATGACTCTGAAACAGGACACAATCAAACATTGAACCAATCCAGTTTGGGTTTGGAACTTTTTATTTTTTCAAGAGAAAAGTAATGTGTATTTCTTTGTACCATTGGGAAAAAAAAAGGCATTTCTAGATGGAATTAGACTTACTAAAAGTTCTGCCTTTACTTTTCCTGTTAAGAGAACGTCCCCACTTAACATAATTTTACTTGGCTTTCCCCAGCCTCAAGAATAGAGCCTAGAGTTCAAAAGAAAAGAAAAATGTACAGAGTAAGAAGAAGCAGAAGCCCATATACTAATTTACATTACACATCGCATTATTTAAGTTGTTCATTTAGAGTCTAATGTATACCACATGAGAGGAAGAATCAAAGACTCCAGAGTGATTTTTTTTTATGTCTACAGGAGCTATAAATATTTTTAATCATTCACTCCTCCTTGGCCTTTCAGGGAGATCTTCAAACTTAGTGTCAATAAAAACCTTATGACAGCCTATGTATTTTAGACAACAACAGACCATCCAGGTAAGATTAAACTCAAAATCCTTCTTTTGAAGCACTTCTGTTTAATTTTCTACCATAGAACAATTCCTATCCCAAATGCCAGGGCTACTTAATTCTCGTTCTGTTGACACAAGTTTTTTTTTGCCTTTCATCTTTCTCTGAGAACAGTAAGCCACTCTTCTACTTTATCCTCTGACAGGTAACTCCATGCAGGTAATTTAAAAATTTAATGGTCTGTTGAAACATATTTTTCATCTTAAAGCACAATATCAAAGGCAGTAATGCAAACCCAGTGCCATCCACACTGACATGGGGACAGGGTGGTCTCAACCATGTGGTCGGGCTGCGAGGAAATAGTTTCTAATCTCAAAAAAACAAAACCACTTTCTATTTGGTGCCTTATTTTTCTACTTTTCATTTTTCTTAAACTCTCTTGAATTCTAACTTAGTAAGAAATATTCAAAAGGTCACTCACCTGTTAGAAGTTCAATTTGGAAGCAGAAAATAAAGAAATACCAGAAGACTGGCTTCATGTTTGCCAGAATCAGATCTGGTCCTTTCCTTCTGTGTTCAGAGATGAGAGTAAGTTTATGTTCTATTTGCTGAAAAAGGAAGTGGCTTGTGTGGGAGTCGATGTAGTGTCACACTTACCATCAAGTCAAGGGAGTGTCTTTTCATTGATGTCAACGGCTATATAGGAAGGGTTACTGCTTATGGAGGTCAAGGATTTAATCCATGGATTATTGATGATTGAGAAGACAGGAAAAAAAAACTTTACCCTTATTCTGGCTCCAAAGAAACAAGTTAAAAAGACAAAATCTACTATTTTCACAACTACTTCATTCAGAGGTACCACTGAATCAATATCTACTGGGAATAACAAGACCTACAAATACTATGTGATAAATAAGACATAGGTTTTGACACATTTCAGTCTTAGGTTATTTGCTCCAGAGAAGAGAAAGTCATTGAAATAGGACAAGAAATAAATGAAATTATTGCAGAAATTGAAATTAAGAGATCTGAAAGAAGAGCATCCCAGGAATCTTAGAAATTATATTTGCATGACATTCATGGTAGATTGTAAGTTTCCAAATGATGGCAAGTTTCTGCACGATAGAGCAATCTGTAGATCATAGGGATTCTGCAGTTATAGACACAGATAAAAGCAAGAAAGTTGAAAAGCCTTTCATGGTTCCTTTATCTCAGCAGGAAAATAAAAATAGAAATGACAATAATAATAATAATATAAATAATTACATTTATATGATTTATATGAAATACATCTTAGTGCAAAACATAAAATTAAATGTAAAGACACAAATAACATATTTAATATGTACAAAATATACCATGAATATAGTCCAATATTATGTTTATGTTATGCCTTACCTGTACTTAAATGGATTATTTTTTGTGTACATATAGATAACGTGTGTGTCTGTGTACTCATTTAATCCTCTCTGCCACTCTGTGAAGTAGGAATCACTCATCTCCCCATTGTACAAATGAGGAAAACTAAGGCACAGAGAGGTAAAATACCTGACCTGGCCCAAGTCATGTAGTTAGTGTCAGCACTGGGATTTGGAAAATAGCTCTGGAGGTTCACTCAACCAAAGCAGATGGAACTATTTATGCCAAGGTCTACTGACCCTGCCACCCAGAGGTTTGACCTGGCTTCCAGGATTCTCCATCCAGACTGGACTTTCTGGAAAGGGATTGACTCTCAACCTGCAGAGATGGCATTCAGATGAGAAACTCACCTCAGTCAGGCAGAGAAACCAAGGTACAGGAGCCAAATGTCCAGGTTCTGAAGCAGATCCAGGTCTGGGGTGATCGAACTGCAGTTAGGGGCACTGGATAGAGCCAAAGGGTCGGAAAGGCAAGGAGGAAGCTAACCTGGGAGTGATGGCCAAAGCTGCGGAGGCTTCCCCTAGGTGTCTTTTTCAGGACTCCGGGATCTCAGCACTGGATGTGAGCAATAAAGACTGGGCCCCCAGGACCCTAGGAACTTGCTACCCCTTATTTCCTCCCTTTTGTTTCTCCTGTGTCCCCCAAGAGCATCAAAAAAAAGTCCCCAAGACCCACTGGCATTGTGCTTGAGGCCTGTTCTAGCAAACACACAGGTAGTGGAAAGGAAACGACTTTCTGCCCTAGTTGTGGCCCTGCTCTAGAACTAAATATGAGAGCTTTAACTGTATGTGAACAAAACTGACCCAAATTCTAGAGCTCAGCTGCAGTTTCAAAGGAAGATAGAAGGCAGGAACCAAATAATGAACACTTACAGAACACATGCCCTCTGTTTGATAGGCATTAACCCATTCATTTCTCACAACAGCTGTACCAGAAAGATCCCATTATTATTCTCACGTCATAGACAAGGACATGGAGAGTTCTAGAAATTAAGCAATTAACCCTGGATCACATAGCTGAAAAGTTATGGAGCCAGGTCAAACTGGACAATGAGATTCTGGGTTCCATACTCTTCCTTACCATGCTACATTCTGAGGCCAGTCCTCATTTATTTGGCCATGGTAACATGACTTTTTTTGGGTTCTATATTTTCAGAGAGGAAGTGTAATTAGGTCCTAGAGGAAGTTCCAAATTATTTGAATCCAAAAAAAAAAAAAGATTTCCTAATAAAATTAAAGTGCTTTGATTCTAACTCAAGGGGAGAAATGTTGTACAAGTTGCAGTCAAATTCAGCTTTAGTTCAACTAGATGTGTGTGTTTTATTTGATGTGAATCTGTTGCTTTTTCCTAATTATCATGCTTCTTGGTTTGTAGGCTATCTGGTTGTAACTGGGAAGTCTGGCTTGCCTCTATGCCCATGTGTTTTATGTCAAGGTCCCTTTAGGTGATCCTTTCTTCTTTAAAATCTCAGTTAAAGAACACAATTACTTGTGGTTTCAAATATTCAGAATTACTGATCTTGTACCTGGAAAATATACCAGGCAAAAATTTCCATTCACCCCACAGGAAGTATGTTTTGTTTGCTTTTATTTTATTTCATTTCATTTCATTTTTCATTCCATGACTTAACATGGTCTTGATTTGTGTGTGCAGCAGATGCCTAGGGTGAGGGCGGGGATGGAAAGTTTCTTACATTAAAGACAGAGCATGTTTATCATTTCTTGCCTTGTGGGCACTTGAGTTCCTAATGCATGCAGCATGCTAGCTTTTCTCAAGTTACACAGGTGAGTACCTTCCTTTTGCCTTGCTTGAAATCTACTGAAAGAAAAAAAAAATTGCCTAAGTTTGGGCAATGGAACTCAAACACTGAAGTTGAAAAGCATCTCAAAAGTATCTGTGCTTCTCTTAAACTTGTTTTCCATTCTGAAATGGACAGTCACGAAAAGAGAAGTGTCCATAAATCTAAATGGTCTCTCCTGCTACATTGCCATGTTGATTGTCACTACTACCCTGCCCCTGACCAGCCCTCTCCCTTTCCCCACTAATTCACAATAAGCCTTAATGATCCTACTTTCTACCTATCCTCTAAGTAGTTCTGTCTTCTCTTTTGCCAGGGTCACTTCTCAGAACAGCCCCTCTGTTCGGTTTGTTTCTATTCCTACTTTTGTCTTAGTTCAGTCTGTCTCCACTCTATGACCTGAGTAATTTTTGAAAACATGTCTAATTCATCTGTGCTCCCCTGTCCAGGACCTTCCACTAGTTTCCTGTGGGTTTTGTTGTGTTAGGATCAAACTCTTTACAAGGCTCTTTACAAAAGGTAACTTCTCACCCAATTCAGCCTCATCTCCTGCCACTTTTTTTTTCCTTTTTCTTCCTGCACCAAGTGCTTCCATCAAACAATGTGGAGTCCTCTAAATTCCCCAAACTAAGTCATCTTCCTGCTGCCAGAAGCCTCTTTTTTACCCTTATTTTCCCTACACATCACCTCAGGCTTCACTCTTTTGCAAAATCCTACCATTCTTCAGGCCTTTGCTTAAATACTCACCCATTCATTGAAGGCTTCTGTGACCAAATGACCAGTATCCATTTGTCGGCTTTTCTGCATCCTCCCACCACCCCTCTAGTCCCTCATCCTGGGACTCATCATATGACTGTATGACCTATTTACTTTTGTCAACCTAAATTAAAAAAAAAAAGACCAGAGAGAGAGAGATTCTCAAAATAATAATATTTATTTGGGAAGAGCAGAACATTACAATGGGAATATGCGTTCCATAATCGACTATGGGCATGTTTAAAGAGATTGAGGAAAGGGAAGTTTTAAAAGACAAAAATGAGGAAGATTATATTAGATATTTTCAAACAGAAATCCTTGTCCACAATATTTAATAACAAGAGTGGCATCATTCTGAGGTTGAACAGACATTTGTCAAGCAGATGTGCTTGTAGAAGTACTTTTTATATAAGGTGCAGTGACCTCTGTGCAGGCTTCTGGTTCTGGTAGTCTTGTGATAGTTACTATCAGGCAATCGTGCATAAAAACTCTTCCTTCATAATGTACTGGTTTTATTTATCTTCTTTGGTCGGGTTGACAAGAGTGACTCCACTGTGACTCCGACAACTTCCAGATCCTTTTCACACTTTCTCACAGCCCCCCCTATTGTACTGTGAGCAAAGTCACAACAGAGACTGCAGCCACAGCCACAATGCCTGTCACAGTGCCTGGGACACAGTGAGTGCTCTGTGACTATTTGTGGAATGAATGAGTGTTTGAAGAATCCCTCACTTTCAAAGGGACCACCTCACTGAAGAATGCTCACCAAGGACCTCTTTGCTTTTTTGGATCATAATGTGAGCACGGGAAATTATCAAGAAGTGTTTATATTTCACATTGGAATTAATTAAAAATATAATAATTCATCATCCTGATTCATCTCTCATCTAATCATTTTCCCATCCCTCATCATTTAAAAAAGGAATATTCTATTTTAATCGCCAAATATTTTCTCATGTAAAGTTATTTCTTAATGCATAAAGCCCAGAAAAACAATTATACATTTCCATTTAAGGTAAAAAAAAAAAATAATAGTGTGAGATTTGACATAAAGTGATACAACTGATATTTTTAGCAAATATACCTCCTAACTAGTTATCTCAACTATGTCAGTTTGGCCTTGATTCCAATGAGGTTGTCATTGCTTGTGCGGCGATAATTGAAAGTGATTCTCAATCTACAAGGCACCTGTTTTGATCCATTCCCTCCAGCCTCTCCAAGGCTCTGGTTCCCTCAGTCCTATCGTTTGGCTCTGGATCACCACCCCACAGCTCCTTCCTTCAGTTCATAAACCAGCTAGAATCTCTCCAGTCATGAACCCCCCCCCCTCTCTCTCACACACACACACACACACACTTCCTCAGACTGTGCAAACCCTGCCCTCTCTTTCTGTCTCTTCTTCTTTATAAAGAGAAGTCCACACTTAGTTTCTACTCTCTATTTTTTTTTCCTAACGGTCCCCAGACCTATTGTAAATTATTTCTTTCTTATCATTCCTTGAAACAGCTTAGGAGGTACACACTACCAACTCCAATAAGTACTGTCTCTCCTCAGCATCCTGACCTCTCTGGATCATTCAATGCTATACTTGAAGTTTGACATTGTGCTTACTTTATCTTAAAACAGTACCACCATTCCTGACTGAGTTATCCAACCTAAGAACTGTTCTTGTTTTAGGTGAATCTGTGTGCCTCTCAGATCAGTTCTGTGGATAATTGAAAGTGATTCTCAAAGGAGACTTTTAGCTTCCTAATTCAAGAAACACTTCAGGGAAGAATATGCATGGTCCCCAGGTGTGGTCAGAAGCATGGCTCTCCTCTTTTCCATCCCTCTGACCCATCTCTTCACTTGGGATCCTTCATCAGTTCTTCTAATCTCTCTCTCCTCTTCAAAGTTGATATTGACGTTGCCCAGAACTTGAGGTTTGGTCCTCTGCTTTCCTCATTCCATGTACTCCTTCTGAGTGATCAAGCAGATGTCACACATCAATTAAAAGACTAAAATATTGACACTATATTTCTTGTACAACTCCATTCTAAACGTGTTCTGAACCATAATAGCAAAGTTGAAATTAAGTACAAAATCATTCTCAAAAGACTACAACTCAAAAGACCTATGGACTTATACATGTACAGCCCCAGATAGCTAGAACAAATTAATTAAGTGGGTTAGATAAAAGTCAATAGCAGGGAGTGGCAGACACCCAGGCAAATGGCCAACACACAGGAAATGCAGCCATCAGATCAGCTCCAGCTACCCTGCCACAAAGAAATAAGAACCCAATGTGCCCATAGTTTCTGATTGATTCCAAATTACACACTGAAGTCTAGTATAATGGGAAAAACTAGAAAGACAACACTTTTTAAAATTTTGCAACTTATTAAAATACAATGTGAGCCAAGATTTTAAGTGGCAAACAAAACACTTAAAGTTCCAATTTGGCCCATGAACTATCCATTTTTAACCTCTTTTTTAAAGTATAAAATTGATTTGGGGAAAAAAAACCACATACACACACACACACACACACACACACACACACACTCATATAAACTAAAGAGACCCTGTTCTAGATCTGACTCTGGTCATTCACTAGAGGAGTGGCTCTGTTAGAGATGCCTACTACTGTCCTGAGTAGAAGTTCACTCCTCTGTAACCACAGAGGATTCTTGTGAGGACTAAAGTGTAATGTGTATGAAAACTCTTAAAAACATTACATGATATCAAAAAATTTTTAGTTATTATGCTTTAAATTTTTCACGACTTTTTAATATTTATATTTTTAAACTATTGCACACATTTTGTCTTATTTTGAATGTTCATACAGAGGATTGAGACTGCAGAAAACCAAATGATACTTGCCATTGGCTTTCTTTGAGTAGCTTTTTAATTACTTCTCCCCAGTAGTTGATGAATTTTTAGGATTATAAAAGAACTTTAAGGGGCTAGGTTTGTGGCTCAGTGATAGAGCGTTCACCTAGCACATATGAAGCACTAGGCTGGATCCTCAGCACCAACCAAAAAGTAAATAAATAAAATAAAGCCACCCTGCCACAAGGGAATAGGAACCCAACGTAGCTTCTGATTTCTTCCAAATACACACTAAAGTCTAGTCTAATGGGAAAGATACCACTTTTTAAAATTTTGCAATTTATTCAAAAAAAATAAAATACAATGTGAGCCAAGTGGCAAAAAATATCTGAAGTTCCAAAATTCCAGTTTGTCTCATGGACTATTCATTATTAACCTATTTTTTTAGAGGATAAAACTGATTTGGAAACACACACACACACACACACACACACACACATTCATATATTTATTTATATTAATTTATTTTATATTTATTTATATGAATTTATTTTTAAAAAAAGAACTTTAAACTTAAGAAACTCATTACATTTCAAAAACTGTTCTGATATTTTTTTCTTTCTTTGCAAGCACCTTACCTGACAAAAGTAACTTCTCCAAATTCTGTTTAAAGCCAAAATGCTCTTCACTTAAGGATTTTAGATAAGCTAGAACATGCTATTGGAATGTGGTAAAAATTGCAGGAGTTAAGTCAAATTACATTTTGTTTTTTGGGTGTGCTTTGAGTGAATGGATGACATCTACTGGTATAAACTGAAAATTAGCTTTCTCTTTTTAAGAAGAAAAGTAGCTATTCATTTTTCAGGCCAAGAGAGAGAGAGAGAGAGAGAGAGAGAGAGAGAGAAAAGGAAAGAAAACTACACCCATGAGTCTCACTCTCTTCAAAGTGTAATTTCTAAATGTACAAACCAAGGATTTTATAGAATGAATATAGAATTTATAGAATTATAAATGCAAAAAGCAAATTGTATGTATGACATATATATGAGCTTAATGTTTAAAATTTTACATAAAATTTATAAAAAAGTATAGAAACCATACAAAGAAAAAAAGATAGTAAAAGCATCAAAATCTTCATTTGTTAGTATTACAAATGATTATTTTCTCTTGTGACCACGTATCATTCTAATAACAGAAACTATGTGAGACTTGCACTGTGTGAGATTTATTTTCTTCCTTAAAGTCTTATAAAATTACCTTATATATACAAAAGCAAAATACATAAAGCACAAAAAGCAAAGATTATTAAATAGCTTAATAATGAGCTTTATATTTTCACCAGGCAAGGCCTTTACTTATTTTATAAAATCCACTTTCATCTAACTTTTTCCAAATGAGCCTGATAATCGTTGTTAATTTTTCACAAATTCTCCCTGCCTAACATCCCCACTCCCTAAATTCTATTGGGATTTTGATTCCATACAACACTGAGTCCCAAGATGTATCCTTTCCTATTTGGAAATCCTAGAAGCATTCTATAACTTAGTAATTCATAGTTTTTGTAAGCAATTTTTTTAAAAAGTCAAATGAAGCTTTAACAGGAATAATTCTGAGTGCTATGAAGAGAATCAGATGAAAAGCTGATCTCATTCTTGTTACCAATGTCCACTTTTATTTCTTAATCACTATTTCATGTCTTGAGTAGATTTGGGAAATTAACATGTAACGAGAGTTGTCCCCATTCCTGAGTGCCAAACCAACTGAAAAGAGGCACAAGGACCTTGCAAAAGCTAGTGGAGTTTGACAGAAATTATGAAGCATAAGTGAGATTGGACTCATTGTTATGTCAGGAAAAATCAGAGATGGCTGAAAAGTTTAATGGAGAAAATGGAGTGATAAATAGAGCAAAATGCCTTCGTGATCGAGGCAGGTGAAAGAAATGCTGAAAGGCAGAAAATGCATATTCTTATGGTGTTTCTACAGCATATATGATGCCTACACATCTTACATATTAATAACCAAAGACTTGTGCAGAACATATATTGTCATCTCCATCCTCTTATAATGCAGGCCTGTCTCAAAGAAGTTAAATGTTTTGCCCAGATTTGCTAAGCCAATGTCACAACTAAAACTCAGATATACTTGATTCTAGATTAGTGTTCTTATAATGTCTCCAAAGCAAAAGAGAAACAAGGGTACTGGGTTTGTAGGGTCTACGCTGGAGGCTATCTCAGTCTCTCAGAGATTACATTTTCACATACTAAAAGAATGTAATTAGTTAGTAATAAATTTGAACATAGCCTCTCCTCAGTTAATCATTATTCATTCAGTGCATATATAGATAGATATAATATATGGTAAGTATACACACACATATAATTACCTAACTATCAATGCACTGAACTCATGCCTCTCTGGCTTTTCATAAGTCATTTGGCATACAAACATAAACAAATTTTGGCAGGTGCAATTATATGGGCATGATTATTAGTGTCACACTTTATCGTCTATATCCCCACCTTAAATCTTTAGATTTCATGACTGACAGATATACTAGGTTTATTAGCAAGACACTATGAGCCCAAGTTAAATCCCCAGGTCAGCAGATGGACAGTTTTCTCAAATGGCACATTGAATCAAAATTCTCAAGAAACATAGTCAAAGTAGAGTGAGAACCATGCAGAAATTGTCAAAGCAATGTTAAAGTTCCTCCAAGAGAATACATTTTTAATATAAAGGAGTAGAGATGATTAGTAGACCTGACACATGTGGCACCATATTATAAAGTTATAATAATTAGATTATTTTATACTGGAAAAAAAACATAGGCAAGTCAATGTAATACAATATATGTCCAGAATGAGGCACTTGTGTACCAAAGAACTAAATGTATGGTAAAGTCAATACATCAAATAAGATTCCTTTGCAGATAACAGAAACCATTCTCTCTAGCTCAGCAAGGAAAAGATTTGTTATCAGACATTACAAAATCTTTAGAAGGGCTGGAGAAGCAGATTTTGGGCTTAGCTTCCAGAAATAACTCCCATCCTTCCATGATTTTATCATTATCATAAAAGCTGCCATAGTCACCACTGGCTTGGGCCACCTCTGCAAAACAGATGTCTTCCACTTATCTCATTTCAAAAGCAAAGGTTGTGTTGGTACATCTAATTGATAGAAAATTTTTTTTACTATTAAAAAAATTAAACAAATGGGCTAATTTTTTAAGTTAAGATACGAAAATAGCTAACTAGCTTTTTCTAAATCAGAAACAATATCTATTTTAAAACAAAAAATGTTGCATTAAGAAACAGAGAAAGGGCTAGAGTTGTGTGGCTCAGTGGTAGAGCACTTGCCTCATGTGTGAGGCACTAAGTTCAATTCTTAGCACCACAAACTATTTATAAATAAGTGAATAAAACAAAAACCCATCAACAACTAAAAAAGAAGAGAAAATGTAAATAGACAAAAGAATTATTTTATCTTAAAATTAATATAAGCAAGACTCAACATGAGGGAAAAGAAAGAAAGAAAGAAAGAAAGAAAGAAAGAAAGAAAGAAAGAAAGAAAGAAAGAAAGAAAGAAAGAAAGAAAGGAAAGAAAGAAAGAAAGAAAGAAAGAAAGAAAGAAAGAAAGAAAGAAAGAAAGAAAGAAAGAAAGAAAGAAAGAAAGAAAGAAAGAAAGAAAGAGAGGGAGAAAGAGAGGGAGAAAGAGAGGGAGAAAGAAAGAAAAGAAAATCATACTTTACTACTTTGAAGGAAAATTATATTCTAACTGCTCAGAAGGATAACCTGTTTTATAGTTATTTCTCAGGCATTCTCCTTATCCATATTATCGGGGGGTTTTCCTTTTTAAAATAATAATCATGTGTTGAAAAAGATACAAAAGACATGTTTTTAGAAAACATATAGATAAATCTGATCTCTGGGTGAGAAAGATATTTGTTAGCCTCAAAAGTTAAATAAATATAGCTGGGCGTGGTGGCACATCCCTATAATCCCAGCAGCTCAGGAGGCTGAGGCAGGAGCTTCGTGAGTTCAAAGCCAGCCTCAGTAAGGGTGAGGCACTAAGCAACTCAGTGAGACCTTGTCTCTAAATAAAATACAAAATAGGGCTGGGGATGTGGCTCAGTGGCTGAGTGCCCCTGAGTTCAATCCCTGGTACCAAAATAAGTAAATTATATATATATATTATATATATATATATATAATTAATAAAACCACAAATTTCTATGCATCAAAAATGTATAATGAAAGGTAAAATGATGAAGAGAAAATATTTTTAGCTTTTATAACAGCAAAATTTGGCCAATGTAATCAATATATAAAATTTTACACAAGTCACTAATAATAACATGAGCACTTTTTTTCCTTTCTAACAACATTTAATTATTTATTTATTTTTTTAAATTTTATTTATTCTAATTTGTTTGACAGCAGAATGCAACTAAATTCATATTACACAAATAAAGCCCAATTTTTCATGTCTCTGGTTGTACACAAAGTAGAGTCACACCATTCATGTATTCATACATGTACTTAGGTTAATGATGTCTGTCTCATTCCACCATCTTTCTTACAACTATGCCCCTTCCCATCGCCTCCCTCCCCTTTGTCCTATCTAAAGTTAGTCTATTCCTCCCACTCCGCACTCTCATCCTCATTATGAATAGCATCCTTATATCAGAGAAAAACATTTGGAATTTGTTTTTTGGGGATTGGCTTACTTCACTTAGCATTATATTCTCCAGCTCCATCCATTTACCTGCAAATGCCATAATTTTATTCTCTTTTAATGCTGAGTAATATTCCATTGTGTATATATACCACATTTTCTTTATCCATTCATCTACTGAAGGGCATCTAGGTTGGTTCCACTAATTTAGCTATTGTGAATTGGGCTGCTATAAATATTGATAAGGCTGCATCACTGTAGTATGCTGTTTTTAAGTCCTTTGGGTATAAACTGAGGAGTGGGGTAGCTGGAATGAATGGTGGTTCCAGTCCCGGTTTTCCATACTGCTTTCCATATTGACTGCACCAATTTGCAGTCTCACCAGCAATGTATGAGTGTACTTTTTCCCCACATTCTCACCAACACTTATTATTGTTGTTTGTATTCTTAAGAGCTGCCATTCTGACTGGAGTGATATTAAATCTTAGAGTGGTTTTGATTTGCATTTCTCTAATAGCTAGAGATATTGAACATTTTTTCATATACTTGTTAATTGATTGTATATCATCTTCTGAGAAGTGTGTGTTCAGTTCCTTGGCCCATTTTATTGATTGGGTTACTTGTTGTTGGTTTTTGTTTGTTTGTTTGTTTTGGGGGGTTTTTGATGTTTTTTGGTGTTAAGATTTTTGAGTTCTTTATATATCCTGAGCACTCTTATTTACACTGCATCATTCAAATTAGAGATTGAAAAAATAAGAGCTTTCAATTTTTATAGTAGGTAAAAAGTGTAAGAAGGCAATTCATCAAAAATGGCAGCAGTCCAAGATCCACATTAAAAAATAAAAACAAGATCACTAGTAAGCAAAAAAAAAAAAATCATGAGATAGATTCTTTCCTATCAAGTTGGCAGAAATATTTGAATTGTATTTTTAAAATACCATTGAATATTGATATTCAATGATATTTTTAAAATACTAAATAAAATCTAATGTTCAGTTTGGGTAAGGAAATAAACAGGGGGCACTGTTACAAGTGGCAAGAATGAGCATTGAGTCAACCTCCCGAAGGGCAATTAGGTAATAAATAGCAGAAGCTTTACAGCACATCAAGAGGTCTCTGGACCAGGTAGGCCTGATCTGTCACTTTATCTGATATTTCCAAGCAGGTCAGGGGCCCCATTCAAGCTCAAGTTAGGACCTCAAAGCAATATACATATATGCACCTACATTTTAAATTAGGTTCCATCTGCATAAACTTCAAACATCCAGATATTGTTTTATCTTCCTTATAGCTATCTGAGATCTTCCGAATGATTGGATCAATTTTATTCTTTTAATTTTAATTTTATTCTGTTTACTACTAGATGAACAAAGTCTGAACAATAATATGCCAGAATTCAGACCTATTCCATCCTGGAAATTTTGCCCCAAGAATAACCTTAGAAACATATTTATAGCCTGAGAGAGAATAACAGCAATGCAAATAGAAGATGTAAATGGAACTATTCTGTTTATCCTTCCTAGATGGATGGGAAACCCTGTAATGTGTTTAATGTAATCTAAAGATATATAAGCAACAGTTGCAACTTCTAAATGTGCTGTAGTTTTATTTGCTTCTGAGGCTTTATTCTAGCATATTAAAAACTAAAAATCAATGCTGTATATTCCTCTGGATTGCCTGTGTCTGCATTTTGCATTATTTCATAAGATTGATGTTCTTTGTAATTGATAAGTGGCTTCAATTGCCAAGATTCCAGCTGACAGTCTATAAAGAATTTTATTTTTCTGTTAACAAATGCATTTGCAACACTGCTAATCCCTGTCATCCAACCTAAAAGCACAGAACTGATCCCAGAACATGTTATAATAAACAAGATATACAGAACCCAACATAAAGCAATACTGACTTTAAAATAACAGAGAATATATTAACGAGGAATTTTCTTTATAAGTTATAGAAACCCAAAATAGCTTAAGAGAAGAAAAAGAGTTATTGGCTCATGAAATTAAAAATAAATCCAAAAGAACCTACCTTCAGGTACAGCTAGGTCCAGGAATCCATCTTTATTTGTATTTCATTCTTGCTGTTTTATGTGTTCACTTCCTTCTCAGACATGTTCTTTCGAGGATTTCTATGCTTTATCCTTCCAATTCTGCAAACATGACAGTTTACAAAGAGTATAGCATTAGTGAAAGTCCTAGCATGATGAATGCATTCAGAATGATACGGGCCACTTGACTATTATTGAAATAACCCTTGTAGCAAAGGAGATGTGGAGCTCTGATTGGCTCCTGGATGGTCATGTGCCCATCCCTGGAGTCCAGAAATGAGATCAGTCCTACCCAAACTATATGATCTAAAAGCTGAGGAAAAGTGGTCCTAAGGAAAAAATCAAAGTGCTATTACCAGAAAAGAGGGAAAGGCTATCAGGCAGACAAGAAGAGCAGAAGCCTTTTATCTTGATGAGGGTAGAGGTGTGTTAATGTTCAAGGCACAGTACGAAAACTCCTTGTAGAAGGATTTAGAATTAAACTTTTATAGTAAATGGTCAACAATGGCTAACAGAAACCTTTTCTAAATCATTGCATCATTCAAATTAGAGAATGAGAAAATAAGAGCCTACAATTAGCATTCATTGATTGTTCGAAGGTCTTGTAGAGTTCTGTACTCAGTTACCTCATATTCAACAGTGAAAAACTTGGAGTGAGAAGGACCCTTTCCAACCTCCTCTGTGCTGGGGAGGCTGATTCTTATAGATCTCACTGACTTTTTCAACTGCTGGTTTCTGTTTGCTTTCAGCTGTGGGATCTCTGGCAGGAGACTGGTGGGCAGGAGGAAGGTGAAGTTGGAGGATCTAAGCTCTAAGTTGCCTCCCTTCAAAGGCTCAGCTCCTGTTGCCATCACAATAGCTACTCTTACAGTTCTGTCTGGGTTCTGCCAAGCATTCCCTCCCCTTGACCTTCAGAAGATCTAGAGGTAGTTAATAGCTTCCTTCCATTGCTTTCGGGGGGTATTTCTCTGTCTCTTGTTGGTTTTCTTTAACCCTGCTTACACCTTTGCAAATAGTCTCTTTATTAGACTCTCTCTCTGGTGACCCCTACTTGTGTTTGCTACCTATTTCCTTGGGGGCAAGGGGAATTATCCAATTGATCCAAGGATCAATTTTGTAAAGAGATGAATTTAGGCAAGTGCCTGGCTGCATATTGTTATTTCAGAGGCAAAGCAAGGAAAAGGCCTATACCTCAGCCAGTCCCTCACCTATTGATCTACTCACTGATGCCTGAATTCCTTTATGTGGAGACAAAGCCTTCATTATACTACTGTAGACAGAACATGACAAGTAAATTTCCCTGACTCAAAAGTGTTCCACTATATCAATGACTTACATCAGATTCTTTATTGAGAAAATCACGGGAGGAAAAAAAAAACAGCAAGAGATAAATGGAAGGAGACAGAACAGGGAGGCAGGAGTCTGATGAAGATAAAGAAGCTGATAGCAACCTGATGAGGAAAAGATCCAGGAAAACAAAGACTGGGTGCCAAAAGATAGACTTCTTCAACTCATAATCTTGAAGGCTAGCTCTAAAGCAAGCATCCTTTTTCGCATCCGTCTACAATGAATGATTTAACTCCCTGTTACAAGCCATTTTGAGTCCACCTCAAAATTTACATGTTGCAGTCCTAACCCACAGGACCTCAGAATATGACTGTAGTGGAAATGGGACCTAAAGGGTCATATGGATATGACCTGATTCAAAAGGATTGGTGACCCCATAAGAAAAGATGAGGACACATACACATAGAGGGAACAACCCGTGAAGACAGAGAAGACAGCCTCCCATAAGCCAAGAGACACCCTCAGAAAAACACAACCCAGAGGACACCTTTACCTTGGACTTGTAGCCTTCAGAATTGTGAAAATTTTGTTGTTTAAGCCACCCAGTCTTTGGTACTTTGTTGTGGCAGCCTTAGAAAATTAGTATACCCATTCCCAAAGTTTCTAAGTTTTAAAACTTCCTTTCCTGAAAAAGAAAAAAGAAATGCTTCCTCTCTTCACAACTTAGATCCCCAAGTCAGACCAAGAAACTCAAGTCATTCCATAGTTTGAGTATATTCCATCAGATCCATCTGTGTGGGAGAAAAAAAGAAAAAAAAATATCATCAGTATGTATTTGGTAGTCATTTCTGGGAATTAACCTATGGCTGAACTACTGCCTCCTATCCTGTCAGATATTAGAACTAAATTTCATTTCTAAGCAAGAACTTGGCATTTTAGAACTTAATATGTCATCTTTTCTCACACAAGGACCATTGGATTTTAAAAGATATGAAAAGTCCCTAATAAAGTCAACTGATGTAAAAACACTACAAAACAAAGTAAGGACCTCTCAGCTGTAGAGGCCAGCCCCCTACCCCACTCCTAGGTGTTGTCATTCCAACAAAGATTATAGAACCTTCTCCAAGACTGCTGGACTTGTCTGGACTCATACCCTAACCTAGGGCAACCTCCTTAATTTGCTGAATTTGTTACTTAGTTTGCTATTGGTCACTACCCCATATGAACAGAGAAAGCCTAAACAGCAGTGGAAAGCAAGGCAAAGAAAGAGCCCCAGACGATCTTTCTTATTTATTTATTTATTTATTTATCTATCTATCTATTTATTTATTCTCCCCGAGGAATAAATACTGCCTGGATATCCCCTATTTCTATTGCAATTTTTTAAAAGCAATATAATTCTTTTCTAAAAGTTGTACTTCAGAACCCACTCCCTTAGAATAAATGTAAAAGCATCAAGTAGGTTTGGGACTGATTAAAAACTTAAAGAAAATTAAAATTGCCAAAATAGAACACCAAAAATGGAACATCATAGGTGATAGAAACACCATTAATGCTATCATTTTCTTTATACTGTCTCACTTCAGTTTCAAGTTCAAGAGTTTTTCATTTTTACTTGATTTTCTAAGACACCATGTCCTAACTGTACTTTGTGTGAGTTTTTCCTTCAACTATATAAAAGCAGAACTTTTGTTGTAGCCTTAAATGTGACGTTTATCACATCCAGTGCCCAGGAATTTTTCTACTAAAATATAACTTGATTTTTAAAAATTTAAAAAATAGATAAATGGATTCCCTTCCAATTTGCTTGGCTCACAGACTCAGTCAGAGCAACAGTGCTTCTTTTCAGAGAGGCTGGCTAACTGGTGCAGAGATGAAGGGCAGCTTCCAGAGCCAGGCCTTCTGGGTTGGAACCCACGCTTCACTGTCTTACTCGCTGAAGGTACTTGGGCAAGTGACAGATCCTCTCACAGAGTTCAAGTTTCTCATCTAGATAATGAAGGTAATGGCAGCACATTTTCCTTAGTCTGTTGAGGGAATTACACAAGTAAGGCACTTTATCTAGTTATATGTTTTATTTTCTTAGCAAATATTAGCCAAGAATAGTAAGTATTAGCAGAGAAATGGCACTCAACTTTCGGTCTCCTCATCTGTCTTCAAGTCAGCGGGGCGCCTACGCCATTCTAACAGCCAATGAACAGATTGGGGTGTTTAAATGAATCAAAGGGTGACCTCTGTGGTTAGCTGGCCAACAGCTACAGCTGTCTTTGGGGACTCTGAGCTGGGCTGTGGTGATGGTGGTAAGGTTTTGTGGCATAAACATTCTTGGTGAGTTTTGCTTTGAAGATGCAAGAGTTGTTTGCTTAACAACTCTTCTTGCTCTACCTGGAAGAGTCAGTAAAATCTTGAAGATATTTCTTATTGGGTGAGTTCCAAAAACTGAATATAGAAAGAAAACAACTAATGGGAAAAGTGACAAAGGAGAAGGGATGTGAATGAAGCTAACTGCAAAATTTGACACTATTTTCAGGTCTGAAATCAAAAAGTCTTCGTATATTACCTCATAGTGGGAAAAGCTCCTTTAAACCTTTTCATTCTACCAAACTCCACCCATAACTATGGAGGAAAAGAAAAAAAATGGTAGTTATTTTTCTTTGAATTGCCGAGTTCGGTGTATTTATTTAGAGTTTCATGTTGGTACTGTTTTCTCTAAAGGCTCCCAGAATTTAATGCCAATAATATTAATCTTTCAAGGATATGGCTACTCCGGCAAGATTTTAGAAGTTCATTTGCTATCCCATTGGTGCATAAAGTTAGTAAAACATGATGTACCTAGAAGCCCACCTGTCTGGTCCAAGGGAGTTAAAAAGTGTAAAAATGTCATAGTAAATGTTTCCTCCTCTGGAATTAGTGCCCTCCAATTGCCCAGAATTTAAACCCAGAAATTGTTTCATGTCAGCACTGTTTTCCCTAAAGACCCTCAGAATTTAAGCTTAAAGGGATTTAAAATATCCAGGGGAAAAAATCCTGAATATATGTACTTGGGTCCTCTTTTGAAGATAACAGTGGAAAGCCCAAGATATCGGGTGCAGCACTGATTGGTCAGATAGAAGCACGCCCCTTGCAAGAGCCCAGCAGTGATTGGTGGGTGAAGATCTCCAGAACTTTGTCCAGAAGATGGGAGATGAAAGAGGAAACAGTGAGAAGGAGCAAAGAAAGAACAGAAGGCCAACAGGAAGAGAGGCACAAACAGCTGGAGAAGTGAAAAGAAAAGCAACCTTTCTAAGGAAAGATCCAACAAGGGAGTTGATTAATTGAGAACACCACATTCCATCTCCCCACGTTTGTTTTCTTAGAAGCTTCTGTAAGTGGGCACTTCGGAAATCAAGACTTGAACTCACCACATTTCAAATCTTCTTATTCTCCCTGAATGATTTTTACTTTACTTATTTGTCCATTTATTTGTTTGTTTGTTTATGTGTTCATTTTGTTTGTTTTTGCTAGTTCCTGGTGCCACTTGAACTGTGATTATCTTAATATTTGTATTTTTAGTAAATTTGTCCATATGTTTATATTTTTTACATATAAATTTTAGAAAGTTATAAGGAATTTCATATCAAGAATTAAATGAAAAGGCAGCATTATTTCCATGAACAAAGAGTGTAGATAAAAAAAATTAAGAAAATAGGAACAAATCATGCCTCCTGGAGAAGCAGGGAATAGAACGGTGGAGAAAGAGAAAAAGGGATTACCAAGTATTAGAGGGCTATTAAAGATATAAGAACAGGACAATAAATTAGTTTTGTTTACTGATAAATCCAAAGAAATGAAAGAGAATCAAAATGGGGGGGGGAAATATTCTCACCTCATAAGGAATGTTATTTAATGTCATGACCAAGTGCAGCTGAAAACTTATGCCTCTGAAAACTTATGGAATCTATTCCACACTTTAAAAATCACTGGGACTAGGAGCATGTCACTCCCTATAAAAGGGACAAGCTCTTTATAATTTTTTTCCTTAGACTATCCACCACTGTTATCAGAATTTAGTTAACCTGAGCCACCCTCCAAAAAACAAATCATTTCTGAAAGTACTAAGTAAGGGTTTATGGAGGAAGACCCAGGAGCATGGCTGGAAAAGGACCAGACACCAGAGAAGTGCTCTGGGCCCTGAATTACACACCAATCACTGCATCCACCTGTGTTGGTCATTATGACAGCCCTAGGGACACATGTGTCTATGGGAGGGAAAGGAAAAATGGCTAGTTCAAACCAAGATGCACAATGTGTAAACACACCAGATTCTTGAAAAATAGTATTAAAAAATGTTTCATTTCTCAGTTCTGTGCCAATTATATGAATATTTTATGCATGTTGAATCAAGTAAAGTACATGATTAAAATTAAATTCACTTATTCTTTTTTAATATTTTAAATCATTCTAGATATATGTGTTATCTATCTAGAATAATTATCTAGAAATTTTATTTAGAAAAAATATCAATCTAGAAAAACTGTTCTAGATATGTGTATTCCTACTATGGGCAAAACATAGTGCTAGGTGCTGATACACAAAGACCAGAAAACTAAGGAGTAGAGTCAAGCCATCTCTAATCTAAGACACTGCTGGGACTTTCCTTGGCCACCTTTTCAGAATTAGCAATAGTCTATGTATTTAAAGTCTTCATGACACTAACACTTACTCTTTTTTTTAAAAAAAATAGTTTTAGTTAGTTATACATGACAATAGAACGCACTATGATACCTCTTACATAAATGGAGTATAATTTCTCATTTTTCTGGTTGTACATGATGTAGAATCCCACCGGTCATGTAGTCATAAACATATATAGGGTAACAATGTCTGATTCATTCTACTACCCTTCCTACCCTCATACCTGCTCCCTTCCCTTCATTCCCAGCTATCTAATCTAAAGTAACACTATTCTTCCCTAGCCCCTCTTCCACCCTTATTGTGAGTTAGCATCTGCATATCCAAGAAAACATTCCACCTTTGTTTTTTTGGGATTGGCTTATTTTGCTTAACATGATGTTCTCCAGCCCCATCTACTTTATTTTGAACCAAATTTAAACTTCAAAAAAGGTGCAAAATATACTCTTGTCTAGCTTCCCTTCAAGTCAATATGTTATATAACCATAATAGAATCATCAAAAACAACAAATTAACATCAATATAATACTAAACTACAAACTACACTCAACTTGTATCAATCCCTGCGCCCCCCAATCTAAGACCCCACCTAGAATTAAGTTGTCATTTCCCTTTAACCTTCAATCTCTGACAGTTCCTCAGTCTTTCCTTGTTCATGATCTTGACACGTTTAAAGAGCGTTGAGCTGTTTTGTAGAATGTCCCCAATTTAGGTTCGTCTAATATTTTCTCATCAGTTATAGTTTTTGGAAAAGAAAAATCACAGGCAGAAATGTCCTTCTCACTGCATCCTATCAAAGGGTTCACAGTGTTGGTATGTCTTGTTATTGGTAAATATTACTTAATGTAACTACTACAAAAATTTTAATTTTATTATAGTTCTGTTGGACAGTGCTTACTGATACCATACACAAGTAAAATAATATGTTTGTGTGACTTGAAAGTACATGTTCATAACAGAAACGCAGAGGTTTAAGTATCTATATTTTCCTAGATTCTTTTGATACATTCCACCTTCTAACACTAATAACACCAAATGTTTACTGAGAACTCACTGTAAGTAAGATTCTTTGCTAAACACTTAGGTATTAAATCTTTTAATCCTCACATGACCTGTTAAGGTATTTGCTTCTATTATTCCTGCTTTGCAGCTGAGGAGTTCAAGGTACAAAGAGATTGTAAGTTGTGCAAGGTAGGTCCTCACTCAGCTTTTTAAGTGACAGATCCAGAATTAGAACACACAGATAAAATTCTAGATCCTGGGGTTATTGCCAATATATATTTTTAAACTTATAGCATCAATTAGTTCAAATTCCACGTCTCAAGCTTTACAAACTGTAAGCTGTTTTAACTTTTTTCCTGCATAACGTAGAATGGGAGAAGTAGTGGTCGTTAAGTCATACACTAGGCTAAATTTTCAACAAACATTATTTCATTTAGTCCTCACAACAGGTCCATTTTACAGATACCCACCCCACCCCACCCCAAAAAAAACCTGAAGCTCAAAAAATAACAAGTGGCACAATACTCACTCCCATGGCTAAATCACATATTTGACTCCCTGATTTTCCATTATACATATATTTGGCTCAACTTCATAAACATTTTTAATGTTCACTAATTTTGAAAAATCAGTACTCTGTTACAGGGATTCTATTTATCAATAGCACTTCAGCATATCGTGTTTTTTAATAAAAATTGATCATAATGACCCCAGTATGCCCTTTAAGAGCCAAATGGAAAAAAAATGGTATCACTTTAGTACAAAGTACAAAATTGGTTAGGTTCCAGGTACAGAAGGATGTTCATATAAGGTTAGGCATATATGGTAACTCTCAGTTTTCCAGAATGTCTGAAGGAGAAAATAAAACATTTGGCCTGTTTGAAATTAGCTAATTTTTCTTACTAGTAGCACAAATATTTGGTATCCACATCATAGAAAGAAGTATCAAAATGGAAGTGCCTGCAGGTGAATACAGAATTCATTATGTCAACAATACTCACTCCTATGGCTAAATGAGAGAATCTTCTTTAATAAAAGAGTAGAGATCACCACTACTTCCTAGAGTTGTGGCTAGACAGAAGTGTGGCTCAAATGGAATATTCCAATGACTCCTGAAAACGAAGCGTAGAAATGCAACTGTTTATTTATTATTCAACTGGGCTTCCTAAAAATATAATGAGGCTTTTGAAATATTGAACTGGTTTCCATGTAACTAAATATACCTGCATAAAGTGGAGAGGCTGTCTCATGTTAGTATGTCTTAAAAAGAAAACATATGGCATTTCTAATTGCTTTAAAATCTCAAGATGCCTTCACATCTCAGCATCTTCCACAGTTCCCCAACAGAGCCACTAGAGGGTACTGCCGAATCACACTTAACTCATCAAACCCACAGCTGTGCAAATGCTTTGTGTTCCTTTCCTAGGAGGGTAATAAAGGAACCAACTCTATACGCATGCTCACAATGCAGTGTGAGGAAAAAGGTGTTTTTTTTTTTTTTAATTCCTTTTCTTTTTTAAATGGTTTTCAGCACAGGCCTAGAGAACAAACATAGTGAATTCTTGTATTGCCTAGAGAAGCAAAAAAGTCTCAACAAAAAGAGATGGACAAATTGTCTGTTGTAATGAGACCTGTCCCTAGAACTGCTTTCTTAAGGGGGTTTTGGGTTTACATTGAAAGAGATGACTGCTTGAAAAACTGCATATTTTGCTTTTGCTTTGCTTCGGGGATGGGGGATGCAGAAGAGCTTTCATGCAGAGATTTGAGAAGGAAACTGAGATGTCTTTGGAGGATTGCAAAATCCCAATGACAGTAAGAAAGCCAGCTGGGAGGGCTATGCATCATCTCATCTTGGTCTCATTCCCATATCCTCTAACTGCAAACACTGCACAGCTGTCCTGCCAAGACTGCCTGACCAGTAATAGATTTGTGCCCCAGAGAGCAAGATGAGTAACTTAAAATAAAAATATGTGCCCGTACAAACAGGGAAGAAACAAAACACTTCGGTGCTGGCTGCTGAGAACAAAGCATAACCCAGCATACTCTGTGATTTGTCATGATGACCTGAAAAGAATGGACAGTTAAGATGCAGGCATGCCCCAATTCACAGCCAACTCATATCCTGAAAGTTCATTGGCAGGACCACGTTTGAAATTGAGAGAATTACAAAGGATGATTAGAGTCCAAGGAGCCAGTCAAGGCACACTCCATCCATAGGCTGGACCGTAACCCTGGCAGAGGCAACCAGACTGCACTGACCACCTATTATACGCCACCCCTCTATTCATAAGTAACCCTGTTTTGCTCTCAAAGCAATGCTTAAAAGTGAGAATTCTATTTTGCAGGTTGAGATTGGGATCTAGACAGCTCATACTAACTTGCTCAAAGTCCAAAAGCCAATAAATGGCAGTGCAGGGCAATTATGTTCAAAGCCCTTTCACTATGCTTGCTTGTACTTACTGAGTACCTTCAGTGTATCAGGCACTGTTCCAAGTGCATCACATGTGTCATTTTATTTACACCCGTAATAGGTGTAACAGAAAGGTATTTCTACAATACCAATTTTAAAGATGCAGCAATGTAAGCACAGTTTGGTTAAGAAGACTCTTCCTTAGTATCATAGGCAGAAAGTGATGGAATATGGGTTAAGTGATAATCAGGTCATGGCTCTAGAATTGTTGTTCTGATCCAAAACACTACCCAGGGTACTCCATGGTCCCTCAATAGATGCTCAGGCATTGACTGAGTTACAGATCCTTGGACCAAAGTCCGTAAATACTAAAAGGGGAAAGGAAAAGGTTTGCTTTCCAGTACTGGGCATAAAATTAGGCAACTCTTGCTTAAAACCTACTGTCTGCCATATATGTATGATATCATTTTGTTCTCACCATAGTCCTGGGAGGAAGCAATAATTGTTCTCATGTTTAGATGGAAATACCTGTGCCAGAAAGTTTACATAATCTACTCAAGGACAGAAAATTAATCAACAGCAGAGGGAGGACTAAAATGTAACATCTGTTTAACTTGGAGGGAATTCCATGAAATATTGTTGAATGGGAAAAAGAAAAACACAAATATGTATATTAAGTATACATATGTAAAGAACTACATTACTATGGAAAAATTAAATATATATCTTAGCTTGTTAATCTAGGTTACAGGGGAAGGTGTGGCAAGGATACAAAAAGTACACATATCACACATTTATACATCTGTGAAAACTATGCATATAAGTATACATACAAATGAAAAATTATAAAAGTTATAATAAATAAAAGTTAATTAGTTGAAATTAGCAGATATTTGATGAAACTTAGTATTTTTTTAAGGGATTAAACTTTGGGAAGCTTTCCCACTGAGCTACACCAGTTGGCATAGGGCATTGAACCCAGGAGAACTTAATGATGAGCGATATCCCTGGCTCTTTATTTTATTTTATTTTTATTTATTTTGAGACAAGGTCTCACTAAGTTGCTGAGGCTGGCCTTGAACTTGCAATATTTCTGCCTTGGCTTTTTGAATTGCTGGGATTACAGATGTGCAACACCACAGCCAGCTCAATATCCATTTCTAATAAACCTCTTGGTATACTTTATTATTACATTTGCATTCTTTTAACCCCAGATTATTAACAGGAATAGAAAGTAAGCATGATAGTTAAGATTAAAACCGTGGGTATGTTCAAGAACAAGGAATGGAGTCCAACTAGCATTCTCAATTATTCAGCATTATTTTAGAAATTCTGGTCAATACAATAAGATAAGAAAAAGAAGTGAGAAGTGAAATCTTCAGAAAAGAAGATGCAAAATTACACATACAGATGATCATGCTATAAAAAAATAAGTAAACATAATATACACTAACACAGCCCTGCATTCACATAACATAGGACTTACCCCAGTATATTCGGGTTCCCTAGAGAAACAGAACAAATAGAAAGAATGGATGAATGGATGGATGGATAGCTAGCTAGATAATAAATTAGATTAGGTAAGTAGGTAGGTAGGTAGGTAGGTAGGTAGATTAGATAGATAGATGATAGATAGATAGATAGATAGATAGATAGATAGATAGATAGATAGATAGATAATGAAGGATTGGCTCATGCAACTATAGAGAATAAGAAATCCCACAATTTGTCATCTGCAAGAAGGAGGTCCAGGGAAGCTGGTGGGATATAATTCCAGTCCAAAGCCAAAGACTTGAGAATTAGAGAAACCAATGATGTAAGTCTCTATAAAAGGGCAAAAGATTAGAATCAGAAGCACAGATGTCTGAGGGGAGGAGATAGATGTCCCAGTTCAAGAAGAAAAGGCAAATCCACACTACCTCCACCGTGTTTTACTCAGACCCTCAACTGATTGTCTGATGCACTGCCCACTCAGTCTACTGATTTAAATGCTAATCTCTTCTAGAAACACTCTCACTGACACACCAAGAAAAAATGTTTTACCAGATATGTGGGCATCACTTAGCCCACTCAAGTTGATGCATAAAAATTAATCATGACGTTTGGATACTATCTTTAATTTGGCAAGAAATGCTGGCACCATTTTACCTCCTGCACTATCTACCTCCTGCTAGTTCCTTCCTTCCCAAGTGTTATCCTATTACATTGCCCTAAGCCCTAAAATCACCATCTTACTCTTTTCTCTACTAATTCTCTCACCTTCCCCCTTGGTAGAGAAAAATCAACTCCCTCAACCTAATTCACACTAAACTATGAATGACCATTAAAATTCCCTTGTTATCCTAAATGTTTCTCTGTGCTCATTTTATTATTAATAAACATTGTTTTTAGAGAATTTTTAATCTCACAATAAAATTAAAAAGAAAGCACAGAGTTACCTTATATTGTTATCCCTACATATGTCCCTAATACATTGTCCCTTCATCACTATCAACATCCTGTACCAAACTTGTACATTTGTTACAATCAATGAACCTACCTTGACACATCATTATCACCCACAGTCCAGAGTTTGTATTTGGGGTCACTATTGATGTTACATTCTATAGATTTGGACAAACATATAATGATATGCATCTATCATTGTAGTACTATACGGGATAGTTTCACTGTCCTAAAAATCCTCTATCCTCCTCTCTAATTCCTCCCTCTGTCTTAAGACCTGGAAATCACTAAAGATTGTAATGTCGCTACAGTTTTATCTTTTCTAGAATGTCATATGTGGTTGGAATCATACAGCAGGTAGGATAATCAATTGGCTTCTTTCATTTAATAATATTCATTTAAGATTTGTCTATGCTTTTTAATGGGTTAATAGCTCATTTCTTTTTCATGCTGAATAATATCCCATTGTCTGGATGTACCACAATTTGTTTATCTACTCACCTTCTTAAGGACATCTTTATAGATTTCGAGTTTTGAAAATTATAAAAAAAAAAAGCTTCTATAAACATCCATGTGCACATTTTGGTGTGGATATACGTTTTCGATTTATTTGAGTAAATACCAAGGAGCACAATTACTGGTTATTACATTTAGTTTTGTAAGAAATTGCTGAAATTTCTTCCAAAGAGGCTACCCTATTTTTTGCTTACTATGAATTTAATTTGATTTCATTTTTAGTTTTCTTAGGTGAAAGCTTAGATGATTTATTTTACATCTTTCTTATTTTCTAATATATGTGTTCAGTGCTATAAATTCCCCCCAAATAAGTTAGACTGTAATAAAACTCAAGTAGGTTAGGTTCTGATAAAACAGTTTCTCCTTGTTAAGAATAACAGAGTGCTCTGACATATTTTAAAATTGTTTCTTTCCCCCTACCCTGGATGGAAGTTTCCACTGAACCTCCAGAAATTCACCAGTTACGGTTCAGTATTTTTCTGTTTATTTGTGTGAGTGTGTGTGTGTGTGTGTGTGTGTGTGTATTTTTTTCTTCCTCTGATTCCTTTGGAGGTTTCTGCTCAGGAGTTTTCTGCCACCAAAGAAATTGTGATTCTCTTTGTCCACCTGTCTATCTTCCAACTTCAGGGCAGTGGGTCTACCTGTCTGTCTTCCAACTTCAGGGCAGTGGGTTACTGTATGACCTCACTTCTCTGATGGACGTAAGAAGAATTGTTTTGCAATATGTTCAGATTTTTCCTTGTTGTTAGGATGGAGAGGTGACTTCTGATCTCCTAATATGCTAAACCAGAAACCAAAAGCCTACTTCTTTATATTTTGAAGAAAAAATGCTTGTTAAACTAAATAAGGCACTAATTAGTAGAACTTCAATCTATGAAACAAAATGAGTGTTATATACTTACAGATTAGTGCATTATCTGATGTGCAAGTGGTAAAAATTGACTCCCAAGCTGTAGGTTCTCTATTCACCTCACTGATTGTTTATTTTGCTGAAAATAAGCTTTTTAATTTGAATCCATCCGTTTATTAATTCTTGATTTTAATTCTTGTGCTATAGGAGTCTTATTAAGGAAATAGGAACCTAATCTAATATGATGAAAATTTGTGCCTATTTTTTCTTCTATTAGACACAGAGTCTCTGGTTTAATTTCTAGGTCCTTGATCCACTTTGAGTTGAGTTTTGTACATGGTGAGAAATAGGGGTTTAATTTCATTTTGTTGCATATGGACTTCCAGTTTTTCTAGCACCATTTGTTGAAGAGGCCATCTTTTCTCCAATGTATGTTTTTGGCACCTATGTCTAATATAAGGTAACTGTAATTATGTGCATTAGTCTTTGTGTCCTCTATTCTGTACCATTGGTCTACCATTCTATTTTGGTGCCAATATCATGCTGTTTTTGTTACTATTGTTCTGTAGTATAGTTTAAGATATGGTATAGTGATGCCACCTGCTTCACTCTTCTTGCTAAAGATTACAAGAGCTAAACACCAAAAAAACAATTAACCCAATCAATAAATTGGCCAAGGAACTGAACAGACACTTCTTAGGAGGTGATATACAATCAATCAACCAATATATGAAAAAATGTTCAACATATCTAGCAATTAGGGAAATGCAAATCAAAACTACTCTAAGATTTCAAATCATCCAGTCAGAATGGCAGCTATTAAGAATACAAACAACAATAAGTGTTGGCGAGGATGTGGGGGGAAAAGGCACACTCATGTGTTGCTGTGGGACTGCAAATTTATACAGCCAATATGGAAAGCAATATGGAGATTCCTTGGAAAATTGGGAATGGAAATGCCATTTGACTCAGCTATCACTCTCCTCATCTATACCCAAAGGACTTAAAAACAGCATACTACAGGGACACAGCCACATCAATGTTTATCGCAGAACAATTCACAATAGCTAAACTGTGAAACCAATCTAGATGCCCTTCAACAGATGAATGGACAAAGAAAATGTGGTATATACACACAATGGAATATTACTCTGCAATAAAAGAGAATAAAATCATGGCATTTGCAGGTAAATGGATGAAGTTGGAGAAGATAATGCTAAGTGAAGTTAGCCAATCCTAAAAGAAAATGTTTTTTTCTCTTATAAGAGGGCTGATTCATAGTGGAGTTGGGAGGGGGAGCATGAGAAGATTATACAAACTCTAGATAGGCTAAAAGGATGGAAGGGGAAGGGAAGAGACATGAGGTAGAAATGAGGGAATGAGATGGACATCATTATCTTAAGTACATGTATGATGACACAAATGGTGTGAATATACTTTGAATACAACCAGAGATACGAAAAATTGTGCTCTAGATGTGTAATATGAATTGTAATGCATTCTGCTGTCATATGTAACAAATTAGAATAAAAAATTTTAAAAGACAAAAAAAATGAAGGTTAAAAAATTTTATCTGAATAAATGTCAGATATAATTTGGTTACCATTATATAGCCATGGTTCTCCAGAGAAATAGAACCAATAATATATGTACACACACAAACACACACACACACACAAAGAGATTTATTGTCTCTTGTGATTATGGAGGCTAAGTCCCAAGATCTGCAATTGGAGACCCAGCAGAGTCAGTGGTGTAGTACCTGTCAAAAAGTTAGAGGACTAAAAACCTGGGAAAGACTGTCTCAATTCCAGTCTGAAGGCAAGAAAAAAATTAATGTTCCAATTTGATGATCCCACCAGGCAAAAGTAATTCCACATTATTCAGGAGAGGGTTAGTCTTTTTGTACTATTTAGTTTTTCAATGGATTAGATGAGGTTCACCCATATAAAGGAGGGATATCTGCTTTACTCAGTCTGCCAACTCAGATATTAACCTCATTCAGAAACAGCTCACAGCCAGAATCCCACAATTATGTTTGACCAAATTACTGGGCACTATGTAGACCTGTCAAGTTAACACATAAAATTAATATCACAACCTTATAAAAAATAGAAAAAAAATCGTCCTTACAAAGAATTTTGCTTCAGAATTAGCTCCAAATTGTTCCTGTTTTCATAGCAACTATCTTTCTTTTGTTCTGAACCCACAGGTTATTTAGAAACTATAGGTGGTTTTTAAGTAGGACCTAGGGCAGCAGCAGGAATCAACAGAAAACTTTCTCCTCCAGTTATGGGGCAGGGACTGTTATCTACAGAAATATATAAGCAAAATAAGGTCTGAAAAGTAAGGAATAAATGGAAAACTAACATTTCAGTGTTATGGGTGATAAAAGTGTGTATATTCATGCATATAGACAAATATATATATATATATATGCATTTTATAATACATAGAATATACTATAATACAAGTAATTATAAATATTAAAGTCCAAGCTTGGAGCAAAAAAAAAATTAAAAATTATAAACAAATTTTAACTGTCCAGAGAGAGGGGGAGGAAACATGTTTCCCACAAAAAAAAAGTGATAATATCATACCTCTGTGCTAATGATGATATGCCTTCAAAGTTCTGAAGGAAAATTATTTTCAACTTACATATTTTCAGACTCACAAGGATCAAATTGTTATCTTCTACACACTCTTCCTTAAGAATTTCCTCAGGACTATAACTTAAAGAAACAAAGATCTGACCTGAATTTCCTCAGAGGTAAAATGAGAGTCAACATCTGGACTTGGGTCTTGAAACTGCTCAACCCAAAGCACAATGCTCTGACACAATTACTGGAGCCTCCAGGGTAGAGAAAACAGAGCCAAGTGAGTCATCCCCACTCCTGCTACCAGGTTCCAGGACTCCATGAATTTATGACCATGGGTGAGTTTAATTAAATAGCTTTGTTGAAATCTGCAATGCAGGAGCTCTGTTTATGCAAACTAAATCATAGCATCCTTCATCAGAACTGAAAAGGCTTTCATAGATGGGCATTAGTTTTTCTCACCTCAGAGTTGACTTTTCAGAGTCAAAATCCTGAGGAAGACAGCTTGATGCTATGGAAAGAACAATAGACTAGGAATCCTGAAAGCTGACTTGTAATGCTAATTGCATTACCTTGCGCAAGATGGTGAACCTCCTGGGCCTTCATTCCTTTCCTTTTATAAATAGTGAGTAAAGAATATTTTTTGGCTTCAAAACTGCAAAACAGAGTGCTATTCAGAGCAGGAGAAACCCTGCTGAGAGTCTAAGCCCAATGCTGTGAAAATTGAAAACACTCCAGGCTCTCCAGAACTTTTGCTGGCCTGCCTGCAGAATGTTTGCCAGCTTTCATCATTACCAACAAGATAATCATGAAATTACTGAAGCCAACAAGATATTAAAAATTAAATAGTTCTAATGGCGGATCCACTTGTCCAAACTCATAGAAGGTACACCAAGAGTGAACTGCCCATGTAAACTATGGTCCTTGGGATTGGAAGTTCATGGACCATAGCAGAAGGCACTAGGCTGATGCAGGATGTGGATAGTGGGAAAGATTGTGCATGTGTGGGGACCTTGGGACTCAGTGCTTTCCATTCTATTTTGTTGTGAACCAAAAACTGCTCTTAAAAAAATAATTTATTAATAATAATTTCAAGTGCTTGGCACATAAAAAGAATTATAAAATAAATATTTTTAAATGAAGTCGTTTAAACTATGGTGCTGTACTTTTTGGCCAAGTTTTTCTTTGTCAAAGGACATATTTAAAAAAAAAAAAAAAACCCATGGGTCAGTGTTGAAGTTCTTTAAGTAAGGTCTATAAATCAACACTGACCCATGGGTTTTTTTTTTTTTTTTAAATATGTCCTTTGACAAAGAAAAACTTGGCGTAGAAAGAACGTGGAAAGTTCAAGAGCACATACAGTGATGTAAAATCCATATGGGAACATGGGGGAGGTCATCGAACTGTTTAGTAATCAGATAGCTGGAATGACTCTGCAGAGGTTGCCAGGCCCAGCCTCAGAGTCTAAAACTTGGGCAGATGTGAGCAGACCTGGCTGGCGTTCCACCGGAAAGAAGCTCCAAGCTTAATCTCAGGAGGCTGTTCTAAGGTTAATAACTACTCCAGCCTATGAATTCCCTCTTGGAATGATGACCTTGTCTTATTCCTGTTCTAAAAAGAAAAGTTTTCATATTTTCCCCATTAAGTATGTTAGCCATGGGTTTTTTTCAATACAACTTTTATCAAGTTAAGAAGTTCCCTTCTATTTCTAACTTATTGAATGGTTTTTTCTTTTTGTATTTTATAATGAAAGAGTGTTGGATTTTGTATGACACTTCTTCTCTGTCCACTGAGATGATCTTTCATCCTATTAATATGGTGCATTACATTGATTGATTTTTGTATGTTGAACCAAGCTTATACTATTGGAGTAAATCTCACTTGGTCCTGAAATATAATCCTTTTTATATGTCAATGGATTCGGTTTGCAAGTATTTTGTTGAAGATTTTGTATCTAAAGTCTCAAGGGGTATTTATCTGTAGTTTTCTTATGATATCTTTGTCTGGTTTTGATGTTAGGATAATACTGGCCTCATAGAATAAGTTAGAAAGTATTCTTTGGGGAATCTATTAAAGCAAGAAACAATGGGCATAAACAGGAACAGAAAGCTCTAAACAAAATGAGACAGAAAAATCAAGATAATTTATGCCTTATTTAAAAAGTACTTGGCTTCTTCTCAGCAAAACAATCAGTAAGGTGAATAGTCTCAAAATGGCATAGTCTTCAAAATGCCTGTTGCCAGCTACTTTTTATTTTATTTTATTTATTCTAATTTGTTATTTTATTCTAATTTGTTATTTTATTTATTGTAATTTGTTATTAGAAGACTAAGAATAGAGAGCCTTCAGAATGGGAGCAAATTTTTACCCCACACACATCAGATAGAGCACTAATCTCTAGGATCTATGAAGAACTCAAAAATCTTAACACCAAAAAAAAAAAACCAAATAATCCAATCAATAAATAGGCCAGGAACTTAACAGACACTTCTCAGAAGATGATGTATAATCAATCAACAAATATATATTTAAAAAGTTCAAATCTCTAGCAATTAGAGAAATGCAAATCAAAACTACTCTAAGATTTCATCTCATCCAGTCAGAATGGCAGCTATTAAGAATAAAAAAATCAATAAATTTTGGTGAAGATGTGGGGGAAAAGATACACTCATACATTGCTGGTGGGACTGCAAATTTGGTGCAGCCAATATGGAAAGCAGTATGGAGATTCCTTGGAAAACTGGAAATAGAACCACTATTTGACCCAGCCATCCCTCTCCTCAATCTATACTCAAAGGACTTAAAAACAGCATACTACAGGGACATAGCCACATCAATGTTTATCGCAGGACGATTCACAATAGCTAAATTGTGGAACCAAGCTAGATGCTCTTCAGTAGATGAATAGACAAAGAAAATGTGGTATATATACACAATGAAATATTACTCAGCAATAAAAGAGAAAAAAATCATGGCATTTGCAGGTAAATAGATGGAGCTAGAGAATATAATGCTAAGTGAAGTAAGCCAATCCCCAAAACCCAAATGCCAAAGGTTTCTTCTGATATAAGGATGCTGATATACAATGGGGATGGGTGGAGAGCATGGGAGGAATATATGAACTTTAGATATGGCAAAGGGAATGGAAGGGAGGGGATATGGTTGTAAGAAAGAAAGATGGTGGAATGAGATGGACATCATTACCCTAAGTAAATGTATGAAGACACAAATGGTGTGACTCCACTTTATGTACAATAGAGACAAGAAAAATTGTGCTATGTATGTATACTATAAATTGAGATACATTCTACTGTCATGTATAACAAATTAGAATAAATAAAATAAAAAGTAGCTGGCAACAGACATTTTGAAGACTGTGCCATAAACAAATGTTTTCTCAGAAAATAAGAATTTTATACAATAAGTACATATAAGGTACAAGCTAGACACAAGGAAGTGATCACTGTAACACAGAAAATGACCAGCATGACCTGATGACTAACTCTCAAAGGGAAAAACTGAAGTTTAATAATAAAACCACATGATAAATATTATTTGTGGAATATCATTGTGTTCAAGGTACTTTTCATTGTTTTCGAAGAATCCTTGTGACAAGCATTACAGAATGTTTATTATCTGCTCTCCTTTTCTTTTTTTTAGAAATAGAAAAATTTAGCAGGACACACAATTATACAGCCAAGACAACATTTCTCTCCCAACCTTGCCACCAGATATGGCTACAAAAGTAGCTTCTGGCCGACAAGAAAGTGAGAGAAGATGATGTGAAACTTACAGCTCATGCCCTTTAAAAGACAGAAATATGATCTTCCCTCTTTGCAGTTCCTGTTTGTTGCATGTGGCACGCATGATGGAAGTTCAAGCAGCCACTTAGACCACAAGATGGAAGCCATGAGCTGAGCAGGGAGCAGGAAGGAGCCTACAGCTCTACCACCCTTGACCTCCCCAAGTCCTTTTATTCATGGTTAAGTAAGACAGAAATAAATTTTCATCTTGTTTATCTGCTGCTATTTTGTCCTTTGATACAGCATCCTATTTATCCTAAAAAAATCCTGGTCTAAAATTCCAGGTTAAAGAAAACTTTGAATAATAGACTATAGCTTTCAGTTATAGTCACAGTTTTGATATTGCAAAACAAATGAACCAAAAACAATGTAGTATCCTTTAGAAAATGTTGCTTTAATAAGACTTTAATCCTCAACTTATTTCTCTTCTGATTCTTTCTTGAACACACTTCTGCTGAGCCTTCTCTCTCCAGTCTTCCACCAAAATTACTTTTATCTAAATCAGCAGCAAATTCCAAGTCATGAAATTCAGTAATGCATTCTCAACCCTCCTTGTACCTGACCTGTCAGTCTCTGGTGCATGTGTGTATCTTCTCTCCTTTGAAGCTCCACAGAGCCTCTCATGCTCCTGAATTTCCTCCCTCCTTACTAGTTGTTCTTTTCCTGTCTCTTCCTCATCTCCCCTGCTGCATAGAGTACTCCTGAGTTCTTTGACATCTCTCTTCTACCAATGTTCACTTCCCTGGTACTCTTCCCCAGTCTCACAACTTTGAATAGAACATAGACACCACAACTCCAAAATGTTATTTCCAGCATATTAGGATGGAAACCTTTTGAGGGCAGTGATGTTTTATTTGCTTTTCCCCTGGAGCATCATCATGCCTAGAAACTGGACCTGTCACTTATTGGTGCAGCAAATACATTATTTGTTAAATGAATGAATAAATAACTAGAAGTCACTTTGCTTCGTAACAAATCTCTTTGAAAGATTTAATATTTACTTTCTCCTTGACAGTCTTACTAGAGGGCAAGGAAAAAATCCATAGTTTTGGTTAGCATGACGAGCAGATGCAGAACAAATTTCAACTCTAAACTTCTAGAGGCACAGCGAGGCTGTGTTTCACTCTCACTGCTCTTGCCAGCTCTGCAGAGGGGGTGATGAGGATGTCCTGACTTGGTTTTAAGAATTTATAGCACTGCAGAATATGATATGCCAAAGTCAATAACAAGCTTAAAGAAAATGAGTGCTTATTGGTATTCTGCTCTTCATTTCTGTGAATTCTAATCCCCAGCACAAACTCTTCCAGGCCCTATAAACAATGCTCAATGATCAGCATTCTCAAAGGGTGCTTGCCAGGTCTTCTTTGCTTCTGGATATAAGCAACGAGGATAGGATACTAGGACACTCAAAAAAAAAAAAAAAAAGAGAGAGAGAGAACATATAACATATAACCAGTTAAATGCAGTCTCTGTTAGTCCTAATAAGGCCAGTAACAACCCAGTACTGAGCTGAGGACTGCAATTAGCTTTTCCCTTTAAAAGCAACCCTAAAAGTGTGTACAAGTTTAATACTGAATGGTCTTTGAGAGACCAGCTCAGCATGACTCTGTGTCTATGTGTAAGTGTGTTTGTATGGGTGTGAAAGTCTGTGCACAAGAAAATGTTATTTAATTTTTTGTCACTATAACAAAATACTTGAAAAAATCAAATGAAAGGGAAAAAAACCATTTATTTTCCCTCATGGTTTCAGAGTTTTAAGTCCTTAGTTACTTGACTGTTTTTACTAGGCCTATGGTGAGGCAAAGCATCATGGTGGGGAGCAATGGGCTGCTCACCTCATAGTGGCCAGAAAATGGAGAAGAGAGAACAAGGATCCAGGGTCCTAGTATACCCCCAAGGGAACATCCCCAGTGACCTACTTCCTACAACTAAGCTCCACCTCCTAAGGTTTTCTCTACTTCCCAATAGTGCCACCAGCTGAGGACCAAGCCTTCAACGCATGAGCCTTTGGGAGACACTCCATATCCAAACTATAGCAGCAAGTCTGTGTTTTAGAAAATACTCTGTTTAGATCTCCAGAAGAAAAAGAAGTAATGACTATTACCTGAAAATCTGGTAATAAATAGATAAGACAATACTCAGGAAGAAAAGACTTCCCATTTAGAAGCCTAAATTCTCAGAAATTGTGTCTACAGAGTTTGTATTTGACAGGTCAGCCCTTGCTGGATTTGATCAGTCCATCTCTGATGCACTTAAGTATTGAGGATACCTCAATTTGGCATCCTCAATTTAGACCTAACTCCCACAACTTGGAGAAATGGAGAAGAGGAAGTATGTGAGCCTGATTGACTGCCAACCTAAACGACATCCATTTCTTCCCTCTTCCTTCTAACAGAAGTGGTTTTGTCACCTCTGTCTTCCATTTAACTCAGGTTGACCCTGTTTTCATCTCAAGAGGCAGATCCTGATTCATTTAAAGTGAGACAGCAAAATTTTTCTGTAAAGAGCCAGAGAGTAAATATTTCATGATTTTCAGAGACATAGGTCCCTGTCATGAATTCTTTGATGGATTTTTTTGTTTTAGTGTTTTTTGACCCTTTAAAAATGTAAAAACACTTTCACTTCAGGAGTCATATAAAAACAGGTCCTGAGTTGGATTTGGCCCATAAACTATAGTTTTCCAGTGCCTGTCTAGCCAGTCATGATGGCTCCATTCCCCTTGCAGACTTGCTTTAGAAGAGGATGTGGTACAATTCTGGCAAATAAGGATGATGGAAAATCTGTTGAGGGTTCTCAGGAGAAGTGTCATTCTCTCTCCCACCTTCTAGAAAGTGCTGCAGCCTCTTGCATATGAACCAACACAGCAAGGAAGCAAAGGAAGGAAGCTCACAAGGAAGTGAGCCCTAACTGCACCAAGCCCAGGGCTCGTCCTGCCTCTGAAGTAATTGCAATGTGAGATAATAATAATAATAATAATAATAATAATAATAATAATAATAATATAAGCCAGGTGGGGTGGCTCACGCCTATAATCCCAGCAGCTCAGGAGGCTGAGGCAGGAGGACTGCAAGTTCAAAGCCAGCCTCAGCAACTTAGCAAGGCCTTAACTAACTCAGAGAGACCCTGTCTCTAAATAAAATATATAACATAGGTCTAGGGATGTTGCTCAGTGGTTAAGCACCCCTGGGTTCAATCTCTAGTACCAAATAATAATAATAATAACAACAACAATAATAATAATAAATACACATACACTGTATACGTATGTGTTTATATACTATATATATTATCTCACATAGAAATATGTATATACACACACAACAATATATATATATATACATATATATATACATATCTCCATACACACTTTTTTTTTTTAATAACACAGGTCTTTCGATGTTGTCTAGGCTGGCCTTGAGTTCCTGGGCTCAGAATACTGCCTTAGTATTCTGAATTCTGAGAATCTGGAACTCTACTAGTATCTGGGCTCTGAGTATCTGGGTATCTGGGTTTACACTAGCATGCCTGGCTTTTATCACTGCTTAAACAGATTAGAATCAGTGTCTTTAGCTACCTGCAGCCCAAAGAATTGCAACTATCCAGAGTGTAAGGCATTCCCGACTGGTGGGATAAGGAGACCAAAAGACTAGCTGGCCACAAGTAGACAGACTCCCCAGGCAGGCTGTACTTCCTTTTTTCTCTTCATCCCCCTCTTCATCCTTTTTCCTCTTCATCCCCCTCTCAGTATTGTCTTAATTAACATTAACTATCTTCGGTTTTAAAACTGTAAGGTACAGGGGCTGGGGTTATAGTTCAGGGGTAGAGCGCTCACCTAGCTTGTGTGAAGCCCTGGGTTCGATCCTCAGCACCACATAAAAATAAATAAATAAAGGTATCATGTCCAATTACAATTTTAAAAAAATAAATATTTTTTAAAAACTGTAAACTAAAAATGTGCGGATGTGTAGGAAAAGTAAGTCTAAAGTAGAGTAAGTCTAATGTAAAATATGAGGACTATAGTTACAACATTGTATATTAGAAAATTTTAGGAGAGTAAATTTAGCATGCTCTTACCCATCCCCACATGGATAACTATGTGAGATGATGAATATATTAATTTGCTTGACTGTGGTGATGATTTCTATGTATATCAAAACATCATGTTGTATAGCTTAAATATGTGCAATAAAAACAATTAAATAAAACCAAAGAATTTTAGAAGTGAAAGAAACATTCAGGACAATCTACTTTGATTTCTTCACATAAAGAAATAGAAAATAGAGTGAAGAGAGAATTGTCCCTAATCACACAGCTACTTGGTGGCAGAGATGGGATTTAAAATTAAATCTAGATCAAATGACCCAACAAAGTCTATACATTCAGACCAGTGGTTTCCCAACAGTGCTTGTCATGAAAACCTAGAAATCAAGATTTCCCTATGGACATCAAGATTTGGTGATATCCAGGCACAAAAGCACTATATCCATGTACTAGTCAGGGTTCTCAAGAGAAATAAGAGAGAGGGAGGGAGAGATTATAAGGAATTGCCTCATGTGGTTATGAAGGCTGACAAATCCCAAGATCTGCAGTCAGCAAACTGCAGAGCCCATGATATACTTCCAGTCTGACTTCAAAGGTCTGAGAATTAAGAAAATCAAGGCGTAATTTCAGTCGAAGACCAACAATCTTGAGACACTGGAAGACCTGAGGTTTCAGTTCATATCCAAGGGCAGAAGAAAAAGTCTATTCCCAATTACAAAGGTCATCAGGCAAGAGGAATTCTTGCTTGTTTGAGTAAGGGTTAGCATTTTTGTTCTATTCAGCAATTTGCTTTACCCAGTATAATGATTTAAATGTTAATTTTGGCTGAAAACACACTCACAGACACACCCAAAATAATATTTGACCAAATATCTGGGCACTCTGTAGCCCAGACAAGTTAACACTAAAAACATTAACAATAATGATCTGTCATCATTGAGTTTCTGGGTCTGGGCAAAAATAAAAAATAAAAAAGACAAGAGTTGCATACACAGCATCCAATGCATCTGTCTTTGACAATTTCTCCTGGCCCAGAAGCTAGGAAAGATTGTGGTGCTAAGGGAAGGCCTCCTGAATCTATTCTTTGAGATGAGGAAGAAGGAAGAAAAGTTAGAGCTAAAGATGATAACCCCCTTTACAGTAGGATTTGAAATGTAAATTCTGACATTTAAAAATGAAATGGAAAAAGGAATTAAATAGTAAGAGAAAGGTATAGAAATCTATATATCATGAGTAAGATTTTGAAAAGGCAGAAAGGTTTATGAAAATAGCACTGTATCTGAGGAACTCCAGGGGACAGCATCAAGTTTTGATAATAAGAAATCACTTTTCATTCCCTCAAGGCTTAATGCTCACAAGTGTAGTGGAGCAAGAAAGGGTAAAGGCCATAGTAAAAACAGAGAGAAAGAGGGACTCTTCCTTGTCAATTGGAATTTTGGCAAAGCACAGAGCTCTCTGCTGGTAGATCTTGCAGGTCTGCCATGAACATTGAAGACCTATGGTTGGGATCCATTGACATGGATATGTAACACCCGGAAAGTGTTCAAAAGTGAAAATAACAGGAAGAAACAATAAGAAGGAGCTCTAAAGAAGTCACATAAAGTAACAAGATCACAAAAAAAATTCAAAGCAATGTCAGCACTTTCTAATGGGAAGTGAAAAGACAGATGAGGAAATGACTATCTCGAGAAATCAAGAGAGGCCCCAAGAAAGTGATGGTTCTATTCATGGACTTAAATCAAATTTTTCTCTGGAATTTCGGGTGATTATTATTTCACTGGCTAGGCTGCATAGTCAGTGAATTTTCAGACCACCAGATAGATTACATAATCTACAGAACCCGCCAGAGGCAGGAAGAAGCTGCAGTCACTCACTGAGAACGTGACTCTATAGCTTATGGCAGCCCTAAAGTTAGGGAGAACACCCTATGAGACCACAAGTGTAACACACCTGAGTACCAATATCCTGTTTTTAAAAGATTAAGAGCAGTCAGTTAATTACCACTCTTTGGAGATCAAATCTGGTTACACCCTTGTAGGCTGAAAACCTTCTTTCTACCAAATAATGCCTCTGGAAACCTTCCAAAAGGGTACACATGACCCCCACCCATCCTATCTGAAAATGCATCTCTTCACCTTGTGCCAGATCAACAAAAGAAAGAACCAAGGTCTGATTTTGGAAGCCACAGGCATGGTAGTTTGTTTGTCTGACCTCCTTTAGACCTGTGGCAAGGGGTGGAAAGATAAGAAGCAAAAGGCTTGGAATTGGGTGATGTTAAATGAAAGAGACCAAAGGGGGAAAAAAAATTCCCTATATCTACTTCTCTTTCCTTTACTCTTTTCAGGATAAAAGTTACAGAGAAAATAAACTTTGTTTTGCTGTTCTAATAAATGTGTCCCATTACAAGAAATTTTTCTCCTAAGTCCCATTGTTTTTCATGATATCAGTGAGAGAGATTCCCATGAGGAAAGATGTGTTGGAGAGGCTGAATTAATAATCCTTAGCAGAAAAGGAGGCAAGTGCTACATCTGCTTTGGACAGGTGAGGTCCAGTGTCTCCCATGCCTTGAGCCATTGCCAGTTCTGATAGGGCAAGGTGTTTGGCTGGTAAGACTCAGTTGATGGGTGAAGGGATGGAGTCCTCTGTCAACAGGATAAATTCATAATAATTGACAGAGAGGACCCAGTAGATCCTTGGGATCAGTTGGGTATTTGAGAGACAAACTAAAGCTTTTGAGGAAAAGAAACTGAATGAGGTGAGTCTGTCTGTGTACATGTAAGACAGGGACTGATACTTCACACAATCAGTGTCCCATGTGTCATGCTTCAGAACCCAATGCATTTTAGGAGCATATAGAGTATATATGAAAACTCTGGCTTCCCTTCTTGGCAGACCATTCTCATCTTAAGGAATTTGCTGATACTGAAAGAACAGAGACTTTCTGACCACATGCCTCAGGAATGAGATGAGGGAGGACAGTTACCTCCTCAGCTAATCTGAAAGCCCTCATTGGATGGAGAGACATGGACTCAGTCTATGACCTTAGTGACCTGGAACAAGGACGGAAGTTCTCCTGTGGCTTACATGGCTCCAAAGATCTTCCTGTGCCCTTCCATTGTTGCTTGGGGAATCTTCAAGCATCTGAGTCTTACAGAGTCAGTCATTGGCTTTTCCCTACTCAATGATTTCTGTGTGTTGGCTGGATATTTCCTGAGTCCAGGGGCCCATTCCTTACTTCTCTGCATCCTTTTATTGATAGGTTCCATCTATGAACCCTAATCTGCCAGAACTGTAATGTCCCACTCCACCTTGTCACAAGACAACCCCAAAAATTCCTTGTGTTCAGAGTTTGTGGTGCTATAAGATGATATCATTATCTTATATAAAAATTTCCCAGTTCAAATTCTAAAATTCTAAAATTCACTTTGAGAAGGATTCTTGAAACTTGGAGGTCGGGGGAAGTATTTCCCTGTCCTGTTTTATTCCACAGTCGGCAGTGCCAAGAAATATTCAGTTGCACATAGCAGTTGCTCTGATCTATCACTTCGTCCGTGGTCCTCAACTCTAGTGGCACCTTAGAATCATGGGCAGGACCTTTAAAAATAATATCTGTGCCCCAGCCCTGATTCAGTTGATCTGCATTGGGACTCAAGCAGTAGTCCTTGTAAAAAGATCCCCAAGTGGGAGTAATGAACAACTCAGGCTGAGAGCTACTGCCAGCTTCACTACGCCTTCCTGAATCCATTTTTTACAGTCAGAATTCTATGCTCCATACATACACGTACATCTCTTGCCTTGTCACGTGTATCTTCTTCATAGCTGACTTAGAATGGTTCCATGACTCATTTCACAAGTCAAAAAAGCCCGAATTACATTTTGGGTAGATCTGAATTGTACAATTTTTTATCCCCTCACGTTTAAAAAATTGCGTGATACTTGACTGATCATTTTTGGATCCTTACCACAACCCTGAGGTAAACAAGTCAGGTATCATTCTTTTCATTTTAAAGAGGAGGAAATTGATGCCTAAAAAGAGGAGGTGGGTGATTTCCTCAGGTTCACACTCAGGGAAGTGGCAGAACTGGGTCCAGAACTCAGGCCCATCTCAGTCTGGTTTTCTTAGCATCACTCAGTGCTGCCCACAGCCAAGATTTCTGCCTAATCCTACTGACCTAGTACAATAAGCTAATATTTCTTGCTTTCTACTCTGCTTTTCAGTCTTAAAGTACATAAAAATCTCTGAGGATTTTGTTAAAATGCAGAATCTGAGTCACTGGGTTTAGAGTAGAGCCTGAGATTCTGCATCTCTAACTTGGGGTATGTGATACCAATGCTGCTGGCCCAGGAGCTACACTTTGTGTAGTAAATTCATAACAAAGTCACAAAATACATGCCTCCAAATAATACTGAAGAAAATATTTAAACTGAGCTCAGTTGTCTTCTGGATGCTCATGAGGCAACACACATGTATGGAAGCAAATCATCAGATCCTTGGTGGTTCTGTCTGGCTAGAACATGTTACTCTTCTGGCAACCAGACCATTATTGTGCTCATGTCTGGAGTCAGTTCAATAGCTTGAGTTGCAGCAGCTACTGGCTATAATTTTTCACTTTCTCCTCACCTCTACTGTGCTTCTGGTTCTCGGAGGCCAGCAGAATGAGATCCATGGGGCCACTGACCCATCTGGCCATGTAGCTAAGCTACGATTCTAAGTCTAAAAACACAATGCTGATTCAATTCATGAAAACTAAGTCCTTAGATGACATTTTCAGTTCCTGGAAATAGACTGCCAGGGGACAGTTATAATGTCAAAAGGTTTTGTCTTTGAGACCCATAAAAGAGTGTTGTATTGACATTGATGAAGTGGGTTTTTTTCCATCTAATTCTTAAAATAACCAAATTGTCTTTTAAATGACCAAATATGCTTGCAGCATTCAGGACCATCCTATAGAGTACCAAGGATGGATTCCCAAGGATGGGTTTACTTCTATTCTTACCACTAGATAATTTGGAGCAAAACTTTTAACTTAGCCATCCTTTAAAAATCAAGATGATGGACCTGTATGAGTTCTAAAATCTTTTCTAGTAGGAATATCATCTGAGTCAGTGGTTCAATGTTTATAGAAAGTAAAATAAATTATTTTAAAGAAATTTTCTTTTTTTTCTTCCACGTAACCCTTCCCCTCCCAAAATTCCAATTCCTCCTCCTACATTCCAATTTACCTACAAGGTATTTTATCATTTCCCACTACACCATGGGGTCATTCTATCCTAACCAGCCATAAGAGCTTTCCATTTGTGTAACATCTCATTTTAAAGAGGCACCATCGAAGAAGTTATACTCCATTTATATATGATGTGTCAAAATTTATTCTACTGTCAAGTATAACTAATTAGAACAAATAATTTTTTAATAAAGAGGCACCATCCAGAATGGTTATGTCTAGGCACACCAGAGAACTTCTCAATTCCATCTGAGTTGGATTCTCCTTCCTAGTCATCCCCTCTGTCTTCCCCTCTTGCTGGCATTTTGATGAGCATGCACATTTATATCCATAGGGTTTCTTGAGTGACAAAATTTTGAAATTATCATGCATATTTTCCTTCCTAGTATTATCTCCTTTCACTTCTCTCTATCCCTCATCTCATGGTTGCATTGTCTCTGTTCTTCACTCCTTTAGTGGAAGAAAGAATCAGAGGAAAAGGTAGAAGTTTTCCCACTAGTTTTTCTGACTTGTGTTTTAACAAATGTCCTCAGAACTAGTAGCTCTCAAAAAGTCTGAACAGAGAACAGTTTCCATCAGTCTCTAAAGAAAATCCCTTAGGGGTCAGGGAGAGAGATAGGTAGGTCAAGGATCAAAGAGGACCTATACCTGAGTCCCTAAGTGCCACTACCTGAAAGGCAGCAAGTCCTGGGGGAGGGGGAGGAAATTGTCTTATAGGATGCCCATAAGCCAATGGGACAGAGATCCCCTTGCTCCAAGCTGAACATGGAAATGGCCAAGAGCCACCATTCCTGAAGTGTAATGAAGAAGAAATATGTCACTGGACAGATGTGGAGGGCCTGACAGCACTCTATCCCAGGGTCTTAACATGGCATAAGATTCAGAAGTGTGACACAATCTTGGGGAGACATGGGGAAACCCCAGAAAGGACTGAGATTAAGGTTTCTTTCCACTAGCCCAGCAAAATACAACTTGAAGTCAGAAATTAAAATCAGAAGTTGGGTTACTAAAATGAAGAAAATTGCTAAATATTTAAACCCACCCTAAGAGTCATACCTGCTCCACATCCATAGAGTATTGTATTCGTATTACCCTGCTGGAGCAACTCCAGTTGCAATCTACTTCACCATTTAGTGGAATCCAATGATTGTTCATTTAATATTTTTCCTTACAGGTTAGGTGTCCTTGAAGCATTGCATGGCATATGGCAGCTTCTGAATATTACAGATCAGGTGCCCGGTTGAATGACCAGAATATTTAATGAACCACTGATACAATTCCCTTCCTTTGTTTTATTGTGCTTGTTTGAATGCAGAAAGATAGAAAACTATTCAAATCAGTAAAATATGAGCTGAGAGAGGACCCTTAATAATAGCCTTTTCCAGATCCATTTCCTCAGATTACTCCAAAAATCTAGCCCAATAGGGTTCAAACCTTTTCACCAGAGAGCTAACCCTAGAAGGCAGACAGCTGCTATGTGTGGCTTTACAAGGACTGTAAAGGCATTAACAGTTTTGAAACCCTAAGACCACTGTGAAATCTGCGGATGTTCTGTTCCAAAGTGAGAAGAATGCCCTAGGCAGCTGTGCTATTACCAAGCCTGCCGGGTGTTAACCAAAATTGAAAACAGCCTTTCAACAGCCCTAGGTCCTCGTTATTTTTCACACTGTAGTTCACATTGCTAAAAATATTCTCCAAGCTCTCCCTTTTGGTAATTTGAAAGAGAAGATATTATACTAGGAAATAGCTAGATAGCAACCACCCCCTGCTGGAAGTTCAGGAGGAGCCTGGGAAAAGATGCCTGCTGCCCTGAGTGGTGGCCATCTTGGATTCCATTGGTAGCTGACTCGCTCCTTCCTGCTAAGACACACTTCAGACAAGAGCTTCTATATCTGTTCTCACCTGAAAGTGACAGGATTTTATACCTTCCATATTAGCAGATACCATTTTACTAACACGACCCACACATGAATCCTGTTTTGCCACTTTCTCTTAAAAAATATTTTTTAAATGGGTCTTGAAATTTGGGATAGAAAGTCAAAAATACAGGAAAGAGATGTGATTTCAATCCTTAATCGCAAGTGACCAAGTTGTCATGCTGGAGCTCACTGTCGTATCGATCCTGATGCCTGATGAGAATGCCTTCCTGGCCATATCAAACCCTAGCTGTAATCAGCTACCTGCACAGGAGATTTGATTGGCTATTATATGCATTGAACACAAAGCAAAAAGAATGAAGAAATAAAATTAATTTTTACTATCTACTCCTAGTAGAATGCCAGAGTTCTGCTGACACTTGATAACTAGTAAGAAATTCATGCCTTTACTTTTCAAAGACAGCAACTAGAAAAGGAGAAACCACAGACTCAAAACTTTCTAATAAGTTTAGAACATGCAGATATGTTAGGGTAGAGAATACAAATTCTCTCAGTCTACCCAGGCTTGGTACTCTTCCACAAGCTTAGTTAGATCACTTGAAATTAAATTGTCTTATCTATGAAATACTCCTCTTCCCCTGAACATCTACATAGTCACATAGGTCTTGGATGTCTGTGTGATACCTTTCCCCCAGTTCTGAACTCCAATTGCAAAGAAAAAGAATCCTTCCACATTTTTTTTCTCTTGCCCAACCTGTTTACCCCATCAACTCTAGAATCACCTCTAGCACAGCATAGTTAGCACACCTAGCTTTTCTCCTTCCCACCCAGTTTACAATGGACAAATTGCCACGCTCTACCTCAATTTCTTCATCTTACAAGTGAAGGTAATGGTAGTTCCTACCTTATAATGATGTCTTGAAGATAAAATAAGTAATTCATTTTAAGAGTTTAAAGGGATAGTTTGGGTTTATATTGAGTACTGAATAGGTCTTATATAGGTCTTATCCCTGAGAACACACAGATATACATACCACTGGCCAAAATTTATGGAAATGCCTTTTTAGTGGATATATCATGATCACTGTAGAACCTGTAATCTAATTACAAGTTCTTTGTGCCTACTCTTATGTGGTGAGCCCACCATCATTTCCTCTGAAGTTCTTTGGAGAGGACAGCCTTTGTGAGTCACCATCTCACTTATAGTTACTTCATCAGTCAATGAGAAACTCACGGGCGTCACTATTGAATCTAAGCTTGACCCTGAGGCCAATCTCATCATTCTCTGTCTGAGAAAGACTCCAGCAGCTAGACAGAGAAAGCTTGGGGCTCTTACATTAGATGCATAACCAATAATGGTGGCTACAGATTTTTCAAGTGTGGCTCTCCTGATAGAAGCTATCCCAGGGAACTTCAAAGCATGATAAATCTAAACAGAACTGAGCAGCCTGCTCCTCCCCTCTCCTCTACCTTGCCTTCTTCTCTTAGGCTAGGATTTGAGACCAGGCAGATGGCCAATGGTTCTGACAGCACGTTTTGACATAGCGTTTCTATGGCAAGGAGGCTGTAACTCCCACCTGCAAATGGTTGTTAGAATAAACAAAAAAATTTATACAGTTGGGAAGATGTCTCAACTTCAGCATAACGACAAAATCAAACTTATGCCTACTCAAAAATGATTGCTAGGACATTGAATGGTACCCTCCCCTGCCCTCTCAGCCCTGTAGGTTCATTCTTGCTTTCCACAGGCTCTCAGTGAGTCCAGCCAATAGGTAATTGATTTATTTCTGACATATGTTTGATTTTGTTGTTGTTGTTGTTGTTGTTAGAGCAAGACCTATACCTCAACTGTTTCTGGTCTTGAAATCAGAGTAGTTCACCTTGTAACTCTGGACTTGGACTACATATACATATACTACTTCAAGCTTATAAATGTTTGCTTTATTCTTGAGCAGCCACAGTTACCAAATGATCTCTCCTGGCTTACTCCCTTCAACATCCCTCAGCTCACTAATCCCCATCTCAATTCTTCTCTACCTCCTCACAGGACCTCATGCCTTTACCTCTTCTCCATCCTTTCTAATTCTAAACTTGCCATTACCTAAATGGCTATATGGAGGTAAATGATCAGATCCTGTGTGAGCTTCTTAGAGGAGAGATACTATCGAGAATGTTTGTGCAACATAATCTTAGTAAGCAGCATGAAATCCTTCTCTGTTCACACTGTTCTAGATACTGTAGAAGATATAGCAAAAACAACAGGTAGAGGCTTGACTTCAGAAAGCTTACAATTATTATAAATCTTCTCTAAGTTACAACGACCACCACTCTACATGTTCTAAGAAAATGGTTAGTAAACTCCAGATGAGGAAAATGATAGTATGCTTTCATATGGTGGCAATAAGTAAATGCTACCTAATTCCTTATTTCCCCAACCCCAGCCCAGCAAGAGCATTGAGTATCTCCAATAATAAGTGAGTCTTTGAAAACAACCATGAGATCATATGATGGGGTTATCAAATGCATGTTTAAATGTTTAAATTAGTGGCTTTTCTCTAAATTGTGAATCTGAAGTCATTATACAACTTCATGATAAATGGGACAAGTTAAGGCTGTGTCCTTTAAAAAGTTTACATCTGTTTCTTGTAATTCATCAAGTGGCAAAATGCCATTCTACTGGCTCTATGCAACCATTGTTTCACTTGGCTCTGTCTTCAGCAGTCTGAATGGTGTTCTCTCTGCTGAACAATGTGTTTATTCACGAAGCTGTAACTGTACTGCAATTACAAGTGTGCTTTTGAGACAGACATAATGTCTGGAAGGAATACACCCAGAAGAAAAAAGTCAACCATATATCCTTTTCCTTCTAACTCTTTTCCACCTGCCACACACAAATATTAAATACATCATACTCTTCAGAACATCTTCATAGAAGATGCCTAGCTCAAGGTTGAGTTCAAGTGGACATGTTTCCATTCCACATTGCTCAAACATTAATAGGCCTCCATCAGACGCCTCTTTCCTTTGGGAAGACAGAGTGGTGCTTATGCTCATCTTACAGTGCTGAAAGTGGCCCCCAAAATCCTCACTTACAGAAAATGAAGTTTGTGGGGGGTATAAATACTAGTACAACATCTGATTCAAGGCATCCTTTTGTAATATAGAGAGCCTATGATTTTTAATGGCAGTATAGAAAGTAATTGGAAAAGACTTCTGTGGAAATATTTCAACAGGATGAAGAGAAGGGTTCTTGGGCTACTTTGTGATAAGGGTTCAACATGGGAATGCTGAATGACTGCTCTTGGGAGAAGAGACTTTACCTAAAGAACCTTCTGAGTCCCTTTGTGCTCTAGTGTTGAACAATGCCATACTAATAATGTGATTCTGTTTTTAAAAAGTACTGTGGTGACCAGATTGGCTAAAGAAATAACATAAAGTGAATCTGAATAAGGAGAGAAGCTGCCTGTCAATCATACTGTAATTTAATAAACGAAATAGAAAGAGAGCTCTTAAGAAATGGTTGGCCACAGGGTGCAGCACCTCATGAAATTTCTTTCTGGTGAAACCCTCCTGCGTTGCTGAGAAGGTCTCATTTGCTGAGCTTTCACAGATGTAGAAATAGAGACTCAGCACTTTGCAAAGCCAATTGGCAGTTTCAGTCGTGTCACTTACAAGAAGAATTTGATAACCAATTCAGAAATGAATTGCGCTCCTTTCCTCTTGACGAACAGATCTCACCAAACCCATTTTCACTGTTCCAAGCATGTGGTCTCAAGTCTTACTTGTTGTGAAGCTCAGATATTCAGTTCTTTCCAAATGGTAAAATTCTGGAGCTTGAGGGGAAGCAAATACAGAAGAGTATTTATTAAAAAGCCAAATCGTTTGCCTTTTATTTAGTAATAAAAATTAACATTCTAGCAAAAAAGACCTGTGAAAACAGCCTATGTTGAGTAAATTTTACCTATAATTATTTATAGGACAATAATTATATTAACATTTCTGTTAGTAAATATATCATAATAAAAAATGAAACCAAAAATAAATATAATGAGTAAAATATTCTATAAGAAAGTATGGACCTTTCATGACTGTTGATCAAGTTAATTAACATCCCTAAACCTTGACCTTTTGGTCTGTAAGTCATGATCAACCTGGCAGTGTATATTTCTCTAGGGAAGTTATGAACGTCAAAGGAAGTCCTTTGACTTTTACATTTCAACAGTGTACATGAAAATATTTTAAAAGCAAAAATATGTTCCTCAAACGGAAGATAGTAAGAAAATTCTAGCCCAGGGAAATTTATTATTAATTGACTGCATAAAACTATCAGCTAAGAAATGATGGGGCTGGAACTCAGAGCTAGCCATCTTTATATTTTTTACCCAGAATCTCCTATCTAGACTCTTAACTTTCCCATTTCTTCCTATACACCAATTATGTGAGCAATGTAGCAACTTTAAAAGGCATGTTTTAGAAATAAACCCTACATTCAAAGCTTTATCACCTATCAGCTGATGAAATAGTTTAACATCAAAATGCAAACACGTGTTCAAATGGTCATCTAAAAGGACTGGCTATTCTGTTTGAAACCAACATTTGGGAGACACACAGACACAGTTTAGGTTGTCCTCCTGTGAGTGGCTTGCATTCCTCCTCCCCAAATCATACACCAAAGAGGCATGTGAATTTTTCCCACACCCCTGTCCATCCAGCCTTCTCCTCTGGCATAGATCACAACCAAGCCAGCTTCCAGCCACTTGAGGGACTCTTTGAATAGAATTTTGTGCTTGAAATTTATTCTCAAAATATGCAGAATTCCAGACTACAGCTTACTCTTATACCAGGTATACTCGGTAGTAAGTTTCTCTAGGAAATTGCCTTGCTCTTCCTACAGATCACTCCCTGCTTATATCCCCCGGATTCACCCAATCTGAGCAACACCAAGCACTCTGCTCACTCATCCCTGGGCTAATTGCTGATGTGCTCATACATAGCTGGGGGCATTTATGATATTTCTATAATCCATTTTTCTTCCCAAAGTGCACTTTTCGGTACTTGTTTTCAATAGAAATTCATCTTGTTTATAACTGAAAACCTCCACAGCTTATGAAGATTGCTTCAAATTGCACTGATAGTTCTGTAGGCTCTCCTGTCACCTAGGACTGTAGTGTCCTACCTAACCAGGGCTGCAGTTAAGGAACGACACTACTTCCTCAATGCTGTGTCAAGCAGGCACAAACAGAAGAAGTACCCCAATCACTCAGTCTTCTCACTCTCCCATCATGGTGTCTTCCATGGGTCCATTGCTAGAGTCAGGACTGCTGGTCAGTGTCCTAGGCATAGGGTGGAGACAGGAGAGAACAGATCTGAAAGAGCAAAGGAAGAATAACCAGTGGACATAGTGACCTCATTGCTCAAAGCACAGCTCCATTTTTACCATTATGGGTTTCATTGAAAAGGCTCTTATCTGCCAACAAATATCTACTAACAAGGAAATGAAGGAAAAGTGAAAGAAAGGAAGGCAAGCAGAACAAAGGTAATGTCAGGCACCCGTGACCAAAAGGAGGTAGATTAAAAGCTGCTGAACAGGGCTTTATTGAGATTCACTCGCAGATAAGACCCTCCAGTCCAACAGAGCGGGTCCAGGGGAGTCAAACCCAGGTTCATGTGGATTGTAATTTTATCGGGTTTAGGGCAGGAAGGGAGGGCTTGGGACAGGAAAGGGATGTTTTTAGGGTCCCTTGTCCTTCTGGGGTTGGTCGGGGGATCTGGCTGAGCTCCATGTCCTTCCAGGATCAGTCAGGAGATCCCACTGATTGACAAGTGGTTATCACTGCTTGTCTATTGGCACCTGATTGGTTGTTGCCTGGTGCTTTGTTCCCTTAGCCACCTCAACCGACCAACACAAAGGTAGAATTAGTCTGTGCCAGGCACTGTACCAAGTCTACTATGAGGGGCCACAAAGAAATTTTATATATACATTTCAGTATTTTATTTATTATCTAAGTTACTACATAATATAGCATTTACCCCATGCCAATTCCATTCTAAGTACTGTATATATCTGTATATATACTAACTTATTTAATCTGCAAGCTCAGCCATTTATAGATAAGGAGACTGAAGCATAAAATATTGAGCTAGTTAAGTCCCTATTACTTGCCCCAGAGGTCATGCTTTACCATGACCCCAACACAGCCTCTATGAAGTAAAAGGAGTCCTTAAGGAATTCATTATGTCTTGTGGGGAGATAGTAATATCGATTCATCAAAACTTAATTGTGAAAGTTAAACAGATCTCACCACACTAAGAACAAAAGAATGAGTCCAGGGGTAGGGTGTTAAGCTTGAGCCAGAGCCATCCCGGGAAGAGACTGGGCTGATTATTAAATAGCACCCAGCCAAGAAATGGCCCCTGGCTACCTCAGGCCTGCTGGAGCAAAGCTAAGAGCAGAACCCAGGACTCCTAATTGTCCAAACAAGTATATCTAGTTCTCTTGCCTTTGACTAGTCTCTTTTCAGGGCTCCACAGATATGACAAGTTTTCAAATTGTAGCTCTGGTACTTTACCAAACAGGATGTCTAGGGTGATCTTGGCCAGTCTCCTAAGTTCAGCCCAGGACGCATCACACTCTCTTTTGACAGATGAAACAACTTTTATGTTATGTGCCCATACAAGATTCTAATAGAAGACCAGTACTCAATAATTTTTAAGGAACTGAACATTGTAAATCTATACACAGGAAAGTATTCAAACAATAGACTATCCGCAAAGTAAAACTAACCTTATGCATTACGCATTTGTTCCTATTATAGTCCTTCGTGAATATATTTTAGACTTCGGGCATATAATTACGTTTACTTTTTTAACTATCATATAAATGTGCAGAGCATTTAATAAAAATATTAACAAAAGCCTTTTCATTCAAACCAAATAACCTTTTTTTAATTATGCATATATTTTGACCTTGACATCACATCTGGTTTTACAAAGTTACTGTGTGGTTTTTAATTAAGTTTCTGTTATGTTCTGTGAACAGAAAAACCAACTTGTATCTAATTTAATACCTATAAATTTCCACAGATGGTCACAGAATAGTGTATGGGCTAGTGGATAAAAATTTTGCCACATGTTTTCCAATTCACGACTTAAAATTCTGCTACTACCACGTTCTGTTTTATTAAAAATTTCCATTGACTATTTTTTTTCCAGAGAGTGTGATTATAAAATAATTGTCTCAGTTTCACTAGGCAAAAAGATATGTGATTCGAAACAGTTTGTAAGTTAGGCAACCAAGTTAGACAGAAATAGTTCAGCTGCTACTGAATAAAGCAACAGTGTTAGGACAGTGGTCAAAAGCCAGATTCATCAAAACTAGTTTGATCCCAATGTATATAATGCACCACAGAAGATGGAAAATTCTGAGGGTGGGGAAGTTGACTCTACTCCCAGAATAGCCAGGAAGTTCTGATATGTGTGCCTGTGCTCACAAGTGCAGCCTTGTTCTCCTTCTACCTAAGCCTGTGCCAACTTGCTGGAGGGGACTTCACTAAGTGCAGAACCTAAGGGGAAAAGCCCAGACCAGCTTGAATCCAAATCTGTCTCTGCCCCTTATCATGATGAGCCTTGGGTAAATTATTTAGCAAAAAAATAGAAATAATATAGAAGGTTCAGTTAGACGACTATGAGAAGGACTCTCTTATTGCCCACAGTGAGTTCAATGTAGAGAAGAGGCAAGGTCAAAAACATTGATACTTCAGAGTGATAAGAGCTATAAAAACTAGAGGACTAAATGCAGTGAAAGTAGCCCTTTGTGAAGTTTGGGGATACTTTTCAAAGGAAGGAACATTTGAGCTGGGTCTTAGAAAAAGTAGAAAGTGGTTACAAATTCTCAAACTTATCAATGATATCTTGAGTGCCAACTGCGATTATTAACCATGGTTCCCTAGAGAACTGTGTTGAAATGGTCTTTTAGGGTATGACTTGGATCAGTGGCTCAGGGGTTCCTCCCAAACCTAGTCTGTGGCAATACCTCCAGGCAAGGTCTCCGGAACAATGCAGTTGGCCCACCTTGTAGAGTTCAACCTCATGTTGGTCTCAACTCACTTGCCCAATATTCCAATTCTCTGTGACCTTCTGCCCAGGCTCTACCTAGGCACAGGGTCCTATTCTCTATACCTCAAAATGTTGGTGGGAATCCTAATGTGAACCAACTGACCCACCAGAAGGTCAACAGCTATCTTGCTCTGGGAATTATCTACCATATCTTTTCCTGCTATAGTCCTGACCTGCTAGTTTTGATTTCTATGGATAGTAACACCTACCTACATGGAGGCTGACCCATCTCAAGTCTCAGATGGGGTCCAGAGGTGTGCCCTGAAGGAACTAGACCTTCAACTAGGTCTACTTCTGCCGCAGTCTGGCTGGGCACAAAATCACGAGCCACTCACAGCCTTGTAGATTCAAACAGCAATTCTTTATTCCCGAACTCACACCGGCACTCTACACACGTTCTGGGGAAATTCACATTCTGCCTCAAAATTCACGTACTCCACCAGGCTCTTATCATCAGGATATGCCCTATTCCCAGTAGGGTACACCTTAAACCTGGAACCGCCCTAAACCCAAGGAGCAGGATACTCCCTAAAACCTGATCTGCTCTAAACCGGGATCTGCCCTGGTCCTTGAGCAAGGTCACCTTACTCAAGCATACATGCAATGTCACTGCAAATGTCCAAGGCAAGTCCATTTCCATGAGTCCTTCCTCTAAGCAACATGGGGTATGCTGGCAAGGAAATTGTCATACCTACTTGGCTAATGGCTCTCAGCATACTTCCCCAGTCCCCTGCCCAGCCAATCCTCTCATTTCTTCTTACCCAATAGCTACTGATAAAGATCTAGTAGGCCTTCCCCAAGCCAGTCTGCCATACGATAGACTCCATTGCCCTGTCTCTGACTCTGAATCCAACCTAGGAAGAAAAACAATGTTAATCCCTCCTTCTGTCATATGCTTCTATGGAACCCTATGACTGAGTACTCTAAGAAACCCACAAAGCAAATCTAATCCATCCTTCATATGACAGCCCTTCACACCCTGAGCACAGGTATAGTGCCATCCTTGAGAGCTCTCTTCTCAGGTATAAATTGCAAATACCATAACCACTCAAATTGGCACCAGTGGAGGTGCTACTCAGTGTTGTACATTCTTAAATCATTCAGCAGTTCTTCTCTGATGCTCCCTGATGCTGCTCCCCTGTAATCAGCTTGCCCCACTGCTCAGTGTCTACCCACACAACACACACACATGTCTCCACTATCCTGGATCTAGAATGCAACCATTCCCACGGTTGGAACCATTGCCTTTATCACCTATTGGAGCCACACACACACACCAAAAAAAAAAAAAGAAAAAAACACCTTTTTCTGTTTTGGCCCTAGATATTTACATATTCAAACTTTTTGAAGAAATTTCTTCTACATAGCTATTTCTGCCATGGTCTTGGTTGAATACTCCCTGGTTCTGACTTGGGCTTCTCTCTATTCCTCTGTGGCCTGTGGCATTGGCTCCTGGTCTGTAATTTTATTCACAGAACACTGATCCTCTTCATTTGCTGTTTGGGATAATCTTCAAGTCCCAGTCTTCTGCTTTTGAACTTTGTATTTGTTTTGTTCCTGAGAGACTTGCTGCTATTTCCCAGCATCCCTTGACCTCAACTCAGAGAGCCTCCTTTCTCTTCATTTCCCAAGCTCTCACCTTCTACTTCAAACTGGTTACTATCCTTTTACACACCAGCCTCATTTCAAGGTTCACAGAAACACGTGCAAGGTAATGCCCACTATCTTCCATTGGTGGTTGCTTCTATTAGCTCCGGTCTGTTTTGATAAGATAATTACCCCATTATCATAGCAGAGAGAAAGCTACAGTTTACATGAGAATGAAAGTCTCTCCTTGAGTCTATGAATGGTTTCCATTCTCCCTCATCTGTGAGCCAAGCATCAGTGTGAGAAGTTGGAGGACCAGAATAGCAGACCAACCAGTATTGTTGTGGCAATGACTTAAGCACTAGTGAACAGGAAAGAGTTATGGCTAAGACTGCAAATGGAAACCAGTGGTCCATCTTTAAATGCTGTCAACTTCCTGTTTTCCTCTTTGGTTACAACTCTCAGCTGCTTCAGACAATCTCATTCACAAACATCTTCAGAAAACCTTTAAAATAATTGTCCAAAGAATATTTCGCTGCTCCAAACTCGTTTGTTAACTCTCTCAACACATGCTTTTACTTCTCTAGAACTTCACAATTCATTCCTTTTCTAATTTTTCTTTCCCTTTTTACAGGTAGCCCCCAGAATGTAGATAAGGTCATTGAAAACAAATGCAGGCTTTGCAATGAAACGTTAGTTGTAATTTTGATACTGCCCCTTATTAGTTCTGAACTTTAGTTTCCTTATCTGAAAATGAAGGTGATGGCAAACCCTCTTCTGCATGGATGCTGTGGGTGTTGCTTTGTCTAATGTACTTCCATTTGTGCACTGTGTTAGGCTCATAAATGGGTTTCCCTTTCCTCTTGACTGAGAATAAGAACCTCATTAACCATATCAGTCATGGCAGCTCCCTGAATTGGAAAGTTGTACACAAGAATGCTAGTCTTAATTTACAAATCCAAGCTTTCTGTCCTCAATAGCTAGCTGTAGATGTTAAAGTTTCAGAGATGCTGGGAGTAGTGGCATATAATCCCAGCAGCTCGGTAGGCTGAGACAGGAAGATCTCAAATTCAAAACCAGCCTCAGCAAAAGTGAGGCGCTAAGTAACTCAGTGAGACCGTGTCTCTAAATAAAATACTAAATAGGGCTGAGGATATGGCTCAGTGGCCAAGTGCCCCTGAGTCTAATCCCCAATACCCCCACCCCCAACAACAACAACAACAAAAAAAATGATTCAGAGATAAGAGATAAATTGAAATGTCCCTGGCAAAAAGATGCTCACAGAACATTAAAGATTAGTAGTGAATCCCAGCTCACTACAAAGAAAGAAAGCAAAATTTATTTTCAGTGACTGGGAAAGCTAACTGTGGGATGAAAGCTGAGGTGAAGCAAGAAGAGAAAGGAAACGTCCTTTAGAAAAGTACTGTGCCCCAAAAGTCATTTGTGATGCTTTCTAAAACTTGCAGTAGCCTCCTGACACATATTTCCTACAATTCTTCCCAGAGAGAACCTTCTCTTTTTGTTCAAAAAGATAATATCACTTTCTGTGACTAACGAACATCATGTTTTTGAGACACTAGTGGTTGCTATGGTAACCTGATTGTGTGGGATAAAAAGCACGTATCATCTTGATGGTTGTTACAGGACTTACTGCAGAATTTGGAAGCCCTCTCAGTGTGCTGCAGGCTTTGCTGGCAGGCTGTTGGCAGTGGTCTGGAATTTTTCTGTAGGATTACTATAAGGACCAGGTTAACCTGAGCCCCTTTTGCTGGTGTCCTGGAAGGTGAAGGAAAAGATAGAAAAGATGGAGTCAACATTAGGCCAGCAGTGGTGGTGATGATTACATGGAATTTTAACCTGAGCATTTGGTTTAAGGATGGGAGGAAAAGTCGTTTTCTGAGATCAGCCTGGAGTGGTGGCAGAGATGCTCCAGAATCAATTGAAAAGGAAGGTCCCTGGCACAGGAGGGCTTATGGTGTTTCAGACACAGAACCTGTATATAAAAATCTGGAGATCTGGCTTCTCGGCTGATACAAATCTTGCCTTATTTGGTGATCTTTAAACACATTTCCTGATGTCTCTGATCCTCATTTTCTTCTCAAGTGTGAGCATAATTTACAAGGTTCCTTCTTTAGTTGTAATCATCTGTAATAGTAGGTTCCTGAATAATAACAGAGCTTTAGAAAATATAACCCCAAAAGCCACTGAAATATTAAAATCCCCTGGCCTGGCTTCAGATCCTATAAAAAATGGGAAGTTCTATGTCTGAGTTGCTTCAGTTACATTTTTTTAAAATTCTTCATATGAACAATAAATATAAGGAAGTACACCCATGACAGCTTAGATTTCCAAGAAGGCCCTGAATGTTAGGCCCCTTGCCATATGAACCAGAGTGGGTTGACTTCTTCTAAGAAAATGTGTAGAAGATAAATAGTTGCCTTCTCTGCAGGAGCATTCATTTCCAGTGACACAGCATCAATCACCTATGCCCAGAACTGAAAGCAGGAGATTATGTTCGAGTTGGAACAAAGGTCACAAATGAAGACTGTTCTTACCCACAAACTTCTAATGAGGAATCTTCAACACACTTTTTATTCTTACTGCATTAGAATTAGAAAACTTTCCTGCTGATAGGGCTGTCAGAATCAAATCTGGGATATACTTGGTTTGATTATTATTATTTTTTTTGGTGGGGGAATTGTTTTTTAGTATAGTTTTTGGGTGGCTGAATCTGACAAACCTACCCAATGACTTCTATCATAGCCTATAGCCAAGAAAACATAAAAGAGGAAAGAAATATTTTTTTTCCCTTTCCACCAATAGAGTGCATCATATTTCTGGACTAGACAAAGGAAAATTAACCTGATATGTATTTTATATATATTCATATGTATAATATATATTTAATATATACTTATATATAATGTATAAATATATAATAATAATATATAAAATAAAACAAGACATCTAAGGAGCTTGAGTCTTGGCTCTAACCAGGTACAAAAGAGAAACAGGAATAACTTTCTAGAGAAAGCCATTTTCTCTTTTGCTTTGAGACTTTCTCAAATGATGACTTAAACTTATCAATTCTTAAACATCTTAACTGGCTTTGCTCTAATTAACAACACTGTGTCATCAACAGTTTGCAAGTTCTGTCCCAGCTAAATATTAAATATTTATCAAGAATGGATACCGAAGAAGGCTCTGCCTGGGTATGAAAGTAGAGTCAGTTTGAGCAACAACCCACAGTTCAAAGGAGGACCAATGAGAGAGAACAAAAATGAGAATTTTCCCTCCAAAATGGAAAGTTTTTGAGATAAAAGTGGAATGTGTGGGACTGGGTAGCAGCTGGAGCTCACATTCCAGAATCGTAAAGATTTAAGCCAAAAGATGACTGTCATACACAGAGTTCTCCTGGTCAATTGGGAAAGAGATTAGACTGGAGCCACCTAAAAAAGCATAGACAGTTCTGCATAGAAGACAGTTGTCCATAGTCCCAGATGTCCTAGCTTTCCAACTCTTTATTCCATTTGTTGCAGCATGAACTGTATGCCTGAAGCTGTGATCAGAAAAGTTCCCAACTAGGCAGAAAAGACATGCACATTTGAAATTGTTAGAGGTAGAACCAGGGATAGCTAAAACAGATAGGCAAAAATCCTGGTGGGGTTAAACCATCAAGAAATATGATGGTAGAGGTAAAGTTTGAGATTGATGGAGATGAGAATGGTGGACTAAAATATTTTGGAGAGGAGAAATGGGGAGATGGAAATACCATGTTGGGCATACCATATTGGAAGAAGATGAGTCGAAGCATGGACTGGTGAGTATATAGAAAGAGAAGCTGACCCTGCATCCCCGGGTAACTCTATCCTATTCCCATCATCCCCATTCCTGTGTGGGATAAGTGATTCCAGAGAAGAGGGTTATAGTGCCCAGGATTCCCCTGCATGGTGAGTCCAAGCTCCACTTAGACGTGTGGAGTCTTTGGTATTTCCAAGGACCCTCTTCCCTGAGATGAAGGTGGTGATAAAATTCCATGAGAGAATTAATCCTCTGATTTGAGGACGGTACACTGATCTGAATATTACAGGTGAAGGATTTACCCTCACAAACAAAATTAGGTTTAGAAAAAGCTTTCATGTCATGCCCAGCCTCAGATTTGCTCTCTCCCCTTTCAGTTAAACATCAGGTCACAGTCTTTCTTGCCCAAGTCTTCTGTCACAGGAGAAACTTCTTTGCACCAATGAGTATTCTATTATTACAAGATCAAAACTGAGTGAAGAAGGAAATGCTTAACACAATGAATAGCAAATGTAAGAAATTCAGGTGACAGTAGAGGAGATATTAAGCTTACATGAAGTAGGCCATTACCCCATGGATCTGAAAGGTACCTGGAAGGTCCTTTGTCCAAAATCCTCTCTCTCTTTTGATCTACCATCAAATACAGAAAGAAGTGATCTCTCTGAAGACATTTGGAGTAGTAGAAATGGTACCAGACTATCCCATGGGGCTCCTTAATCTGTGTGTTTCCTCATGGTTCCCAACCAAAGGCCAAAAGAACAAGAAGCATAATCTTCTACATAGTAAAGACTCATTCTAAGCATTAACCATTACCCTGTTTTGAAAGATATATTCATTTTCATTTAACAAACTTTTATGGGGTCATTTCATTTGTTTGTTCTGGGGAAGAAAAAATGAAAAGAAAGATCAGGAGTGAACAAGGAAGGAGAGAGAAAGAGACAGAGGGACAGAGAGACTGAGACAGAGGCAGAGACAGAGAAAGTTGCCTAAAACAGCAATTCTCAGAATTGGGTACCAGAAGGTCAAGCTTTTGAAAATGTTAACTTTTGGATCCACCACCCAAAGATTCTGATTCAATGCAGCTGGGGTTATTAAGTACAAATCCGTGAGCTACGTGATCCAGTGTATTTGATTACAGGTGGTCCCTGACCACACTGAGAGTCATGCAAGACAACAACAGGATGTGAAGGTCAAGAACAAGAAACCTAAAGTGAAAACCAAGTAGATTGTGGCTATGAATTGGTTAACCAAGAACCAGAAAGACCTCTGTGAGCCAGGTCCCGGTCTTACCAGGTGATAGCAACATATAATGACAGGGGTGTTTCACCCACATTTGCAAAATACTCCACTTGATGCCACAGTGGAAAGCTTCAATTACCATGAAGGCAGATCAAAATGGCTGCAAGGGGCACAATGATAATCCTGGAGTTGCCATGGCAAGTGGAATAGTTGTGAGTGGAGCTGAGAAAACCCTGAGCAAGGAAAAGGAGGTGAAGAACCTGGGTTAAAGAGCATGCCATGTAACCTTTATAGGACTACTAAATCTGTGTTAACCCACATTATATCCTAAATCAGAGAAATCAGAAAGGAAAAGGAAGAAATCTTCCCAAAAATGGCTTGCAGGAAATTAACTGGTGCAAGGCTGACTTATGAAGCATTATTTGCCCTTTTGTTTCTTTCTATTTTTTTTTCACAGTACTTCTAACATTGGAGACACAGTTGAACTAATCAAAACCAAACTCAAACACAACATTCAAATACAAGGATGATAAAGACAACTCTTTAAAACAACCACCAAACACTTTTATTTAATTAAAAATATTATACACGTTGTTGCATTTTCATGGAAAATATTGAGTTAAAAAACACCAACAATGTTAGTTTTCAGAAACTTTCATGCACCCCATTCTGCCAACTGCTGCTTTCTTCTGTCTGTGGCATTAACTATGCATCTGTAAGGAATTGGGCCCATGGAACTGGAGCTTCTTAGGAGGTCATGCCTATGGCTTTCCTGGAGTGAGCCACTGTCTTGACAACAGTGTCCTTTCAGGTTAACACACATACCCCAGTTTTGGCTTCCTTATACATCATTAAAAGAAGCTGTTATAAAACCTCAAAGCTCATGTCAACACCAATTTAGTGCATCTGAGTACTGCCACAACCTCACCTAGTTTCCAAGCTAGTTAGCAAGTGACTGTCTTCTACCTGGTGTATTAGTGTCCTGAGATCCTCCACAAACTTCCCCCAGAACCCATAGTGGGAAGACACTGTCATATAGTGTTTATATTCAAACCATTACCAAATACACAAAAGCACATGTAACCTTCATGCACAATACTATTTAAAAAAAATACATATTGGTACAATATAACCTTTGGAATCACTGGCTAAAACATAGTCAAGTGAATGTTTTTTTTAAAAAAAAAAAAAAACTTCATGTAATTATATATTTGCTAAGAGAAATAACACAGAAAAAAAAATTTTAAAGATCATTTCAGCTACAAACATCTCACTCATAAATACAAGGTGTGTACAGTCTAGTCCTCTCCCTTTGCACTGTCATTCCCTTAGTTCACTGATCCCCACATCATAATGCTGTATCCTCACATCACTCCCAAGTGATTCTTTTGCTAAAATTGGGTCTGATGTGATAGAAACATCTTGGCTCCATTTTCTTGCTCCTTTGATTTAAATTGTAGTATGTTTAATGTGAGTTCTATATCCAGCTTTATGTTAAAGCAAGACAAATTCCTCTCCAGAATACACCACAAAATTTTTAAAAAATAGCTGGATAGTTAAAAAGGAAAAGAAAAGTTAAAATTGTCTCAGCTCTTAGAAGTTGAAATACAGTCTTTCTTTCTTCACAAAGGTCTCTCAATTGGAATAAAATAAGGTTGAAATTGCTTTTCACATTCTGGCTCTGTTGGGGGCATTTTCACATAGACCCCTGTTGTAAGAGGGCTTCTTTTCTTCAACTGTTAAACACAAAAAGAAACAGTAATTATTATCAAAGAATATAGAAGCCACTTCTAGCCATAATATTTCTCAGCACCTATTGGGGTCCCTACCCCAATGAAAATGAATGTTCACTGTGTACAGAATTAGAAAGTCAAGGAAATTCTCTTGATTCAGCTATTGAATTTCATTTTAGATAAATAATTCTGGAATTTAGACATAAAAGAACAGCCATTTTCCCTAGCTGGAAGACAGAAGAAAAAAAAAAGAGGTTTTGAGAAAACTTCACAGAAAACACCCAGAATTCCTACAATAATAGACAAGATCTTGTCTGTGGAGGAACCAAGTTAATAAGATAATCAAGTTTACCTATCCTGTGGAAGAGCTCCATATCTTATCTCCAGTCCTCATATGCTTTTTATTACTTTTTCTCTGTCTTTTTTTATCACCTTGGTCAAATGAGGTCCAGTCTGATAGTCTGTGTGGTACTTTGTAGCAAATGAGGCAGGAAGAACCCATAACAACAAAACATCACTATCATGTAGAGTAGAGGCTCTTTGAATAGTGTCTTCATTTGCGTATGTGTGTGGCGGAGGGGGACAGCAAGAAGAGGAGGAGAAGAAGGAGGAGGAGGAGAAGGGGAAGGGGAAGGCAGAGGAGGAAGAGGAGGAGGGAAAGGGAAAGGGGAACCAGAAGGAGGAGGAGGAGGAGGAAAAAGAAGGAGAGAAAATGGATTTGTGATGAGAAAGTCAGCTTTAGACAAAGTTGACTGAAACAAACTGTTAGGAATCTTGACAGGAGTCCTGATTCCATACTTCTCTCTCCTCCACCATCAACCATTGTAGTAAATCATAACGGGGACTTTCATTTTCTGAACTGGAGTGGAGACCAAGACATCTATGTATGTTAGACTGGATAACAGGGGCAGCTACAGCTCAGACAAGGAGGGCATAAGTATGGCAACAGAATATGGTTTCCAGGCGAAGCACAGGACATTTAGGAGGAGAATAGAAACCAATCCAGGTGATCCTCATTAGCAACATGTGGCCCAACATAATCTATAAGTATTTCAGGGTTATTAACTCAAGTATAAATGTCATGAAGGTAAAGAACAAAACAGCTGCCCCATATTGTTCAGTTACTCAAACTGAAACCCTGTTCAGAAGCACACAAACATTCAATGTCAAACACACTCATCTGCAATCTTAGTCATCCTGAAACCTCAAAGGCCAATGCTTAGTGCTAGTGTGTTCTTTACCACTGTCCTTCCTCCTCTTCATTTATTGCTTCATATATTTTTTTAAAAAAAATTGAATCTGACACCAACATTTGGTCAGTAGATAACACTGAAGACGACCCCATTAATCATGGAGCCTGGTCAGTATCACACTCACCATTTTACTCAAAGAAACAGCTGTGACGAGGAAGCTGTAAAAAAACAACCCCGAACTAACTGCTGCAAGGATCCAAAGAAGAAAGTCAGAATCTGGGCATGGTTCTGGTTCTGCAACAGAAAACAAAGCAGAGCCTCCCTGAGATAGTTTTAAACTTTCAGGCCTTGCTTCCCCCAAGAGTGAAAAGAAGTTGGAGCTTCTAGATCTTGCAGTTTAGCCCTAAATTGTATTGGTAAGCCCACAGATATGACTACGTCCTCAGAGTGTTAGATCAAAGGCATAAGGCCAAACTTCATGATGGATCTAACAGAGTGAGTACTATATCACTCTGTTAACAGGAGAAAAGCACCTTCCCCAACTCATCTTCTTTTGTATTCAGAATAATTGTATGGGAGAGAGCTCTTAAGGAGAATTTTCATAAATCCTAAAAATGAATCACCTTGAAATTAAGGAACAAACTATTTTTGTACAAAGACAGCAATGCAAAGTGTCAACTTGGTGAAGTGGCTTTGCTTACCAATGACATAAATCTGGGTTCCGTTGCCCAGGCCCATATAGTATGGTGGTGGGTACATGACCTCCACCTTGCAGATGTAGAGCCCAGTGTCTGCAGTCCTCAGTCCTTGGATAGTGAGATTCACCTGGTTTCCACTGGATGTGCCAGAGCAGCTGGAGTCATCTAGGAAAGTCAACTCATTCTCCACTGTGTACGTTGTGGCACAGACCTCAGTCACTTGGCTGGCTATCTGCCGCAGCACTGTCACCCGGACCTCCGTGGCTTTGTGAAAAGCTGCATACTCACACACAAAGCTGGCAACTCCCCGGCTGCTGGCCAGCACCACCGCAGGCTGGGCCACGTGCATCGCTAACATGGAAAGGCCAAAGGAAACTCAATGAACTCAGGTGCATCCCTGGCCCATTCCAAGCACCTGGCAAGGTTTATCTTTGATGAGCCCCCACTGGCTTCACCTCCCAGTCCGTAGCTCCCCCTTCAACAAGCCCACCACCTTCCCCTACCCTCTCCCTCTCTATCCATTCCCTCCATCACTCAGCCGTCTTCCAGCTATGCCCCTTAAAGATGGGTCCTCAATGGCATATAATTTCTTGAAGAAATTATAGTAGGTAGTCATGGCAAGAAGAGCGCTAATGTGATAAGACCTGGCTCTATCATAAAATATGTCATTTTGGAAAGTCACTCCTCCCCTTCATTTTTTTCACATATAGTAAGATGGGGAGTAGACCACACAATATCAAAGTGCCTACATACTCCAGAATCCTAAGGTCATAATAGAACTACACAGCTCAGTGACTCGAATATGAGTACTAGGGGAATTTCTGGAGGGTGAAGCACAGAATCTTGTTTAATCTCTCAAAGCATACCTCAAAACCTCCTGCTGCTTATCTAACTGACTCTGTACCTCTACTACCCAGGAACAGCAGAACCTGGGCTCTCTGCACTGTCCAACCTCTTCCCTGGCTTTATTGCTGTACCATGGCGTGTGCTGTTAGATGAGGAAGCCACAGAGCCAAGGGCACCAGGTCGTTTCCTCTCTGGGTTGAGGCAACCCTGCTGTTAACTTCTGTGGGCTTCCCCTGCTACTATCACCACCTCTTCCACCCTCCCTCTCTCCTCCACTTGAAGGCTCTCCTACTCTTTTGTTCTTCTTCTAGAAGATAAGGGAGGCCATTTCTCCATACAAAGAGGCTTCCAACATCTAAAAAACAGTGGCTTTATGTCTAATTAGCCTTTTTTGTAATTAATAAGGCCTCTCTCCAGTCAATATTGAAAGTGATATCCAAAATTTAAGTTAAGCAATGTCATTCACTCATCAGCTCAAACACTTTGATGCTTTACTAACATGGATTGCAAAAGCAAATAAAATAAAAGAACATTCAATTCCTCCATTATGCAGTTCCAATCTTCCATTGCGGGATGAAGTTTCTGAGACAACCTTTTCTGTCTATAAATCACCCTGTAGTAGACAAACTAGTCCCTTCCCCCAAGCACCTGTACAGGACAACATTTGTCCTCAGGAAAGACAACAATATGGCAGCAGCCATTACCATTGCTATTTTAGCATCCCTAGCTGATAAGACAAGAGTCGCCTTGCCAAACTTTATTTCTTCCTATCAGAGATGCCCTCTGAGCATCCTTTTCCCTATAGTAACTCCACTGCAGTGTTTAAGAAGTTCTGCCCCAAATTAACTTTTTTTGTGAGCTAATCATATCTCCCCTCTTTTCTGCCTCCAGTGCCTGGGAGCAGTAGGTATATACTGCCCAATGAACACTTGATTGTATCAACTCTAAGCCTAAACAGGACCAAATTTCCTGCCCTCCCCCAGGTAAGCTTGTCCTTATCATCACTAAATCTGGTCACATTTTCCAATATCCAACATGTGAGGAGCCTATTTACAGGATGAGATAAATTTCCTAAAAAGGAAATTGAAATACTTCCAATGGCATTAATCTCAACATATTCAAAATATAAAAAATAAGAAAGTATACATGACTATTTCTTTTCCAATAAAATTTAAATCATCAAATATCTTTTGAGTACTTCCTTCATACTAACCACACAGTTTTCTTAACTAAAAATGTCTGGAGAGAGAAAGAGAGAGAGAGAAAGTTGAGATTCAATGGAAGCACTCATCAGTTCAAGCCATGGAACAAACTGGGTACCGATCTCTAAAGAGCTTTATTTTATCTGAAACTAAAGGTCTGCCTCTGAAATGCACATGTAGGTCAGGCAATTGAGCATCTTACCCCAAATAAGATTGATGACTTCCTTCCTTCCTTATTTCCTTCCTACATTTCTCTCTTTTCCCTTTTTTCTTCCTTGCTTCTTTCATTTTTATTTATTTTATTTTATAAAATTGGCAAAAAAATCTATAAATAATTGGCTAACTGGTTAATAAAATCAACAGGATCTGCTTTAGGACCTTGAATTGAATAATGAAGGCATTCTTCCCAAAATTTCCTTAAATTTTAAAAAAGTTAGCTAATCAGCGTATAAAATTAATGAATTGGAAGACCTTAAAACTTTGAATTATATAGAAAAAAAAACACTTCCTGTGATTTGCCTAAATCCATTTTTATAAGAGGGAAATCTTGAAATTCCCTGATACCAAGCTCACACGCATTTAGGACTGTGGATGTTTTTCCCTTTTAAATCATTTAATTTTAGAGTATTTTTTTTCCTAATGTTATTGAAGAGTCTGAAATGGCCCGTGTCTCCCAAACCAACTCACATGTGTTCATTCATCCCCTGCTAAAAACCTGGTACTCTGCAATGAGCTATAGCTTTGCTTACTGGCTGCTTCCACCTGTCCCCTGCTTGCCTCGGAACGCAGAGCCACCCCGGCCAGGGGACAGGAGATTCACCTTTACCTTTTGTTTCTGCTATAAATCACTGCCCTGAACTGCTGAAAGAAATGAAACCCAGGTGGGAGAAACACCTCCTCCACCTTCATGCTCCAGAAATCTCCACTCACCTTTGGAGAAGATGGGGATGAAGAGAAGAGAAAGCAGGGCAGTGCAGGACCAGGCCCTGGAAGCTGGCTCCAAGCCAGCCTCAGGCCTCTGGAATCCAAGGCAAGCCATTGCTTTACGGGAGCCACGTCCAGGTCCTTAGGAAGCAGAGTGAAACCTTTCAGGATCCTGAAGCTTTGAAATATGTTTGAACCCACACAGAATCAAGGACTTTTTATAGACAGCTTTGATCCCAGGTGTGTATCACACATGTGCACACCCAGAAGGCGCCTGAATAGAAAGCCTTTTTGTTTTGGTTTTACGAGAAAGGAAGTCGTGGGTTTAACTACTACGTCGAAAAGACAACCTCAAATACTCAAAGTAAAACTGAACAAAACAAGCCAATCCATGGATGGAAAAAAATGTATTCAATTTGAAACTGAAGCTTCATGTTCACTTTAGGGATCTGGATAAGTTAAGACTTGGAGAATTTCCTGGAGAGCAGGGTCCCCCTAAATCCCAATTTTATCCATCTTACCAGCCCAGTCATTTCACTGACAATCCAAAACTGCTGGGCCCTCTGAGCTAATGACAGAATTTGTCTGTGGACATCGTTAATAAGAACTCTGCTTTCAATCTGTGAGGCACCATCATTTTTAAGAATCCTTTGGCATACTTTACAAATAAGAATTTATTTCACCTAATCCCACTTAGCACTTTAGTGAAAGAAAATACCAAAATCACAAGAAATTAACCAAAAAAAAAAAAAAAGAGGCAGGAAAAAAATGTCTCTGGTTTTGCAGATTAAGAAAGAATCCAGATATTCTTAAAAGCCTACTTGAAGACAAAATGAAGTTGGAAAAGTCCAGAAAAAGTTAGCCAAAATGATCTAAGAAATTAAAAACTTCCATAGAGGATAGATTTTTTTCTAATAAGAATTTTTAAACATAAAATACAAAAGCTAAGGACAGATACAACCTGAATTCTTAGATTTATAAAAGCTAGATGGAGGGGGGGCTGGGATTGGGGTTCAGTGGTAGAGCACTTGCCTACCATGTGTGAGACACTGGGTTCGATCCTCAACAACACATAAACAAATAAAGATATTTTTTTTAAAAAAAAGCTTGATGGGACAAAGTTTCATCTAATAAATTATTAGATGGAAATCTAATTTAGGATGCTAAATTTTTAGAATATTTAGCATTTACAATATTTAGGTATTTTATATTAACATATTAAATATTTCAAATGCATTGTTTAGAATACTGAACATCAAGGACTCCCTCCTTCAATCCGGGGAGCATTCATACATTTCAAAAGAAGAAAGAAACATCTACTGAGAACCTATAACATGTGAGGAATTGTGTGCACTTAGGATGGGCTGATGACAAGACAAAAACAATTTTGTTGTTTAAGGGACTTCTAGAAGACTGACGTGTGAAAAGACCGTTACAACAGGGAATATGGCATTTGCCAACTGCAGTTCTTCCGTGGCTTCCTGTTCTCCTCCCACCTCAGCACAGGAGGCTCCTGTAGGACAGGAACCTAATGCTTCCCTTTTCAGCCTATCTTCCAGCCTTACCTCACATGCCCTCTTCCTCTGCTTCTTATTTCTCCAACGTGCTTCTTTCAAGGATCACTTCTACGCAAGCTCCCTACTGCCTGTCTTCTCCCCTTATCTCCTTTTCCCCTCCTTCTCATTCTCCAGTACTTACTAAGCTGTCACCTCCTTCCGGAAGCTTCTCATGACCTGCCTCTTCAAACTTCAGCCAAATGCCAACAAGCAATGGCAAGCCTAATGGTCACTGAATAAGGGCCAGACCCAAGACGAGGCACCGGAGATTTAAAAGGGGAAAATATATATTCCTGCCCTCAGGAGGAGCCCACAGCAATGACAGCTAAACCTATGATTGTAGTAGATTGGGAGAAATGCTAGATTTGAGGTACTGTACTGGCCACAGAGGAGTGGAAGCTTTTGGTTGGGTTTGAGGACATCAGAAAGGGCTTCTTAGAGGAAGAAAAGTATTCTTCCTGAGCTAATTATTAAGGACAAGCCTGCCTATGTGCCAAGGTTGAAAAGGACAGGAAGAGCTCTTGACAGCCAGAGGACAAAACTAGTAGGTAGAAGCTGATGTCCTTAGCAGTCAGTGAGGGCCAGTTTGAAGCCCAAAGAGCAAATTGGCACAGTTGAGTTCTCATTTTTAGGAAATTGCACAGAAAGGAAGCTTGGGCAGGTGGATTCAAGAAGGAACAAGTGGTAACTAGGGAATGTGGCCCAGTGGTTGAGTGCCCCTGAGTTCAGTCCCAGATACTACCCCCGCAAAAAAAAGATGTAACCAAGAAAACCAGGAAGGCAACTACTGATACCCCAAGCACCAAAAGTTGGAACACTTTTTCTGTAAAGGGCCAGATATCATGACATAGACCATATAGTCTCTGTTGCCCCTTCTCAACTTGCCACTTCAGGGCGAAAGCAGCCGTAAATTATACTTTCTAAAATGGGCATGGCTACATACTAATAAAACTTACAAAAATAGCTAAAGGCTGGATTTGACCTATGGGTTATAGTTTGTCAACCCCTGGCCAAAACTAAGGTAATGGCAGCTATGGAGATATTGTCCCTAAAGAGACTGCTCTGTAAATCAGTGAGTGGAAGGATAAATTTAGGGTGACACAGATTTATGTCTTGGGAGGCATTATGGTGCTGTCAAGAACTGAGCAAATGTTTGCAAAATTTTGTCTCATAACACCCATATAAGAAAAGAGTCATTATTTTCCCTGTTTTATTTTTTTTAGTTTTAATATTTATTGATTTTATTTTTTAAATACATGACAGTGGAATGCATTATAATTCTTATTACACATAGAGAGCACAATTTTTTCATATCTCTTATATAAAGTATGTTCACACCAATTCATGTCTTCATACACGTTCTTTGGGTAATGATGTCTATCACATTCCACCATCATTGCCAACCCCCTGCCCCCTCCCTTCTGACATTGACTGTTAAAATGACTCATTCAATCCCCTACAATAGTTGATGGAACCAAGATTTGAAGCCCATGTTTCTCTTAATCACTACCCTAAAGTAAAGGCTTAGGTAATGTGTGTCACATGTAGAAAAAGGTTTCATATGATGTCTGGGCACTCAAATATTGAAGAATCCTTCCCTATTACAGAGTTACTGAGAAGACAGAACTACTGGAATATAGAACATGGAAAGCATGTGAAGTGAACGTGGTGACTTCCCTTTGGGTGTGTTGAGTGTATGGCATCTGTGGAGAGATCCAAAAGCAGTTGCCAATAGGAATCTGGAGCACCAAGAGATAAGATCTGAAGACACTAGCTTAAGCAACCATAAAGCTACTGATGAAAATTTGGCAGTCCAAGTCATCAAATGAACACTCTCTGTACCCATTTGTTAAAAGAATAGATAAATGAATGAAAACAGTTTAACACAAGAAGAAATGAGTATTGAGACAGGAACTTTTAAAGAAATCCTACTAAGTTCCCTAATTGTGCTTTTATGAAACAATTTCTGTCATAGCAAGAAAATTAAATGGTTGTAAAGACCACTGGATGAAAGAATGTTGGAGGAAAAGATATACTCATGTATAGAACCCCCATAGATTATTTGCTAATTTCAAATGGGAAAAGATGACTAACAACCAAGTGATCCACCTGAAGATCACCCATAATGAAACATTATGATATCATGTACCTCCAGGTGCACTGCACTGAGGAAGACACACTGTCCCTATAGTATTATTGCCAATATTATTTAAACTGATAATGAAGAAATAATCTGACACATCTATGGTCTGCATTACTATAGGCTTAGAACTACATTTCCTCACACTTGTTAAAATAATAAAATATTATAAGAGAAAAAGGCTGGAAAATAACTCTAAAGAGGAGTCAGGAAGAGTGATGATTCAAAGTGTGATCCTTGACTGTGCATATTCGTGAACCTTGTGAAAATCTGAGAATGAACTATATGTGATAATAGCACTGATTTAATGTTAATCCTGAGTCTGGACATTGTATTACATAGAGAAATATCTTTATTTTTAGATGATACTTAAGTATTCAGGATTTAAGTAACTCACAAGTGATTCAGTAAAAAAATGTGTGTGTGAGTGAGTGTGTGTGTGTGTGTGTGTGTGTGTGTGTGTGTGTTCGTGTTGGCAGCAAAAGAGAAAAAAGAATAAAAGAACAGAAAAAATGTTTACAAATGATAAATGTAGGTAAATAATATATATGTGTGTGTTCATGGTACTATTCTTAAAAATTCTTTGTAAGTGTGAATTTTTTTCAAAATAAAGAGTTGCAAGTAAAAATTATAAAATCAGCTATTAATAAGCTATAAATACCACAGGTAAGCAAACTGAAATGTAGAGAGAGCAAGTGACTTCCTTCGTGGTTATTCTTCATCTCCTTTCCTCAGACCCTTGCTTCTGGTTGACAGGTCCCTGTGAACCTCTTCAGGGTTCCCTGGTAGGTTGGTTTCTGGGAGGGCTTAGTGGATAGGAGGCACAGTAGAAGATCCAAAAGCCCAAGGATGGAGTCAGGGTATTTTTATTCTATTCCCCCCAATATTCAGGGTCTTGGATTCTGGTAGTAACAGTGCCTCTTCACAAGTACAGCTCCTATAAGGTGCCCCCCCCACCCTTTTTATGATGCCAGTTCTTACTGAAGTCTGGTAACACTCTTTCCTCTCCTGGTCCTTCAAATCCAGCTGTATTATCAGCATTCACTGTTGATAGTGTCCAGGTGCATTATCATTCTCACCCTCCTTAATATCTCTCAAAGAAGTACTCTCATTGAGTCACTTATTTGAACCCCATTTTTCCTGTTGAAATTTTTATTGATCCATTCTTATAACTGCAAGTGACAAAAATTAGATTTAAGTCTTTGTTTTCTCATTCCCTTCCAGTACTTATTTTCCCTGTTGTCTTATGAACAATGATAACATGTCACATGATCCAGGCTTGTGTTTATTACAATCATTTGTATATAATTCTGTCTCCTCTACTCCAAATTCTATTTCCATGACATTTGTACCCACATCACACACATGGTATGTAACCAGGACCTCCTTTGTACATAGCAGGTAATGGAGAATTTCTGTATTTCAGTTTAATTCTCAAGACTTTTTATTTTCTCTCATATCTCATTTCCATCTCTTGAAAAAGTACTAATAATTAACGAGACAATCAGAGGACTTATAAGCACTAAAGAGCCGAGCAGACTGGAGTCGGACAGACATTAAGTTCAAACCCTGGTCCTGCTGTTCCTAGATTTGTGATCAGAGATGACATTTTTTAGTTTCTCTAATCCTCATTTTCCTCATCTGTAAGATCAGGCTACTTATGATAACTATCTTATGGGGTTATTACGATGATTAAGTGAGTCTATGCCAACAAATTAGTGAGTATTCTGCTTAAAATATAGTACATGCTCAGCAAATATTAGCTTATATATTAAAGACAATGTTATGGATCTCAACCTTCAGTAATTGTGTAAATCCCCTTTTTATTATCATCCCTAGTGAATGGATGACATATTAGACTAAAAATGGGTACTATTCTAACACACACTTATTGAATTTCTACCCCATCAGTGTCTCCATCAGTTTCTAGAGCCAAATAGCTTATTATTTCTTACCTGATTGAGTCTAAAAATCTCACAATTCAAGACATAATCTAAGAATCATGTATTGTGAGCTCTCACATTGTTAAGCTGTTGAATATTCAAATATCTGAGGATACCATATTCTTGGATATTTTCACTTCAGGTGAGGAAGGGGAAAATCAAATTTTCACTTGCTTTTTACTTTTCAATTTTAACAAAAACCGTGGTGGTAGAGGAAATGAGCAAATAATTTGCTAAAATTAGGACTCGGGGATTCACTGTGATTTCATTTACTCATTATCTTCCTAATCCTAACAGCTCAAATAAACCCCAGATTGGTTTTATAGTACTCTTAGTGGTTAGTGGATTTGAAAGATCTCTCAACATTTGCATAATTCACAGTGGTGTCTATGGTGAAGTGTCTTCAGAATTCCAGATGAGGTACAATTTGGGTAGGATAACTGAGTTGTCTTACTAAAGTGTAAAATTCCTCCATTTATAAAATTCAATCTGAATTTAATTCAATTTTTTGGATCTCTGAACCATTTTTTCTACTAAAAATCCTCTTATTATCCTTTCCCCAATTTGTACACCCATAAAAAACCAACTTTTTGTTGAAAGATTTGCACCTGGCAGTGACTGTGGTACATACTGCAAAACATCCTTTGCTTGATGGTTTCAGATGTAATGGGAAGAGTGAAGAGTCTAATATTTGCATAGCATGCAGTTTCAGGACATCCCATTACGTTGAACCTATAATCATGCCTAATTAAGGTTATATACTCTGTGTTTTTGTGCTAATTAACTCATCACAGTACAGCCCCTTTCTAAATTGACTTCAAAGGAAAAAGAAAATCATCTACCAAAGTAAATGATTGTTGAAGAAGAATCTATCAATCATCTCACTTTGAAAGAGAGTTAAAGAGAAAGGAAATGATATGCAAAGTGACTGGAAAGAAATGTTAGCTTTGTTACCATTAAAAGGTAAAAATAGAGGCTGGGCAAGAAGGAACTTAAATGAATAAATGTAGTAGATTAATTTCAGTCCACTAGGAAACTATCATCTACGTCATAAAATCAAGTAAAAATGGTTGCTTTTGACCTGTTGGCTTTTTGTTCATCCTTTAGTATAGAAATAGAGCCACTTCCTTCTGGCATTTCAATTTTCATGGTACCCTGGCTGAGGATAAAGTGAAAAGGGTTGTCACGGAAGCAGGGTTTTATTTGCTGGTCTAGATGGTAGTATGATGCAGAGGCTGCTTCAGTTGAAGATTAATCCTTGTCTGTCAAAGCTTTACCTTTTCATCATATCTCTATATGATGAAAATGAATTTTTTGTTAACGTATACACCATAAGTCCACTGTGGTCACAAAGCAATTTGTAGGGGGAATCTAATTGCCCAACTCTTTACTTTATATAATTATATCCTTTCGAATGTCTTATTTTCAGTTATGGTCTGTTGGTGAATTTCTCATTTTAGCCATTATTATCTCTCAATTTCCCTAGCTTCTCACATCTAAGAATAAAATTCAAGTTGCATGGCATTTATTTCTTTAGCCTTGTTACAACATGGCCAGACCCAAATAACTTTAGGTAAGTGCCTTTATCAGAAGCTAAGAAGGATATTTTCAAAGCAGGTGAACCTGTTTTCAAAAATAATCCCTGTTATTTCACAGATAGGGAAACTGATGTATCAAAGGTAGTTGACTTGCCCATAATCACATAATTAGATCTTTCTCATTCATCATCAGAATGAAGACAGAAATGGAAGGATAAAAAATCCTGTACTTGACTTACAATGCACCCCAGCTCACCTGACCTGTGTTGTACACTCAGAGTATATACCTGATTTCCACTTAGAACCAGTTGGGATGACCCAGTACCTTTCCATTTCTCAAAAGAGGAAACTTCCCCAGTCATTAATGTTTTCTTGCCTTAGTGTAAGGAGAGGAAACCCTGGAGTATGATCCAAAATATTCTTCAATTCTGACTAAACCACCCACCCATCTACATCCAATATTGCTTGCCTTCTATAAAATAACAGCTTTACAAGTGCCAAACCCTTGGTAAACCCCATTTCTTGCACAGTTGTGGCTGGAATAATCTCAGCCTCACGCACCTATCAGTTTCTTGGTTACACAGACAATCACTGTTTTCATATTTTGAGCTGTATTATTTCAGGCCCTGAACCCCTTCACACCTCCAATTCATAGGAAACTGTTACATTCACACATTGCGCAGACAAAAGGAGGATCTTTGTGGCTTTTTGTTGTGAATGATGGTAGCTGCAATGGTGGGAAAAGGTGTTGAATGATGAGGAACAGTGTTCACCCAGCCTGTTGCAGGCACTGAATCCTAGAGCTAGAAGAAACTAGTCATTTCTTCTCTCTCATATTACAGACAAGGAAACAAAGGTCAGGGGTGTGAAGTGATCTGCCCCAAATCACACACATAGGCTCTTGGTGGCAGGACCAAGAGCAAAGACAACTCAAGCACCCCTGACTCTAGTTTAATTTTCTTCACATTCTACCTTCACTATCATTCACCATTGTCTCCGGAATCCACTGAACTAATGTGGCTTCTGGTGCTAATTCCTACCAGTCTGCAACTTGAAACCTACCCTCACCAAACTTTCTGCTAGGACTTGGATACCCACAAATACAAATCAGCAAATCAGATTTTATTTAAGTAAAGTATGTGCGTATGTGTCTGTGTGTGTAGTCTCCCAGCCACGATAATCACAACAGCCAAAATTGGAACTATCCTAAGCATCCCTCAACTGATGAATGGATAAACGAAATGTTGTCTATCCATACAAGGAAATATTTTTCAGCCATAAAAGACATGAGTGCGCATGCTACAATGTGGATGAGCATTGTGCTAAGTGAAAGAAGCCAGACACAAGAGGGCACATACCATACACTTCCATTTATATGAAACAGTCAAGTCCATAGAGATAGAAGGAAAGACAATAACTGATTTCTGGGAGCTGAAGAGAGAGGAGAATGGGTAATGACGTCTTGATAGGTATGGGATTTCTTTGGGGGGTGATGAAGATGTTCTGGACCTAGCCAGTAATGAAAGTTGCATAATATTCTGAATATACTAAATGCCACTGAATTTTACACTTTAAAAGGGCTAAATGATAAATTTTAGTGTGTGCACTTTACTGAAAACAAATATATACACAGTCATGCTGCCAGACTCTTTAAAATAGTGAGATTTGGAAGGATACCATTGGTCTTACCACATGTATAAGCCATGTTTCTCTCTTCTCTAAACGTAATCTGAACAAGACCTGTAACTGGTTCCACTCCTTTCCAAGTGGAAAAAGAATGAACTAGTTGGGTGCAGTGGCGCACACCTGTAATCTCAGCAGCTAGGGAGACTGAAGCAGGAGGATCATGAGTTCAAAGCCAGCTTCAGCAAAGTGAGGCACTAAGCAACTCAGCGAGACCCTGTCTCTAAATAAAATACAAAATAGAGATGGCAATGTGACTCAGTGGCCAAGTGCCCCTGAGTTCAATCCCAGATACCTGCCCCCCCCAAAAGAATGAAATGGTAGACATGTCCTTTAAAAGGCTGAGGCAAGGGGAATTCTCATTAAACACAATTCTGACCACATATCACACTGAAACCATTACTAGCCAAATTCTGAGATATGGACCATTCAGCTCTGCAGGATTTTCTAGCAGTTTACTCAATTGTGAAGTAACTAAATGAGAGGGAGGGAGACCATTTAAGAAACCTTGGCTCAATAAGCTGTATTTTTCACGTGAGCTTGAGAAGAATGTAATTTAGAAGCAGCTGGTTATATTTAGAAGTATTGCTAAGGAGGCCCCATTTCATGGATTATGTTCTAAGAGGAAACTGACCAGTGCTTCACCCATGAGCAGGAAATAAATAGTTGTATTTATATAGTCACATTAGAGCCATCTGAAGGCAATGAGGGTAACACACTGTAACTAAAACCCAAAGTCTTTAGATATTGTTTGGCATGGGTTCAGAGCTCAGTTTCTGTACTCCCTTAATAGGGTCACATTGCTATAATGACATTGATTATTTATGACTCCATTGCTTATGCTTTCGTTATTTCTCAACACTATCTAAATTCAGTCTGATCACATAAAATTCTTGCCACATATCCAGTTTGAACTTTGCAGTTCTGGCCACTTCTGTTCCATTGGTTAAAACATGCTGACAAGCAGAATATGCTAGAAGCATTTGTTTCCTGACTTCTCAAAATATAAGCAGGTAAAGAAGCTCCAGTCACCTGATCTCCTGCATTTCACCCTTTGGATTAGATAGATGATCATGAGCTTAGGGGAAAAAAGAAAAAAAACAAACAAACAACAACAACAACAACAAAAAACTTGTAAGGAATTAGCTCATGCTATAAAAAGATACTGAAGAAGTTATTATATTTAAAAATTAAATGTTTGATGCTGGAATTTATGATCCTGATTTATAGGATAAATTCCAGTAACCAAGTTTATGGTAATGTTGTTAAGTAAATGCAATTTTATCTTCTCATCATTTGGGACTATTGTTTTCATTTGAGAAAAATAAACCACTTCCAAATACTCTGACTCTCTCTCCTGATATCCAGACTTTCCTTTCATTAGCATCATAAAATGTCCTGCTACTGATTGTCATTTGTATAATCTAACTCCACTCGTTGACTTCAATAATGCCTACAGCAAAGAAAATCTGAAAAACATAAAACCCTTAAGATTTTAATTTTAAGAGAATGGGAGTAAAGTAGAAAATGAAAAGAATAAGAAAAATGAGAAGCAAATGGAACAAAAGGAGAAAGACAAAACAGAAACTTTGAATAAAGGATAATCTACATATATTCAAATGAGTATCTGTTCTGACCCACGTGACAGAATCAATGATAAGAGAACACTAGTTGTGATTGTGGATGGAATTTCTATGCCAAAAACCTCCTGATATCACAGCACCCCCAAAAATATGCTCTGCTAGATGTTTTTATACAAAGAATGTACAGGTGATGTCACTCCAGTACTACACTGAGCAAATAAAATTGATTGTGATTGATAAAACTCGTAGAACGTTTTTAGTCTTTAACTCAAATTACTACAACGTAAATGGTTTTTCTAAATCACAAACCTGAGAGTCAGGAAATTCTTACTTAGATTTAACCATACGTTGACTCTGAGTTCATGACAAAATTTTTTAAGATTTATACCAGTTTGAGATATCACCAAGATTCAGTCCCTAAGACTCTGAGGTTCCTGTGGAGACCTCAGTTTGAAGCTTTAAAGTTTAAAAACCAATCAATGAAGTTCAAAATTCTTTCCTATAAAACCTCTTTGATATATTCTGAGTTAATGATCTTTCCCAGCAAACTTGTAATGAAGCCAAAGACATGAGGGGAAGATAAGAATTTATCATTCTTTCCTCTCCAGATTCATCACATCAAATTGAACTAAATCTGTAAATTTAGTTGTATTATAGAGTTAAGGAAGGCCACCTGTAAAATGTGTAAACTCGTTACCTGAGATTTAGGAGATTTTAGTTATAGACCTGGCTCTGATGTTACTTAAGTGTGAATAATTTTAATTATGTAATATCACCACAACTAATTTTTCCCACTTGTGAAATGAGGAGGTTCAATTAGGAGGAATCTCTTAACTCATTTCTAAATAATTTTTAATTAAAAATGTATGCCCAAGCTGAGGTTCCATGGTAGTGTGCTTGCCTAGCATGTAATAGGCCCTGGTTTTGGTCCCCAGTACTGTCCCCACTAAAAAAAAAAGTATATTTCTTCTCTTGATAAGTAAATGAAAAAAAAAACAGATTAGAAAATTATATTTAGTGTACAATCATTTTGTAAAATTAAGGTGAAAATACATGCAGAATCATACATAGCAACATGCTAATGGTAATGACACAAATGTTTTATTTTCTTATTTTATCTATCTATATTTTCCATTTTTATGAATGTATATATTGTGATCATAGAAAAATTACAAACCACAAAAATTAAAAGACTTTAATGTTTGTAGGACATTAAGTATATGCCAGGTTATTTCTATTTTGGCATTTCTGATTTGGGGGAAAAACTAAAGGAGATAAGATAGATTTGGGGAAAAATTAAAGGAGATAAAATAGATTTAGCTTCTCTTTCTTATAGAAATTTGAAATCCAAGATGGGTATATATGAGAATACTTGTTTCTAGGCTATCAAACAGAGAAGCAATTTCTCTAGCACTATGTATTACAGTATCAGCTTCTCTACTTTTGTTATCCCATCACCATTACGATGATCCAAATGCATATTATGTTAATTTTCCTAGAATACTATAAGAAATACTATACACATTGAGAAACATTATTTTCCCTAAAGATAAATAACATTACTAGGTGTGGTTAATTTGATATACAAATAAAAGGATTATGTGACTAATAAAGGAGTAAACCATTAATGGGGCAATTTTTTACAGCTTTATTGAGATATAGTTCATATACAAACAAATTGCATGGGTTTAATGTATACCTCTTGATAAATTAGACATGTGTAGGCACTTGTCACACTGTCACCACAATCAAGGTATTAAACAGATACATTGTGGGATGAGTAGAAAAGGAGGTAAATTTACTTAATGTAATCTGAGCTATCTGGACCCTTATGTGGTAATCTTTAGTATGGGAACTGGAATTTTAAGTTCCATCTCTTATTGGTTGCAAAAAAGAAAAACTTGACTTTCACAGGCAGATTAGCCTGACTTCGCATGAACCACAGTCTGCATTTTCTGATGTTCTTGGTCTCTAAGTTTACAGAAATCAGACAAAATACACCAATCAGTCAAGGATGGTGGCATACTCTTATAACCCCAGCAATTCAGGAGACTGAGGCAGGAGGATTGCAAATTTGAGGCCTTGGCAACTTAGTGAGGCCCTTAGTAACTTAGCAAGACCCTGTTTCAAAATAAAAAATCAAAATGGCTAGGAATATAGCTCAGTGGTTAAGCACCCCTTGGTTCAATTCTCAGGAGCAAAACAAAACAAACAGGGGCTGGGGTTGTGGCTCAGTGGTAGAATGCTTGCCTCGCACATGTGAGACCCTGGGTTCGATCCTCAGCACCACATAAAAATAAATAAAGAAAATATTAAAACAATCAAAAAAAAACCTAGAGAAAGGGAGAGAGAAGGGAAAGCATATGGAAATGGTAGGAGACCTTCAATGATACACAAAATTATAAGAGGTTATGAGGGGCAAGGGGGAGGGAAAAAAAGGGGGAGAGAATTGAACAACAGCAGAGGAGGTAGAGAGGGAAGATGGGAGGGGAGGGGAGGGGAGGGGAGATAGTAGGGGATAGGAAAGGCAGCAGAATACAACAGTCACTAATATGCCATTATGTAAAAATGTGAGTGTGTAACAGATGTGATTCTGCAATCTGTATTTGGGGTAAAAATGGGAGTTCAAAACCCAATTGAGTCAAATGTATGAAAGATCATGAGCTCTATAATGTTTTGAACAATCAAAAAAAAAAAAAAAAGAAACCCCCCAAAAAAACCTACCCATTCAGGTTAAACAAATAGATTAACTTCAATTAAAATGAATCTCTGGCAAGATCATGGATAAAACCTGCCTGAATCAGGTAGCAGAGAATTCCTAGACATTCCCATATTCAGTAATATAAGTAAGACAAGACCTTGAGCATACTATGAATAGAAAATTGAGGAACCAGTCTTAAATAATTTTAGAATAATTCCCTAGCTAATTCCTGTATGTTAGAATAATATTCTTACTCACACATCCCTTTCTCTCTTAGCGTAGTCCATGCTAGGTGAGCGCTTTTCCTCTGAGCCACAATCCCAACCCCGAGAATTTACCTTAATGAGTTATTCTCTTTTTTTTTTTTAATATTTATTTTTTAGGTCTCGGCGGACACAACATCTTTGTTGGTATGTGGTGCTGAGGATCGAACCCGGGCTGCACGCATGCCAGGCGAGCGCACTACTGCTTGAGCCACATCCCCAGGGGATAGGAAAGGTAGCAGAATACAACAATTACTAATTGGGCATTATGTAAAATTGTGGATGTGTAACCGACGTGATCCTGCAATCTGCATTTGGGGTAAAATTGGGAGTTCATAACCCACTTCAATCTAATGTATGAAATATGATATGTCAAGAGCTTTGTAATGTTGTGAACAACCAATAAAAAAATTTTTTTAAAAATTAAAAAAAATTCAAAAGCAAAAAAAAAAAAAAAAAGAAGCATAGTCCAAGGCTCACAACCATCCTAGCCTCTTCTCTGGCAGGAGACAAGAGAAGAAGAGACTCATTAGTACATGAGTCCCTTTTAGTTAATCAAGCTTTCAGTAACACTGTAGCATTCAAGGAGACATCCCTCTGTGTAACAAGGAATAAAAAGTAAGGCTGGAAAAAGAGTATGGCTAGCTGGCTCCCAGCACCTTCTCACAGCACCAAACAAGTTCTTAGTGATGAATGGTTCAATTACTTCATCCTTTTATGAATGTGAGCATAAAACTGCAAATCCAAATGTCTGTAGCCTTTACAATATATAATTTTGGGAGACTATTTTTTCCAGTAACTCTGTTGTTGTTCAGAATATATCTTTTAGAGTTCTACTTGCTTTTAAGGAGAAGAAAAAACACAACATCATCGCTTTTATGATCATGCCTTGGTTTTGGTATAAGACGGAAAACATTGGATTTGGTCTTTAATTTCTTCAGCTAATGAAGATGTATTATCAGAGGGAAATTTCAAATTCACATTCAACAACAAATGAGTGCTGCCTTTGAAGATATTAGAAAGATCATGTTTCAGGTCTCTGAATAGCAAGAATGTTTTCAGTAATGCCAGCTGTAGGGTAGGGCAGGCCCCAAATGGCTATACTTAGGCTCTCTCTCTGAGGCTTCCTGCAGGCTACATTTTAGTGTGTAGCCAAGGTCATAAACACTTATGTACTGAAGGTCATAAATGCACCCACTGATGTAATCTCTTGCCAATGTGCCTTCTTTGTCTGGCCTGCCTATTAAAAAAAGAAAGAAAGAAAGAAAAAGTCTATGAAAATTGCTCAGGAGATGAAAATGGAACTGGCTGGGAGCTAAAGCTGGAGCTGTGGGGCTGGCTAAAGGTTATTGCTGCCTCTGAATAAAGCATGTCGACTATCCCAACTGCATCTTGCATCTTCTTCCACCTGCTGAGATTCCAAATTTATTTCCTGAGCCTTAGCCTCAGCACAACAGCAGCAAGGCTAGAACAAGAGATAAGCTATTACATCTTGGTATCTGAGCAGGAGACATGAGCCTGCTCCAGGCCACATGAGGCAGTGGAGATGAGAAGGAGAGAGATTTCCTTTTTACCCATTACTTGTTCAGGACTGTGTAGTGCATCAGGCCCCTTGGGGACTCAGGGTGAGGTCTATGCCAAAGCTTCACAGGGCATAAGCCAAGTAACAGACCTGGAAACTTAGGAAAAGAGATTGCGTAGAGACCAGTGAGTAGAGCCCAGGAAATATGAATTCAGGTAGAGAATGGCTAGATTCTTCTTCAGCTCTCTCCATAGACTGATGGTCCCAGGCTCCAGGATGGAAAGACAGAGTTCAGGTCAGGACTTCTGGCCTCAGGAAAAGGAACTGGTCATACTACCACAGCTAAAAGGGACAAAAACAGAAATTCAGTCCTCTGAGGTCCAGGCAAAAGGGATCAGGGGAAAGCTGGGCCTCAAATGAATATGGAAGGAATCTGGTAGCCATTTCCCAAAGTCAGGAACCATGAGAGTCCAATGATTCAAAATCCATTGGCTCCAAATCTTGGATAGTAACTACTGCTCAGTCTCTCCTAGAGAAGGACTGAGACTAAAACCCTTATAACTTTAACTAGGATGTAGGTGAAACAGAGTCAGTAGGTGATGACAGGAAAGCTATTTGGGGACACGGACAAAGAAACTTATTGAGATAAAAATATAAATAAGATCTGCTTGGAAGCCCAGGGTCCCTCTCTGAAGAGATCACACTCATATAAAAATGATACACTTATTTTAGAATATCTATCACTTTATGCTGTTGGCAAGCCTCACATGAAAAGCTCTATACTTCTTTTCTCTAGAGTTTATTGTTCTTAAAAGGGTGCTACTGTATTCCTTGGATTGCTGGAACTTGCCTTTTTTTTTTTTTTCTTTAATTCAAACATTCAAGTTCAGTTGAAACCAGACCGTGGTTTTCAAAGAGCAGGCAAATTGAGACCAGACTATATTCTAAACTCCCCCACGTTCTGGTTTCATTACGCTCTTGAAACCCAAGTCAATTTTATAAAAATAGTTGATAAAACTGGGCTTGATTCTTAACAAAACTGACTCAGTTAGAACTTAAAGTTGGAGCGAATTCAGCTTTAATTCAGGGTGCATGGCTAACAGTGGAAGTGAAACTAAATGAGTGCAAACATGTAAGAACTGAAGAGGAGGAAAATAATTATCATTAAGTGATAAATTTATTAACCCAAATCTATGAGCAATGAGTGGACACAACTGGTAAAATATTTCCAGATCTAAAAACCCAGAAATTACTCTAAGATCATAATTCTAAAATAACTTTTCTGATTAAGTTCAGACTTTCCAAGAACATTTGCCTTTTATCTGAAACAGAACCATGAGAAATTCCAAACCAAAAGTCATCGTAAACTGCTCGCTTGAGAATTATTTTCATGGTGGAACTACAGAGTAATCATTCTCATTACCATCCATGATCCTGAGGCAAGAGACAAAAAGCCACTGGGGCCAGAAAAGAGAGAGAAAGCAAAAGGAAGGAAAGAAGAGAGGGAGGGATCGAAGGAAGGAAGGGAGGGAGGGAGGGAGGGAGGAAGGAAGGAAGGAAGGAAGGAAGGAAGGAAGGAAGGAAGGAAGGAAGGAAGGAAGGAAGGAAGGAAGGAAGGAAGGAAGGCCGGCCAGGAGGGAGAGAAGGAGGAAGGGGTGAGCAGACAAGAATTCAATTCATGCATTCTCAGAACAAGTTAGTTTTAACACTCGGAAACCGGATACTGTTAATCTTATTCTGAATGCTTCTCAGAAGCATCACTTTCATTGATGTAATATCTACCATTTGACCAATCCCAGAAATCTCTATTTCCAGGGGATCACAAAGTAATTGGGTCAATATTGATACCCAACTCCCACACTGTTATTCTCTCTCCAAGTCAGGGTTTCCTAACCTCAGAACTATTGACATTTGGGGACAAAATGGAATTAAGCATGCAAGACTTTTGTTAGGGGAAATGTCTGTGAAAGAAAATGGGGAGGGGTGGGTAAAACAGGGAGAACTGTCAGACCAAGATGTAAATTTGATCGCTGAGTAAAGGACAGAGAGAAGGAAGGTTGGGTCGAAACGTTCTAGACTCCTGTACAGTCTGAAATACAAGACTGTCGGGGGTCCTTGAGCTGAAGTGGATGATCTGGAACAGGCTTACTTTAAAATTCCTGCCACTCTCTGTCACTCAGTCGCTCTGCCCATGGAAAGAAAGACCTCAGCATAAACAGGGTACCATAAAATGAATGCCCACCCCCAAATTCATTTTTTGAAACCTAATCCTCAATATAATGTTATTTGAAAGTGGGGTCTTGGGAAGGTAATTAGTTCATGAAGGAAGAGGTTTTGTGAATGGGATCAGTGCCTTTATTAAAGAGGCCCCAGAGAGCCCTCTCCTGCCTTTCATAGTGAGAAGATGACCATCAATGATCCAGGAAGTAGGCCCTCACTAGGCACCAAATCAGCAAGTGTCTTCCTTGGTCTTGTACTTCCGGGTTTCTACAGTGGCAAGAAATAATTTTTTTTTTCACAAGCCACTGGTCTATGGTATTCTGTTACAGCAGCCTGAACAAACTGATATAGGCAAGGGATATCAGAGTGCAGAGGCTTGGGTCCTTCGTCCATAACACACCCCTTAGAGTAGTGGGTCTGTGAGGTTCATTCTCATTGATGCCACAGTCCACATTTTATGTCACAGATTTGAGCAGTTTCACCTCCAAAATTCCTATGAGTTTCTCTTCCTAAGGAAAAACTCAAAAGAGTGATGTTAATGGTATGAACAACAATCCTATCACTACAATTGATCTCAAGACCACAAATGGTTCCTCCACCCTCCCTCTTCTACTATCCCTTGTCAACCACAGCTATCATCTTGTCAGCCTTGGTGGCTTTGCTGGTGGTATAACTCCAACGTTAATTCCTGAGGAGTATGAGCTCTTGATCATCATGCCCTTCATAGTTTTAGGTTGTTACGTATGTTTATTCATAGCTATAATGAGACAAGAATACCAGGAAGCCCCTGAGTGGATCACAGTTCCACCTATATTCCTCCCACACATTCCTTATATAGAGATAGCTGTACCTCATTCTTAATCAGGGTTAGTTATCTTTAACCCGTATCATGACTCTACTTACTGCCGGATACAAGAGTCCAAAGTGTCTTGATGCCAGCTGTAACATGTAGTTCAAGGGGACCCTTGCTATATCTCCTAGCAAATATGTGCTCCCTTTAGGGACTGAAATAAGATATATGGAGCACAGAATCCCCTAATGGGTCATGGTATGGATAGTAAATGAGACCACTCTGCTTCCACCCTTTTATTAATGGACTCATGTTTTCTTCCTATTGGAGATTAGGAACCATAAAGGAGTACCTAATTAAATAAATGCCTTGCGTCTTTAAGGATGATACCTGTCCTTTCAGAGTACTTCCTCCAAACCCACACTTTAGCTGTTCCTTTCAAAGGCCATGAGGCATTCTGTGAAATTGGCTACCTCTTTTGAACACAATGTGATTCAACGTGGACATGAGTCCATTCTAATATCTCCTTCCATGTAAAGTGGGTTACTTGGTGATATGCTATTCATAGAAGAATTCTACAGGTGTGATAATTCTATAAGTCCCTGAGTATTCATGTTAATAGGATGCTCTACCAGCAAAAAAAAAAAAAAAAAAAGTAAATCCACCCTTAGAATAGGTCTCTTTCCCTACAAGGATGAACCACACTGGTCCTTCCTGGATGGAAAGGTCTCAATGTAATCAAATTGACAGACACCAAGTGGCAAATAGATCTTCTCAATAAATAGTGCTGTAAGATAGACTCAATATAGCTAACAATTTGAGCACTCATAAACAGAAATAACTAAATCTACTTTGATAAATTAAAGGTCATGCTACTGGGGCAATATGTCATCTCCACCTCTACTACTTTATTCATGTGATCCTGGTACTAGCTTGGGGATAACCAATGATGAATGCTGGCTGCTGTCAAGTGAACAAATCATTTTGTTCACAAGGCTGTTCAGTACTTCTTTCATGGTGGATGCTTTCTGATGGGTATTAATGTGAGATACAAAATCCTCATATGTTTAGCCACAAAACTACCCTAGACCTCCTTTTCTCTAATCTTCTAATCCTTTTCCTCCCAGGCCCTTGAGCAGATAGCCAGGTCCTTGGCCACTTCCCCATATCTGTATACTCATTTTAGGTCACTTCTCCTTCCACATAAGTAGATTACCAGGTGCACAACTCAGCTATGCCCATTGGAGATTTTTTTCTCCTTACTCTTTCAGAGCCATCTCTGAAAGAGGATACAATTCAGTCACTGCCAAATTTCATCATGTACACGAGTACCAAGATACCCAGGAACAAACTCTGGTTTTTTTCCTCCTTTTTAAGCTCATCAGCTGAAATAACCATTTGGAATACTAAATTTGACTATAGGTTCAAACTGGAGGAAGGACTCTGTTACAATTGTTGAGGGTGATCTGAGCATCTGAGCTACCTGTTCATGCAGCTTATTCATGCCCTTTAGTTTTTCTTGAGCTTAGTCCCATATTTAATATTTTCATTTTACAATAGAAATGATTCTAGGATGATTTTAAACCTCATTGATTCAACAGAGCCCAATTCATACTGGGCACTTATGATCTCTAGACACTTGAGTTCTGTAGTCAAGTATTCTTTCTCTATCATGATCCAGTAACATCAATATCAACTCTGAAAGGATATGTAATTGCTCATTGTAAGTGGCATGGCCTTGATCAAGAATCCCAGAGGTCTGCATTATTATTCTCCTGCTGGATCTTACCATAAATTCCACACTACATCTTTTTCCACCATCAATACCTTCAACACTATAGTATCTGCTGGATCATCTGACCCAAATGGCAGAGCTGGTTATACCACATCCTGGACCGGCCCGCAGTGCCTTTATCCTATTCTGAACTACATTCAAAGCTGACAGCCTCCCTTGTCATCTGGTACATGAGAGATCTAGACTTCTTGGATGCGCTTTCCACTTTTATTTGTTGAGATCAAAATACCTGACATGAACAACTTAAAGGAGGAAAGCAGTTTTTATTTGTTTGGTTTTTTTTTTTAACTTACCATTTCAGAGGTTTCAGCCCATAGTTGGCTGGCTCCATTGCCTTGAGCTGAGGTAAGGCAGAACATCATGGTGGAAAGGTATAGCAGAAGGAAGCTTCTCATTGGGATGACCAATGATGAAGGCTGGCTGCTGTCAAGTGAACAAATCATCTTGTTCACAAGTCTCTTCAGTACTTGAGAACAGTACCCAGGAGGGTGTTGGGGGTGGTGCAGAAAGATGTGAGATATGCTACCTCCAGAACTCAGAGGCCTGCCCGAGGCTGTGTTTATGATTTTGTTCATGGGGTGGGGATGGGGGGATCAAAGATGCAACAATTTTTTTTTTGCTTTGGAAGAGATGTACTAGCATTCCACAGAACTCAAAACTCTTCACTATCCCTGAATCTTCCCACCCACGATAGCACACATGGTTCACCAAGATCCATTGTACTTGTCACTCTTGCTCAGTCTGCCCAGTCCTCATGATATTGTTGCAATCAGTACAATGTTCCATGGGATGTCCACTGCTATAGTTTAAATCTGGAACATCCCTCAAAGACCCATGTGTTGAGGCCAATGCAGCAACATCCAAAGGTGGAGCTTTTAGGAAATGATTGGGTCATGCGAGCTCTAACCTCATAAGTGGATTAATCTGCTTTATGGATTAATAATTTGAATGGACTACTAGGTAGTAACTAGTACTATGGCATGGTTGAAAGAAGTAAGTCACTGGGGTCATGCCCTTGCAGATGGTATCTTGTCCCTGGTACTGCTCTGTTCTCTCTGAAACGGTGAGTCAAGAAACAAACAACAAACCAAAAACCCTTTTCTCCTTTAAGTGGTTTGTGTCAGGTATTTTGAGCTCAACAAATAAAAGTGGACAAGCCCATTCAGGCAGTCGAGATCTCTTCAGATTACTCTAAAACAAAGGGTGAAAGAAATATAGACCCAATAGTAAATGAAAATTATTTTCCATCTGTGTAAACATATACTGTTTTTTATCCTGGTTTTCTAATTGGCATACAAAAGACACACTAGACACATTTGCCAAATTAATAGCTGCATGCCGTGAGGACCTATTAATTTTCTTTAGGAATGATACTACATTGAACTTTAACTTTGAACTTGAGACTGCAACTTGATTAAATCTATGGAATTCTATAGGACTTCCAGAATACATGCAATTTTTAACAAAACCATATGGGTGAATTAAATAGGAACTACCAACCCTGCATCCTTTAGGCCATAAATGATGGCATTAATGTCCACCATTAGATATCTTTGTATTTATTGTCTTCGAAGGAGAAATAGAGGGGATAAACTATTTCAAATTTTTCAATTTGATCTTTCCTGATTTGATACCTCTTATTTCACAGATCAGGAAAACTTTATGGGACTTACTACAATTTCCAAATACAGATACAGATATAAGTGCTGATATAGATATTGACATACATGATATTGAAATATCAATTCCAATTGTGCAGTTGGGGACCAAAAATAGGTAAATGGTCTAGGATTCCATTTGTTACCTGGTCCTCACAGGCTCCCAATCAAACAAGGGGTACCATGATGAAATTTTTGGTCTCCAAGTATTAATATCAGCTCAATCCTATGCTCACTAATCCTAAGTATGATGTTCATTTCCTTCTCTCACATCCAAGTAAGTGATCAAAAGTCCCTTGAGGAAGGACTAAGGGAATTGCCACAGTATGTTCTTCTTTAGTACTAAAGGGGCCTACCTCCTAAGTACCTGACCACCTATTCCATCAATGGATTCCAGATCTGAAAATTGGCTCAGGTCCAGGAATTGAGTGAAAGATATTTCTCTTATAGGGGGAGTTGTCCTCCATCATCCTCATGGATAACAACCACAGCTATGGAAAACACTGAGATGCTGATGCCCCTCTCACAGAATATTCTTTATGGACTTGGTGAATGATTTGTCTTCTGGTCCCTCTCATGAAACATCATCCTCTGATGAAACTTCTGGTCTCATGATATATTCATTCCAGTATGCTTACTTCTTCAGTCTCTTTATATCTTTCCCTACCATCTTTCAGAGCAACTCAGAAATTTCTACTTCATGATAGTTGGCCACAGTTTTATCCAGCCTTCTAAGAGCTACCTAGCAGGGAGTTTGCCCCATCCCCTAACAACTCTTTCTAGGTTGTTATATTTCAGGCCTCATACAAGTGTCCTACACTGATGAATTCTTGCTTATCCAATCATACAGTCCAGCCCCCTTGATCAAGGAAGGACCCTTAAAAAACCAATCCTGGGAGTATTTACCTGGCTCCTGCCAGTACATGCTAGATAACTATTGCAATTCTTTCTTAACTAACAGCACCATCATGACCTCAGTTATACCACACTAGAGTGTAACCCTAGCTCTTGGTCTAGAAGGCAAGAGAGGAGGTAGGGTCAGGGTCCTGAATGTGGCAAAAAACTGTTAAGGGAATGAAATTCTACAGCACCTTCCCAGACTGTGGAAGGTGAGCCACCTGTATAAGCCCAGAAAATTTGGGGAAGTAAAAGAATCTACATCTAGATATTCCCATCCCACGTTTCAGTATTCCATATTTTCCCACTAGCCTAACCTTTGTATAATATACATGCTTTGGCTGAGCATTCAAACATCTCTGGAGCTTTGTGACTCAGAAAATAAGATCATCAATCTTTCCTCTGCTATATCTGACCTATTTATAGGGGATGTGAGCCTCCTTGAGAGCTACCACAGAACTTCTCAGGCTCTCAGGAATGAAATGGACTTAATTATATTGTTATATATTGTGTCTGTACAAATATGTAACAATGAGTATCACTATTATGTATCATTATAGTGCACCAATAAAAATTTTTTAAAGAGGTTCTTAGGCTCTCATACTTAGAAATGAATTCTTTTTCTAACTCTCCTCAATCTGTCAGTATCCTTTTGTGGGGCATTAATAAAACAGCTTGAATCATTACACCTTACTTTGCACTCTCCTCCACCTAGACCTTTTCCCAGTGCACCACTGGTGAAATCTTTAGCAACTGAGCCTCCACCTTATGCCAGAAACTATCTACACCCCATCTTCTATCAAGAACTGTAGAAGTCATCTTCTGTATTTGATTCTATGTGATTGTGGGAAAGCTAGTTCCCAATTCCCACCTTATAGTAGGTCTCCTCTGAAAAACAATACCAAAATGTGATTAACTATGCAAGGATTTTACTAGGGGAATGTTTGGGAAATAAAATGAAAAGTAAGCCAGAGAAGGCTGGGAGACAGTCCTTCAGAACATTATATAAGAGAGGGAAAGAAGGTGGGTAGAAGCATCTGCAACAGTTCCCTGTCTGAGGGAGGTTCAACAAAGGATCTGGGAAATCCTCAAACTAAAGATAAGAAAAGGAGTTCCCCCTCAGTACCCCTTCCACATTCAGTCAGTGACTGGGAACAGCCTGTGGTAAGCATGTGTGTAACTTCAGCACAAATGCAATGATGGATTTCAGGATGCAGCCTCTGGTAACCTTGGTCAATTATGCTCCTTGGAGCAAGAGGTCTGAAAGCCTGGGAGTCTGTCATGGGGTATAAATTCATCTTCACTCGAGTTCTTTATTGTTGGCATTCCAGGACATTCAGGTGTAAAAATGTCCTAATTTGCAGTTTCTAGTTTGCTTCTGCTAGAACCCCAAATGTTTTCAGATAAAGGCTACTGCTAATGCTGTTTTCCTGGCTTGAGTTACCTCCCTGAAGGTGATTCTAATTCAAACTCTATGCACTCCTATAGCAGACTTTCTTGCATCTTTCCTAAACAAGAAGATGTGATTTTTCTAATCTCTACTTCATAAATGGGAATGATAATTATTTCTGGTTTCTCAATTTATGCAAGAAACTAATTCCTGATTTTATCTTAAAATTAAGGATTAATTCCTAGGAGTGAGACTTTGAGTCAAAGAACTTTCTGACTTTGGATATATATGTGTAAAGTGTTAGGCGAAATGCACTAATTTACACTCCTATCAGCAGTATGTTGACTTGTAGCTTTTCTGACATACTTTTATTAGTCTTACTAATTTCATAAATGTGAAAGCTTCCCATTATGTTAATCTATTTTCATTCATTAGCTTCTGAACATAAAATAAACATTAACTGATTAAAGAGCAACAGCAACCCCAGATGCTAATGGACAAGGATTGTTAATAATATTCCACAGATTGCCCAGGAGAATAGAGGCCCAGCTTTTCTGGAGATTGCTGCCACCTCTGGAATTTTCCACCCTCTTGAACCCTGCCCTTTAGTCAGACAAATCCTCTGAACCTATGAGGCTCTTTGAAATTTCAATTTTTCTCATGTAGCTCTGACTTCACAGCCTGAGTTGCACTACATACTCATGAACCTGGAGAATATTCTATATTTTCCATGAAGACTTTTCTCTTCTTCCTCCTCCCTCATCTCCACCCCAATAGATTGCCATTCTTCTACACTTCTGCAACTTCTAGTTACTTCATCAGCAACCACAACACTGCATTGTCCTTGTTAATCTGCAAGTCTTCTCTCCACGTTCTATTCCCTGTAGTCAGGGACCATACTAGTTTTATCTTCATGTTGTACACATTTAAAACAGTAAGTGTATACACAATAAATAAACAGTTTCAGGTTATCTCCACAAGGGGGAAAAAGTGCAGTAGCATTATATTTGGGTTTATTTTTTTTTCTTTTCAGCTATTTTTGCATAGTTTCTTATGGTCAGTGAGAATTCTGAGATGTCCTTGCATCCTACAAGGATGCTTTCTACTAAAGGTGGCTTCTCAAAGGCATCATCAGCCCTTCCTACTCGTATAAACAGTCTGAGTTGTGCTTCAGAGAGTCCAGGAAGATATCAAAAATCACAACAAAAATTCCACCTAGATGTTTTAAGTGTAGGTGTGGAGTGTTAAATGGAAAAACATTTGGAGGCCAAATCAGAACTTTCCCTTTTAATCTGGGCATAGGCCTAGTTTTACTAGGAAGATAGAAGGAACTATTAAGACTCACAAGGGTTCTTATTAATTTGTAAATTCCAAATTGCACTAGAGTTGACAGCACTTTCTGAGTCTCCAATACACATAAGGAGGAAATCTTAAAGGGTTTTCAGATGTCCACAAAAAGAGACCTTCAATGGATTTTGGACTGAGAGTTGGAAAAAAAAAAAAAAAACAACGCAATGCTTAAGTTTCATCTAACAGCCCCTTTTGCTTTAGGAGATAGTAATCCTGAAGTGAAGTTGGAACACCCAGGAACATACACACAACCCTGGTCCCACACAGCCATCTCAGCAACATTCTCTCCATTCTGTGAAAAGCAGTAGCTTAATAGAGAGGGTGAAGTGTGAGAGGGAGGATCCAAGGAAGAGACCTTCACCCTTCTTCCCACCTTCATTCATCCACAATTCTAAGCCCTCACCCTGGTTCAGAAGAAACCCAAGGCTGATCATGAGCTTGAATGTGAGTCATTATTTTACAATAGCAAAGCATGAGGAATTGGATTTGTTAGGAGGAAATCAAGCAAAATACTGTGAGTCGAAACATATTAAAACACGATAGTCTAGAGTTTCTGTGGCTTTGCTAAGCCAAAATGTAGAAAAAAAGGAAAGAAATATGTTTGTCATTTCTAGATTTGTATCATCTGGAGCAACTGAATATTTGTCCAGTAGGCTTCCTGGATCTCAAGCTCCAATAAAGTTGAATTTAAAAGAAGTTACACCTGCTCATTCTTTCTGCAGTTTATAAAATTATTAGGGTTCATAAAACTATGTCTATAAAACAGAGAAGAGTCTTAAAGCCAAGTCTGGTCTGGAGAGAAGAGAAAGGTAGAAAGGCTGCATAACAAAATGCCTGTCATACCCCTTTCATCCTGTGGCCCCTTCCTCAGCAAAAAGAGCTGAGTTCAGGGCACTTGCCTAAGAAAGTCACTTGAGTAACTAGTTCTTATCTAGCTTTGTTTAGTTCTAGAAAATAGATTACTCAGAATTGAACACAGAATTGCAGGGAATATTCACATACTAAAGGCCTATCTAAAATACCCTGAGAAATATTCTCACCGACTCCTGAACATTCTTTGTCAGGAATTATTACTCACTTGGGTACCATTTAGTCTGAACTAGAAGAAAGGCCCACAGTGAAAGCCCCTACCCATAATGTGTAAAAGAGGAGACAACAGGAAAGATGGTCATGAACGGCACTGTGAAAGCAGCTGTTTATATGTTCATATGTAGTATATGGGTAATGAATCAGATGAACTTGATTTTTCTACACAAAGATGGTGGAATAAGACTGATGAGTTGGACATAGAAAAGAAAGAGCTAACCATGATCAAAATAAACCAGGTGAGGGCAGAAAAGTACCCTGTTAAAAATGTATTGGTAAAGAACATGATTCATAAAAATCAAAGGTTTGAGAAGAGGCCCACAGTGAAAGCCCCTACCCATAATGTGTAAAATTTTATTTATTTATTTTTATCATTTGTATTATAAAATTCATGAACTTTAGAGGAAACTAGAAAATGAAAAAAATGGCATCCTAATTCAATTATATATATATACACACACTAGACCACCAATAAAGGACACCATCAGACTTGTTCATCATTGTTAATTCAATGAATATTCTTTGGATGACTGAATTTAAGATATTTTCCTATGCATTAGGAATTTACTCCATATACACTATTTTGCATTTAAGAGTATATTACATATGCATTTCCATGTCAATATATATCTATCTACAGCACTTGATTGCTATATTTTTATGACATGGATGTACCATAATGTACATAACTGGTTCTTTTTCTGAGTGTGCTGGTTGGAGACCTTTCTTCCTCTTATTCTCCATCAGGACTATTGCTCATTCCTTTGTTCTTTGTTTTCCTTTAGTGTTAACAGAAGTACGCACAAGCTTATGGTTTGCTGAAGAACTTAAAAACTCAGACTCCTGAGACCTTACCCCACTAGAAATCTGAATTTATTTGTTTTCAGTGGATCATGGGGAACTCTTTATTTTTGTTTTTAAAGATCCCAAGTGTTTTGTCTACAATGAGGCGGACAGACCACAATCATCATTTTGTCAAACTACAGAGTATTATGGGATCTTTTCAACTTCTCCTTGTTTACAATTCTCTACCTCTGAAAGCCATGAACCCGTTTTTAGAGAAATATATAGCAGTCTGCTTCCGATTCTAGACATCTAAAATAAAATACCTGATGCTTACAAAGCCTTAGCCATCTAATGGCTCAATATCTACAGTCAGTCAGAAACACACAAGTCTTATCCTGCCACTGCTTCTGAAAACAACCAAACATTTGAGACAAACCAATGATGTAGGGACCTCTTTCAGGGTCCTAATAAAATTTTGTCCTCTTATAAAATTTTAACCTAACTCCAGTTATAGAGGCCTCTGCATGTGGACATGTTCAGTTAAGGCTTACCTCTGATTAGCACTCAAGAAGTCCACAAAATTCCTTTGTTGTTTGTCTCATTGATTTGTCTTCCCACCTTGCCTGCCCTTCCAACGCTGCTTGTGCCCTGTCTTTGGTATTGTTCTGGGAAGGGGCTGCCATGTCACTTACAAAGTCTCCAAGTAACCACAGTCAAGCTTTGAAACCCAGGGTTTGTTGGAAGAGAAATGACAAAAAATTATCCTAGAATTCTGTGACTGAAATGTCCCTGTGTTAATTTACATCACCCAAGCAGGAGTGGGAACCTTGATGACCCCATGGCACTTATAGTACTGAACTATTATCTATTTATTTGACTTTTGACTCCATCAGATTAGAATTAGGAGCACAGTCTCTTCTGTTCCCCTACCGTATCCTCAGTGCCTTAGCACAGGGTCTTTCATGTAGTAGATGTTCAACTGAGTATTTATAGGATCAATAGATGAATGATTAAATGAGTCCATGAATGAATGAATGAATGAATGTGCAAGAAAATCTTTGCTTAGAGATAACAGTGATACCTGGTAACTATTATTTGAAAGGTTTTTATTTAAAGAGAGGGAAAATAAGAAAAGATGTATGGAATAACTGCTATATCAGCCAGTATGCCAAATGGTTATGTATATTATCTCATTATTACTTGCATCATCCTTCAAGAAAAGTTATTATTGTCCTGGTTTTACAGAAGAAGTAGGTTCAAGAATTTACCTGTGATACATTAGAAACAATGAACATCTACAAGGACCCTGGGGGTGTAACAAGGCCCAAGGGGGAAAAAGTCACAGAGGAGACAGAGTTCAACTGAAAAGTTGTTCTTTATATAAATAACCAGCACTACCAAAAAATGGAATGAGATGCCTAAAAAATCAGAGAGTATCACCAGATGTGCTCAAGCAAAAGTGGAAAGATCCTCCATAAGGACACACATGCACGCGCACACACATTTAAACATACACACACACACCAAAGTCTGAATTAGAGGGAGATTGATGTAGATTATTAGATAACCTCTAAGGCTCTTTTCAATCCATACTCTGGTTTTAAGATGGGCTGTGAATTAAATGAAGAACACCTTTGTTCCAGGCTTAATAAACACATAGATTTGTTCTTATGGGATGTAAAATCTAGCGAAGATTAAGAACCAACAGTCCATGTCCAAAACAAAGTGGAGGTTGGTATAAGCCCAAGGTTTCTCCCAGATTCTCTTCTTTCCCATCCGTGGGCCCTTATCCCTTTCCCTCCCTTTCTCAAACCTCATTGCTGCACAGCTTAGGCCTAAGTATTAGCTCAACCCCTTCCCCACCTCCTGATACTAGACCAACACAAATATTCAGAAACCACTTTTGAGAGTTCTCTGAGCCCTGGACACTGTTTCCTAAAGTGTGTTTAGCCCCACTACTCCATGAGGACTCCATGACAACCTATGAATAAAAATTTTATTGTTTAATAAAGCTTGTGAAATTATCTCATATTTTTCTTTCTTTCTTACCCAAGCAGACTATGAAAAATAGGATCAGTGAATCAAGGTTCTGTTGGACTTTTTAATACCCAATCGATATGACCTTTTCTTCCTTTCAATACCCAGGGACGCTTTGTGCTTCTCTCAGCGTTCTTATTTAATTGAGTTCCTGCCTTGTGTTATTGTTATTTATCTTCTGGGCATAGACTCCCCATGAGATGCAAGCTCAGACAGTATCTTGTTTTTCATTTCTTGCAACATCTTCCACATTGCATAATATATGGCAGTCAGTTGAACTGCTCAAAGCTTTGTCATATTTTTAATTTATGTAAATCTGATTATATTTCACTCATGAGTTTAGGCATTTCTTGGTGAGAGAGTAATCAGTGCTTTCTGAATTCACATTCAACATGATGACTTCCCAGTCTACAAAGGTTAACAACAACATACAGAAACCGTCTTGACCTAAATTGTAAGGTCTTTCTTTTGTTGTTTATCAATCTAAATGTTTGCTTTTACTCCAGACACACCAATATACTTCTTTATGGTTAGGTTCCTATATTTATTTAATTTTTATGGACTTATGGAAAAATCTGCTTTTCAAAGATGGGTGTATAATTATATAAACTTTAACACATGAATAGATTCATCTAACCATCACTATCAGAATACAGAACAACTCCATCATCTCGAAGTACATTTCTTTTTCATCACATGTACTTCCAATCCCCAACCAAAATGAGCCATTTTCCTTATCATGATAGTTATTGTCTTTTGGAGTTCTCTTCTTTCTCTTCTTTTGGAGAATGCAAAATAAATGACATCATATATTATGTAACCTTTTAAGATTAGTTTTTTTTCACTTGGCATAATGCTGTTGAGATTCATCCAAGTTGTTATGTGAATCAATAGTTTCTTCTTTTATTGCTAAGTATATTCCTCTGGATATATGTATCAGAGTTAATGCATCCAGACATTGGAAACCAATAAGGTTGTTTCTGGTTTTGGTTGATGATGATGATGAGATCAGTTACGAACATTCATATATGTGTGAACATAAGTTTTTGTTTCTCTAGGGTAAAAATGCACAGGTGAGATTGCTGGGTCAGATTGGTCAGTGGAGGTTTCACTTCCTAAGAAACTGTCCAACTGGCTGTCTCATTTTCATTTTCTACCAGCAACATAGGAGAGTTCTGGTTGCTTTGTCTCCTCATCAGCACTTGGTATTTTCAATAATTTTTTAGCTATTCTAGTAGCTGTGTAGTGATATGTCATTGTTATTTAGGTTTTTTATACATTTGTAAATGGAGCAACTCTATCAGACTTGGTGAAGGTATATATTATCTAGCAGAATATATGGCCCCATAGCCACATCTTATTTACCTGATTTTCCAACCCTCTCAAATGTACAATGAAATGGTTGCTTTATAAAATATCCAAGGATAAGCTCAGAACTATAATATTATTTTCCCCACTTGTATTCCATATTTAGCTATTAGTGTATAGTTTGGCAAAGCAACTGGGTATTCCAACTGAATACCAGTTGGAAACATTTATGAAATAACACACAAGGCAAAGGGGTGCAGAGTGTGGAAGACATAAGTCACCCTTCTTTGCCAATATTTCAGGGCTGGTCTCGTCTTCCCAGGCCTCTCTGTCCCTTTGCCCACCAATACTTAGCCAAATTCATTCCCACTTGAAGACTTTAGTATAGTTTGTGCCCTGTGCTGAAATGCTCTCTCTCTAAAAAAAAAACTAGTCCTTTCTGGTCATTCAGATTTTTACTTAAATATTCATGACATCCTAACAGCAGCCCTGAAAGCCATGCCCTATTTTCCTCATGGTGCTCATCACTGCCTGGCAGTATCTTGTTTATTTGTGGCATGTCCTTCCGGCTCACCTCAAGGCCTCCAGTGCCAGCACAGTGCTTCATACATAGTAAACACTCAGTAAATGTGAGTTGAAGTGGCAGTTGACTAAATGCATAAACACACGTATAAGAAACTTCCTTCTTGCAGAGATTGCTGGGGGGATGTGTTACTCATGGCACATTAAACGTAAGTCCTGACGGTAACTGTCTTCACATCTTAGAAGTGTTGATGAAGAGGATAAAAACTAGAACCACCATTTCAAAGCTGTAAGCACTTTGCTGTTTTACAAGGCAGACATTCAAAAAACCTTTGGTACAGACCAATCTGTGGTTCTGGGAAAATCACAAGAGTAGGCCTTTCATTCCTAGAGCAAAGACCCTAATCATGAATACAGAAACAACATCACACCAGGAAAGCAAAGTGCTCTTCTGAGAATATACAGGTTGTCTGGAGGGTGGGCAGACCTTGCTTCCTTTGAAGAAATGTTTCTTTTCTGAGAATGAACTTGGATGGTACAGTACCTGCACGTCTGCCCTGGTTCTCATGGATCCATGTGTTGCATGAAAAGCGGAAAGCAGGAGATCTGTGGCTGGAAACTTGAAAACATGGGAGGTGCAGATTTGATTTCCCTTCATGCAAAAGTAGACTGATCTTGACTTAGTGGTGCAGTCAGGCTTCTCCATGATGCCTCTGCTCCTGGTGCTACTAAAGCATGAGCAACCCAGACTTTGAGAAAGGTTTAAATGAATCAATGGATATAGTAGCCCTTCACTTTAGAAATAATTATAATTATAATTATAATTTCACTTTAGAAATTGTAATTATAAAGGGAAAATATAAGATCAACCTATACCCACCCACACACACCCTACTTATTCACACATATGTACCTCTGAATGAGCATTGTGTATATCAATATTATGTTCTGTTGGGGACACCTGTAACTGGACATGTAGATGGTGAACCTCCCTAGAAGGAAGACAATCTAGGAAATAAAAAGAGCACTGGAACCCAGACCTTGAAGTAGGTTGCAAAGGAAAAATCACCCATTGTTCTGGACTTATTGTCTTGGACGTGGACTCTAAAATATTTTTGGAATGCTCCTTATCAACTGTTTTTCTTCATAATGAACTGACAGTACTTACAACAAGAGCATTCTAAATTATTCCCACAATTTAGGATGCTGTTGTGAGTACTTCATTTTCACAAAATAATTTGGTTCAACTATTCTGTCACGTGATAAGTATTTGTTGAGCACCTGCTGCGTGCCACATACCTTGTAAGCACTGGTGAGCAAAACAGACATTATCCCTAACAGCCATCAGTCAAACAGACCCTTCCTACTACAAATCACAAAGAATGTAAGGAAGCCACGGAAACCTTTAATAGACATGTCATCTAGGGTAAGGCCTAAGAGGCACTCCTGAAGAAGCAATTATTCTTGAGCTGAGATCTCAGCAACAAATAGGACTAAACCAGGCAAAGAGGAGGGAAAGAACATTTCAAGCACAGGGAGTAATGTGTACAAAAGTCTGAAGGAAAGGAGAACATAGCACAGTTGAGGACTGGAAAGGAGGCCAGCAAGGCCACTGAGAGACAGAGGTCTAGAATGAGGCTGGAAACACACACAGGTAGGAAATGATGCAGGGTCCAGGCATAGTGTTAAGGGTCTTGGCTTTATTCAGAGAGTTATGAGGAACTTTGAAGGGATCTAGAAAGACCACTGTGGTTCAGGGTGGAGGTCCCATTGGAGAAAGTAAGAGGTGATTCAAGAGAGTAGTGAAGACTCTACCACCTCTCAGCTCAAATCCACAACTCTATGCCACACTTTGCAAGGCTGGGGTCTACAAACTAAACTACACTGCTGCTTTTGACGGCTGGATCCATATAAGGATGTACCAATAGAAGATGGCAGCCAGAGACCTCAAAGCTGAATGAAACAATAACGGATGTACCCTTCCTGCCTGTCTGAATGTCACCCCAGCCTTGCTTCACCCTGGAGGAGCCAACCCATCCACTAACAGCAGCTGAATTCCACTGCAATTTTTCCCAAGATCTGCTGAACCATCTTAATGGACCAGTACTCAGGGACACCAACACTAGCCAACCAGGGATCTCTCCTCAGAGGTCTGGATCCCAGGCACACATGTCTCCTTCTGATAATTTCTAAGTTTTAGTGATTCTACCATCTTCCTTTTGTTCTTCTAAACCCTAGGGATGGAAACTGCAATTGCTACCTCCATGATACCTAAGAGTTCCCCTCTGGCTTCTCAATCCCCTGGTTAATCACATCATGCCTAGTTAACAATTCCTCCATTCCTTTTCTATTCAAAAAGTTAGGTGGTTTCTGTCTCTGACTGGACCCTGACAATTATGAGTTTCTACTACATCACTGCAACAAACAGAGACAAAGTTGGCAGTAAAAATGAGGAAACATAGTCTTTTCATCTGAAGTCTCTACTCCATCTTAATTATTTCATGTGCTTTGTTCTTTAAGATTATAAGGAGAGCTATGCATGCCTGTGATCCCAGCAACGCAGGAGGTTGAGGCAGGAGAATCACAAGTTTGAGGCCAGGTCAGAAATTTAATAAGACCCTGTTCCAAAATAAAAAATAAAAAGAACTGGGGATGTAGCTCAGTGGCAAAGTGCCCCTGGTTCAATCTCCAAGAACTCCCCACCACCACCAAAAAAAAAAAAAAAAAAAAAAAAAGATTACAAGTCAGGAGAGTATCTTTTTTCTAAGTTATTGTTAACAACTGGGTCCATAATAGTGTACCTGATAATATTTATTGAGTAAATTAAAATAGTCTTCATAAAAGTTTAAAGGATCTCAAGATATATTTTTACAATTTCTTATTCTACCATCTTGGAATATAATATATATTATATATGTTTATAAGTAGGTACGTCTTGAAATCAAATTCTCATGAGATATAATGGCCCAGTTTATTGTGCTAAAATAACATGAGGATATTGTGTAATGATTTTAATGCAAGATTTCGTAAAGCACCCTTTAATTCTACTGTTGAAATAAGGGAAAAGTTATTTTTCCCTGGTTGATAACAGATTTATTTTCATAGACTATATCCTCAGCAGAAATGAAACACAAAACTGTTATCTGATCATAGGATATGACTTTAAATTCTTGGGAAAATGAAAGTCAGGAGCTGTCATTTATCTGGGTTATGGGAAAAAAAAACAAACTTATATCCTCTATACTATTAGTCAATAAATCTATGAAAATATTAATTACTCTTCCAAAAATACAACTTTTATAAATGTTTTAATTAAATTTAATTTAAAATTACAATAATGTCTTTGAATGTTTGTTTCTCTATACAAATCAAGGCAATCAATTAACAAAACCACTACTCTGTGTCTAGTTAGTCCATTTTTCCCCCCCTTATTTTGCTGAATAATAAATTAACCTATTAGATTCTAGCTTATGGTATCTCAAGCCACATCATTTTCTGGTGCAAATTTTGCCTTCTTAATTCTTTCAGATGCATACTCTTCTATCAATTTCCTCTTCCAACACTTAGTTAGTCTTTTTTGCCTCTTACTTGGATTATTCCAGTCACCTCCTTCATAGGCTTGCTGAATTTAGCCAATAAAAAATACAGGACACTCACTTAAATATAAATTTCAGATAAACTACAAACACTTTTTTAGCTTAAGAGTGTCCCAAATATTTCCTAAATACTGCATGAGATATATTTATACTTAAAAATAATTTTCATGTATATGAAAGTCAAACTTAACTGCCTTTCCTTTATTTTCTCCTTTTTCCAATCCACCTTTCATGTAGGTCCACATCTATATAAAAACTGTACTTTAGATCATACCACAGCATCACCACTGCCCTGACCCTGCTTTTAATCTCTCAGGCAAAGGGAAATCATTAGTGATTTTAAAATACATGCACCTTACCCTAGTAAGAGGGCTATCAGAATGCCCTCTTAAACTGTCATGTTGGCATTTTACTTTATTGTTCTTAAGTGAATTTATGCTATTTACTGACCCCAGAACTCCAGCCATGCTTTCCTGCTTCCATATCTTGCCAACACACAACTTGTAGAATACATTTTCATCTTTAAAGGTCCTCATCACAAACAGTGATAATACATACCCAGAGGATCATAAAAATGTTTGGCTTTTATTGTTATTTTGTAACTCCAGTTGCCAGCATTGTCATGAGACTACAAGCACAAGAAAGAAAAAGAACCAGAAAAAAAATAAGAGTAGAATATTCATCCAGTTCTTTTTGCACATTTGCTATATCGAACCCAAAAATTCCAACCTGGAAAATTACATGTTATCCTATAATAAATGTAAGTTATTGTGGAAACCAACCAACAATACTAAATCCTTAACATATGAGAAATCAATTAAAGTTGTCTAGAGTGGAAAAACTCAGGAGAAAAACCTCCAGGCACCTATCTACTAGTGAAATCACTCCCCACTCGTACCCATTCTGGTTCCAAAAATAAACTGCAGTTGTTTTTCTATTATCCTTGAGTCTAAATTTATTCTATTTATATGGTAAAGCCATTTTGGAACTCTGAGAGTTTCCCCTTTATTCTAAATATTTATTCCAAATATTGGCAGTGTAGCTTGAATTAAATACATAATTTAATTTTCCAAATATAGTTAAAATGAAAAAGTAGAATAGTCTCAAACATCCCAAATAAATTTTGTAAGTTTATCCACCAAAAAAACCTCCATCAGGGTCCCAATTTTTATATTAAATTTCAGTGTGTCTAGAATTAAACAGGAAACATATTAGCTTTATTTTTAGTGGGCATTTTAAAACAGCAATAAGAACAGTGCTTGCATTGTGCTTTTTTCCTCCCTTAATATTGCCTTGTACGGAAACTTAACCTGAAAAAGAAATTGCCTTCTGAGAAATGATATAAAGCAACTTACAGTATATGAACGCAGTGACTCAAGACGGAGTAGTAGAGACAACCTATTTTCCTTGCTCACTAGTTTTACCAGTTGACACATTTCCAAGTACTCAATGTCGATATTTCTCAACCTGCTCCCTTCTACAACCTTCAAAAAAATCATTTTCCCACTTTGAGAACAGTTCCATTGCTTTCCTATTAGATATCAGGTGTCAGTCATAATGGAATCCCCAGCATCATCGAAGTGCCCTGGGAGAATGAAGTGTGAGTATGGCTAGCAAGTGTGACCTCATGCAGCTGGGAAATGACTCTTGTTCTCACAGGGTCATTCAGGCCCCACCATAATGAATGAACGAGCTAGCACCTTGCCCTTCTAGTATTGCTGAGTGGGCCTCCAGGAAATGAAGTGTCTCCACCAACAGCAAACACCAAACCAATGAGAAAAGCAGCTTTTCTGGCCTTATTCATACCCCACTCAGCTCTATGGAAACAAGACTGCTGGCTTGCAAAGAAACCAGAAATCACACTTCCTCTTCTGGTTCAAGCAAGCGCTGAGAGATACCTTGAGAGGTCATTAGGTTCTTGCTTATTTACCTAGAACTACATCTCATTTGCAAAGTATTTCGGAAGCACATACCTTTGGTTGGGAAGGGAAGAAAAGAGTACAGAGAAAAGAACTTTAAGTTTCATTCATATTCAACACATATCACCAGCACTGAACACTGCCTGGCATATATGAGTTCAATCAATGAATGCTGGAGCTAGCTTTTCCCTGCTCAGCAGAGTCAGTTGTTAGTATGTCTTCCCAGATTCACATTCAGAGACACCATGTTGGTAATTTGAAATCAGCCATTGGGAGCATAGGCACCAGAAAAATCCACCACTTGCTTTTCCTCCCCTAGTGTGTGCGCGCGCACCCATACACACACATATACACAGGCTCATTTAATGCTCAGTGTTGAAATAAGCCTAGTATATGCCAGGTGGTTTTGCATATACCTTCTCCCTTGACTCTCACAACATTAAAAGATGAAAGAAATAAGGGGCAGATGTGAGCATGATAGCTGTCATCCCTTAGAGTACCAGGGTTCAGGGGTGTCTTTGTTTTATTGAAGAGATGAAGAAACTGAGGTTCCTTAGGATTAACTCATCCAAGATCATCCAGCTAATATGGGGGATATCTAGGACTCAAACCAAAGCAGGTTGAAGTGAGGCACTGTGTCCTCTCTCCTGCACAGCCACTGACAGCTTAACTCTATTATAAAGACATTGCATGAAAAATGGAATAGTAAACTCCTACCGGCTTGGTTGATGGAAGCTGCACTGCTTTGCCCTCAGACCCAATAAACCAAGGCCCCAATTCCAACTCCACATATCAGGGGACCCCCTATACTTTGGGATGTCTTAAGACACCCCCCCAATGTCTGGGAAAATCCAAAATCAGCAGTACCCTCCAGTCAGAATCCAGAGAGGGACCTGAATAGGTCCTAGTTCCTGCTTCTCTTTGGGGATGTTCAACCCTTCACCCCAACCACCATCATAGGCAGAGTGGACCACATGCCTAGGGCGTTCTGGGTTCATGCCCTTGTGGTAGCCTACACACTTGACCAGGATCCCTTCTAAGAGAGTAACCTGACGAGCACACTGACCCTGCTGGCTAGTGGAATTTTTCTTTCATAGTTTCATAGAGTACTGGGCCACCAGAATGGTGCTGACATGCTGATTTAGAGTGATTTCAGGGCTTATATGACCAGCATTTCTGGTGGCAGGTGAAATAATGCCCCCCAGAGATGTTCACACTCTAATCCCTGCAACCTCTGAAAATGTATGACTTCATGGAAAAGGATATTGCAGACATGTTTAAGGTATAGACTTTAATAGATAGAGCCTGAATTATCCAGTGGTCCCAAACTAATCACATGAGACCTTAAAACAGAGAACTTTCTCCCACTGGTTGAAGAAATGAAGCAGAAGGAAAGTCAGAGAGACTCAATGCATGAGAAGGACTTGACCCACTACTGCTGGCTTTGAAGATGGAAAAAGGGAGCCATGATCCAAGGAATTTGGTGGCCTCTCCAAGATGAGAATGAACCTTGGCAGGCAGACAGCGAAGAAACAGAACTTCATTCCTATAATGGCAAGGAACTGAATTCTGTCAACAACCTGAATGATCTTGAAAATGGATTAGTACTCAGATTAGTACTATGTTCCAAAAGGAACATAGCTGTACCCACACCTTGATTTGGCTGTAGGAAACCTAAAGCAGAGCACCAACTGGGCCATGTGCATCCAGATTTCTCAGCTATGTGACCATAAGATAATAAAATAGATGTTTAAAGCCACTTAATATGTATAAATGAGTTATGTCAGCAACAGAAATATAGTAGCGTCCACCATGACTCTGTGCTCCAGCCACATGTGCATGGTCCTAAACCTGTCTGTGTTCTTATCTGTTACAACACTGAGGGAATCAGGAGAGAAGGCAGGTACTTGGCACTGTACACTCCATACCTCTTCACTAGTGTCTGCACCAAGTGATGATATTCTTTCTTGCTTTCAATTGATGTGGTGATATCATACTCTCTCAGTTTCAGTGTTAAGCCATGGCTGGCATGGACACACATTTTATATGTGAATAAGTCCACTCCTCTTATCTGCGCATGAGACCTCCTGCCCACTCAACTCACAGGAATGGATGGATGGAAGGTAGGGATGCAATCACTGATCCACAAGATCTCATTTCAGGAACACAGTGATTGCTCTCTAAAATGTTCAAAAGAAAACATGGTCGGAAGGTGTGTTATTCCACATTACATAATAAATTTCTGAATATAACCAGAAAACAAATGATCAATCATACTTTCCTGCTTACTCTGGGTAAGGCTTGCATTTGTAGTCATCACTGAAGCACAGTAACAACTTTTGAGCTGGCCATTGAAAGCCAATATTCACAGGCATCCTGGGAGATGGTGCAGTATAAGTAAAAATGCTTTATTTAATGAGCATTAAATAAATGGGAGTAGGAAACTGCAGAGGCTGGGAGATCTATATTGTTCCAACAAAAATCTGAAGAGCCATAGGATCATGATAATAGCAGCCTTCCTACCTTTTCCTCATGGCAGAAGAGACAAAATTAGCCAAAAATGGTGCATTTGACAATAAAGAGATAGATTCTAGACCTGAATAGGAATCTTCAATGTGCACTGATTGTACATCAAATGAACAAATAAGTACCTCTACTCTACCAATTGTTCTAAATTTTCATTGACAAATCATATAGGCTTCATATGGGCCCATGAATATTTGTGCAGAAATGTCAAACTGAAACCTTCCAAAGACTAAGCATCTTTCCACATCAACCTACTGCTTCTTCTAAATTCCCTGTCCCCTTCATCGAAAGTAGAAATCTGTAATACCTTTGATCCTTCCCGTCTCATTCACTGTACAACTCAGGGGCAGGGATGAACTCTCTTCCACTGCAGTGTCTGTTTAAAGCATACATTTATTAAATATCATTAATAAAATGAAGAATCAATACATCCCTCATTTCCCACATCTTATCAGTCACCAAGTTCTGTAGCTTCTGTAGCTCTCCAAATCTACAACTATTTCTTCACCTGCACTATCCCTGTATATCCTTCTAGCTTTGTTTTAGTCTCTCTGCCTGTCACATTTCTGTTTCCACACACACCCTCACCCTCCATATCAGTCATGCCAACAGATTCTCACATCTTCATGCCTTTACACATGCTCTTCCTGCTAAAATGACTTGCTCATCTTTATCACCTAAATCAAGTGTTACTTCCTAAAAGAAGCCTTCCTGAACCTCCTTCCCACCTAGACCTCAGATGGGAGGCCACTCCTTGGACTCCAGTATATACCAGTATTGTAGAACAGGTCACACTCCATGGTAGTGTCTCTTTTCTTTTCTAATGTTCAACAACGTCTGAGGACAGAAACGGCCTGCCAGCCTCTTCAAGGTCCAGAGCACCAAAAGTCACAGAGACCGTGTCTAGAATCACAAAGTTTGGAATTCAAGTGATGTGGAGTCGAAGTCTAGTTCTGGTTCTTAAATTCTCCAAGCTTCATTACTTCAGGGAAGTGTGGTTATATTGACTTCACAAGATTAGATTATTAAAATTTTTGTTAACATTAATTAATTTGTTTAATTTGTTGTTTTTAGATCGACAAAACAGCAAGGTGTGTTTTGACATATTACACAAACATGGGGTGTAATCCATTACAATTTTGATCCCATTCTCATTCTCACATATGAATACATGACCAGTGAAACTCCACATCACATTCAGCCACCAAGAATGGAGGGATTTTTTTAATGAGATAATAAATGCAAAGCACTCAGCATAGACCCTAGGAATACTAGGCTTTTAGTAAATGATTATAGAATTAATTGATGCACTAATTAATGAATGCTGTGAGTTAAGTATACAAAGTGATTCGTTTTATTTACCTCGTTTTTCTATTCCCTAGGCGTTCTTGATCAAGAAGTGCTGTCATCGATGAGAAGGTGGAAATCTTAGTAGAATGATCCCCCTGTTCATTTGTTACAATGTTGAACTAATTTGAACAACTGTGTGAAATAACCTGCCCAACATCATGGGTCTAGGCTGAAAGGTTTTTTGCTCAGTGGAGGGCAAAAATGGCCTAGATGACACAGTTTTAGGAAGCTCTGTTCCCTGGTCTCTCACTCTTCCTGCCACATCCGTCTCCTCCTCTTCTCACCAATATGCCACATGCCCTGTTCTCTGAGACTGCACCTCTGTGCAAGAGTGAACTGGAAACCTTAGGTGACAAAGTGACACAGTGCATGTCTAGTGAGAGATAACACCTTTTAAAAAAAATCTAAATAGAAGTGGCCCAATTGGCTCTATTTCTGACATTTTATAAAATCCCAAGAGAAGCTGGCTAATTGGGTCAGCCTAATTATTCCCACAGAAGTTTTGAAGACTGAAGCTCTCCTGATCAACAAGATCTCATTTCAGGAACACAGTGATTGCTCTCTGAAATGAAATATATTCTAGAAATATAGCCTCTATGTACAAATTAGAAACCTTCATGAATAGAAAATAATCCATTCTAACCCAATATCACATCATATCAATAGTGTAGGTTTCAAGAGGGGTGTGCAGAATAAAATTCCCTTAAAGAAAATAGTTGAATGAAGCTGAAACTTCTAATCTAGGAAACTTTAAATAATTATACTTGAAATAATTCTCACAGCACGGAGAATTTTCTAAAGTAAGCAATAAAGGAATAAAGCTCCCCTTTGAGATCACCGCTAGGATTGTCAGTTTTTATTTTGGTTTGATTTGGTTTTTAATAATCTGTGTGCAGCAAGGTTTTCAATCCTCTTTGTGGGGGCAAAAGGTGGATAGTTTGATCCACATCACAGACAGCTGTCATTCCTTCTGGCTGCCTGCCCTTTAAAACTCCTGCTTGTGTGGAGAGCTGCCTTTCTTATGACTCCTCAGGGAAGGCAGAGCCCACTTTCCGGCAGACGCTGAACTGCCAGATGCTACCTTTCCCAGCATCCTTTGCAGGCAGCTATGGCACAGAATCTAGGATCTACCAACTGGAAGCACCCACCCTGAGGTTCAAATCAGGTGCTAGCGACACAAAGAAGCAGCAACTCTGAGGCTCACTCCAGAGGCAGCGCCACCTGCAGTAAGATGGCGTTTCCATGGCAACAGCAGCTGCCATCCAGCACCTGGAGCAGACAATCTGCTGTGTTGGTAGCAGAGCATAGAATCCAGCCTGGACAAGGGGAATTGTGTCTACACTAGAGTGCTCTGTAGCATGATTTGGGGTCTGGTGCCCTGCTGCTGGAACTCTGAGCCTGGCTCTCCAACTCTCCCAGTAATGAATAAGCAACCCATTGTCATTTCAATGAATAGGTTTAAATCAGTGAGTTTGTGTTGTCTACACCTAAGAATTCTGACAGATTCTCTAAGCCTAAGGGGGAATAAAAGAGTTTTAACTCCTCCTGATCAGATCTCCCACCTAAGAGCTGGCCCTCTTATGGGGGAAAGTGAAATTTGATATCTCAGCCCCCAAGAGAAGGCAACTGAAGCAGAGTTAGCTGTTAGGAGATACAAATGGGTGCACACAGCCACCTGTTAAGTGAGGCATAAAAAAGATCAGAGCAGCTAACTGTACTGTACTGGATATGCAAATGTCAACAAAGAATAAGCAATAGGTGCCCATCAACTGTGATCATTTGAAACCACAAACCTAAAATCTGTGATCCCTTGGGTCTTTCTCTTGGTCTGTTTTGAATGAGGCTCCTATTGATGTTAAAGTAACTCTAGAGGTATTCAAATAAATGGTTGCAGACAAGTTGTTTCTAAGAAATTAATGTTAACTAAATTTTAGCAAGGATACATCCCATATAGAGTACCACTAAGGTCTGGGCAGGATTCAGACATAAACTGTGTGCAGGCTTCAATATCTATACATTTGCAGAAATGTTATACTACATGTTCATATAGTATCCAATTAATTCTGAGTGTTATATTCTTTGGTTATTTGATAAATTGGTAAGGTGATAGATACGTTAATTAACTTGATTGAATCTTTGTACAATAAACACAGATCAAAACATCAAATTATACCCCATAAATATACATAATTATTATTTGCCAATTTAAAATAACAAATTTTTCATGAGCAAGATAATCTTGTTTTTAAAAAATGCTTCTAATATGCCTGAAGAGTTTATTCTCTTATATAGAAATAATATACTTAAGCAATCTTGTATGTATTTATACAATAAATTCACTGAAATGCTGAAAAAATGAAGTATTCTGGATATAGAAAATCTCTATATAGCCCATAGATAACAAACTTTCAAAAACATAAAATAGTAAGAGGTACCCACTTTTAAAAAATGTTTTTCTTGACAAGTGTGGTGACACACAACTGTAATCCCAGTGACGTGGGAGGCTAAGGCAGGAGGATGGCAAGTTTAAGACCAGCTTCAGCAAGTTAGCAAGACCATGTCTCAAAAAATAAAAAGGGTTGGGAATGTAGCTAGTGAATGCCCGGGTTCGATCTCCAACATAATGATGATAATAATAATAATAATAATTTTTAAAACTTATGCAGCATTTCTTGGAGACAAGAAAAATCCTTCACCTTGAAGATTCCCCAGAGAGTAGTTTTGGAGTGACATAATGAACTCTGCTGTAGAAGTGTCCATGCTGGCTAAAGGAGAAAGGAAATAATATATTCTGATTAGCTTAACACAATAGCTTTCAGAGGACAATACGAAGTTAAAGTTCAATGTGGTCTCTTTCCAAATTAGACATGAATGGGAGTGAATAAGACTTGACTGCAGGTCTTGAAGTACACTGCCTTGGTATGGGGTCAGCCTGGCACATGCATGACCCTCCCAGCAGGGTCAAGCTCAACGCATTCACAGGAAGCTACAGCTGTCCCTGGACCCTGCATTCTCCACCCCACTATGCAATATCAATATCTTTTTCCCACCAAAAAGTTCCGGACAGGATCTACTATGGGCTCACAGAAAGCTCAGGGTTTATATCAAGTCCTCTGACTTGAGTAACATGTACTGTTATTCTGGTACTTCAGTACCCACCTTGCTCCTTGAATAGGTCGGTTTTGAGAGGTCATTTGCTGTCCAAGCAGTGCTGAGAACTCTCAAGGGAAGAGAAGCCAAGGCCACTCAGATATCCCATCTCCACATTCTTTGTCCTGTGATCTAGGTCTTTGGGGTGACAGAATAGACCTCCCTTCTGAAACACGGTAATCTATAGTCCACTTGCTCCACATCTGCCCAATCTACCCAGTGCCCCACAATCAAGCTATTTCATCAGAAGTCCCAGAAAAATTCTTTAGTCAATAACAACATCATTTCAAGGTTTTCAAGCCCAATTTTTGCTCAGAGGGTAGCTCTACAGGCTCCTCCACACCAGTACAAGAGGATCATCCAAGACTGGGCATGATCCAGTTGGATATTAAGCTATAATAAGACATTTACTTAGTCTTTTCCCCAGTTCCTGGCATAGAATACCTGAACACATGATTTTTTCTGAGTGATAAGAATGTCTTCTGTTATAGGTAATGAGTTCCTTCCCGTAAACTTGATTTTTTTACTAGGAGGTGACTAAGGATAGGATTTCTAGATATCACCAGGAAGGAGCTGGTTACCAGAAAAATTAAGAAATTAGAGAGTTGGAAATTTTAGCTTCACCCAACAACTTCTAGGGTAGGGGCAGAGGAGTAGGAATGGGATTACACAAATTCTAGAGCAAGAAGGTTTGGAGAGCTTTCCAGTTGGTGAACAAATCGAGGTGCTACGGGGAGGTATTCCTGCAAAAGGCATGGAAGGCCCATGCCACACATGCCCTGTACCTTGCCCTATGCATTTCTTCCATCTGGCCATTCCCACTTGGATCCTTTTATCAAGTTAACATAAGAGTTCTGTGAGCCATTCCAGCATATTACTAAACCTAAGGAAAGGGTAATGAGAATTCGTGATTTACAGGCAGTCAGTCAGAAATATGGGTGGCCTGGGACTTGTAACTGGCATCTGAGATAGAGGAAGTCTTATGCAACTGAGCTCTTTAACTTAGGGATTCTTATAGCTCAAAGTCAATGGCGTAAGAATTGAACTACATTGTCAGACACCCCCCCTGGTGTCAGAGAAAACACCCCAGAGATATTAATGACTCTACTACCTTGGGAAAGACCTGTTCACTGTGGCCCTGATCGACATGGCCCTATAAATTCCAAAGCACTGGAGTGTCTTCTTTTCCAGAGTCCAATTTATTTTGCTGTTACTTTGCCAATGGAAAAAGTTAAATACAAACTCCCACCGAGGCCACAGACCAATAAATCAGTCTAGCCCCAAAGGGATGCGGAGGCACATCAGCCTGCTCAGACTGCCTCATTGAGTACCACGAGCTGGGGCCTGAACAACAGAACTGAACTTTCCCACAGTTCTGGAGATTGGAAGTCCAAGATCAACAGGCTTGATCTGGTTGTCGGGTGAAGATTCTCTCTCCAATTGAAGACAGCCACCTTACTGTGTCACTGCAGGGCCTTCCCTCTGGGAACTCCTGGAGAAAGGGAGAGAGAGATTTCCGCTGTTCCTCTTCTTATAAGACCACCAGTCCTGCTGGAACAGGGTTCCACACTTAACTCCACTCCTCATTTAACCTTGACTACCTCCCTGAAGACCTCATCTATAAATACAAATGCACTGGAGCGTAGGGTTTTAATGCACCGATTTTGGAGGAACACAATTCAGCCCATAACAGGACAGAGGCTTTGTTTTCTAGCACCAAGCTGCACTGCTACCTCCAGTTCATAGATCCTAGATTGTGGGACATTAGTGGTAAAGGGAACATCAGCTTCGTCATCTTACACGGAGGAAGGTGGGCTCCAAATGGGAGAAGACACACTTATCCTGGTATGCGCCTACAGAGCGGTGAGGCCAGAAGTGGACCCCTGACTCTCATTTCAGGCCAGTTCTTCTCTGCTGCCTTAGGCAGCCTCCCAGAGATAGCACTTTAGGAACAATATTCTGAGGAACCAGATCTTGAGTTATGAGCAAGGCAGGACTTTAGAATATTACCTTCTGCCTCACAGGGGAAGGTTTTTCCTCAAGGGAGCCATGATATTTATGTGGTCAGTAAAAACACAGTACACATTCCTAAATGCCAACACTAGGGAATTTCTCTTGTCAAAATAAGGACTGAAGTGTTAAACAGACTGAATTCAAAATTTCAGCCAATTCTGTGGATATAGCATGAACAACTCTCCCTGAAGTTAATTTTCTAAAACTTAAGCGGGGTTCGGGATGTCTTCTTATTTCTAGATCTCAACCCTTAGAAAAACCACCATGACTATGGTACAACCATCAAGACCTAGGGGTTCCCTCAGTCATTCTCACATCTCACATTTGACCATGTAAATGCCATATTGTCCCAGCTTTGCAAAACCAGATGCTTTCTGCTGGCAACCATAAAACATAAAAATCATCTCATAAACTTCAAACAATGCTGACAGGACATTCACATGGCCCTGGGATATGTGAAGCAAGTGTTTTTGCAAAATTCTGTGAAGTTTTCCAGGATCATCTTGACACTGCTGAGCAGGGTGCCCCCTGACAGCTCAGCTACCAAGCTACAGACTCTGATCCTGCTACAAAGAATCTTTTCTGGACCCATCTTTCCAAGATTCATCTTTCCTAGATTCATCTCTACAACTTGCTGCAAATACTGCAGCCCAATGAAGAATGCCTTTCCCAGTTCTTGCCTATAAATTAAGAAAAAAAAAAGAGAAATTTCTAAAGGGTTGCATGACAGGCATAATTAATCTTTCCAACTCTTCCCTGCAATCTGGGAAGCAGGTTTTCTCTGTTAGTGGGGGGAGAAAAATCCCTCCCCAACTTCCTGAGTTTGTAGTCTTGTTATGCTCCAACAGAGGCCTCTGCACAGTCACCATCCTACTTGGGGGCAGGAGGAAAGACAGCTTCATCCAGAGTGTTGACTATTCTCTCCCATGCAACCAGGGTGGAACCATGACACAGGGGCCCTCTGAATCGCTGTGTTGGAAAAACAGAACCCATAGTATGTAATCCCCTCATCCTATCAAGAGTTGATGATTGGGCGCATTCGGTCACCTTTAGATTAGCTAAATCTAATCTAAGGGTGGCCCCATACCCACAAGAGAGAGAAGGCAGATGCTGGTCTTCATGACCACATCTCATGGGATGAGATGATGTTCCACAATTCTATGATCCCAACACCCCACATGTGATGAAAGTTCCAAGGAAGTGTGAACGTGACACCGGGAGATCTGGCCTGGTGACAGGGATCGGACAAGGCCTCCTTGAGTGAGTGAGCTTTATGCTGAGATCTAAGGGATCCAGCATGAGGAGTGTTTCAGGCACAAGGCAAACACAAAGGCCCCTCGTGAGGAACAGCATGGTGCTTTTCAGAAACTCAAGAGACCAATGTGGCTGCACCAGAGAGAAGAGGAAGCCAGAAACTGAAGCAGGCAGGTGACCTTGACACAGATATCCAAAGGAAAGTAGCTTTGTTTGAATCAACCTTATGAGAAACGACTATCCTTTCTGCAAGAACCACAGACACAGAGGTTGAGGGCAAGTCGTCTTCACAACCAGGCCATCCCGGCCTTAAAAGGCACTTATTTCTTTTAAAACACAGAACCCAGAACCCACCTTGTCCCCTCCAAAGTCTTCCTTGAGTCCTGATGTCTACTTCCCACCTGCCTCTTCTGCCCTTCACAGAACTCCCAGGTTCCCTTGGTCCCAGTGTCTCTCCCTACCCCAGGTGATGCTAAGAATAACACATCTGGAGCATCCATGAATTCCTAGGTTCATCCGCAGCACCAAGGGGTAAAAGAAAAACGAAGGAGAAAAAAAAAAATGTGGGACAATACGAAGCAGAAATCACTCTGATTTCTAATTTCCTTTTCCAGTAAACTGTGGGAAAATGCAAGTCTCCCAGGATTGTTTTAAAATGACGTCGTGGCCACTTAATGTCGAGGGAAGAATTTCCTGGCTATTAAAAATACACTGACAAACGGAATCCAGGCATCTGGGTCCTTCCTCATGACGCGTCTGTATCTCAAGGCAAAATCCCCTCTCCCCGACCGCGCCCCAGAAAGAATTATTGATCTTCACAAACAATGCTGCGGCTGAGACAAAGCCAAACATCAAAACTACGAAAACAGCTTTAATGGGCAAAAGGGAGGTTTGACTAGTTTTTAAAATCAAAATCAAATCGCAACGTGGTGTCTGAAGCTATCCCAGCCTCCTCTCTTGTGATTGCAGTTAAACATACTGAGCCATAGGTGGCGCTAGGTGACCGCAAAATAAATGCCTAGCTCCACCCTGAAGATCTAAACCTGGGTTTTTGAGGCTGGAGCCTGGGCTTCACCCTTCCGTCTTTGCTACAACCCCCCAGCTATTGGTGTAGCTTCCATTTCTCTGACAGTTGGATAATCAGAGGGAAGTCCTTGAATTTCACCAGTTGCAGGAACCCTTTCCAGTACTTTAAATTCCACGCTGTATGAAAATTAACCCAATTCCTCAGAGGCTGAGGTGCTCCATTCCACACCCATTTTCAATGGCCAGTATCTGATTCAAGTACATTACCAAAGAATTCCAGCTCTTTCACATGTCTTGGCCTCTGAACCTTCTCCATGTTTTACTCCAGCTTCCCCAGTTTCAGAACCCAGACCTGGCCATAAACAGCAAACCAGAGCTGACAGGCTGCTTTGGTTTACTGTGTCTTGATATTTGCTTAGTGATAAAGTTTATCATGCCTGACCTCTGTAAATCCTCACAGTGATGCAATAAACTTGGAAGAAATGAGCTGCAATTTGCAGGAAGAAGAGGCCAAGTGGTTATCATTTTCCAGCCCTGTGATGTTGGTCGAAAGACAAAGACCAGTGCATTCTCATTCCATCTGGCTGTGTCTGTCCACTGAGCCATATCCCCAGCCCTTTTTGTTTTGCTTTGCTTTTAATTTCCATAGTTACCGTGGCAGTCCATAGTTCATCTGCTATTAAGTGTTAACAGTGTAGGAATTTAAATCCACTGGGTATAGTTGTAACTACTAACATGTATACTACTAACACTGCCCCCCCCCACACACACACACCACACACAGAGAGCACTTCCAGAGTGCAGGCACCCTTCTGAAAAACTTGATTACCCAGGTTAATTCAGGGGCTGCTCACTACAATCATGTAAAGTTAGTCAAAGAATCATGAGGAAACTGAGGCACAGAGAAGTTAAATAATTTCAGTAAAGGTCAAACAACAAATAGATAGCAGAGTTGGGATTGAAATCAATCCACCTGGCTTGGTGGACCATGTTCTTCACCATAGTGCAACACTCGCTTTGAACTACCACAAAGTCATGGAATACACTAAGTTCATCTTCTCTTTACTTTTAAAAGTGGTGACAGGCTGGTTTGAGAGTGAGCATGAGGATAGAAATAGCTCCTTCCTGGAACCTCTTGGTGTAGTCTTTACAAGTCCAGACCGGCTAAAGGAACCCAGTGTAGACCAGTGAGGCTGTCCACAATTGTGTGAGAAGCCTTCCTAAGGGCAGAGCTAGGACTGTCATCAGCGGAGCTCTGATTACCACTGAGAATGGGGTCTATCCTCTTCCATTTGTTCCTAATTTCTAAGATGAGGATAATTCCATCAAGCTCACATCAGCATCTATCAAACCAGAATCCCCTAATGGGTACAGTGGGGGCAGCACCACCATCTGTGGGAATCTCTAGGATCCAGAGAGGGTAGCCCCTCTAGATCAGAGGTTCAATGTTTGGTTTCACCAATTCCAAGTCAGTGAATACTGAATAAAATATAAAATGGAACACGCATTTGGAAAGTACACAAAAGTTAAACAGAATTACCCATGATTCAGTGTATACCCCAAAGAACTGAAAACAGGACTTGTACACCAATATTCCTAGCAGCATATGCACAATTGCCAAGAACTGGAAACAACCTAAATGTCCAGCAACAGATGAATAACCAACATGTGGTCTATCCACACAATGGAAGGTAATTCAGCCATAAAAAGGAATGAAGTTTTGATACATACTGAGTGAAATAAGCTAAATAGCAAGGGACAAATGCTGCATGATTTCACTTATATGAGATACTAAATTCATGGGAACAGGAAGTAGAATAGAAATCACTAGTATCTGAGGGGAAGGAAAATGAGACATCACTATTTAATGGATACAGTGTTACTATTTGGGATGAAAGTTATAGAAATGGATAGTGGTGACAGTGTGAATGTGCTTAATGTCAGTGTACTCTACGCTTAAAAATAGTTAGAATAGTAATGTTTATTTTATGTATATATTACCACAATAAAAATAAAATAGAGTATTTTAAACATGAAATGCCTGGGTCCTCTGCAAGAGACCACCAGTTGCCTAGCCAAGATCCATTCACTTCTTTTTGATTTGTTGGGGGCAGCAATGAGCCCAGCTAAAAATATGTTTCCCAGGTTTCCTGCAGGTAAGGATGACAATATGGCTATAAACCATACAATGAGTTGTAAGCTTCCTGTACTGAGTGGGGTTTGGGGGATCATTCATTGAAAGGTAGTGAGAGATGCCAATTCACCTTTTTGCCCCTGACCCCTACCTCCTCCTCCCTCCAGCATGGAATGTGGTCCCAGTGGCTAGAGTTCCAGCAGCCACCTAGAACCTAGGAAAGGGCCTGGAGGATGAGAGTTGGCACTAGGGAGACACAGCATAAAGGAGACTGAGACACCAAGGACACATGGAGCTGCTGTGACTTGTTCTGATCTCTGGACTTCCGTTTATATAGAAAAAAGAGAACTCGGCTCCAGTTGATACCAGTGTTTCCCAGGTCTCTGCTACTTGCTGCTGAATGCCACTCCTAACACACTCTGCACACTAATCCTCATGGTTGTCATTGTTGCCATTGCTTTTATTATCAAGAAAGGAACACCCAGGCTAGGGTTGGCTTGACAGTGTCAGAAACACGTAGGGAACTGCAGATGTAAAATGAGTTATCCACAGGCCTAACTGATACTCACTTGAAGCTGTGGGGGGTCTTAGGAAAACAGCCCTGCCTATCTCACTGCCACAGATGCCATCTAAAAAATGGAGACATCATTGCCTGTCCCCCTGAGGTGACCATGTTGATGGATGCACTACCTTCTCAGCAAGCTCATATGTGAAGAGTTCGCTCCACGGAGTAGAAAGAGGTTCTGGGAGGTGTCCCACTCCCTGCAAGACTCCAAGGGAAGATAAGTTTTCTCTAATCTCATTGCACAAGTTAAGACCATGATGAACTCACCAGGATGGACTGGCTGGCTCATCATCTGGGTGACCCATTCTCCCACTTCCCAGGTCTTTGACCTCCTCTGCTTCCTTGACTTTGCCTGCACTCCACCCTATGCCAACAACTTCCTGGTGCACCCATGCTCTGGACTTTGTCAACCCAGGAATTGCTCCAACAGTATCTTGCTTTCTGACAACCTTTCATTGTCCAACTGCTCCACCCTCCTCTTCTACTCCCTACTCCCTCTATTTCTCCTCTTTGGCCTCATTGTGATGCTCTGTCCCACGGGGGTATACTTTGGCTTGAGAAAATTGAGCACTAGCTATCAATATTTTAGAGGCACATGCTCTTTGACCCAGCAATTCCATTCACTGGCATTTATCCTGTAGATACCTGGAGTGTGCTCAGTAACATGCATACAAGAATACTTCGTTCAGAAAAAAAAAAAATAGAAAAAAAACTTTAGAAAACAACAAAACATAGGACCCATTAAATAAATTATGTTACATTCAGAAAATTGAATGCTATCATCCATTTTAAAAATTGAGGTGAATCTATACACAACCATATGAAAAGTTCCTCAAGATATATTGATAAAAGGTCAATATGCACAAATAGTATCACATATATGTATATTTGTAAATTCATATACAGACTTGGATACACAGATAAACATATGCACACACATACATATATAATTATAGTTTAATATGTATAAATATACAAAATACAACATAATATTATTCCCATAATACAAACACATGCGTACACACACATGCACAATACCTATTATAATATTTTTTAAAGGGTATATAAGGAACTAGCGTCAGAAGGAGACAGAGATGGATAGTGAGGAGATATAATTTTCACTGTGTATTCTTTTGTTCTTGAATTTTAAACCATGTGCCAGTATGACCTATCAAAATAATTTTCAAAAGGACCTAGAAGTAGGATTACTTCTCCCCTCCTCACAGCTCCACAGGCTGTCAGATCGAGCTGCAAACACCTGGGCAATCTGAAGCAGACATGGCTGACCCCTGCCTTGCCGCCCCCCAGGCCTTACATTCCAGGAGACTCTGGTAGGTCAGGCTTCCAACAAGCACCATCTTTTTGCCTGAGGCCATTTTCTGGCCACCAGAATCCAATCTCCCCTCACACGTGACAGCTGTCCCAGCAGCAGTCCTAACTCACGGCAGAGGAGAACCTGTGCACCCTGGTGTGCCAGGCCCTTCAGAGGGGAGCTTCTGAGGATATTTCCACACTGGTTCTCGGAGTGTCTGAGAAGACTCAGCTCCAGAGGTGCTCAGTGCCCACCCTTTATTGACTTTTTTCCCCTCCTGTCTCGAACCCCCCTCTCTCTTTATCAGTGCTTTCCTGGGATCACTGCCTAGTAAACTTTTTGCTCTAAAACTCTTTGAACCAGGGTCTGCATTTAGGAATCCCCAAATGAAGATACACTCTCCCTGACTGTCCTTTTCTGTTGACCTTCTTATGCCTCCAGGGCAAGACTTCAGCTACTCCTACCCAACAGTCCAGAGCACACAGAGATAATCATGGAACTATGCCAGTTGATCCTCCTCAGATTTAGTACTGCTTCGGTTTGCTTCTAATTCTTAATTAATTTCTTTTCTTCTTTCCCAGAAACAGCATCTTCAAAAAGTCACTCTCAAGCTCCAGCCTAGTGTTCTGGTCCATCTCCCTTTTCAGAGTCCCCACCTACTTCTCCAAGAAAGGAGAAGTGTCAAAGGTAAACTAATGATTTCCATATCTGCATCTATCTAAGCATTCCATAAATGTTTGTTCTTTGGGTAGATAATTTCTCTGTAGGCTTTTCTTTGTGCATAGTATGAAATTACTCTGGATCCAGACCACATGGCTCCACTATTTACCAGTCTTTCCAGCAAGACCTTGGTCAATTGACTTAATCTCTCCCATCTCTAACAAAAAGATGGCCATAGGACCTATTTCAGATGGTAATTTAAAGACTGAATAAATTAATACATGTAAATTACACAGACCAAAGCCTAAATTATTCTAAGTGCTCAATAAGTATTAATGTATCATTTTGTGTGTTTTCCAAATGTTCTGTAATGAACACTAACAAGTGTTTTTGACACCAGGAAAAATGATTTTATATATATATATATATATATATATATATCTTATTGGAAGGCAGGAGTATCTCTCCCAGGCTGAGTTCTTCATCTGTACTCACTAACCCAGCCACTAATTGGTCATAAAAGACTGTGATCCATTAGTTGTTCTTTATATTTTCATTCTTTCCTATGCCAGTAAGTGAACCTCAAATATGCTCAAATATTTCTCATCAGAAAACAAAACCCCAAACACCCTCCCCTCCTTCCATCATATAAATTAACTCTTTCCTGTCTATTACTATCTATCCTTTTGACTCATGTTATACACCAAAATAAGAATTTCACCCCTACCATTCCAACAGACTTCTCTCACAGAGGCCACCAATGACCAAACAATTACATTAACCAAAAAAAAATTGCTCAAAAAGTTCTCTTCTACTGAACTTCTTTCTACAGCATTTGACAGTGTCAATGATTACATTCCTCTGCTGATTGCTTCCTTATAGTTTATTGAGCATTTGCCATACATGCCATATTATGGACTGTTTAGCCTGCAGGATGAGGGTGTTAAAGACCTTCTTAATATTGAGTTCTCAGGAAGCAGAGCCAGGGACAAGGGTCCAGTGTAAGTAGCTTACTTAGGAAATGGCCTCTGGAAACAATAGTATGGGAGTTGGGAAATGGACAGATAGGGGGAATGTAACCAATAGAGGTACACTCATGAACACAATGGGTAACTTAGTTCATTCCTGATGGAGACATCTCTGCACTGGCAGATGGTAAACCTCAGCATTTACCCCCAAAAGGTGAGGAATCAGGTATTCCTCCACCAACTGTCACCTGTCATTACCTTCCCAGCACTGCCAGCCTGCTTCATGTAAGGACAAGTATGCTAAAGGAAGCCTCAGACAGAAAATTGCAGATGCTTACAGGGAAAGGCTGCTGGTATCTATGGTAACAGGGGATATGTCAGGGGCACTGGCAGATTCTGCTCCAGAGACAAGCAAGGATTTTTCCTCTCCTGAGGAGATTACACAGACAAACTGCAAACAAAATATAAGCAATATAATTTCAGACAGGGACCAGTGTTGTCAATAAGATAAAATCCATGATACATTAGCAGTTAGGTATGGGATTTATGGGTTGAATTGTGCCCCCTCCCCCATATGTTGAAGTTCTAGCCTCCAAGATTGCTTTCTAAAGTTAATCAAGTTAATGTGAAATCACTAGGGTGGTCCTTAATTCAAAATGGCTGATGTTCTTATAGAAAGGGAAAATTTGGACACAGAAACACATATGGAGGCAAGACCATGGATGAGACAAAGGGAGAAGCCAGCCATCTCCAAGCCAAGGGGAGAACCTAGAACAGATTCTCCTCAGAGCCCTCAGAAGGAACCAAGCCCACCAACACCTTGACCTCAGACCTCCAGCCTCCAGATCTGTGAGACAGCTAATTCCCATAGTTTAAGCCACCCAGTCATTGTTGAAACATCCCCATCAGGAGTGAGACAAGTTACCTATTGTGCTCATGATTGTACCTCTATGGTACCTTATTACCACAGTGCCAGAAAACAAATATACTGGATATCTGCCAATAGGGTGGTAAGCAAAGTCTAGGCAGTGAGGGGACAAGATCAGAAGCACCAGATCCCATTGCAGTTACTTGTCCAGGACAGCAGTGTGGATATCTTGTGTCCTGAGTCTATGAGAGGATGCCAGAGGAATGGGAAAGAAGTGAAGACATTCAAATTAAAACGAGCTGAGCTATAAGACTTTGAGGTGGGGGAGGAGGGTAATGAAAGATACCTGTTTGCTTACTTGAGCATCTGAGTGGATGGGAGCCAATTACCTCGATGGCAATTGGGAAGCCCAATAAAAGGCAAGGTTGTGGTAAGAAGGGAAGAGAATTTTCTTCCCTTGGCTTTCAGAATACTGCCGTCCATTGATTTTCTTTTTATCCTCTCTGCCTCTTCCTTCTGTGCTTCCTCTTGGCGCCTCTTCTTCTAGTCACAGAAATGTTGGCATTTCATATTCCTTTCTTCTTGCTCTCCACACTCTCCCTGGGTGATTCCGTCCGTTCCCAAGACTCTAAAACCACCCGCATGCGTTACTACCAAATGTACATGCTCAGCCCAACCTCTCTCCAGAGTTCCAGAACTGTTTTCAACTGCCTTGTAGATTTCACACCTGGAAATTCAAACCAAGTGTTCAGGCCTCTCTAAACCCAGCCTGGGAAGTTCCATCCTCAAATCTACCAACCAGTGGGCTCTCCAGCACTGCTAGTGGCTCAGCCATCCATCTGACCTCCTCCCACTTCCTCCCCATATTTCCCCCCAGATTTCATGATTGTTAAATATGAGATATGAGAACTATCACTGACTATCACTGTGCAGAATAAACAAAGGAGAGGTTTAGGAGTTCAGAATTTTAAAACAGCATTAGTGACATAGAAAATCTTGTTTTCAAGATATTATTCTGAGGTTATGTGAAATATTAAGGTTATCTGAAAGAGTTAGTTGTTGGGATATTTGCTTGATGAAAACACAAATTTCCTAGAGGAAAATAAAGGGGAAAAATTTCTGAGCCAGAAATCAGGAGCCAAACATTTGTGCATTTGTTTTTTTACTTCTTTGCCACTTGTTCTTGGGTGATAAGTCATTTGCTATCTCTGTGTCTCAGTTTTCTGATCTGTCAAATGGCTATAAAAGTTAATACCATCCCGACTCAATTCACAGGGATGTTTTACTATAAAGGGAAAAAAAAGTATTGTCATTAAAAATGGTAGGGAGCACCTAGCATGCGTGAGGCACTGGGTTTGATTTTCAGCACCACATAAAAATGAAACAAAGATATTGTGTCCACCTAAAAAAAAAATACTTTTTTTTTAAAGTGGTAGGGAGGAGATGGACAGAATCAAACAGGACATTAAAAGAATAATCCATCATGATCAGAGAGGATTTACTGCAGAAGTAAAAAGACAGTTTAATATTACTCACCATGTTAACATATCAAAGAAAAGAAGTTATACAATCAAGAAAGATGCCCAAATCCCATTTGAAAAGAATCAGCATGAATTTATGACAAAAGAAAAATCCACCAGGTCAAACAACTTTCTTTTAATTTCTGGCTTGCTCAGTTAGTACATGATCTACGTTTCTCATAGACATCATTGTAGGATAAAGAGTTTCAAAAGCCCATGCTTTTGAAAATGATTTTCAATTTTTAATAGAAGCTACAAAAATGCTTTGGGGTAATCAAAAGCATAAAGGGAAAGAATTTGAAAGAGTCTTATTATTTGAAACTATTCTAAAGGTTTATACTTGTTACACTATTTTCTTTTGATGCATATTATTGGTCACGGCCTTAATTTATTAGTGCATAGTCTCGAATCAGAAATGCAGCCTCCAATAATAACCGGGTGAAAGAATACTTGCTCTGAAGGAAGGGCTGAGCTCAGCAGTGTAGAAGCAGGGATAGAAAATGAATTTTGATGTACTTTTTTTTTTTTAAGAAATTGACTGCAGCCATTCCTATCTCTTTCTAACAACTCAAACTGACTATAATTGGAACACAAAGACCAGTCATTCAGCTCTCCCACCCCTGGCCTTTCCTGCTGTTCCATGCCGTGGAATGAATGCTGGCAGCCCTGAATCATTCCAAGTCACTGGTAATGCACTGCAGTCAGCAGAGCTTGTATTTATGTCTGCTTTCTTCAGTGTCAAAGTGGGGATCGCAGAGCATTATTAGTGAAAGGGCCTGAGCAACCCTGTCTAGACCAATGGTTTTCAACACTGACTGCAATTAGAATAAAGAGGGGCCTTGTAAAAAAGTTAACAATGCTCAGGCCTCAGCTTCAAAGAGTCAAATTTAGTTGGTCTGGTAAGAGGTCCTGGCTTTCCTAACTTTGAAAAGCTCCTCCAGGTGATTTTAACATAAATAACCGCAGTTAGAAATCACTATTCCTGCTTAGTCTTTTCATTAAATGAGCAAATGAGGACACAGAATGTTCAGGTAGGTAATGACAGATCTTGTTACCTTATAGGGAATTCCTGTGCTAAGAACTTTCTCAAAACTTGGAAACAAGGCAGAATGGTGACACCATGCCTTAATAAACATAAGCCTACACAAGGGCCATTTGACTCTCTAGGGAAAGTAACTTTTATTTTTCTCATTATTACCACTAATCAAGGTCCAGATATTTTTAGCTGCAAAGCTTAAATGTTAACTTGTGGAAAAAGAATACAATATGATGCAAATGAGTATTTGTATACTAGAAATAAAAATTATTTTTGTTCTACTGAGATGATAAACCCAAAGGTTATGATTTTATTGCCCTGTGGGGACATTAACCAGTTTTATATCTAACTTAGTAATCTTATTCCAGCATAGTTTTCTGTTTTCCTCCCTCCCTCTTTCTAAAAGTTCATTGCCTTATCTTTCCCCCACCTTCCTTTGGCTCTAGCATCCTTCTAGTTATCTCATTAATGATAAAGAAACTTTTGACATTTGCTTCCTAAGTATTTATGTGAAAATTATGAGTATAAAATTACAAGCACTGTGTCTTAACACTTGAAAATGATGTCATTTTTGGTAGGGCATCTTAAACCATTTAGAAAGCTTTAATTGATCATTTGAGATGTAATTTACTCTGTTCTCCAAATATATTACTCATCAACCACATTCGGAAGCCAAAAGCTACAGACTTTCCCTTCAGGCAAAGTGGAGTAATAAAGACCTCGTTGACCCTCCCTCTTTAAAATAATTCACGGACAAAATATATGAAACTATAGTAGACATTAGGCACTGGGAGCCCAGTAAAGTGACCAGATCACTTTACTGATCTGTCGAGGAGTAACAAATGAGTTGAGCATTAAGGTGGCCCCAGCTTCGACCTAGAAAATTTCCAAGCCACCATGCAGTCAGTGTGTCCTTGAGCTGAAAAGGAGGCCAAGGCAGTTAAAGCTCTCAGGACAGAATATCATGGAGGACCCAACTGCACAGGGACAGCCCCAGATATCTGACAGGGCACCCCTGGCATCTTTAATCAGGATCTAACTACAGGGAAGGAAACTACCTGAGGCTAGGGTAGGGTCAGGGGGCATGATACTTGTTGTTCATATGGGATGGAAATGGCTGCTCTTCCTGTTAGCCAGAATGGAAATCCTCATATTTTATGGCCTGTTGGGTATGGAATACATAGTGAAGAAAAAAATCATTTCTAAAATCTGCTCTGATCCCAATTAACAAAGTTTAAAAGCAAAACCTGAAAGACTCAAACTGTTTCCAAATAACTGCATCCTAGAACCAACACTAAAAATATTCCTGGGAATATAAAAATAACCCGCACACAATAAAGTAAAATTTAAAATGTTTGGTATTCAATGCAAAATTAGCAGGCATGCAGAGAAGCAGGAAAATGCAATGAAAAGAAATATCAAGCAATAGAAACAGACCCAGAAATGACAAAAATGTTAGCATTAGTAAACAAGGACATTAAAAACATATAGTAATTATAACTATATTCTATATTTTCAAGAAGGTGGGTAGAAGATAAAACATGTTAAAAAGAGATGTGAAATATATTTTTAAATGACCCAGATAGAACTTCTGGAGATGAAAACTAGAATGTATGACATTTAAAATATTCTGAGTAGGTTAAACAGTGAATTAGATGCTAAATAGAATTAGTGAACTTGAAGGCATAGCAACAGAAACCATCCACAATGAAGCCCTTAGAGAAAAAAAGACTGAAAAAAAGCAAATGAGCAGACCATCAGAGAAAAGATTCAATATACATGGACTGGAGAAATGAAGTTCCTGATGGAAAATGGGGGACAGGAAAAATATGGCTTAATTGTTTTCTAAACTTGATTGAAGTTGTAAATCCATAGTTCTAAGATGCTCAACCAACCCCAAGCCTACCAGACAAGGAGAAAATTTCATTAAGGCACAGTACAGTTAAATTGTTTACAATAAAGAGAAAATCTTCCAAGTACCCCGAGGGGGGAAAAACATGAAGTTGTGCTGTCTTCCCTAGATTACACAATGTCCAATTCCATATACCCCAGCCTTGGTAAACCACCCTGGGCCTCTGGGCCTAAACAACATGACTTTATCTCTCACACAGAGCTCCAAATGCAAATAGAATTTCTAATGTATATTATGAATCTTTTCCTTATTTAGTAATGTTTCTTTTTAGCAGGGTAGGAGCTGGGACAAAGCAATGCTCAGGTATCAATTTTAAGGGTCCCCCCACAAAAAAAAAAACTCAGTAATTAAGTGATGTTTTTAAGAATCAGAATGAAAGCAAGAAAATATTTGATTAACAGAATACTAAAAACTGTGAATAAAGACAGGATGCGCGACCCTGGGCTTACATTACTTACCAAAGCATCTTCTTTCTTTCTTTTTTTTTTTTTTTTTTTTGGTACCAGGAATTGAACCCAGGGGCCCTTAACCACTAAGCCACAACCACATCTGCAACCCCTTTTTTAGTTTTTATTTTGAGACAGGGTCTTACTAAATTGGTTAGGGCCCCACTAAGTTGCTTAGGGCCCCACTAAATTGCTAAAGCTGGTTTTGAACTTGTGACTCTCCTGCCTTGGCCTCCTGAGTTGCTGAGATTACAAGTGTACATCCCCACACCAGCTCCTTCTTTCTTAATAATAGTTCAAATTTCCTTAATTTTTCCCCTCTCCTGAAGTCAGCTTCTTTGAGTCCAGATTATGTTCCTTTTTTGAATAATTGCTTCTGTGCTAGACTGGTTTATCAAGGAATTGAAATCTTTTAACAAAGTATCCCTAATGAAATGGATAAACAAGAATAAAGCAAAATTTTACTTATTAACGAAAAGTTGAAATTTTTGTCTTTTAAGGCACAGAGATGTTGCAGGAGGGTTATTGTGTTGCCATGGTTGCAAGTTTGCCTTGGCATTTTCACTGGGAAACATGTGGCCTGAACATTCCTCCCACTTTTCGCATCTGCCCACGTGCTTCAGACAGGGACTTGGTAAACTGGCTTTTAGCCCTAACCTCCTCTGCCAGATTTTTCGGCCCCTTTTCAGAAAATCTAAACTCCTCCAAGATGTGAAGTTAGGTCTGACTCCTGCTCAGGATGCACACTGTCAAACCACAGAATGCTGATCAGTTTCCTTCCTGAGGCTCCATAACCCTTTACCTCTTTGGCATGATACATATACATGAGATCACCATGAGACAGTTCATTTAGGAACTGAGCTCTTTCAAATGCATTCTGATATTAATTTAATCACCAAAGAAGTTATATAACTTGGAAATTCTAGTGTTTTTATTCAAGCAATTCTTGCAAAATACTTTTTGCAAACTTAGAATGACCTCTTGATGATTCTTCTTCTAAGTTTTAGATATTCGTGTATCTTTTCTCTCTTCTCACTTCCTCTCCCCTCCCCTTTGTCTCATCTTTTCCTCTCCTCCCTTTATCAATTTTTTCTTGTAACAGACATATTCATCATCCAAGCTTATTGCTCTGAAATTTGAATCTCAAATTTGAGTATAGATCCCTCTCCTAAGAAGTAAGGAGGGAGCAGGCAAAACAGTGCTGAGTATTGGGCCTGCTAAGGACCTGCCCAGTGGCAGCAACTGAAACTAGTTATCCTCAAGCTTCAGAAGAAATGCCAGCCATGACCTTAGTTCAGGCCCTTATCACTTCCAACTGGTCCCTGTTCCTGTATCTCCTCCCCAACTTCTCCCCATATTCCAACCCAAATGATCCTCCTTAGCAGCAGTTCTGCCTGCCTCGTGCCTCTGCCTGGATCCTCCAGAGTTCCCTGTTGTCAATGAGATGATGCCCATGATCCTTAAAATAGCATGTGAGGCTCCTAGTGATCTGGATCCTGCCTCCTACTTTGACCTGATTTCTCAGCATTCATGTACCTCCCCATCCCTTAACACACACACACACACACACACACACACACACACACACACACACACACACCACTCCTAATCTAGCCACACCAATTCCATGTCTCCCCTAATGCACTATGTTTTCTTATGCCACCATAAAAGGTTTTCTCAACCCAGGACCCATTTTCCCTGTCCAATGATATAAAATTTAAAGAGTTTCAAGGCTAATCTTTTATCCTTAAAGACTACATGTGGCACTCCGTCTCATACCTTCCATCATGGCTGATCTTTGTGGCCAAATATATTTATAATTATTCTGACGGTGAATTGGGTTTCTGTACAGTGTGGTTTCATGATGTCAGATGCCAGCAGGAAACTGAACGCTTAAATCAGTGATCCACATGTTTAAAACTATTTGAATGCTTGGCCTTGTGCAGCTCTGGTCTAAAAAGAAATGAGTAATTCGTGAGTCCTTGGCTTCCACTCCCTGAAATCTTTCAAATATGTCCTTGCTTTCCCTGGCCCTCCTGCAGTGACCACGTGGCATCACCCACATCCCAAAGCTCTTTATAAAATGCTTTTTATGTGCAAAAAGCAGCACAAATTCAGACTGCCTGAGCTGAGGGCAAGTGTGTGGTGTGCCCTGTTGCATAATATGCTGTTTCCCTGGGACACCTGAGCTGTTCGAATCCTAACAGGTGAGGAGGATTGTGATGTAAGAAGAGCACAAGACTGCAGGCCACCAGCAACCTGCCTTTCAATTTCCCCACTGCCTCTGCCTCTGTTATGTAACCTTAAACAAGTGATTATTTTTCCCTCTCTGTGTCTCAGTTACCTCATGTAAAACTAGTGAGCTAGACAAGGTCAGCATTTCTCCAACTGGGACCATAGACTGCCTACATTGGAATCACCAGGACTGCTGTTCATCAATGTGACCACCTGGGCCTCTCTCCTGTCCTACTGAACCATACTGTATAGCAGGAAAGTAAGGAGGAAGTTCAGAGAGTAGGAGAGATCCAGAGTCAATATTGTTAATAACTTTTCAGGTAAGTCTTAGACTTACCAAGATTTGGGATCCACTGGAAAAGATGATCTCTTAAGCACTGGCTACCAGGTGCCACATGGTGAGAGGCATGAGGGACCTCTCTGGGTTCTTTTGTAAGAGCAAATCCCCTACATGGAGCTCTGCCCTCAAGACCTGCTCACTTCTCAAAGACCCCACCTCTAAATGCCACCCTGGAGATAGATTTGAATTCGGAAGGACATAACATTCAGTCTATAGCAACTTTCCAAATCCTGAATATCTATTTGGTTCTTCTTTTATAATTTCAAACCCTTTAGTTATTTTTTCATCCTGTAGACATGGTTCCCTTTAGATCTTGGAATACATATTTGTGGTAACTAATTTGTAATCTGTATAATAAGTATAACATCTGGGCTTCATTAGAGGCAGTTTCTATCAGTGGCTTTCTTTCCCTGTGTATGAGCCATACTTTTATATTTCTTTGCATGTATTTTTCAAAAGATGAATATTTTAAGTAATATAATGTGTCAACTCTGGAAATCAGATGCCACTCTTTTCTCAGTGTTAGCTTTTTGATGTCCTTTGTTGTTTTTTTCATTGTTGTTGTATTTTAAAATGATGTTCCTGAACTAATTCTGTCCAGTCTATACTCTCTGTCCTACATAAGATGAGAGTCCATGCTTGGCTAGTTTAGAAGGCATCCAGTAATGAACAGAGATGCTGTTAAACACTTTGAACCAATGAGCCTCCTAACTTTGCTGTGTGTGTTGGGCACACCTTCAACACCCCAGCACGCCATTTCCAACTCTTCCTTTGCCTTCACTACCTGCTTCTGCAGAGACTTAGGGTCAACCCAAGGTGAGAGCTTAGGGCCTCCTAAGCCTTTCTTGAACATATACACAGCTCTGCACATGCAGGTGCACTTGTAGAAACATGGCAGAGCTTTTCAAAGCTCCCTATAGACATTGAATTCCATTTTTCCTTTGTGTTTTGTGGTCAGCCTCCCATTAGCCCCAGCTGGTATTGATGCTAATACAATGTTAATTTATAATTATAAATACAATGTTAATAAATTATTAATAATTTATAATTATTAATACAATGATAAGTGCTCTGTGGGTAAAGTGTTTGCACAAAGCAAACTGTGGGACAAATCAGACAAGGATAAGATCTGAGAATAAAGATTTTCGGTGAGATGCCCAACGGTCAAATAGTGGTAGTTCTCTGGGGATGGGGCTTTTGGGGAACTCTGAACTTGCTCTGCACCATGAAGTGGCTTCTAGGTTGCCATTTTCATTGCTATCACAATTTTAAAGCTGTTGATTTATAAGGCCTCCTGAAGCTGTGGGTGTGGGATGGGAATCCATTTGAAATATCACAAATCTTGTTCTTACTGAGAGAGATTCAGCCATTTTTCTTAAATAAACCCTCTTCGAGTTGTTGCAAGCTTTTAATTAATTTGCAGAGTTCTGAAAATGTTGATTTTGACAGTTCTAGCTGCTGGGTGTGTGGGAGACTCCCCCTTCTCGGGAGAACATCACTGAATCCCTTACCCTCCTGCTCCTCTCCAAAGAGCACCGAGCCAAAGAAGAGAGCCAAATTCAAAGGTTTTCTCCATCAATCCCCACAGGACACAGTGTCTACTTGCTGTTCCTGAGTTTACCCTGCCAATCAGCACCCGCCACATCCCCTTCGAAACCCTTCTTAAGCCGATAAGCACACGCTCTCTTCTCTCTGTCCTCTGCCCTCTTCCTCTTCTTCCTCTCCTCTATCCTTTCTCTTTCTCTCTGCCTCTCCTTTTCTTCCCCTTTAGGCAGCCCCCCAATAAAACCTCTTGGTTGAATCTCCATCTCTGGTGAGTTACTCGCCTTTCATTGGTGCAGAGACTCAGATGGGGCTCCCCTGCCTTTAAGCAGGACCCCTATTCCTCCAGAGATCACCACCTGAGCGGAGACCAACCTGCGCCCATCTTCTCGATCCCCTGCTTCGCATCCACCATCAGTCTACGAATTGGTGAGTCCCCCTCTTTGGACTCCTAAACCCGCCGAGGCCGTTGATCATCCAGCAGCCCCAGTGGTATCTTGCAGGGAGGAATACACCCCACACAGACCTTCAGGGTCGCCGTGGTCCTCTTGGAGTCTCCCCCTTTCAACAGGCCTCAGCCTGCTTGAGAACTGGCAGACCGCCTTCCCTCCTCCATCATGGGTCTCCTCTTTACCCCTCTCGGATGAAAACCCTGGTGCCAAGTGACCCATAGCTCCCAGGGCCCTCCAGGAGGGCACCTCACCAGAGGATTTTCGGTGACAACCATATCCTCGGCCTGAGGTCTCGTTCTGATATTTGGCTCAAGTGGGACGCCTCACCAGTCACCCTATCGTACCCTTCCTCATAGCCCCATGGGGGGGTGACTCCTCTCTGCCGGCTGACTCCCCTCTCCAATGCCGCCGACAACTTGGACATACTTGGCCTAACCCCGTAGAGATCAATCCCAAGAAATTGATAAAATTCTCTACTCAGGATTGGCCCAATTATCCCTTAGCTATCCAAAACCATTGGCCCCCTTTGGGTCCTTAGACCCCGCCATTTTGTGGGATCTCTACAATTCAGCGCACAGTCTGTCTGGCCACACCCTACTTCAATTAGGCTCCTTTGAAAGGTTGCTGGGGCAGAAGGGATCCTTAGGGTCCACGGTGCTCTTCTCCGTAGCAGACCTTTCACAAAATGCTTGGGTTCCTACCAGAGTTCCACCAACTCTGCCTCATACATAAAGGAGTTTCGGTACTTAACTCCAAGCCTATAGTCTCACTTTTCATGACATTTACATGATCCTGGCCAATACCCTTCTCCTAGAGGAAAGCAGGCGGATCTGGGAACAAACCCTTAATTATGCTGATGAGGTCCATCAAACCACCCGGCCAACCCGCTAGGCGCCCATGCAGTTCCTGATCAGAACCATAATTGGGACTACAATACCACCCAGGATTAGCCCTGGGGGACCAATTTTCCCCCTGCCTAGTTGCCTGGCTCAGAAGGCGGTAAAATTTGAAAAACTCCAAGAAATCATTCAGGACAAAAAACAAGAACCCTTCCACCTTCCTAGATAGTCTAAGGATCTCCAGCAATACACTAATTTAGACCCTGAAACCCTCGATGGGAGACAGCTCCTAATGACCTATTTCTTCTCCCAGAGCTACCCTGACATTCGGGTGAAACTTAAAAAAAATGGAACAGGGACCCTTGACCCCTCAGACTGAAGTCCTGGCACAGCCTTTAAGGTGTACCACAACCTGGATGAGAAAGACAGAAGGCAAAAAACCCAGACGCTGGCACAGGCTCTACAGGTCCTACCCCTGGGCCCTGTTTTAAGAGGAACACTGGGCACGAGAGTGCCTGAATCCCAGGCCACCTATGCGTCCATGCCCTAAATGCCAATTAAGGGGTCACTGGGCCATGGACTGCCCCGTTCCCTGAAGGGGAGCTGGATCTGCCCCAAGCCCAGACCTAGATCTTTTGGGTATGGCCATAGACGACTGAAGGGGCCTTGGGACTCCCTCCCCGATGACCACCATCACCTTTCAGGAGCCCAGGGTCACTGTTATGGTGGATTGACGCCTGACTAACTCCCTTTTAGACACAGGGGCCACTTATTCAGTCTTGAGGGAGTTTGGGGGACCCACTGTTCCATCCTGTTCTCCCATTGTCAGGGTAGAGGGACAAACAATCCTTCCCCTAAAAGCCCCACACTCTCTTGTAGGTTTTACCACCATCCTTTCTCCCACCAGGTTTTGGTAATGCCCCAATGCCCCATTCCCCTATTGGGAAGGGACATCTTAGCCAAATTCCATGCCTCCATCACACTCCATCCCAGCCTTTCTTTACACTCACCCTTGCAGAAGCAACCCACACATCCATAGGCTCCCCTCCTTCTCTCCCTCTGGAGGTAAATCCTCAAGTTTGGGACACTTCCACCCCCTCTCTGGCTCACTGTGTCCCTGTCAGAGTTCATCTTAAGGACCCTCAGCATTTCCCTTGTCAACCTCAATACTCTCTTCCAACTAGCAGTCCTCAGGGTCTACAGCCCATTATTAAGGACCTATGGCGCAAGGGCTTAATAAGACCCACCCACGCCCCTTACAACACTCCAATTTTGGTCGTACAGAACAGTACCAAATACCCCTCTCAAGCCAGGCTCCTTTCCCGCCCACCACGCTCGAGGACAATTCCCAGGAGCCAACTGGCAATTGGATTTCACACACATGCCCAGGGTCTAGAGGTATCTCTATCTCCTCGTCCTTGTAGACACTTTCTCAGGATGGGTGGAAGCTTTTCCAACCACCAACCAAAGGGCATCCACAGTCACCTGTTTTGCTCTCAGATATCATCCCAAGATTTGGGGTCCCTCCCTCCTTGCAATCAGATAATGGCCCCAAGTTTACCTCTCAAATCACACAATGCATTGCAGAGGCTCTCCACATTCCCTGGAATCTACACATCCCTATCATCCCACCTCTTCAGGCAAGGTAGAATGTGTTAACCGCACCTTAAAGGAGACCCTCACCAAGCTCTCCCTGGAACTACATCTCACCTGGGTCAAACTTCTCCCGGTAGCACTGTTTGGCCTTTGAGCACTTCCCAAAAGGCCAACTCAAATGTCCCCTTTGAAGTGATGTATGGACAACCACCCCTACCACCTGGGATGACTCCTTCACTCTGCGTCCTTCCAGAACATCTCAGTCATCCCCTTCTAAGTTTTGTCTGAACACAGATTTGGAAACACCAGGAAACTGTAAAGATGCCTTTTTTACAGTGCCATTCCATCCTGACTCTTGTTACCTCTTTGCCTTCACATGGGAAGACCCTACATCCTTTAGGTCTCAACAGCTGACATGGACAGTCCTACTCCAAGGCTTCAGAGACAAGCCTTGACACAGGATCTAACTGCTTATGACTTGGGGGATTAGTACTCTCTTACAGTTGGATAGAAGCCTTCCCTACTCAAGGGAAACTGCTGACACCGTCACCTCCATCCTCATTGAGCAGATCATTCCCAAGTTTGGACTTCCTATCTCCATCCAGTCTGACAACGATCCGGCCTTCATTTCTCAGGTTGTTCAACTAGTCTCCAAAGGCTTCAACATCACTTGGAGGCTCCACATCCCCCACCGACCCTAATCCTCAGGTAAGGTTGAGAGGCCTAATGGCATTCTCAAGGATCATCTCACTACTCTTGCCATTGAACTCAGGCTGTCCTGGCTGCCCCTAGAACCCCCTCAGGCCGTAGCCCCTTTGTGCTACTCTATGGGCGCCCTTTCTTAATCAACCAAAGCTTCCCAGTTACTCTTCCTCCCCTTGTGTCCTACCTGCCCTACCTCACACTTCTACACAAACTCCTAAGGGAACATGCAGACCGATGTCTTCCTGTGCCATCTGTTACCTCTGTCCCAATGCATCCAGGAACTGACCCAGTCTTACTTAAGTTTTCTCGCCAACCCTCTCCTTCTTTTACTAATCATTAATCTCTCTCAAGCTTCTATCCCAACCCACAGATAGGGCTTCTACATCCAAGAAACATGGCAGCAGATGGCACCACCCGCTCACAGTTTATGGGTCAAAGCAATTGCCCTTCCACTGGCTGCAATTGGGCAGTCATCCTTAACATTACTGGATTCAACCAGTCCACTTTGTCCCACTTATGTTCAGTAATGCTGTGCTTCATAGCAGACCAAACTGAGGAATCCTGTAAGCACTCACCTGACATTTATGGCAGGTGCCCTTATAATTCATGCAAGAAAGACATCCTAGATGAACCTTGCTATGGGAATCAAGCATACACCAAATTAACTATGGGACCTGAAATGGGCTTCTGGTGTTGATGCTTCTCCTCAGGGATCTCCAGCTACTTGCTACCTCGGAGGACACCTATCCCTTACATGAAGGCCTCACTAACGGCTGAGGGAACTTCATCACTGTGGATACGGAGCTACAAAATGGAAACACAACTGGGGAACTTCACTAGCCTGTCACCCAGGGTTTCTAGGCCCATTGGCTTTTGTGTGCCTCTTCCCGACCACTGGTCTCTTCTCAGCCAGTCCCTCTCACTGGACTTCTGGCCAGAAGCTAATGTGGTGTCTCCTCTTCCCTCTTCTTCTCCTTGCCTTCGGGTATCTTTGGTGTTTTAGGCTCATCATGTGGCACAGCTGGTTAGTGGAGTTCATGGAGTCCCTCCAACAGGACAGCTGGCTGATTCCCCTCATTTGCAAGGACAAGGATTGGATCTAGACTATCCATGACCTATGGCTTTGAGGAACTTTCATCGATTTCATTCCCAAGGAAACTCACATTTTCAGCACCCTGGCCTTTACAGCTATGCTTCTCTTGTCCCCGAAACCTGACCATTCCTCCCTTCCTTCACACTCCTCGTCCCTCTCCAGCAGGAAGTAGCCAGACAATCTCATCACTCCGCTCCCAACACAAAAAAAGGGAGTAATGTTGGGTATGTGGGAGACTCCCCCTTCTCACGAGAACACCACTGAATCCCTTACCCCTCCCCCCCTCTCCAAAGAGCACCAATCCAAAGAAGAGCACCAAATTCAAAAATTTTCTCGACCAATCCCCGCAGGACACAGTGTCCATTCGATGTTCTGGAGTTTACCCTGCCAATCAGCACTCGCCATGTTCCCTACACAACCCTTCTTAAGCCAAAGCTTGTAAGCACACACTCTCTTCTCTCTCTCTCTCCTCTGCCCTCTTCCTCTTCTTTGTCTCCTCTCTCTACCCTTTCTCTTTCTCTCTGCTCTCTTCCTCTGTCTCTTTCTCTCTGCCTCTCCTTTTCTTCCCCTTTGGGCAGCTCCCCCAATAAAATCTCTTGGTTGAATCTCCATCTCGGGTGAGTCACTTGCCTTTCACTAGCTGCTTATATGGAGGAGCTGCCTTTTGAAAGTAAAAAAGAGAAAATGTAATTTTTCCTTAACCCTCATCAATTCAATGTTGAGACAGAATCCTCTGCAATAACAGATAAGTAAACAAAAGAAAAGCAAGTGTGTGGTGTTAGGAGTCTGCGTTAAATATATTTCAACAAGGAACAATACATTTTAGAAAAATGACAAGACAAAGGAAAAGCAGCCCCAGGCTTCCCGGGTGGGAAAAGTGTGGGAAGGTAAACTTGTGAGAAGAAGTTCTGCTCGAAGGTTCCTCTGGCCCCAGGTCTCTGACATGATGAGCAAGCAACATGAAGGATTCACATCCAGTCTTTAGGTGGGGAAAGGAAGGAGGAAGGTAGAAAGACCTTTTGCCTCTGAGAATTTCTGTCCCATTTTTAGACAAATAGCAAGAAGGCAAAGCTTTCCTTTGAGTTTTGATTGTCTTCAGCTCAACATATTCTGGGGAGAAATTTGATTTCCTTCAGATGTCTTCATTTCACTATTCTAGAACCTTCCCACCCTCCTCCCTTCTCCTTACTTATTTTCTTTTCTTTTCTTTTTTTTTTTTAATTTACCTCTTGGCCTTCTCTGAAGTCCATCTCACCTTGTGTATGCTTAAGCCCAGAATTTCAGAGGTCCTGGGCAGTCCTCAGTAGTGAGTGACTGGTGCTAATCCTCCAGGTGGATGTTTCTGAAAAGTCATCTGGTATCTTCTCTGAGGTCTTAGGAAAGTCTAGCTATCTTTGCTTAATGTGAAAACCTTATAGTGCACCTTTGGTTAGCCTGTCTTCCTGCCCTGCCTCACTCTTCCCACTCCTGCCTCATAAGGTCACCTCCCACAAAACCCACTGACTCTCAAGTCCTTGCTCAGGTGCTACTTTAGGACCCAAACTGAGACTGCTGCAGTTCTAGCGATCTGTGTTTAGCTGTGGCACTCACAACTTACGGTGGTGCTCTGCTCTACCATGTTTGCTGGATTTTAATCAACTCTGGATATATTAAATAAGAGTATGTGGCATTCGTGTGTATCCTAGCATAAAAGGGAAATAGGCTTTACAAAGGGGTGTTCTTACACACCATCATCTCTAGGACAGAAAAAGGACGACCAGTACAAGGAGTTGGGAGGAAAAAAAAACAAAAACAAAAAACAGGTTCTCTCCATTTCACAATCCCTCTGCTCCTTAACCTAGATTTTGAATCAGAAGAGCAGTCTCCCTTGCACTGAGTTCCTCCTGTGACCAGCGAGGATGCAGCAAGTTCTTTCTCTGCTGAGCCCTCAGGTAATCATCATAGGGCCATAATAATGATTCGGAGGTCACCAGCCACAGAAGCAGTGGTCACCATGATGCTCTGCTGACCTCACAAGGCATTTTGCAGTCCCTTGTCTCACAGAGCCTTCACCACAACCATGGAAAACCTAGATGACTCCAGCTAACCAGCTACCCCCATGGGGGCATGCGTCTGATACCTTCGTCAGATGCTAAAAGGCCACTGTGTTTGTCTAAGTTGAATTTTGATTTACATAAAGTACATGAAAGAATTCCAAATGTTCTTTTTAACTGTGAAATCTCACTCTCAGTATCCTTCCATCTAGAGATTCTTGTTGCTACTCCAAGTGGCCAAGAGATGCACTAGCCATGGGGACACATGGTTACTGTTACCAGAGGCCCACAGAAAAATAGGAGTTTCTGCCAAGAAGCCTAGCAACAGACCCTGGAAAAATCTGAGGGGTCCATGTCATCCCCTCATATGCAGGTAAGGGGTGACTCACCTGCCAGGAAGGAGCCTTTTAGTTATTGCTAGACAGAGGTGTGACCTGTCTCACTGGTAGAACTAGAGAAAACACAGGTCAAATCCCTGCATTCAGGGACCAAAATCCATCTCCCAACTAAACTTAGAAGAAATTACTTTTAAAATAGTAAAGAAGTACTGGATCTACTTTGTGGGGCTAAGATGCAATTTTCTATGCATTTTTAATAACTAGTATCCATTGATGCTGAGATGTCAATTCCTTCTCACTAATAATGGTGAAGCCCTTTACCAAGGGTGGCTAGCATAGGCTGGACACCTAATAAGAACCACAGGTTCTAGTTTGTCAGAAATACCATGTGTCTGGAACTTCACATTGATTATCCCTTAACCTTCAGATGTATTCTGTAAGGTAAGTATTACCCCTGGCAGTCCCCATTTTCCATGTAAGGAAATTGCCCTTCTGAGAGGCCAATTTGCCTGACTTAGCACGTAATATTCAATAAATGAGTATTTGTATGAATGAACTAATGAAAATGAAAGAATGGATGAAATTAATTAATTAGATGAAATGGTAAGTTGGATTGTTCTAGACCTGGTCTTGTAGTTAATGCTTATTACCTCATGCCAGGCTGCTGTTTTCCTGATGATGAATCCAAAATACAAATTTCAGAGAACTCTCATATTTTCCCATATGAAATGCCTTATGGTTTTGCTCTTTTACAGATATCTTTGGCCCAAATAAAGATACTGTGTATTTCTGCCCTTAATATTCTACCACTTAGAACTGCTTTTAAACTTGAAAAACACTTGAATTTGAAAAGAAAATGGATTTTTGTTTTCATCATAAAAATAATAAAAAATCATTACAGAAAGATTGATCAAACAGCAAATAATATAAATATCAATTTATAAATATACATAATATCCCTTTGGAAGAATAACCATTTGTTAGTATTGTGGTGCACTGTAAGAACTTCTTAGCTTCTTTCTATACATAGGTCTTTGCCGGGATTGGGGAGGGGGGAATATGTTTTTTCCCCAGTATTCTTCCTCTTACTCATTTTTTCTTAAAAAAAATTTGGCTCTCCTATAACCTTCTTAAACATCATCTTTAACTATTGCACAAACAAGATACTTATTGCATGAGTATCTCCAATCACTTGGGAAAGAATCCATGTCCAATAACTAGAAATTAGTTAAATATATCTACCTGAAAACATCTGGTGCAAGGTATTTTCAAAACTTAAATTTATTTCTTTAGGAGGGGCAGATATGTATGTAAAATTCTTCACCCTAAAATTTATAAGCTCTTTCCTCTATTGCCTTCTGACCATAAAAATCATCTTGTTTAAAAAGAAAAATTATCTTGTTTGGTAAAAGCCATCCATTTGTCTCCCAAGCACTTGCTATTTAACTCTTCAATGTTCACAACTGCCTCAGCACGCTGCCATGTGAGAAAAGACGGCACATCCTGCCAAAATCTCCAATGCCAAGGGCTTCTAAAGAAATGACAGTTTTCCTGTGTTTATTGCAACAAGTTAAACAACACAGTTCAAAAAAACATAAAGGCAAAGCTAAATATATCCCTCTCTTCCACTTCCACCCCCTGAGGTGACCAATGGGAACAAGGCAGCATGCACCCTTCCACCTTTTTCCTCCTTACTGGCTCATGACTTCAGCATAAGCATTCATAAGTTGGAGATTATTGATTTTTCAGTTGTAGATGGACACAATATCTTTATTTTACTTACCTTTATGTGGTGCTGAGGCTCCAACCCAGCGCCTCATGCATGCTAAGCAAGCACTCTACCACTGAGCCACACTCCCAGCCCAATATTGAAGATTCGTATAGAAATGTTTCTAGATGAAATTACATGGGTTTGGGAATTTGCTTTATTTATTTATTTATTTATTTATTAACTTAATTTAACGAACTTGAAGTACAGAACTTATATATAAATATGCACATCATTTTACCTATAGAGGATTATATTTCATGTGTTAGAATATTTTTATTTAATTAAAGGAAAGGGCTTATTTGGACTCAGAGTTTCAGGGGTTTCAGTTCAATTGTTTTCATTCTTTCTACTGGCTATACGATATTCCACAGTATGAATGGACTCTGAACTGTTTATCCATTTCCTTATTGCTAGACATCTAGTTTGTTTCTAGTTTTTTTTTTGTCACCACAGAAATGCCACAGTGCCCATCTTGTACTCCTATTCTTACCTTCTGTTGCTTTCATCTCTATGACATTGTTTCTCCAGAATGGGATTGCTGGGCCAAAGGGCATATGAATTTTTGGTTTTAAAAGATGTAAGGAAAGTGCTTCCTTCAAAAATTGTAAAACTTTACCACTTCAATGTATAAGAATTTCCTTTTGCCTGTATCTCCATCAACAGAAGGCGTTTTCATACCAATCAAACCAACTCTTGTTAATAGTTCAAAAGAGAGATCTTCATTCCCACTTCGACTTGTACTTTGTTTAAATATCTCTCGTGTTCTATTGACTATTTAGAGTTACTCTTTTAAGAAATATTTATTCATTTCGTATGCTTATTTTTTTCTATTAGTTGTATATAGAAAAATAATCATATTCCAACTATTTACTTCTTTTCCTGCTGTTATTGTTTTTTTTTGTTGGTTGGTTGGTTGTTGGTTTAGGGGTTTGGTTTTTGGTTTGGTTATGGGGGCACTTTACCACTGAGCTCTATCTCCAGTCTTTTTTTAAAACAGGGTCTCACTAAGTTACTGAGGCTGGCCTCTAACTTGTGATCCTCCTATCTTAGCTTCCCAAATCACTGGGATTACAGGTGTGTGCCACTGCACCCATCTATTTTTTCAACTCTATCATTTGCCCTCTGAGTTTGTTTAGTGTATCTTTTGCCTTGCACAGAAGATCTAAAAACTTTTTAAATTTTAATATTTCTGACTTTTCTAGCTCTTCTCTTGCCTCTTAAGTTCAGAAGTTCTTCCCTATCTTCCAAGTCATATTAGATAAATCTCCCAGATTTTTTCTAATACTTTTACTGATTTTTAATTTTCTTACATTTATATCTTTAATTCATCTGCAATTTATTTTAGAATACTGTGTGAGATAGAGACCTAACCTTATTTTCTCCAAGAGAAATAATTAGTGGTTTCACTTGGCCCCTTTTATCAAATGAGTTGTCCTTTTCTACTGAATTGAAATATCATTTTTGTGATACATGCTATATTCTGTTTCACTACTTGTCTATTCCTATGCCAAAACCACATTGATCTGTTTTCTGAAATTATAGTATGTTCTAATATCTGGAAACAAGACCATAACATAGTGGTTAAGCATACTGGCTTTGGAGTCAGATTATCTGAGTTAAAATCCCAGCTCTAACATGTTGTAGCTGCATAGTAACATTTCTAAGCTTCAATTTTATAATCTGTGAAATAGAAAAATAAAAACCACTTCATATGATTTTATGGAGATTAACTAAGTTAATGTATATAAAATGCTTAGAACACTGCACAATTAATCATAGTTACTAGGGCTGGGTTGAGTTCTCAGTGCTGGAAGTTACTGTTTTTCATGCTTTCTTCAACTACTCTTGAAAATTCATTCTTCCATATGAACTTTAAGAAGTTTCATACAATTCAAAAAAATCTTATGAAATTGCATCATACACACACACATATTAGTTTGGGGCTAATGGGTTTTATACTAAAAAATATGACTTCTTTCCATTTATTCAGATCTTATTTTATGGAAGTTAATAAGATTTTGTTGTTGTTTCCTGAGATTCTTTGCCTCTGTTGTTATATTTACTCTTAAGTATTTTATAATTTTCTTATTTGTAGGTGAAATCTTTCTTCTCAATTCCATTTTCAAGTACTTATTGAAACATATAGGAAAGGTTTATTTCTTCTTTACCAATTGTTTATTTTTAGTTTTTCTGTTTTATTCCACATGCTAGTACTGTAAAGATAATGTTAAGTAAAAATGATGGTAGCTGGCATCCCTGTATGTTGTCTTCTTTCAATCAAAAATGCTGGCCAACTGCAACTTGTAATTATATTTACTATTAATTTTTAGAAAGCAGACTCTCATATTTAAATAAGCTCATTTCATTTCTATTGTGTTTATGGTTTTATTAGGACTAACTATCCAATGTGTCATCTAATGTATTTCCAGTTTCTACTGATATGGTCAGACTTTTTTTCCCCCAAATTAATTAATTAAATAAATGGTGTTGGTAGAATCTTTTTAAATTTTTTTTTGTAATTGTAGATGGACAGCATGCCTTTATTTTATTTGTTTCATTTTTATGTGGTGCTAAGGATCGAACCCAATGCCTCCCTCACATGTGCTTGGCAAGTGCTCTGCCACCGAGCTACAGCCCAGCTCCTGTTGGTAGAATCTTGTTTGTAAGTCATTCTTGCAAATATAGAATAAATTCTATATGGGTATAATGTATTATTGTTATGATACATTACTGGGTTCTAAATGCTATTTTATTAGATCATTCCATCTGTATTCATTAGTGAGCTTTTTGTTTTATACTATATCAAGTTTCAGCATTAATATTATACTCACATGGTTAGAATCATTCCAACATTTTCCATGGTCTGGAATAGTTACATAATGTTAAAAGTCTGCTATTTAAAGGCTAACTAGAATTCAGCTATAAAAAAAAAAAACTAGGTCTTAAAGCCTTTTCTTTAATAGTAGGTCTGTAATCACCAACCCTGTATCTTCCATGGCAGCATTTCCTAACTTTACTGATGGATAGCAATCACTCAAGTGCGTACCACACCCCCATCTTTTTTTTTTTTTAAACAGTTCTGGGATGGAACCCAGGGCCTGTGCATTCTAGGCAAGTGCTCTACCACTAAGCCACACCTCCAGTCCTTGACAAATATAGAATTATTAAGCCCCTTCTCTGAAGATTCTGATTCACAGGCTCTGGGATAGGGTCAGCTGTAGAAATTTATAGATTTAAATATAAATGATTCTTATCACAACTCTGTGATAATTAGTCTAGTTAGGTTTCCCAGTTAATGTTGAGCTAATTTGGGTAGTTCTATTTTGCAAGAAAATTATTCATTTCTTCTAAGTTTTATAATTTGTTGCTATTGAGTCATGTATAGCATTATCCTATAATTCTTCTAATTTCTGACATTTCTGTAGTTATGTTCCCTTTCTCATTTGAAATATCAGATAATTTTGCTTTCTCTCTTTTTCCTTTAATTAAATCCTCAAGAGACTTATCTGTTTATCAACTTTTACAAAGAACCAATTTTCAGATTTACTTAGACTTTGTATCATTTTAAAATTCCTATTTCACTTCAGTGACTTTCTGTATAAGTTTCCTCTTAGGTTATAGGCACTCAGTATCGTGTGCTATACACTGTGATTTAACACTATACAGTTAAATGGATATACTTATCCATGTTGATTTAACCATATATTTCAAGATTCCTTTTGTATCAGTGTTTTCTCCTCTAAATATCTTCCCTTATCTAGAGGTCTTTGGATTTTTTTTTTCTTGGTTGATTTCTTTAAATCTTTCCTAAAGTAAATTTCTAGGTTGTTTGTTGCTGTTGTTTGTGTTTTTGTTTGGGGGGTGGGTGGTAATGGGGATTTAACCCAGGGATGCTTTACCACTGAGCCACATCCCTAGTCCTTTTTATGTTTTATTTAGACACAGGGTCTCCCTAAGTTGCTAAGAGCCTCACCAAATTGCTGAGTCTGACTTTGAACTCCTCCTGCCTCGGCCTTCAAAGTCACTGGGATTACAAGCATGTGCCCCCACACCCAGAAAATTCCTAAGATTTTTTTAAGGTCTGTTCTGATTATTTTATTTACAATTCCTCTCTAAGCCTGTTGTCCTGAGGTGTAGTGTGCTTATCCTCTGTAGGTTCTCTCTAAGTTCTTGAAGATACTTTAGCAATGGCAGCCAGAGAGTGGAGGAAACCCAACAGTCTCTGATCCTCGGCCCACCGCACTGGAGAAAAGGTTCCCAATGCCCTTCTGGGCAGTTGAGAGGATATCACTTTTTCCTGGGAACCAGTGGAGGGGACCACCCAACATTGCTCATCAGCTTCCTAGGGACCAAAAAGCGCAGGTACATTCATGCTAACTGATGTCAGCCTTCTCACTGAGTGCTCAGGGATATCCATGGACTAACCCCTCCCAGGTTTCAAATCTTCCCCCAGACTTTATCTGGTTTCTCTCTGACTTTAGGGTGTGAGTGGGAAGGGAAGCTCAGCGACAGGTCTCTGGGTCATGCCCTTCAGACCCCATCTGCTTCCCAGCCCCAGCTACTAGTTATCCCAGAGAGGTTTCAGGCTGGAGTTACTAGCAAAGAAAGGTGAAGCTTGTTGAACCATCAGCTTCCCAGCATTCCTTGTTCCATGTTTTACATATACCTTAATTATGTAAACACTGCAAAGATTTAAAATTGTCATTCACTGATACAATGTGTCCCTTCCTCACACAGCTCCCTTGCTTTACCCAATTCTCCCCAACCCAATTCCACCTCCCTAAAGAGCTTCTGCTTGGTTGATGCAACAATAAATCCAGTTCCAAAGGACCTGGTCCAGAAAACACTATAAACATTTGTGTGTTCCAACACCCTTTCTCTGCAATCTTCAAGTGGAAGGTAAAAGAATCCAATAATTTGCCTCAGCTCTCATAAAGGATGTAGGTTTAGCCAATCAGAGGCTTTCATCCTGGGCTTGGGCTCTGGTGGTGGTGACATAAAGATCTAGGGATGGCTGATAATTTGTTCTTGTTGACAGCACCAGTATCATGAATCTAGTGATGACAGTAAAAGGTGTTGAAACCCCAGCCATGTCTATTACAGCCAAACCTCCTTGGTTCCTGTTTTCCAAACCTGATTCTGTGAGTTGCCTAGCACTTTCTTTTATTTGTGCATCTGGGGTTGATTTCTAATTTCCGATGTTTACAATCCAAAGCCCTGAGGGGTTCAGAATACCAGAAAAGTTCTGAGTCTGGGAATGGCTTCGAGTGCTGTGCCTCAAACCAAATCAGCTTGATTTTGCAAAATCCTTGATGGTATGCTAGGCTACTGAATATGGCTTCAGCCAGTTCCATACAATACCAAGTTTTTATCACCATCCCTTTAAACGCCAATGTCCCAGTCACTGGGATCCCTGAAATGGCCAACATTATTATTTTATAATAATAATAATAATAATATTATTATTATTATTATTATTATTATTTGCAGCACTGAGGATCCAACACAGGGCCTCACACATGCTAGGTGTCTACCCCTGAGTTACAGCCTGACCCACCAACATTCTTAATGAAAAGCCATCAGATTGGGTCATATAAGTAAGGAAATATAATATTGAAGATTTTTTTGTTCATATTTTTATTTTGAGATAAAAATCTCTTGATTTTGCAACAACAACCTCTGGGACATTATTGGCTTTAGTACAAGAAAATACACAATATTAAGATGATAAAAAATCAGGCTGAAACTGGGTAAAACAATCTGGTAGATATTATTAGTGGTTATCATAATGGGAATATTTTTATTTTATTTTCTTCAGATTCAACCACTTTTTTTAAGGCTATAATTCATTTAGTCCCAACTCTCTTCTTTTTCTTCCTCTCTGCACCTAAGCTAAGAAAACAGTAAAAACCCAGGAGATATTTCAGCACCAAAAGCATTGGAGAGTGAGAATAGTTTATTTATAAATTTCTTATATGAAATTTCTCATCCTACATCACCACCCCAATACAAACCCACAGAGGTAGTGTTCCTAAAGATAGTTGATTTGATTAGTGCATATACCATGCATTGCATTTCTAAATTAATTATATTCTTCTAATAGACATGGGTTATAGAACACCCAATTTCCCTCTGGTTTCAGCCTTTAACCTCCATGACTTTTGCTATTTATTTAAATAAACAAATAATCAGGATAATGACCCACATTTATCTTTGTCAACCCCATGAGATTGCATGCTTTTTAAAAAATTTTTTGTAGTTGTAAATAGACAGCATGCCTTTATTTTACGTGCTTATTTTTATGTGGTGCTGAGGATCAAACCCAGTGCCTCACATATGCAAGGCAAGCACTCTGCCACTGAGCTACAGCCTCATTGCTTTTAATCTTTCTGGCACATTATGATAGAAAAAAATTCAAATTAGGTCAAACCATCAGGAACTGCCCATCATTTTTTTCCTCTTGTAGAATTAATTTTACTGATGTAAACTTTGGCATTTTGTCTTGGTCAGATAATAAAGTATATCGTAAGGAATGGCCCTAGGAAAGTTGTTCTTGTAACATACATAAATATGGTGTCAAGGACTATGTCATGGACATTATCCACTGATTGGCCCTATTATTCATAAAAATCACTATTGTCCCCTCATAAAGAGTAACAGAATGCAGTGTGGGCTGCCTCAGCTGTCCTTACACTTCAGCCAAAGGACAGTTGTCAGAATAATGGATTTTAACACTCCCTGCAGACAGGTGTTTGGAAATCATCACATCTACCCCTAGGACCAAACCCAGAATGAGGTGCCCAAACATTTACCTCTGTGGAAAGGGCTCTAAATGTGACATGGGGACAGAAGAAAGGACCCAAGGTAAATATACACAGACCATTCAAGAAAGAAAGAAAGAAAGAAAGAAAAAAGCAGCTCATCCCAGGAGAGAAATACACCAAAGAATTGCATTCCAACCAGAAGTCCTCCTGGCCTTGGCAATGGTGGGAGGCCCAGTCTGCCTTCCTGCTTCTGTTGGGCAGCCCCAGGAAAAAACTGCTTCTGACAATTATTGTCAGTCTGAAAAAATTTTTCCAACCTCACTTGTTGGCATCTTGGGACAGAAATAGGAGCTAGATTGAGTTTTGCTTCTCAGCAACTATTAACCTGCAAACTGAAGGTCAGTCTGCATGATGAAGATAAAAGAATTTTTGTATTCAAATCAAAATATGAATGAAAAAGGAATGATAATAATCATAACAGAACCTGTTTCTTAGGGGTATGAGGAACAAATGAGGTGCTATATGTAAAGCCCCTGTTTAACACATAGAAAATCTTGTGTGATTATTATTAGCAGTTACAAGTGCTACCTCTAGTGTCAGCCAAAATGAACTGGCCTTAAGATATCATTTAAATGGTCAAGGCACACAATAGTCAAGCTGTGGAACTAACCTAGATGCCCTTCAATAGATGACTGGATAAATAAAATATGGTACATATATGCAATGGAATATTACTCGGCCATAAAAAAGAATGAAATGATGGCATTTGCTGGCAAATGGATGAAACTGGAGACTATCATGCTAAGTGAAATAAGCCAATCCCAATAAAACCAAGGCTGAATGTTTTCTCTGATATGCAGATGCTGATTCACAATAGGCAGTGGGGAGGGAACAGTGGAGGTTCACCAGATTGGACAGGGGGAAAGAGGGATATGGAGGGGGAATGGGAATGAGAAAGATAGTAGAATGATTGGGTTTCTAGCTTCATATATGAATACACGACCAGTGTAATTCCACACCATGTACGACGACAAGAATGGGAAGTTATATCCCATGTATGTATGATATGTCAACATACATCCTACTAAAAAGAACAAATAAAATAAATAAATGGCCAAGGCATCCAGTCTAGCAGAAAAGAGAGGAGAGGAGGAGGAGGAGGAGGGTAGTAGGAAAGAGGGGAGGGGAAAAGGGATTGATAGAAAATGAGGAAGAAAACAAGGACATAAAATCTGGAGCCTAAAGATATGACTTAAAGATTATCTTTTAAGATCTGCCATTTGTCTTGTGAATTGGTCTAAAATTTCACTAAATCCAATCTAATAGATGACATTTTGATAAATACTTGCTAATCAGAGAACAGGAAATTCCTAAAGAGGTTAGGAAATTATGTCAAGAGGTGAACAAATCCATAGACACAGATATTGTATGTATGTGTGTTAGAATCAACAAAAACAAACATTGTTTTATTACTAAATTCTTAGGGACTTCTTATCAGTTTCTCCTCAAACAAAAGACACTGTTCTATGGGAAAAGTGATAAGAAAACCAGAGCACATGATGTTCTTAAGAGAGAGTTGTCCTTCTATTTCCAATGATGGCAGGCTCATTTTATAATCATTCCTTTCACTGAAAATAAATAGAGGCATGCATCATTTTTATGGACTTCCATAATGGGCTTTTTTGGCACAAGGAACACAAACATGAATACATTGTGGTCCCATGTTCAGAGTTCATTAGGAATATGCAACATGGGGACTATCACACATAATTGCAGTAGTGATACACACACACACACACACACACACACACACACACACACACACACACACACACAATCAAGTAGGATGATTTTCACCAGTAAAGGCTTTTAGAAGAAACTGGATTTTGAACTGTGCCTGAAGGATACTGGGGAAGGTCTTCCAGGTAGACACTGAAGCAGCTTTTCAAGAGGCAGGAATTCACATCCTGGGTAGGAACAGCAAGTGAATCAGCTTGACTAGAATAGAAGAGCTCTAATGAGGAAAGTAAATTCTAGATTCCCTTATTGGAAAGAATCATAGCTGATACTTTCATATGATCCTCACAGTGATAGCACAGGACCTTTTATAAATAGGTAATAAATAAATTCTGGTGGGTCCACTAAGTCTACCTAACTCAAAGGCAACCTGTATTTTATGGAGGACTTACCGTAATAAGAAATGAATTGAAAGAGACTCGGCAGGTGGGGTGGAGAGGTAAACCATCACTTGGAGGGAATATTGTTGGCCTTCAATTCTGAGAAAAAAGAGAACTGAAACTAAACTAAAAAATCTGAACAAACTCTTCTTGGTACTCCTGTTTATTTTTGGTCTGTCAAGCCAAAGACAAGAGATGCCCAGAGGAATTCTCCCGAGATTCTGGATCTGAAAGACACCAGTGACTCCAATATTGAAAGCCTTTTCTGTCTCTACTTTTTCAACTCCTTGGCGTGTTTAAACAACATGGATGGCTCTCCTTTCCTCAAGCTACTTTTCTACCTGGTGGAGGAGGAGGATGGGACTTGTCCAAGATTTGAACTGGCTCACGAAGAACCTCCTGTTTTCCTTTTCTTAATATGAGGGTTCCTTCTTAAGCAATTAATTCATGGTCATATTTTATGTACTTACAATCATTTTTAGATTACATATGAAAATATTCATGTTAGTCATCTGCCTTAGTTGCTGTGCATGAAACTGGATTTTGAAGCAAGTTTTAATCCAGTTTAATGACAATTATTTTGATTTTAGGAGTTCATATTAATGCTTGTTTTTCTGAAAAGAAGAAGAGGAGGAGGAGGAGGAGAAGGAGGAGAACTCACAATTCCTAAGGCTATCAATTTGAATACTTGGACTGTACTGTTTGATACAGATTTAAAATCACATGGCATGACTAGTTTCATTGCCTACAGAAAACTTTCTTCTAGATCTTTTCTTTGGACATAAACACAGAACCTGTATTGTAATATAGAACGGAAACATTCCAGAAAAATAATCCTCCAAATGTATCTAAATTGCTAGTTTAGCTGTAAGATTCAACTATTTTCCCTCAAAATTACCCCAGGGCACAATGAACTCTCATGGGGTTTTCCATACTAAGGGAAGTTCCAAAGTTGGGGATTGAAAAACTCCATTGAAACAAATGCATTATGTCACTTGAAATAAGAGCATCTGCAAATACTTTACAAAGTAATTTTCTTTGTTCAGCAGAGGAAGGCCAGATGATGCAATATCTAGCTTCCAGCTGCACTTTCCTCACTGGTAATTCAGCCTCTGCTAGTGCCATTTGAAAGACTCCTGACCACTCACTGTGAAATTTTGATGATGTGCTTAAACTTGGCTCTTCATCTCATCACTTAAAAGGAAGAGCAAACAGAAATTATGTGAGAATGCATGCGTTTCCACAAAGCAACAGAAAGATGGTTATCTTTCTCTCTGGCATTATTTAAAAAAAAAAAAAAAACACAAACAGTTCTAAAGGAAGAAGGAAACCAGCCAGAGGCCTTGAGGGATTCAAAATGAAGGAAATCCTTCCACAGGATGAGGATGAAGCTACACATCCTATAGAAAGTACATAAACAGCATCATAAGCTGGATATTGTTATGATTTCTCTGGGGTTTTACCTGTCCCAAGCTTTTAAAACCATTAATCACTTTATTTTGCAAAAATAGATGAGCTAAGAGTTAGGCTGCCTGTTTTTAGGAGGTTAAAAGGCAAGCAGAGGAAAGGCCCCTGAATAAAACATAACCAAAATATTTTCCTTGATTTAAACGTATTCTTAGCACTTAGAACTGATAGTGTTACCAGAGCCAAATGTTAAACAACAAATAATCAAAATGAGTGTCGACTTGAAACAGCTGTTTAATCAGCCATTTAATGAAGGAAAAAATGTGTTCTGATGATTTTATGTTGTGAGGAAAAACATGTCTGATGAGCTTTTTAGCTTTTCAAATTGTCATCGGGGAGGACTGTGTGTAGAATGCCATTGTTCAGTCTTTGGTCTGAACAATTCAAAGTAGATTTGGTTTTTTCTTCCTTTCTAGAACTTTCCCCCAAGGTAGATGTCCTGTGCTGTGGCATAATGAAACATTTTAAAGATAAATAAGCAAGGCTCATGACTTGGAAATCTCTTTGTGCATCAACACCAAGCCCCCTAATTTACCACTCTTTGATTCCCCCCCAAAAAGCAGGTGGTTTTTGCCTGTTTGTTTTTGTTTCTGTTTTTGAAGCTGGACACAACCTGTGGTAACAGCAATGCAAAAGGCGGAAGGAGCTCTCTGATCTTGCCCTGAACTGAGAATCACCCATGTGTCCTCCCAGGGGCCCACAGGGTTAGTTTATGATGACCACTGGCAGGTTTAGATTTCTTGGCTAGAGAAAGAACATCAGGGCATAGAATTCTTCTCATGGAGACACAGGCTTTAAACTCTGTGTTTCATAGCTGTGAGCAAAAGAAAAAATGGAACCATTTAAGGAGACACTTAACATTCTTGGGACTCTGGACATACCACAATGCTCACATAATTCTGTAACCAGAATGAGAGAATAGACTTTTTTCTCCTAGCAATTCTTGATAGATAACCTTGAATAGACATTGAATCAAATATGTTGTGAAGAGAAGCACTGAGTATACCTCCTTGGTTCTTTTAATTAGTGTATTAATGATGTCTAACAGTTCTTGGCCCACATTAGACCTTGTAACCTTCCGATTCCAAATGAGCTGCAACTCCACACAGGTTGTGAAATGCCTGTAGCTAGTGTCCAGAAGTAAACAGATCTTGGTTAAAAATCCTCTGATGTCATTCTCATCTGTGTTTCTCAAAATCCAAACTGTAACCACGTCCATCTCAAATGCTTGTTGGGGTGAGAATTACGAATGTGGATTTCTGGTCCCTTGTTGAGAACTATTGAATCCAGAGCTCTTAGCTCTCGGAAAGGGGTCTAAGAATCTACTTTTTATCAAGCTCCCAGTGTAAATCACTTGAGTTCAAGTCCCTGATACAGAGTCCCACTGCTCTATATCTCTATTAACTTAGGCCCAGGAAAGCTAATTTTTGCACTTTATCAAAGAGCCTGTTGCAAAATAACTTTATTATTACTTATTAGAATTAGGTTGCCTTTATGGAGCCTTTAGTTATCTTTTATATCTGAAGTTAAGATTCTGTTCATACATGAATCTGTTTTTTTGTACAAAAACCTATACCATTCATTCATGATTTCATTTACTTGTGTGTGTGGTGGTGGGGGGGAGGAGTGTCTATCTGCTGATGGATTTACTTTCCTATTGTTAGAAATTGAATAATGCATAACTATTTCTCTTATAGATTTAGCAACTGCAAATCATATAGCAATTTTCCTGCCCAAATGTGGCAATCTGTTTAGCTCTGTGGCCTAAATATATTTACTCTTTTTCCTCCTTTTAATTGAACTTTGTTTTGTCTTACATGTAAATGATATATTATAACTACTGTGGTCTGTGGCAACCTCCGAACCACTTCAGACAGGGTATACATTTTTTACAAACTAGAGAGTACATGTTTCTTGTAGTGTTTAATTTTTGGCATGCAGCAATTCCTGAATAGCCACTTGACTCAAAATTAAAACCATGTTTGTTACAGGATGCAGGACTAGTAGTACTGTATTCTGTCCAACGGACTCTTAATTGATTTAGATACTTGGATCCAGTTGTATTTGTTTTGCACATCTAGTTCTACTAATGCAAGCCAGAGACTTTCAGCATCCATTCTCCTGTTGTAGGCTATGAATTTCTGAAGCAACACAGCATCTCCATGACTACCTGACAAAATGACTAAGGCTGCCAGCGCCTGCTTCTGTGAGACTGAGCGTGAACTAAATAAATTATTACAGCCACCACAGGTAGAGGATTTGCATCTCTAAGCCCTGCAGGGGGAGATGTTGAGCATCCAACTGACACCTGGTAACATTCCTGGCAGTGACTCTAATCAAGATTTGCTTTGGTGGTAGCAAAGCCTCATGCATAGAAATAGCACCGTGGGTCATTTTGTTCCCCACATATCTTGATGCTTATTCATCACTGATGGCAACCACATATTTTATTGCAGATATTTTTGGTTGGACCAACAACGGACTGTGCTTACTTACCTCTGCTTCCCTGCATGATTTCTTTGCTTTCCTCTGCATCCATCAACACTGAAGCCGTTGTTGCTTAACACTTTCTCTTAATGTTTCCAGAGTTTCTTTACACAATCTTGTCGTAAAACAGCCTCTATCTCTGTCCAGTTCAAACACAATGAAGAAATTATCTTCAAATATCCCTGCTGACCTGTCATCCACATTGCCTAATGACAAAATTCCTTTAAAAACAGTATGGCAGAGGGTTTATGTGCACATGATTTGGGTTCAGAAAGACAAGAATTGAAATCCTGGCTCAGCCTCTTAACATCTGTGTGTCATTGGGCAAGTTCTATAACCTCTTTAAGACTTAAGTTTCTTCATCTGCAGAGTATAAATATTAATAGTACTACTTCATGAGTGGTTGTTATAACTAAATGACTTAAGAAATTAGCACAAAGCAAGCATTTGATAAGTTATTATTTGTTAGTACTCACCAAATAATCTGCTGTGAGATGAACAGCTCTATTGGTGACAAGTTCTTTTTTCCACTAAACAGTTTATAAGAAGCTACTCAGAATAAGTATATTTCTTCCACACAATATCACTTTAGATATTTCAGGCAGCTATCACGTCTCCTTTCATATATTTGAGGACTGCCATCATTTTTCTAACTAGACTGTATAGAGTTCTTTCAAATATTTTGCATATGTCTTTTGATCCATCACCATCTGAGTCAGGCTAGCAAGCTGCTTCCTGACCCCATTTGCTCTTCTTGGGCATACAGCAGTACCCAAGGCTTTACACAGGACCCATAGATTGTGGTCATGTGATTGGGTTCTGGCCAAAAAAGTGAGGGCAGAAGGCAAATGTGTTGCTTCTAAACGAGACCAAGTGTCTCATGAGATCTTTCTCTGCTCTTTTCACCCACTGGTCTGTTTAATGCAGAATGTAAACTAGAGGGCTCCAGGGAGAAAACATAAGGCACAGAAGCTGGAAAGCAGAAATTCAAATCCCTGAATTGACACATAGAAAGCTACCTGTCAAACACCTGTCAGACTGTGACCTGAGTGAGAAATAAACCTTTGTTATATTAAACCAAGAAACACTTTACTTATTCATCACTGTTAACATATCCTGGCCTATGATGGAATAATAGATCTTTGTAGTTACCCTTCTCTGGATATATAATAGATTGTCAGTGGCACTCTTAAAAGATGATATTCAGAACTAACACAATTTTTCAAATTCAAACTTACTCAGATGGAACAAAAGTGGATGTTGTGATTTGAATACAGTTTGGGTGTGTTCCCCCGAAGTTTCATGTGTTGGAAGCTTGATCATCAGTGTGGCAATGTTAAGAGGTTTGTAGAATCCTTAAGTGATGGGGTTCAGTTCAAGGTAATTAAGTCATTGCAGGCACTGCCCTTGAAAGAGAATAAGTAGTTCTAGAGGGAACCTGGTTAATTCCTGTGTGTGAGTTATTATAAAAGAGTGAGCCTGGACCCTAAACTGTTCTCTGGCTTCCTAACTTGCTATGTGATCTCTACATCTTGCATGTGTTTCTTGCCATGATGTGATACACCCAAGGGAATCTTCACCAAAAGCCAAATGGATGAGGCTGCTCAATCTTGGACTTTCAGCCTCCACAACTTTGAGCTAAATAAACTTCTTTTATTTATAAAGTATCTAGCCTGGGGTAAACACTGGAAAAATAGTTCCTTCTTTTGTTATTATTGTTTTTCTGAGCACTAGTATTTTTAACAGTGCTTTCCAAAGTTGCTGTATGTTTTGCAACCACAGTGCATATACACAGGTGGCACAGTTATACTCATATTTAACTAAAAACATTGAGACACTGTCAAGCCAACTTCGTGTTCACCAAACATCCCATTTGCTTCCCTGGACTTCCCAGCCTCCTTCACACGTCGGTTGGAGCCACGTTTATATTTCTAGAAACAGAAATATCATGTGTCAATTCTGGGCTGAAGCAGAGTATGCTATGAGCCAGTATGCCTCTTCCATTCCCCTCTTCCCCTGCTGCAGAGACTTTGGAGGACACAGTGTAGATGAAGGTAGGCTTCCCATCCAATTTTGCATAATTGAGAAATAAACATTTATTGTGTCACTATCCTGGCCTCTAGTTGTACAAACTAATTTGGGGTTGTTAGGGTTTTATGTAAATGGAATTATACTGTATTTTTGCTGAACACTATTTCATTTGTGAGTTTTTTCCACATGGTTATATATGGCTATTGTTAGTTTTTTTTCTTTGCTGAATAACACACCATTGCATAAATATCCTACTTCTTCATTCTCTTACTGGTATATTTGATAAAAAAAAACAATTCTTTTTATTTTAATATAGTCCAAGTAATAATTTTTTCATTTAAAATTGGCACATTTTTATCCTGTTTAAAATCCTTATTTACTCCAGAATGATGGGATTATTCTATATTTTCTTTTAAAAAATATCATTGATTTACCTTAAAATTGAAATGGGTAACTTATTTAAAGTTAAATTGTTGGATAGTAAGTAAGGATCAAGATATGTTTTTTTCTATTTGGATATCCAGTTGACCCATCACTGTTTCATCATTCTGTATTGGATTAGATTAAATGGTTTCTTTCCCATAAAGCAGGGAATATGCATCTTTGAATTCTGTTTCTAGACTTTCTGTTCTCTTCATTTGGCCAGTTTGCCTCCCCTTTGCTTATACTATTCCTTTGCTATACTATTTAACTATACTAAGATAGTATAGTTGTGCTATACTCTTTTAAATATCTTTGACATATCTGTTAATGTTTATTCTCCTACTTTGTTCTTCTGCTTCTAAAAAATGCCTTTACCGTTCTTGATTCTCTATGTTTTCACATGTATTTTAGAATTTTCTGAGCATTCTCCACAAAATAGTCTTATGGTATTTTGACTGGATTTTGTTGAATCTGTACCTTAATTTGTGTAGAACTGAATTCTTTCCAATTCTGAGTTTTCTGATCCATTTGCCTGGTCTCCCCCTCCACTTGTTTGTGTTGTTTAATTTTTCTCAATAACGTTTCGTAGTATTTGGGGTAAAAGTCTTACATGTCTTTTGTTAAAATTTTTCCTAGATAATTAATGTTATTTTTATGCTGTTGCAACTTATATCTTTTTGTTTACTCTGGTATATAAAGATATAATTGATTGTGGTATGTATGCCTTACATCTGAAGGTCTTGCTAAATTCAAATATCAGCAAGTCTATCTGAAGACTCTTTGTGGCTTATCTGTGAATGATGACATTTTGTTTCTTCCCTTCTAATCCTATGCCTTTCTCTATTGCAATTTATCTTTCACTTTTAAGTCTAAAATTCCAACTAGTTGAAGTAATTTCAAATCATGCTTTATAACTCAGAATATTATCTTCTTCCCCAGAAATTTATCAGATTTTTGGATGATAAACATGCATTACATGTGCTCTTTCTAATCAGTATCCAATAGAAATTTTTAAACAAGAAAAAGCTAAAAACAGCCCTGAGAATCACCAGGAGATTTGCTTCCAAGTTGAAACTAACCATTAAGTAATACTTTTTGGGTGTAAGAATTCAAATATTACTAGGTTCACCTAAATAAGTCTCAATCAGCATCTATTTCTTCACTAGAATATCACAAGGTTTTTGTCAAATTTTACTTGAAATCCTTACTGATTATGGACTCACAATTACCTATCTCTTTTGATGGAAGATCCTATGCAAAATGTATAAAGTTATGGGGCAAGGTGGTACACAACTATAATCCCAGTGACTCTGGAGACTGAAGCAAGTTCAAGACTAGACTGAGCAACTTAGTTAGACCCTGTCTCAAAATACAAAATAAAAAGGACTGGGGATGTTGAGTGTCTCTGGGCTCAATTCCCAGTACCAAAAAAAAAAAAAAAAGTAGAAAGTTTTATTTTTCTCTTCATGAATCTAAACTGGCTTCTGAGTGATCACTTCTCTATCTAAGTAATCATAAAATGTCTGCTTAAAAACTAATTCTAGCATTTAATTAGGAGCCTGTTTTCATGGATAGGGGTTTTTCCAGGAATCACTTTTCTCTTGTTTTTGGAACTTCCAGGACCCAACTGTTCATCTCTTGTCTCCTGACATGCCTCTTGCATCATTGACAGCAACTGCAAGAGAACTAACCAATGGCAAGCCACTTCACTTTTGTGCATTATTAGATAATTCAACCATTTAATAATTTAGCCGAATCTAATAATTCATCTTTCTGTAGCTGAGCAGTAAGGAAATGCCTTACTGTAGCCTCACTTAGTGTATTAGTTAGGGTCCTGACAGGGCACAAAAATCCCCTTTGTAACCTAGAGAAATAACATGAATAGACTTTAGTGGAAGAACTACATACTAGGGTCTTGGGATGTGGCTCAAGTGGTAGAGTGCTGGCCTGGCATGCGCAAGGCACTGGGTTCGATCCTCAGCACCACATAAAAATAAATAAAGATATTGTGTCCACCTAAAACAAAAAAATAAATATTAAAAAAAAGAACTACCTACTGGGACCTGAGCAGTATTAAGTGAGCACACCAGGATGGGAAGCTGATAAGACCCTCAGTCAGTCAGGGTATCAACAAGAAATGGATAACACATTTAAACCAGGTAAATAGAGGAAAGGCTCCCTTACAAAGCTGTGGGCAGTGCTTAGGTAAATAAGAAGTGATAGTGTAATATCTTGGAGATAGTAAGAATAGAGAGGAAAATAGTCCCTGAGCCTGAGTGAATGAGTGGAGGGAGCTATTGCTAGAAGAAAGAGAGATTGTAAGGTAGGGTAGCCCTAGTAGCAGACCACGGCCAACCCAACATAGTGGGCAAGTGGGGAGAAGGGGAGAGATGGTGTTATGGGTTGGATATGAGGTGGCCCCCAAAAGCTCTTGTATTACCAGAGGAATATTCAGAGCTGAAATGGTTGGAGTGTGAGAGCTGTAACCTAATAGTCCAACCTAGTTTGAATGGATTGGGAGATAACTGGGGCCTGACTGGAGGAGGTGGGTCACTGAGAACATGTCTTGGAAGGGTGCATCTGCCCTGTGGTTTCTTCCCCTTCCCCCATCTCTGCTTCCAGCCACCATGTCCTGAACAACCTTCCTCTGACACATCCTTCTGCCATGATGTGCATCCTCACCTTGGGCCCACCTACAGCAATGGAGTCAGCCCAGCATGGATTAAATCTCTTCCCCTCCTCCAAGTTGTTCTTACCAGGTATTTTGGTTACAGTGATGAAAAGCTAACAAACACAAGTAGGGAGATGAGAATAAGTACCCCAATCCCACACTTCCCATTCCACCCTCTGAAATCCTGCTGTTGATTCTAATAGAACCCACCTGAAAGCTGGAGCAAAGGGCACTTGGATGAAGTTCAGTTAGCCTCTTAGGCACACAGCAAGGTGAAGCGCTGGGGTGAGTGCACCTTCTGGGAAAAGAATAGCCCGTGAAAAGGGCTCTCTGCAAACGGGGACTATAGGAGGAGAGGCTACCTGATGGAAAGGTGTTGGGGTGAAGAATAAGGAAGGAAACAACATGGGGAGGGGCCTGTGCTTGGAAGAATTACCCCCTCCCTCTCTCCCCACCCCCACACACTCTGTCGCCACATGCGTACTTCCTCGTCCAATTCTCAACTTCCCACCAGTTTCGCCTGTTGCCCAGACCAAACAAGAAACCACTTAACACGGGAGCCCATTTGATGCCAAGGAGGTCAAAGATGGAAATTAGTTGGCCTTTACCCTACGGAATCCTTTTAGCCATGCTTATTTTGCATAACTCAGTTGAAAGGCAAGTTTCCAATCTAAAAATACAGAAATGAAATAAGAATTTGATAATTCTGTCTTCTTCAAGTCCTCTGACTTACCAAACTGCTCAAATAATGGGTTCTCCCTTCTTTTCCTCCTTTCTTTGGAAGTGCTTCAAAAGTTCTTTTTGTTATCTTTGGAATTCCTCTCAAGTCATTTCACTCTAGGTATCAGACTCCTATCCTTTAGCTAATGCTTATGAGCCTTTGCATAGTAGCAAACTCTGTGCTATTGACTCAAGAGATATGGCCTGGAGAAAGCACACCTAGGATCACCTCTACTCAAGGTGTAACACTTCCTCCTACCATCCCAAGGAAATCACTCTAATCTGAGAGAGCCCCACCCTGCCTAGGGACTCTGCTCTATCCAAAGAAAACTCTCTTCCTTTTTTGACGTCTCTGAAAGGCTCAAATTCTTGGGAACAAACACCAAAGAGTCTTTTTAGATGTTTCATCGTACCATGAATTTCTTCTGAGACTATAAAAATTAGAGTCATTTTCTTACTTCAATCAAGAAAAGAGGATTTAAAAAAAAGCAGAAAGGGAAAAAAAAGCATACAAATTGATGTCTCAAAATATGATCCAGTGACATCAGGCCACTTTCTCATCTTCTATCATTGGATGTGCCCATTTCAATGCTGGGTTCACCAGCAAGCATCCCTGCAACTCTATTGGCTCTTGTTAATTTTTTCCTTTCCTTCCTTGCTGTAATCATTCACAAAACACAATCTCAGCATTTCATTTTAAGAGATTCCCATCCACTTTGCATTATCTCTCCTTTTGGAGACTCCAGTTATGAGAAAACTCTCCAAAACAGTTTGAAATCAATTTTTATATGTTAGAATGAGCCCAACAGTGTCTTCATGGACAATTTTATGAGATCTAAAATGAGACATAATTACTTTTACCTAAGTGTTGTCTTCACTTTCACTGCAAATATTTTTCCATTGTTAATCAATTAGTATCTGTATCCTGAAAGACTGAGTTATCAATAAGTCATGGTTAAAAAAGGAAAATTTTTCAGTTGTTTTTGTAGAAGATTGAGACTTTCAGCAAAAGTCCAGTAACACTGTTCATAAACAAAAATACATGCTCATCAAGAAATAATGGCAAAATAAACATGCTTGTCCATCAGGGTGTCCTAGACTTTGTGGAAAAAGAGTCCTGCAGTTGTACTCTCACCCTGTTTAGTCATTTACTAGCAGCAGCCCATGAAAAGTTTGTCCTATGTATGCACATAGTGCAGGATCCAGTGGGTAGCAGTTGGGGCCATCAGGCAGTTATATTCCATATAGGAGGAGATCTGAGTGACACCTTGTCATCAGAAGCCTTCGAAACCACATTAGTAAATGAAAATTAGAAAGGCCATGAAAGATTAGTTTTAAAAGACGAGAGGAAAAATGTTTGCTTTCTGTTTTAGTCAGCTTTCTCACTGTTTTGACCAAAAGTCATGACAAGAACAATGAGAGGAGAAAAAGTTTATCTGGCTCATGGTTTCAGAGGTATCAGTCCAGAGATGGTTGCTGACTGCATAGCTCTGGGCCCCAGGTGTGGCAGAATAGCATGGCATGCAGAAGGAAGGCAGCTCAGGACATGGCAATCAGGATGCAGAGAGAGCTTAGCTCACCAAGGACCAAATATATACCCCAAGGTACACCCCCCCAATGACTTACCTCCTCCATCCACTCCTTACCTGCCCACAATTATCACCCAGTTGACTCCATATCAGTGGATCAAGCCATCAGTTAGGTTATCTCTCTCATAACTTAAACATTTCACCTTTGACTGTTTTTGCATTGTCTCACACGTGAGCTCTCATAAGACACTGCATATCCAAACCATAACACTTTCGTTCAATGTATACTCATAAATTTTTTAATCTTTTCCAAATAAAACTATAAATGAATACACTTAACTTGTAAAGAGTGTCTACCAAAAAACAAATAAACAAAAAACCTAGAGTTAATCTCAAATTTAAGGGTGAATGTTGAAATCATTCCCTTTTAAATCAGGACCAAGAAGAGAATACTTATTCTCATCACTTCCATTCAATACAATATTGAAGCTCTTGGTTACAACAAAAAGCAGAGAAAAAAAGAAGCAGCATTAGGACTAGAAAGGAAAGGGAATCTTATTCACGTATGATTGTGATTACAAACACAACACAAAAGAACAGTCAGAAAACTTACTATGGTTTAAAAAAAGAGGGTTTGGCTAGATTATTGGAAACAAGGTTGATGTACAAACATCAATTACATTACCATATATTCACTAATAACAAAACATTATAAGCATATCTTCAATAAAGCGTTTTTTCTTTTCTTTTAAGTTGTTGCATGTATTTTCCAAACTTATTCCTAGATATTTTATGGATTTTAAAATGGCATATTTTTAGAAGATTAAATACATGTAGCCATATGCCATATATTTAGATGGGAAACTTTAATAATTAAATATGTTAATTCTCCCCACATTGACCTGTAACGTGAATGAAACTTTCATTCAAATGCCAGCAGAATTTTTCATGGAATTTGATAAGTTAATTCCAAAATCTATATAGATGATCAAACAGCCAATATACTCCTGATGAAAAAGCCCAGATTTGTTATTAAACCATAGAAATTAGGGGAAGTCCATTTTAATAGGAAACTAGACAACTGAAATAAAATAGCTCAGAAATAGATTCACACCTATATGGAAGCTTAATGAAAAGGTGGCTTTGGATACCAGGGAGGTGGGAGAGATAGAGAGAAAGAGAGAAGAAAACATGTATATCAACCTCATATTACACTCAAAAATCTGTTTCAAATAGATATGGACTTAAATGTGAAAAGCCAAACTTAAAAACCCTTAGAAGAAAATATATTCATAATCCCAAGAGAGTTTTTTAAAACTGAGAGATAATGCGCATAAATACAAAGGATTTATGAACAAAAATATCAAATTTATCTTATGTATTAGAATATACCATAAAGAACATTTAAAGATAAGTTAACAATGGTGATATATTTGGCCTGGGGTTGTGGCTCAGTAATAGAGCACTCACCTAGCACATGCAAGGCCCTAGGTTCAATCCTCAACACCACATAAAAATAAATAAATAAAACAAAAGTATTGTGTCCAACTACAACTAAAAAGTAAATATTTTAAAAAGTGGTGATTCATGTCACATATATAAATTAAAAAGAACTGGGATTCAGATAATATAAAGAACTCCTCACAGCATGTAAGAAATGAGAGAATTCCAGGGGACCAAAAAAATGGTAAAAGGCTTGTATAGGCATATCACAGAAGAAAAAGGATTAAATAGCCACAAACAAAATAAAGTAAAATAACAAAATATACTAAACCTCGTTTGCATTTGAAAAATGCAAAGTAAAACTCATTTAGATTCTATCGTATACCCATGATACTAGCAAAAATTAAATGATGATGCTGTTGGCCATGAAGGAAAAATCTTTTTTTTTAAAACAGATTTCCTGAGGTACAACAGACATGTAAATAACTGCACGTATTTAATGTGAACAACTTGATGAGTTTGAACATATGCATGATTCATGATGTCATCACCACAATCAAAGTAATAGACATATCCAATCCTTCCCAAAGTTTTCTTGTATCCTTACATTTTTGTTATGGTTTAGTTTTTTTATTTTTGTTTTTATGGTTTTGTTTTGTTTTGTTTATGGTTTTGTTTTTCATCTAACATGACTGAAATATTACACCAATGAATAGCAACTCCCCATTCCCCCAGGACCCCAGCCCCTGTAAACCCCATGGTAATCTCTATTTCTATGAGTTTGACTATTGTACCTATCTCATATAGGTGGAATCATGCAGTATTTGTCCTCTGTGATGGTCTTATTTCACTTGGCATGATGTTCATCCATGTCATTATAAATGGAAGAATTTTCTTTTTAAGTTTGAATAATATTCCATTTTATGTATGTTCCTTATTTCTTTATTCATTCTTCTGCAGGTGGACACAGGTTGTTTCCATATTTTAACTATTATGGATAATACTACAGAGAACATGGGAATGCAGATATGTCTTTAAGAATCTGCTTTCAATTCTTTTGTACATGTACCCACAAAAGCTAGATCTTGTAGTGGTTTTATTTTTAATATTTTGAGGAAACTCCAAACTGTTTCCCATACTACATGAACCATTCTATATTCCCACCAACAATGTATAAAGTTTCCGATTTCTCCACACTTGCCATGCTAATAGGTATGAAGTTATATCTCATTGCAGCTTTGATTTGCATTTCCTTGATAATTAATGATGGTGAGCATCTTTTTGCATAATTGTTGGCCATTTGCCTGTCTTCTCTGAAGAAAGTTCAAGTCCTTGGTCCATTTTCAAATTGAGTTATTTGGCTTTTTGTTGTTGTTGGATCATAGGAGTTGCTTACATATTTAGCAAATTAACTCCTTATCAGCTATAGGGCTTACCAATATTTTATCCCATTCCATTGCTTATTTATCATTCTATCTTCTTGTTTCCTTTGCTATGAAGAAAGGTTTTAGTTTTATATAGTCCTCCTCATATATTTTTGCTTTTGTTGTCAGTATTCTTTATATTATATCCACAAAAAACTCTGTCAAGATCAAAATCAAGCCAGGTGTGGTGGCACACACCTCTAATCTCAGTGGCTCAGGAGGCTGAAGCAGGAGGATCACGAATTCAAAGCCAGCCTCAGCAAAAGTGAGGTACTAAGCAACTCAGTGAGACCCAGTCTTTAAATAAAACACAAAATAGGGCTGGGGATGTGGCTCAGTGGTCGGGTGCCGCTGAGTTCAATCCCTGGTACCAGCTCCATGGCTCAAAAAAAAAAAAAAAATCAGCATCAAGAAACGGTTTCCCTGTGTTTTCTTCTAGGAATTTTACAGTTTATGTTCATCTTAAATGTTGGGAAGAGAAATAAATTTGATACAATAACTGGAAAACAGTTTTCATTATTTAGAAAAGTTGAAAATTAACATAACCTGCAATGCTGCAGTTCCACCCTAAGGTACGTAAAGAAAACTTTCCACACATTCACAAAGAGACATATAATACCCTCATTCTTTAAAATAAGGGGGAAAAAAACAGAATGGCAGTCATCAAGAATATAAATAATAATGAATCCTGGAGAGGATGTGGGGAGAAAGGAACACTTACACCTTATTGGTGGGACTGCAAATCAGTTCTGCCATTATGGAAATCAGCTCAAAGATTCCTCAAAAGACTAGGAATGAAACCACCATATAACTCAGATATTATATACCCAATGGAGTATTACCCAATCATTAAGAAGAATAAAATTATGTCATTTGCTGGTAAGTGGATGGAACTGGAGAACATCATTCTAAGTGAAATGAGCCAGACTCAGAAAGTCAAGGGTCAAATGTTTTCTCTCATGCAGAACCTAGAGAGAAATTAAGAATTTAAAAAGAAGGACCTCACAAAAATATAAAGGAGGACAGTAAAGTTGAGAAAGGGGATCCAGGAGAGGATGGAAAGGAGGGAGGGGCAGAAACTTCAGAATGAAATCAACCACATTATTCTATTTTCATATGTGAACATACCATAATAAATCCCACTTTCATGTATAAGTACAATGCACCAATTTAAAAAAATAAATAGAAGTAAGACCAATAGGGGAGTAGAAGGGATCAGGGGGAGGATGTAGAGGAAGGAAAGGGGATGTACTGGAGAATGAAATGAAGTAAATTATGTTATGTGCATATATGAATATATTACAATGAGCCCCACTATTATGTATGATTATAGTACACTAATAATAACAAAATTCAAAACAAGGGAAAAAACAGAAAACAACTCAAATTGGAGGCTGAACTTCTATGTATTCAAATGATGGGAAAACCATAACTTGGTGAAATAAGTATCATTAATATAAATAAATTCAATAATATCTCAATAATATCTCAATAATAATATTGAATGAAAAAGCAAATTATAGATGAAAACATGAAAATGACTCTATATAAAAGTCAAAAATATTCAAAACTAAAAAATGTGTTGCTTAGCCAGGCAGAATGGTCCACACCTTAATCCTACCTACTCAGGAGGCTGAGGCAGGAGGAACACAAGTTCAAAGCCAGCCTCAGAAACTTAGCAAGGCCCTAAGCAACTTAGTGAGACCCTGACTCTAAATAAAGCATGAAAAGGGCTGGGGATGTGGCTTAGTGATTAAGAGCCTCTGGGTTCAATCCTTGATGTTTTATATATATATATATATATATATATATATATATATGAATGATAAAAACACAAGCCAATAGTTTTTTTTTTCTGGTAAAGAGAAAGGGAGGTAGAATAGAGGAGGAATCCAGGTTACTGGTTGTTTTCTATCTCCTACTATAGGTTACACAGTTTTTCATTACATTATTTTACTTTGAACAAAATATATATTTGTGTACCTATACATATATTGTTTGGATTTTATATGTATGACACATTTCATATAATAAAAATAACACTTTTGAGAGGAAAAAAAAAACAGAGAGATGTTCATGAAGACTTCTGACCCTTTAGTATCCTTCTGGAGTTTTACAGATATTATTCCCAGAAATGAAGCAGATGTCTTGAATTCTTGGGCACAATAACCACCTGCTAAAAATGGTAGCATGGAAGACAGGGCAGCCTGGGATTTGATCATATGGTTGAGCCTTGTAATCAGCCGCAGGCAGCCTATAAACTTGAACTCTAGGTCAAAGGAAATCTATAAGGTTAGAGTATTAGTGAAATCCTAAGGTTTCTATTCCAAACTGCAGTCTTCTGCCATGATCTGATTACATTCCTATCAATGTGGTATGTCGACCCATACCCCTTTCTTGCATCAGACCTAATAATGACAGACCAGCTCTAAAACATTAGAATGTTCCATTTTAAATCACTTTTCAATCCAACCACATGCTTCATTAACTGTACATCTATCAAGGCAGCTCATTATGTTCTCACTACATAGATCCTTGCAAATGCCGAAAATTCAGGATATGCAAAGCTCCCACGGAAAAATATGTATTAGAATGGTATCTACAAATGTCTCGTATGAAAGACCACTATAAAATGTTTTTTATATCTATGAAGAATATATTTCAAGAGATTTTCATATTGAGGCAGGAAAAAAATATGGCCTCTGAACACAGTGGAACCTGAATTTTTCCCTCCATTATTCATAAGTCTTTTCCTCTTTATGTTTGTTTTTTATTCACTTCAGGAAAATCTCTTCTTGAAATCAATAGCTTAGGGGCTGGGGATGTAGCTCAAGTGGTAGCATGCTCACCTGCATGCGTGAGGCACTGGGTTCAATCCTCAGCACCACATAGAAATAAAAGATATTGTGTCCACTTAAAACTAAAAAATAAATATTAAAAAAAAGAAATCAAGAGCTTTACCTAAAAATTGTGTTTCTTATCAGGGTCTTGTAGTCTAGCTATACCATGCTTCATGTGCGTACACACACACACACACACACACACACACACACACACACGAGATTAAACCTTTTATTCTTGAGAACATTATAGCGAAATTTTAAACTTCACATGCCAGAACCACTAAAAATTCTTTTTTAAAACTTTTGGCTGTGACTATATAGAAATCAGTCTGGAAAATGACAAATTTTATTTCCCTTGTTCTATCCATGGTCCAATTAACAAATACAGGGACTCAATCCTCTGCAATTCAGCTGTGATGTTTCTTATGTTCTTTCTTCCCCATGATGAAAGTGTTTGGATATTTTTAAATTTCAAATGAATAATTTAAATTAGGATAAACATAGAGTCATTATGGAATTCAAGTTGATAAGCAAAGTAAACTATTTTTTTCCCAAAATGGTAAAAATTGGATTCTGTACCCTATTATTCTGATCCTCCAGATTAGCCCAAATGACCCTTCTATCTTTAAATCACTTTAATCTAAAGAAAGGGCAATTCTTTGGACCTAGATCTTGGCCTGAGAACAGGAAGAGCCTACATCACCACATTTTCCCCCCTCTCTCTTCCCCCTCCCAGCCAGTTATATACTTCTCATTAAGTACATGGATTCGCACAAACACACTTTCAACAGCGTGATCAATATGGGGCTTGCCATTTAGATGTAAAAGACTAGGGTTCAAATCCTCTTTCTTCTCTGTGTATTGCCATAACAACCACTGAAATTCTTCTGCCTCAGTTGTGAAATTGAAACATAATGTCTACCTAGAAGCGCTGTTGTGAAGACTAACACAGAACGTGTGTGTGATAACACATCATAAACTGAAAAACACTATATAATTTTAAATTGTTATATTATCATTACTTTAATTCTCAGCTTCAAATTAGACACAATGAGCATTAGAAACCTTTAATAGCGATCTAGAGTTGGCCAAGGAGAATCCTGGATCAACTTTCAAAAATAAGGCCCAGAATATCAGCTCTAATGATAGATGTTATGTAAAAAAATTAAAATTTAAAATAACAAAGGAAATCACTGGTTAACAGGGTTGGATCTGTTTCTCTATTCCAGGACTTTCCAGAACCATCACTCTGCTAGCATATGCAGTGACAATCTGAGGGGAATATCGTCTGCAGTGTTCCTCCACATTTCAACTGCCATCCTCTTTCTTGTTGCAAAACACAATGTCTAACAAGCACAGCTTGATCTTTCTGTCTCCCTGATTCCTATTACCCAATTCTTAGAATACACATTGTCTGATTTTTGTTATTTTGCTTTTTCTGTTAGCAATCAGGGAATAACAAATTTTTCAAAACAATGTCTTATTGCAGCAAAACTACACAACTAGCCCCGCTATATGTAATACAATCTAGTGTAGTGTGCAGGAGGTCAATGGCAGAAAATATTAACAAGAATCCAAAGCAACAAAACCATACATTTTACTATAGTAACACTTCCTTATTCCCAGTCTACAGAGCTGATTTTCATAAAGGAATTTCATCAATCAACATAATAGGGGTTTAAGAATAGTAATGTAATATGTATAATATGAAGTCTTAATCACAAGTCTCTGTGTGGAGTTTTAACACCAAATGTCTCTGTCACATACTTCTGAATTGTATAATAGTGTTAATGTGTGTAGTCTATGTAACATCAAACTCCATAGCCATCAGTTTGCATGCTAGTAAAAAACAGAACACATATTCAGATTTTTCACTTAGCACATTTCAGACCTCAGAACAGCCAAAGTGACACTCTCAAAGTCACTAATTTGCTGTCTTATGTGTGTGTGCTCATATCTTCCTAAAGCACACACCTCCTTCCCCTCTGTCAAATGTTTTTGTGTCTCTGTGAGTCAGATCATAAGTTCTTAGGCCAAACCCTAACTCCCTTGCCCCTCTTTTTTTTCCTTTTGTATCATATTTAGTGCTTATAATTCTCCTCAAACACCCAGAGGCCACCCAGGTATAGGATATCTCCAACTGCAATAGTTGTTCCTAAACATCACCCACACCTCCCCAGCATGACCCCCAGATCTCTCACAGAGCTCCATGGCTCATTTTCTCCACTCCAGCTACAGCAGCCCCATATGAGCTCCACCTAATTTATAAATGACTGTATTCTACAAAAGCCTATCTGGAGTCAGAAAACAACCTGGGGGTTCATTTGAATGTGAAAACCACTAGAGTTACTTGTTTTTTAAAAAGAGTTATGATGTGTTACTCCTTTCAGTTTCTGGACACCTTACTCTCCTCACCCCCACCAAAATAAATAAATTATGTTCAAAAGAAAAACAGGTGGGAAGGAAACCTTGTGGTGTTATTTCATCCCCTTTTGTCATCCTACCTTGATGTGAAAGTTAGTAGACTTGTATCTCTGAATTAGAAGGGCTCTTTGGATTGAGATGGTTTAAACACCTGACAATCAAATTGACATTTGTGCTTCTGAAAAGAGAATAAACTTTGAAGCATGACAAATTAGGATAGTTTTACCATTTGGCCACCAGTTGCTTTATTTCCTTGAATCTCGGTTGCCTCAAAAATGGAGAAAATTTTGCACAGGTCTATCATGAAGATATGAGGCAATATATTTAAGATGCTTAACACCATGCCTAGCACCAAATGAATGGCAGCTGTGATCTTATTTATTTACCTACTTAATTCCTGTATACTAGACAAATGATGTTCCAGCTATTTTAACCCTCCAATGCTTCCCTATTGGTCCATTCCATTCTCGGAAAGCTCTTCAAATTACAAAGTGCATCCTTATTGCTGGGACTACCAACTGTCCAAAGAGGGAAGAGGCTGGAGGTGAGTGATAGCAAAGACTATATTATGTGACTGACAGAGGAGGCTGGAGATTCAAACAGGAAAAAAAAAATTAGGCTCAAACAAGTCAATATCTGCTAAGTAGTCTCCCTTCACATGCACAATTTTCCCACAAGTCCCCTAAGCTTAATCAAAGAAGACTGAGAATATTTGATAGTCCAGTTGCTAACAAAGATGTGAAGGGTTGGGTATGATGAACCCTTTGAAACAACCTATTGCAGGGTGACCAGCACCTCACCAGGGAATCCTTGCCCACTCGGAGGGATAAGCTTCCTAAGAAATTAAAGTCTAGAATAATTAGTGAAGAACAAAAGACAAAGAGTCAGGAAGGATAGTTTTAAAGATGGAGCCCTGATAGGTCCAGTCCACATAGGAGCTGGAGCTAGACAATTATGAAATGGCTCTCAGGGTTTATTTAAGGTGTTACATCAAAGGCAGGATAAGGTATCAGAAGTGGAGTCTTGCTGCTTCCTGCTGTCTTCCAGTCAGTAGGATGATTGGCATCTTGGCAGGTCACACCCCTCTCAGAGGGACTGTGTGTCTACAACAGGTCACCCTATCTCCAGGGCTGTGTGGAGCTTGAATAAGAATCACAATGTTTCTGGGCAGTCAACCAGAGGAAATGTCCACTAGAAGTTCCCACGCACCAGATTTCCCTATTCAATTAGGCTGTGATGTGCAACAGTCCACACATAGTCCAGGGATGGCTGGCAACAACCACCAATATTGGAGCAATATGTATCAATCTGTAATCAATGAAAATTAGAAGTAAATGTGGAATGTCTTGGCTTGGATTTTTCAGAGCACAAAGTATGAAGCAAAGTTTTCCATAAGAATACTGTGTTGGGGAGTGGAATCTAGGGAGCAGAAGAGGTGGCCAGATGACACAAAACTGGGAAGGAAGAATGCCAATTCAAGAATGAGTTATTAAATTAGCTGCCACCACATATGACTTGCTCAATCCCTCGGGACTATATGACATGAAATCTTGGAGTAGGAAGGAGAAAGCATTTAACTAACCACTGTCTTCCAATTCCTATTGGTTGAAAGCTCATCCCACGGGACATTAACACCTCAGGTTGAACATATTAACCAATTATTGCTGCAATAATGTTGTGCAATAAACAACTCCAAAATTTTAGTCACTTACAAAATGCTTGTTTTCTCACTCCTGCCTCTGTGGGTCTGGTGGTCATGCTCTGCTTCAGAGTGTGAGTGAGTTGGGTTCAAGTCTGGTTCATATGTCTCCTTAGACTAGAAAGTTGCTGATACATACACCACATTCTCTCTTGTGGTGAATGGTAGAAATACAACACCAGGTCAAACACATTTAAAATCTCTGTCTGCAACCAAAGCCAGTCGCCTAGCCAAACCCAAAGTCAGTGAGGCACACATGAAATCTCCATCTATTCTATTGGTAGGCACTAAAAATGAAAACACTAGTCAATAAGTTTTAATGTGTAATTCAATGTAGGGAGGAAAGAAAGACTGAAGGACATAATCTAACCCCGCAAGCATATATGTGCACTGATGTGATTCTGAGGGGTCTACACTTTAGTCCAGAAGTCCCAGAGCAGATGAGAGGCACCCGGGTGCATTTGAGATGAGGAGCTATCATGTAGTTGAAACTATATGAAGCTGCTTTCCTCCATGAAGTGGGGGAAGGATACAGGCATGGTTGAGAAGATTTGAACTGATAGGGAAGAGATGTCCAAGGCACATAGTCAACTCTAATAGTCAGCCTTTGTAGCCTGTATGTAATTACTGGAAGTTTGTGCTCCTGCTTTTCCTGTGTAGTTGGGAAGGAAATAGTACAAACTAAACAAGGAATCACCATTTTCCACACCACTGTCTTAAGATAACTTAAGAGGAAGAGAAGGATGGTCCCTTTTAGAAGAAATGAGTTGTTAGCAAAGGCTATGATGTCAGAGAGGGGAATATCCTTTGGGAACCGTGTTGCCACTAAGAGATCAGGCCTCTCTCCCTCCCACTGACCTTGGGGTGAGAAATTTTGGGACTATATACCCTGGTCCCATATTTTAAATAGATCACTCCTCCTGAGACTGACCAAAGTACCTCCTTCTTGCCTTCAACATACAATACTCACCATTTTGGAATGAAAGGAGACAGAACTTCAACAGTCTTGAATTAGTCCCTCTGGAAGTTCATGTCACTGGTCCACATACCTCTGGGACTCATAAAATGGAATCCATCTATCTCCCTTCTACCCAGAGGCTTCAAAGACTAAAAACAAATTCAAAATCAAACATAGTTTCCAAGTACCTTGTCTACAGTATGTCAAACTGACATCTGGACATACATGGGCCACTAACTAAAATTTTCTTTTTGATTGAACAGAAATGACTTCAGACATGTATCTTGCTATGAATTGATCCAACATGAGGATGGATTCAAACATACACTTTCCCAGGGCAACCAACAGTGAATTCCTTGACATTTGTCCAAATTTACAACACCGTAATGACATATAGTTTTCCTTCTTACAATATGTCCTCTGCATTGACTTATCGGGAATACTTCACAAGTCTAAGAACCATGGTAAATACCATGAAAAAAAAATAAGAACTAGTTTATGTGTGTATTCTTTTGTCAGGGAAGAGATTTCATGACTTTCAAAAGATTCCCTCAAGGACTTATGTGCCATCCAACAATTATGAACACTTGAACTTGGTGTTGACTTCAGTATATCATATCAACAGGACCACAGTATACTTTAATTAAATGGAAAAAAGAGAGAAATATTCATGAAACTTTTCCAGTGAATGAAACAATGTGACATTCTAAACCTTCTGTTTCCTTGTGATGAACCAGATTTATTTTGATTTGATTTTATTTTTAATTGTGAGACAGAGCTCACTAAGTTGCTTAGGGCCTTGCTAAGTTGCTGAGGCTTGTTTTGAACTTGGGATTCTCCTGCATAGCCTTCTAAGCTGGTGGGATTACAGACATGTGCCACAGCACCCAGCTGAGCAGATCTTTCTTAGATCTATGTTAGACTACAAAGGAGTAGTGGCGCAACTGACAATAATTCTTCAGAAACTATTCCTGCACCCTGCTCCTCTTCTTCCAACAGAAGATGATTCCCTTCCATTGGCACTTGATCTAAGTTGAGCACGTCACAATGACTCCATGATTTTTTCATACGGAATCTGAGTGGATGATCATCTTTTTCCTCTTTGATCACTCTCCTGATGTGATTAGTGGGCCCAACAGGCGATATGACCAACTACCAAGTATGCCTGATCTTGTAGAGAAAGGAGGAAGAGAGTGGAGCTTATATCTGGAAGGAAGCAGAAGCAAAAGGCAGAGAGTCCTAGGACCATGGGGGTCCTGGATCCATCTTCCCCCCCACATCCCAGCCACATGAACAAACAAATCTCCTTTTAGTACTTAAGCTTGTTCAAGTCATGTTTGTCACTTGCAACCCAAAGTTTTTAGCATCGGCTGCAGCAGTTATCTTCGTTTTCAGGACACTTCTCAGTAAGGAACAAGGGGTTTTGTGTGTGGTTTTGTCCTTTTATCTTGTCTCAAGAATTACTGCACAAGCTGTCTCACATGAAAAGGGACAACTGCCCTGGCATGCTGTCAGCGTGGTTTAATCTCTAGATAAGCTTAATACAAATGAAGGGAGACCCGGGAAACAAGGACATTGATACCATTTTGATGTCTCCCCCTCCAGTCTTCTAAGGACATAGAGAGGGTTAAATTGATCTTACATAGCAAAGTAGTCATCAAATCAAGTCTCCTGACTCTCAGTCCAATGACCTTTCCACTTTGCCATGGGTTGCTTCATTGTATTATTCCTTCACTTGGAATATAGCTCTTTCAAAAGTTATGATCCGCCTCCCAACTTGAAGAAGAGTCTTGTTCTCTTGTGGAGAAAAGGGGAAGAGAGTGGAGATTATATCTGGAAGGAACAGAAGCAAAAGTTTCTCTTCTCCTTGAACATGGGCTGGTCTGAGTGACTCACTTCTGACTTCAAAGGCAAACAGCTTCTGCCTTGCTCTCTTAAGAGACCCTTGAAAACCCTGCTGCTCTACTGTTGTGAAGCCCAGGACATATGGGCCAACAGTCCTGCATGGGCCAACAGCCTCCAACTTACAGCATCTCTTAAAATCCTAGTTGGCAGCCAACATGATAAACCCAGTCAACCCTAGAACTGTAAGAGGAAATCACCATCATCATCATCACCATCATCTATTGTCTTCTGCAAGTAAGTTTAGGATAGTTTGTTACATGTCAGTAGATAATATAATAGGGTTATGTAAGTAGTAAAAATTCCTTTTACCTTTGGGCACTATTTATCAGTGTAAACAAATACACTCATAGAACCTGTTACTTGTAGGAAACAGTCAACAGATTTGTGCATATATGGCCACTTATGGAAGGAATATAGTGCAAGCTCTAATGATTTGTTTTGGCATCCCTGTGCATTTTGCACAAAGAGAAGAATAAATCTTGCTTTGCAGAAAACAAATCCTCCATAGTCCACTCCTTCCCATCCAATATACATTGTAGCAAAGGGTCAGAAGTAGTTGGTCAGGAAGCTCTTTCTCAAGCCCCAAGAAGACTGGGTACACAGTGTGCTCTGTATACATGTGCACTTGTGAGAAGGTCATACCAGGCTGAGATTCTGAAATTCAATCATTTTTATAGAGGAATATACTCAGCAAGGGAAGCAGAATTGAAGAAAGAAAGAAAAATTGAACTCTGATGCAGTTGCAGTTAAAAAAAGAAGACTTCATTAATACTATTGAAAGTTATGGAGCAGGTATTGATTGCACTTCTGAATTGTCCCAATGGTAGCACCTCCAAATTGACAAGTTATTGCACAGATGCTGCTCCCAGGGAGAACAGCATGACCAGGGGTGAGGCAGCTCCCTTCAGCAGGGAACGATTCCTATGGAGAGACTGTTGTGAGCCATCACAAGCAAACTCTTCAGCAACTGCAGGAGTGCCTTGGTGGACAGCACTTCTTAGTTGCCATTCCATTTACATGGGCAACTACATGGAAATCAAAGGGTAGAATAGCAAATATTTTTTTGTGTTTATAACAATACTAACATACTTGACTTAAATCTCCAAATATTAAAACAATTTTAGTTTTATATTAATAATTTTTTTCAATTGTCATGGCAAGTCTTTGAGAATGGCACTAACGTGGTTGGAAAAAATAATATATATAAGACAGAATTTTGACTCCCAAATGACAGAAGCCACATAGGACTCTATTTGTATTCAGCATTAGGGGACATGACTTCAAATATGTTGATGGTGATGGCATTCTTAGAAAAGATTCAACAATTATATACAAAATATTTTATAGTTCTGCGAAAAGACATCTGGATAAAACACATCAAATGTGACCTTACAGTTTGTTTTGAACTCATGATAGTGTTATGGACTGTGTGTTTGTGTTCCCCCAGAACCCTAACCCTAACCCTCAATGTGATGATATTAGAAGTGGAGCCTTTGGGAGGAAATTTGATGATAGGAATAGGGCCATTGTGATGGGATAAGAGAGGGCTTGCTTCCCCTCTTCCTGCTCTCTGCTATCATAAGACACAGCAAAAAAAATGGCCATTTGCAAACCAGGAAGTGGGTCCTATTCAGACACTGGATCTTGGACTCCCAGTCACCAGAACTGTGAGAAATAGGTTTCTGTTACTTACACCACTCAATCTATGGTAATTTGTCTTGCAGACTAAACTAAGATAGATGGGAATGCCAACTAAATATTATTAAAGCAATTACCTTTAATTCCAACAGATACATTTGAAGAGGTAAGTGAAACCACAGAAGAGCCTCAAAGAGCAAATTGTGGAATTTGACAGAAAATGAAGTTATTTTTGTACTGGTTCTAGCTATAGTTATTTGTTATTGACTGTTACTTCCTATTAATTACAAAGAGAAACAGATCTAAATGTGGATGTTTTATGTTTTAACTTTTTAAAATATTTTTTATTTAGAATAAATGAGTTTTCTGTGTAAAAATAAACTGTATTTGGAAAATAAACACAACCGAAGTGCCATTTCAATAAAACACAAGGAAATTAGAAGAAAAAACAAAACTGTATGGACTTGAAGACGAGGTCCATAAATAATAATTTAAAAACTATTATCTCTGGAGACTATGTTATGACCATTTGAGATAAAGGTACAATCTCATTTGAGGCTAAGAATAAAAATGATTGAAGACAAGTTGTTTAACTTAATATTACAGTCACTGATGCACAAATTATGTGGCAAGTCTTGAATAGAACGCATTATTTATGCTGAAACAAAGACAAGAAAAATAAATTTATGGAATTAGAACTTGATAAAATTTTAAAAGATTTTACTAATGTATAACCATAGAGAAAAGTATGCAAATCATATGTATATAGCACATTTTCAGAGTGAATAGTAACCAGTATCCAGTTTAAGAATCGAATATTATATCTCCACAAAAATTAGGACTGGGCCTACCCATTACTTCCTCTTCAAATGCCCTCTGCTTTGAGACCCAGAGAAGCATTTCTGGCCATATGTTTCCCACCCACCCCTTGGTCTAAATTTGGTTCATACTATTACTCTCGCACATAAGCCTGCATTTTCTCTTCGTAACACCTACCACAATCTATAATTACATATGTCTTTGTGAATTTATGTGCTAATATTTTATCTTCTCCCCCAGCTTAAAAACTCTATGAAAGAAGGAAAGTTACCTGGTCTCTCTCCATTTTATAGCCAGCATGTAGCTCATAGAAGGCATTCATTAAGTAATTTTTAAATGAGGGAAGGAATGCAGGAATGAGAAAATGAATAAAAATGAAAAAGTTACAAATCTCCCTTTTTCTGCTCACGCGTAGGTGCCAGAACTCTTCATCTAGCTGCCTCATAGAGCATCTCTATCTAGATTCCTAAAACATGTCAAATTCAAAATATCCAAAGTAAAATTCAACATCTTTCCTCCCTACTAAAACTGACTTTCTTCTCCTGAATACCTTTTTTTTGGAGAGTGTAAGTACCACCTGCCATGAAACCAGTCAAAACCCAGGGGTGATCTTCTTCCTCCCTCTAGCTTCTAGAACCCCCTGGTTCTCAACTTTCTATTCACTAAGTGCTTTCAAAAACTCCATTCTTCCAACCTACATTTTTGCTTGGCTTATTGAAACAGCTGCCAAACCACCTTCATATGCTAGCAAAAAATCTTTCTAAAATTCAAATCCAATTGGGTACCTCCTGTGCTTAAAACCTTCCCCCAGTGGGGAAAAAAAATGGAAAAGTAAGAGTTAGTAGAAGTTTTTTATAGTGGAGACCCCACACATTTTGTTAAGTTTGACAAATCAAGAAATAGGGATAAAAACATATTAAGAGTTATGGAGATAAGTAACTTTCAAAAATGGAAACTTCTGAAGAATAAAACTGTGGGGGATAAGGAAAAGGAAAATATTTAGTTTTCATTTTGTAGATTTCAATATTGCCATATTCTTGATTTTTATAATGTAAATAATGATTTTTAAATGCTGATTTTAACCATATATCTTTTGTTAGCTTTCAATTAATCCCCAAATTCCTTGGCATAAAAAGTTTGTCTTAATATGATGTCAGTCCATACAGCTAGTCTCATCTCCTCACTCTATCACACTTAACCTGCTCTCTGACACCCTGACTTCACATGCTTGTGCATTTGCTCAGATTGGTTTCTCCACCTGAAATGTAATTCCCTGCTTCATCACTTAGCTAAGCCTCCTTTATCCTTTAAGATACAGCTGGTGTCACTCCATGAGTACTTCTTCCCTGAGCCTCTCCCTCTCCATCTATGGAGTAACTGATGCCCCATCTTTGAACTACAATAACTCCCTGAGTATAGTTCTATCGTAAACCAGAGAGCCACATGAGAAGTACCGTAGCTCCCTTACCCTGGGAGCTTCCTAAGGACAGGACCCATATCTAACTCCTATGCCAAGTTCAGGACAAAGCATAGAATAGGTATGCTGATGAATGAACAATAAAACAATAATCATAACTTGACAAGTGAAAGGCTAATTTGCTTAAGGGGGTCATGCATTAAAAAGCCAATAGCACAACTAAAAAAAGAGTGCAAAAAATATGAGCAGACAGTTCACTGGAAAAGAACCACAAATGGCTCTTAACTACATGAAAAGATGGTAAATCTGATTTGTAGAAAATGAAATGCAAATTATCTTGACTATGAGATACCATTTTAAACTATAAAATTGGCAAAGATCAAAAGTGTCAATAGCACTGTTAACAAAAATAAATGAGGTAAAAGGCTGTCTTGTATGTGACTGATGAGAACATCTATCATTAGAATCTCCATGCAGAGCAAATTGGCAACATTTGTAAGAATTAAAAATGCAAGCACTCCTCCTCAAAGTAACTCTACTTCTTACAAGTTTTAAAAGATGTGTGTATAATAATCCTTATTTCAGTCTAGGACCTGAACTTCAATTGCTTATCATGTAATGGGAACTTAGTGTACACTGCCTTTACGACCAGTTATTTCCTCAACCTCTGAGGTCAAGGCTATGTCAAATCTCTTTCTATCTTTCTCAGTGCCCATTTATTGAACACATACATGGTTCACAGGACCCAAACAAAAAATCCTCTAGAAGTTACCAGGCTTCTTCCAGGAGGTTCTCCTTCTCATCAATTCACATGACAATAGGAAGATAAGGAAAAAAAAGTCTTAATGATCTCTTTTGTGGGGAGTTTTATCTTCTGCTAGTCAGTGACCATAACACCCCCAATAGGCACTGTGTGTGTTTTAGTGAGCTTTTTTGCTGCTGTAACTAAAAGACCCAATGAGAGCAATTTTAGAGGAAGAAAAGTTGATTTGAGGGCTCATGGTTTCAGATGTCTCAGTCCATAGAAGGTCAGCTCCATTCCTTGGGGCTGGAAGTGAGGCAGAACATCATGGTGGAAGAATGTGGCAGAGGGAAGTGGCTTACAAGATAATCAGAAAGAGAGAGACTCCGCTTACCAGATACAAAATAAATAACCCAAAGACACACCCCCAAAGCCCACCTTCTCCAGCCACATCCTACTCACCTTCAGTTGCTACTCAGTTAATCCATATCAGGGGATTAATTCACTGATTGACTAAGGCTCTCATAACCCAATCATTTCTCCTCTAAACCTTCTTGCATTGTCTCACACATGAGTTTTTGGGGGACACCTCACATCCAAACCATAACAGTGTTCAAAGAAGAAACTTGCCAAATTTCACATATACACCAAAATGGATGTGGTGATAACATTTAGTTATTCTGGATATTCAGAGACTAATAATTGAACAGGTAAATAGGATAAGAGTGTTGAATCAACTCCTTTGTATATTCAAAAAATAATCTATGAGTATTTATATACATCATACAAACACGAAGGAGTCATGATAATGTTAAAGCTTCACGCAATAGAAAAATCCAAATCAAACAGCATAAGAATAAAGGTATTAATTGTCTCACATGTCAATAAGTTGAAGAAAGTATCATCTCAGGGTTGGTTCAGTCTGTAGCTCAACAATGTCTTCGGGTCCCAGTTTCTTTTCCTCTTCCTCCTCTCCCTAACTCAATATGTCTTCTCAGGCTAACTGAAAGAAGATGGTTTATTCCCAAATATCTCTTTTAATAGCAAAGAGACCTTTTCCATTGGCCCCTCAGAATACACCATCAGGTTCTGGGTCAGAATTCTATCATGCTTCCATGCCTAAACCAATCATTAATGAGAAGGCTGCAACTACTATGATTTAAACCAATCCTTATCCACTCTTTGGAACTCCTGGAAAATACGTAGAGAGGAAAAAAACCGCAACCTAATTAGAATTCTGTTTGTTGCAAAGGAACAGTAAACAGCTTTTGCTTCTGAGTGCCTGAAAAATATCCTAAGAGGCATATAAGTAGAATACACTTCAACAGTTTGTAAAATTGTAAATGTTTATCAATATTCTCAATTTTCCCAAGTCTTTTCATAATACCTAGTTCATCTAATTTGTCAAAACAAAACAGCTTTTGGATATTTGTCAAATGAAAAATATTCATTTATTTATATATTCATTTATTCATTCAATCAGGATATTCTGAGGATCTATCTTATTCAAGATATAGTCCACTATGAAGAACTCAGGAATCTCTAAGTTTATGTCATCAAGAAGTTCATATTTTTTTTGAAAAATGTCAAACAAAAAAATATGTAACAGTTTCTCATTCTATAATGTGTCTTTCAGATTAAATCCACACACAAAAAAAATCCACAAATGGCATAGAATTTTCAATATATGTAGCCTAAGCCCACAAATAAAATTTGTTATTTCCTTCAGAGAAAGTGATTTATAATTTTTAATTAATTAATGTGGTAGTTACAAAAAATTATACATTTGTTCAAATAATCTTGATTAAAATCTCAAAAATTAAGTATTTATAGCAATATAACTTAGAAATGTGATGATGAGAAGAATACAAAGCAAGTAGATTTATTTGTGGAAGATAATTCTGCAAAAGTTATAACATGGAACGTGAAAACTATTATAGGTATCACACTTGAAGTCATTTAGTGTAATTCCCTTGTGCAGCAGTAACTAGGAAATAAAGTAAATTCTGCCCTTAACTAAAAAATCCAGGGACTTCGAGAACGAATTCCAAACCAAGTGTTCTAAAGGTCACAAAAAATTATGTATTTGTTTTCCCTCTGAAATCTCTACCAGGAAGTTTATTCTCACATTACTAACCTCCCTTGAAGCATGTCAAGAAAAACCAACCAATTGAAAGCATGCAGAGATGAGGGTAAGGAAGGACTAAAAGGAGGGACCCAGAGAGAAATGTTTATGATGTTAAGAACCATTCTTTTCTGTTTTGGTTTGGTTTGACTCATTTTTAATTCATCCTTGGTCATTCCCAGTTTGAGGATGGGGATATAACTTATTCTATAAAGCTCAGTAACCAAGTAGCAGAAAGTCAAGCATCCTGTGGGGGCCTTAAAGCCTCTACACTGGACAAAGGTGCTCTCTCCTTTATGGAACATAGATTATAAAAGGGAGTCTGTCTGGACTTCAGCCCCTTATGTACCCTTTGCTAAGGGCCCTTGCGCAGAGTACACCATGCATAAATGTACACAGTGGCCCTTCATTCTGGAGAAGAAAAGTCTTAGAGTTCCTGAGGCTGTTCGCCAGACTCAGAACTTGAATGTCATGGAGGGAGTCAGGATTATCCATCCTGGCAAAGACTGTTTTCATTACTGTTGGCATAATACTCTTAATCATCTGACCTTTTGGAGGCAATTTCCTGTTCTTGGCTGGACAAACCAGGCTAAATGCTACATTCGGGCCTATTTTTAAATTGCCCAGATGGTGTGAATGGATGTGGGGCTCAGAGTGCCCCATACACTGGGCAGTTTCCAGGAAGGACTATGTGTACCTTGGGTGTGACTAGCAGCTGTAGATGGGAATGGGAGATGGAGATGAGAATAGTAAACATCCAATTGGGGCCTTTCTGTGTCAGAATAAAAGCAATTCTACCAGTTACTTGTGAAATGCTGAGCCTTCGTTCAGATTCACAGGGGACAGATTTACTCTTGCTCACTTAAAATGGCAGCTAAGTGCAGATTGAAAAAGTGAGATGGATAGAAAGTAGGAGGCCAGCCCTGAGACAGTTGCTTCGGATCTCTGCTCCACCCACCCCAAGTTGGATCTGGGTGTGCTAAATGTGAAAGAATTAGCAGGGAAATTGGTCCTTTTCATTACTTTGGACACAGGCCATTTTTCTGCTCCCAGATTACTATGAATAGAAATTTACTCTGTTTCCTTGGAGATTACAAGGATTTGATGCCTAGAAAAGAGAAGAAAGAGCAAAGAGGATTTGAGAAAAGTATAACCACAATTTCCCAGAATTTTAGACTTTTAGCAATAATATACAGAGGACTCCTTCATCCTAAAACAACTACTCCTTCCCTTTATTTTTAATTTTCTTTTTCTTCTCCCTAAAATGACTTTCTACTGGATAAGATTCCTTCTTCCTTCATTGATCCATGTCTTTCTTTCAAAACATATACTTGAGGTGCTGGGGCTGTGGCTCAGCGGTAGTGCACTTGCCTGGCATGTGTGAGGCACTGAGTTTGATTCTCAGCACTGCATATAAGTAAATAAAATAAAGGTCTATCAACAACTAAAATAATATTTTTAAAAAAACAGATACTTGACACTTAGCACTCCTAAGAAGGTTTAATACATATCCAAACTCATTCCTTCCAACCAAAACCAGATAGTTGGTGACTCGAACTCAAAGACAAGCTTACAGCTAAAATTGTGGGTTAGGTTTTAAGTCAGAGGTCAGCAAACTGTAGTTCACATACCAAATCCCACTGATAGATTTAGCCACTCATAGATTTAGTTCTCAGACTAAATTCAGATGTGGAGATTAGCAAGGGGAAGGAAATACTGCCTGCCTTTGTCCATCCTGCAAGCTGAAAATGGATTTTACATAGTCTAAATGGTTGGGGCCGGGGGGTGGGGGAGACTAAAGGAACAGTAATGTTAACTGGAATGAAACGTATATAAAATTAAAGTCCCAATGCTCATAAATAAAGTTTTATTGGAATGCTCATTTGTTTACATATAGTCAGTGACTAGTTTGTACATCATGACAGGCTTGAGTATCTAAAGGAGGCAGTACAGACACAAGGCCTCAAATGATTATCATCTGTCTCTTTATAGAAAAAAAAATTGCCAGTTCCTGGTCTAAGACTTTAAAAGTGTGAGAGCTATTAAGTAAGAATCTCAGAAAAATTAATTTCAGACAAACCAATAAGCAAAGACTGACCGGTAGCCACATTAAAGTCTAAGTTCCACAATCAAGACTAAGTGGTTACCCTGAGGAGCAGAATATAATGATGCGGGGAGGGGAGAAACAAAGGAATATACAAAGTACACACTCTATACTAATAAGTGCAGAAACAATAAAGTTCATTTTGCTCTCTGCCACATCCCCAGTACCTAGCCCGCTCCTCAGAGCTAAATAGTTATTGAATGAATGAAGAGGAAGAGAAGAGGGAGAAACGTAAAGCTAGTGAACCAAGACATGCACAGGATTGGGAGCGGAAAAAAACCTCAAGTTTTTTGCCCTATGTGATATGTCATGGGTTTGCAAAAGCTAGCAAAAATCCCTACTTTGGAAGCTAATGTAGCACTTGTTAAGTGTGTGCCCAGGAGACTGGATAAATGACTGACTATGGCAACTGTCCTGATGTCCATTCAAGTCAACTTTTTCCACCCCCTTCCTCTGTCACTAAACCACTCATAGATTTAGTCCTCAGACTAAATTCAGATGTGGAGATTAGCGAGGGGAAGGAAATAGAATCTAAAGTTCATGAGATAAACAGCATCACTTGTTACTGTTGATCATTGTTAGCTGGCTCTTCTTTCCAAAGCAGGGCCTCCCTCCTGTTCTCTCTCTCCCTCTCTCTCTCTCTCTGTCTCTGCTTGCAGGTGACACCCACACATATCCTTCAGCGTTGGCAGAGATGCTCACTCAGATAACAACTGGAGTTCATGCTGCATATTTTCATCTTCGTTGTCATCATCACCGTGTAAAACCACAACTATAGGAAAACAAAGCTGTTTGCTGCTCTTCTTTCTCAACTGACATTTCCACCCAGTTCACGGTTTGTTCTTTGGAGACAGTGTTTAAATCTGTCATTGAGATAACTAACTCTCCCCAGTGAAGTGTTAAGTAAAATCCAAGCCACTCTACCCTGAGATCACTTCAACTTTTTACAACTTCTTGTCACCTTGAATTTCTGACACTCCAAACCCTTTCATAAAGTTTAAACAGACGAATAAAACAGGGAAATGGCTTTTGGGAAACACACCTGGCCCTTGGTGTTGCACCTAGAATGAAGTCAGCTTGGAAAAGATGGTACATTTTTTTCTCAGATGTCTCAAATAGCATCCCAAGTGATTTTCAAGCACCTTGAAATGAAAAAAGATATGCTGAGAAAGTGAGCCACATTCTGCTCTGGGCAGTTGCCTGGGTCTCTATGTGCTGGAAGCCAGTGAATCTTCAAAGGGAAAACGTATTTCTTCTGGGATGTCAAATCAGAGTAAGTGGAGAGGTCTAGCCACTCATATGCATTCCTGAGGAACCAAACTTTAAGCACCCCTGCCAAGAAGTCAAGGGTTAGGCAGTGCCTCAGTGCAGAAGACACAAATAGAACTCAGGAGACACAAAGCTACCAAAAAGGCTCTGATGTGGTTCCTAGACCACCCCATTCGTTAGTGCTTAGTGCGGTGATCCGGCCCCCATTGCAAAGGACCCAGAAGTTTCTTTGATTTTTTTTCTCACCCATCCATTGTCTCTGTTCCAGATAAGAAAGGACAGAAGGTGCTGCTGAAAAAGGACTCAGATCTATTTGATTGGACTATGTACCTAGAACATGGTGGGAGGTTTGTTAGATAAAGTTGATCTTGAATTTTAAGGTACTGGTACTTTATTACAGAACTAGGTTGTACTATTTTTATTAGTACGATAAAGGAGTGCTTATGGAGCAGGTTTATTTAATGGTCGATTTTTTACCACTCTGGTTCCTTTCTAATTGGTTTGAAATTGGACCATCCATGAATTACTGATTCCCTCTTTCTTGAGTAGTGGGAGATACATTAGCTCATCTTTTTCAAGCTTGCATGACCTTTATTAAGTTTAATAAGTTTTAAATCAGCTTGAAGATGAACTCATTGTGTAAAAATTACAACAAGGAAACAGAGGCTGCTAAATGAATTATCAAGCTCTCGTGTATGTTGTTTAAAGCCTGCCCTCACCCCTCACGAGATGATAGCAGAATGTGTGTGTGTGTGTGTGTGTGTGTGTGTGTGTGTGTGCGTGTGCATGTGTGTGTGCATGCAAATCTTCAGCTTGCTCCAGATACCCTGCTTTATTTTTTGTTGTTCTCTTGTTTTGAAACTCTTGCAAGCTATTAGAGTGCTCAGTTGTGACATGAGTTTGACAGGGAAGATGCTGACGTTTTCTGTCCTCAGCATTCTCATTAAAAAAAAAAATTAGTTATACATGGGCACAATATCTTTACTTTGTTTATTTATTTTTGTGTGGTGCTGAGTGCCTCATGTGTGTGAGGCAAGCACTCTGCCACTGAGCCACAACCCCAGCCCCCTCAGCATTTCCATTTTTGAGGTCCCTTTGAATCAGAGCCAGACCAGGCATTTACAGATTTTGTTGGGGTAAAATTACTCCATAGGAAAGAGCAGCAGTTCAGCAGTAGGATGAGATTTTAACTACAAAGGCAACATTTTCAGAAGACTTAGGCTTCTGAAAATATGTTTAAAACATAGTTAATGCTCTCACAAGAGGGAATTTGGAGACTTCAATGGAAAAATGGAGTTATTCCAGACTGTGGTTTATTTAGGATGATTCTTTCTAACAGTATTAGTTTTCCACACTGCACAAAAATTTCTAAAATGTAAATTAACTTACATTCATCAGTTTTTCTTTCACCAGATTTGGCTGTGTATATGTTTTGCCGCCTGTTTCTCTAATAAAATGAGGTTTTGACCTTGAAAAAAATGGAAAATAAAAATGGCTCTCTCCTTCTCAGAATGTGACCAGACCACTTAAACTGGCCATTAATTCATAAACCCATGTGAAATTTATTTATTCAGCCAACAAATATTTATTGCACTTCAAACACTATTCTAGGCACTGGAGATACAGTAATAAAAGGAAACAGGTAGAGTGATTTGCCTTATGGAGCTTACAGTCTAGTTTGGGGAAACAAGAAACAAATGAGTACATATCTAGTGTAAGAGGTGGTAAAACACCTTGGGAAAAAAAATAAGCAAGGAAAGCAGACAGAGTCTGTGTGGGGTGGTGGGATTGGGAATTAACTAAGGTAGAGGATGACATCTGAGCCAGGAATGAAGGAGGTGGGGGATCAAGCCAAGTAGATATCTCAAGAAGAACCTTCCAGACAAAGGAAGTAATATGTGTAAAAGCCCCGAGATGGGAACAAACCTGTCAGAAATCATGCGCAGACATACTTAAGAGACAGAGATTTTCTGAGCCTCAAATGACCTCACAGAGACCACAGACTCATTCACTGCAGTCTTAAAAGAATCTATGCCACTGTCTTTGGCCTGGGTTAATGGTAGGTCTATGGCAGTGATGATCCTGGTTCTAGATCCATCATTGGCACCATCTCCAACCTCCAACATGTAGGCGAATTTAACACTGTGGGATCAGTCCCCAAGTCTGCTAAAGTTCCCATCTAGCAGGGCAAAACTGGGAAGAAAAATCAGACATCCATTTGGCCACTGATATGCCCATTAAAATTGCCATGCAGACTGGAGCCTCAGTTAATCCTTGGGATTGACAGACTCAGGACTGAAGTTCATGCTCTCTCCTGGAGCATTCCCACCACACAGAAAGCACAGGTGAGGCCAGCCTGAAATTTCAGAGAGGTAAACCATTGGGCTGATGAGAACTGTGACAGAAGTTAAGAGAACTAATCAGAAGTGTACCTTGTTTGAAATGAAACTAATATTAGAAAGTCTGGCCTTAAAAAGGCTAAAACAGAGATATAAAAGGATTTACCCACATCTCTTTCAAGTAGCAAGTTTTCTCCAGATTCATTGCCAAAGTGAAGCATCTCTGCCTTGAAGACAATATCAAAGAACAAATTTAAAAGCAGGCACACGACAGTCTGGCAATTCTATCACTCAACACATAGAATATAATATATATGTGATCTCTCTCTTTTTTATTCTTTTTTTAGATATACATGACAGTAGAGTATATTTTGACATATCATACATACATGGAGTATAACTTCCCATTCTTGTGGTTGTACATAATGTGGAGTTACACTGGTTGTATATTCATATATGAACATAGGAAAGTTATGTCCGATTCATTCTACTGTCTTTTCTATCCCCACCCTCCCTCCTTTCCCTTCATTACGTGTTCTCTTTAAATTGGCATGCTCAACCCCAAATAAGAGAGTTCACAATAAAAAATTAAAGGAGCATCATTAATTATAAGACGCTTACAATAATAGCAGCAACTGATATTGTTATTCTTCATAATTACCAAAACTGCCAAAGCATTACTCCAACCACTGTTTTTAAACCATTCTTCACTCATACTAATAGTGAAAATGGACTTCCCTGTGTAACATTTCTGCTTTGGTTCTGTCCAGAGTGAGTAAGAAAAATCTCAAGTGTGATTCATCTTTAGTAAGCCTACTTTTCCAGTTAGAAAACAAAACCGTTGACTACCAAAGATCAAATCTTTCCATTTAAAAAAAAATTCATTTATTTATGTGCCATTACCCTTTCTGAGAGTTCTCCAGCTCTTCAAATACAATATGATAACTTGGATTAAAGAACACTGTGTGCCAGGAAGCTGGCACAAATGCAAGTATAATTTCAATAGTGCTTCATTACCCAACTACTGCTGAGTTTGACCTTCTTTGGATTTAAAAATCAACCAGAATATAATATTTTTCATCTAGATTCATAACATTCTTAATCCTCCCACCTCTACCCATTAAAAAAGCTTTTTAAAGACCTCTTTATGTAGAGAAAAGTAGGGGAGAAATGCCCAATATTTCATGACAATATAAAATATTCCAAGACACAAGAAAATGATGGAAGTTAACCAATTTTATAGTAACTCATAAATTTGGATTTATGTTTCCTCCCTTCTTAGGTCATTGTCCACTTTAATTTTTATAATTCATCTATAAAACAATAAATTATAACATTTATAAACTTATTGGCAAAAATAACAAGAACTAACATGGTTTATCAGGCATGATAACAAATACCAAGAACAGTTAAAACAAAGTCAAATTTGGCCAAGCCTCATGGAAATTATAATATGGGAACAGAAATTTGTGATTATTGTGTCCACTGAATAGTTGAAGAACTACAGACTTAGATGAGCAATGGCTTGCCTAAGAATGTCTAACTAGTAATAGGATTTGAACCAGGTCTTTCTGCCTCTAAAACCTAGGTTCCTCTAACAACCAACTAAACCAAAGAGCTGGAGAAATTGTAAAGGTGACAGTAGAGACATTCTTCAGGGTCTCAGACATATTTCAGTTGACTCAAATGAAGGCAGAAAAATATCCATGGTCATTCCAGGGTTAAGCCTTGCAAAGCCTCTTGAGAACTTTGGTGTTCTCTCAAAAGTCATACTTCAAAATAGTCTTCCAAGTCAAGGGTACCTCAAATATACCTCCAGGGTACACAGGTAGCTGAGCCCACAGAGTTTTGCAGCTCTGAGCCCTAATGCACACAAAGTCTCTGGAGAGGAGCTCCCACCAGTGCTCTTTATGTCTGATGCATTCAGGAAAAATTCTACCCAATGTCAGCCCCCTTAGCACAAGGCAAGAACTGCTTCATTCCCTTTTATTTTGCCTTCTTCAAAAGAAGCTCCTTGGAACTCAGTCCTCATTCATACATACTGAATGCTCAATTCCTTTTTCACAGTATAATAACTTCTTCTGTGAATTCTCTATCACTATTCTATTTCAGATATCCCTGCAGATAATAAAGTGACCCAATGTGCAAAGCTGAAACATACAGGGGTTGACTGGAATGAGCCACTAAACAAATAATCCTTCATAGTATTCACATACTTTTGAAATCAAGTGACCTTATTTCCCGACACATTCTACTGGATGGGAAAATCAGTGATGCTATTTTATTCTTTTGAAATCAGGCTGTGGAGGCTAACACTGAATTCCATTAGAAGGAATGAGAAAGCAAGTCCTGGAGCTGTTTTAAGGGAATTTTGTTGGTCAAAATGATTAAAAATGCTCAAACTTTGTCAAAGACAATGTCTACATCTTTCTAAATTAAGAAGAAAACAAGTATTAAATAGAAACTACGTGGCTCATTTCATGAGTGGGAGACACTAACCTATATCCACCCTAAACACCCATTTTATTTTATTTACATATATATATATATACACATACATATATTTATTCCTTTTAGATATACATGAAAGTAGAGTATATTTTGACATATCATACATACATGGAGTATAACTTATTCCAATTAGGATCCCATTCTTGCAGTTGTACATGATGTGGAGTTTCACTGGTCATATATTCATATACCAACATAGAAAATTTATGTCCAGTTCATTCTGCCATCTTTCCTACTCCCATCCCTTCTCCCTCTTTATTCTCTTTTGTCTAATCCAATGAACTTCTCTTCCTCTGTTCCCATCCCTTATTATGTGTTAGCATCCATATATCAGAGAGAACACTCCACCTTTGGTTTTTTGGGATTGGCTTATTTTACCTAGCATGATATTCTCCAGTTCCATTTATTTATCAGCAAATGCTATAATTTCATTATTCTTTATGGCTGAGCTATTTTTTCATGTGTATGTATATATACATACACACACATACCACATTTTCTTTATTCATTCATCATCTGTTGTAGGGTACCTAGTCTGGTTCCATAGCTTGGCTATTGTGAATTGAACTGCTATAAACATTGATGTGGCTGCATCACTGTAGTATGTTGATTTTGAGTCCTTTAGGTATAAACCGAGGAGTGGGATAACTGAGTCAAATGGTGGTTCCATTCCAAGTTTTATGAGGAATTTCCATACTGCTTTCCAGAGTGGTTGCACCAATTTGCAGTCCCATCAACAATGTATGAGTGAACCTTTTTCCCCACATTCTCGCTAACATTTATCATTACTTGTATTTTGGATAATTGCTATTATAACTGGAGTGAAATGGAATCTCAGTGTAGTTTTAATTTGCATTTCTCTAGTTGCTAGAGATGTTGAACATTTTTCCATATATTTGTTTACTGTTCATATTTCTTCTTCAATGAAGTACCTATTCAGTTCCCAATTATTGATTGGGTTATTTGGGGCGGGGGTTGGTGTTAAGTTTTTTGATTCTTTGTATATCCTGGAGATTAATGCTCTATCTGAGGTGCAGGTGGCAAAGATTTTCCGAAGGCTCTCTCTTTACATTCTTGATTATTTCCTTTGCTGTGAAGAAGCTTTTTAGTTTGATACCATCCCATTTATTGATTCTTGATTTTACTTCTTGCACTTTAGGAGTCTTGTTGAGGAAGTTGGTTCCTAAGCCTACATGATGGAGATTTGGACCTACTTTTTCTTCTATTAGATGCAAGTTCTCTGGTCTAATACCTAAGTCTTTGATCTACTTTGAGTTGAGTTCTGTGCAGGGCTAAACACCCTTTAAAAGGGAATGTTTTCTAGCCTTTCTTCTCCACTTAAAATAGCCCTGGATATCACACTTTGCTTGACTGAGATGTGCAGGGGATTGAGAAGAGAAGCGGGCTCAGCCCAGCAGCCTGGAAGCAGATTCCAAAAGCTAACAGAATCCACTCACTTTTCATTTTCTACTCTAACTCTTCAACCAAGTCAATAAATACATGATAAGTTTGAATGTGGGTCATGGCCCTGCAAGACTTAGCCTGTCAAAGGATATTTTTTTAACTGAGTCTCAAAATGATCTTGATATTTCATCCACAATCTCAATAAAAATTGGTATTGGTGGCCCAACAGGGGCTTGAGACAGCCGGCTGATGATAAATCAGTCCTTTCCTATCCAGAGCATTGATGTTGTGTGAGTGGAGGGGTGCCAGCCGGCTGGCTTCTGGATAGGCGTCCTTGTCAGGGGCGGTAGGCTGCAAAGTCTCGTGCTGGGGCGTAGGGCTGGTAGTGTTTGCGGGTGGGCCCTGGCCTCCGGGGAGTCATGTTCATATAGTCACTCTGAAGAAGCCTGGTTCTTTGACGCTTCGTCTGCAGGAAAAAGAAGTGTTAATGTGGAAGGACATGGGGGAGATATTAGGAGAGGCGTTCTAAGATTTTGCAGACACCTATTGAGAATATTAACATTCAGACCTTGCTAAACACAAGCATTTCTTGAGCACCTTGGACTTAGACTAATCAAATCACTATTGGCTGTTCTAAATTAACTTGAAAAATCTCAATCAAAGAAAATATTTTAGAGAAATGTATCATATAGATATCACTCTTAAAGCTGTCATTTGACCTGAAGTGCAACAGTATATCTAAATAACCTATTTACTATTGATATTAATTAATCCATCTCTGAATGGATTAAGAATTACCATTGTAGATAGGAAAGGTAGCAGAATACAACAATTACTAATTGGGCATTATGTAAAATTGTGGATGTGTAACCGACGTGATTCTGCAATCTGCATTTGGGGTAAAATTGGGAGTTCATAACCCACTTCAATCTAATGTATGAAATATGATATGTCAAGAGCTTTGTAATGTTGTGAACAACCAATAAAAAAAATAAAAAATTAAAAAAAAAGAATTACCATTGTAATCTTTTTACATTAGTCATTTGCTTAACAAGCCATATTTTCATAATCAACCAAAAAGGATAACAGTGAAGTCCAAATTAATGGAGATTTACAGTTCTGGATAACTAGTTACATTCCTGCACTTTTATGTGCCTGTATTTCTGTAAAGACAATCGGGTTACCCATTTCTTTTCCCAGGGCTCATCTTCCTCAGGAGGAACTCCTACCCGGGCTGAGGGGAAAAGGAAGGATCCTGAACCTGAAGCAAGAGTTACATGCACCATGAATCTCAGCAAAATTTTTGTCCCAGGGTGAGGACCATCATTTGTATATCAATACAATGATAAAATGTACAGTTTTGACCAAAGCCCCATAGGTATTCTAAAATTAGAAAAACATCTGGATTTCTGAATTCATAATTCTCTATTATGGAAAAAGAATGCCTATTTCCTGGCACACAAGGTGATGCATAAGTAGATACACTGGACATGAATGAAAAGATACCTGAATAAGCACATAAGTAAATGACTTCAGTCCTGATCTCATTTCCGTGCTCTCCTCCCTGACCCCTTCACAACTTCCTTGTTGCAGGGGCATGGAATGCTAGAGAAAGATTTCAAAAACACTGCTCTCCACATTACTAAGTGCAACTAACATGTTCAGCCCTCATCCTCTTCAACTCTCAGCACCAGCCTACACAGCCCTCCGAATCCCTGGGTTCTCCATCCATGGATTCAACAAAACACAGATGGAAAATATTTTTAAATAATTTTTTTCTTAAAAAAATTAAAACTTTTTTAATTTTTAAAATTCTAAATAATTTTTAGAAATATTATTTTTAGGGCTGGGGTTGTAGCTCAGTGGTAGAGTGCTTGCCTAGCACACATGAGGCACTGGGTTTGATCCTCAGGACCATATAAAAATAAAATAAAGCTATTGTGTCCACCTGCAACTAAATATATATATATATATATATATATATATATATATATATATATAAAACATTATTTTAAATATTTTTGAATAATTTTTTTTAATTAAAGAATTTTTTTCATTCTTCCTTAAACCACACAACTATATACAGAGCATTTACATTGTTTCAGGTATTATAAGTCTAGAGAGTATTTAAAGTACACAGGAAGATGTGCATAAGTTATATGCAAATATCATTCTATTTTATATAAGGGATTTGAGCATCCATGGATTTTTATATTTGAGGGTGTTCTGGAACCAATTCCATATGGACACCAAAGATGACTGTACTGTTGATAGCTTTCTCCTTTTTGAAACACCTCCTCTTTGTCTTCTGTGACATCCTGGTATCCATCCTACCTTACTGGTCACTCCTTCTGTGCTTCTTTTGCCATTCAATGTTAGAATTTCTCACTGATTGATCCTTGACCTTCTCTATTCCCTCTATCCTCTCTCCCTAGGCAATCTCATTCACATTCCAGCTGCATCTGGCACCTTAGGACTAGACCCCAAGGGCACTCTACACTCAACCTGTTCAAAATAAAACTCAAGATCTTCCCTCAAAATCTCTCTCTCTCCCAGTGTTTCTCATATCAGTAAATGACAGTTGCCCAAGCCAGACCTCCTAGGCCTTATCCTTGATGTCTTGCGCTCCCTTATCATCTGTCCCAGGAAACATTTGGAAAAGTGTGAAGATGTTTTTGATTGTCACAATGGAAAGGGACACTACTGGCATCTAGTGAGTAGATCCCAGAGATGCTGCTAAACATCCTGTACAGGGCAGCCAATAAGGAATTATCTTGCACAAAACATCCCTAGTGCCAAGACTGGAAAATCCTGACCTAAAAAGTCTGATCATGAAAAAAAAATGGAATGACAGAAAGTAATGGATATAAAATATATCATCAAATAAGAAAGAATATTATTAAACTGCTTGACTCCTCCTTACTCAAACCCAAAGGTGATGATGACTTGAGCCTAGTTGACCCCCATAGATATAAAGCAAGACAATAGGAGAAGTAGATTGGGAAAAGAAGGTTATAAATTCAGCTCTGGCTATTTTAGATTTGAGATAATGGATGAGCTATCTGGCTGGATCTAAGAAGAGAGAAGAACATAATACATACATAATAGGGAGATTCGTTCGGACAGAGATACACATGGAAGCCAAGCATCTGAATGATGTTGCTCTTCAATATCACTTACTTCTACATCCTTACTAGAAATAAAAGACTAGAACTCTGTTCATAGAGTTACAGCAGGGCAGTGGCGAGATCAAGGAAATGTTGGCATCCAAATAAATATAGAAGGCTACTGCTTCTGATACCTAGGAAGCATTTTTCATGCTTACTCCAAAACCTTTGCTGAACTCCCAAGTGACCCCCCTTGTCTCTGACACCTGACCAAAACTATAGACAGTAGAGGGAACCCCAATAATAAAGATGTCTTCTGAGGTACTCCAGAGTTCACACAAAAATAATGTAAGATCTACTGCATCTGGTTCCCATCCTTACCCTCAAACAATCACCAAATAGTGGATTTAGTTAATGTCATCCTGACTCTAAACACAACAGCAGGATGGGAATGACAGGCACGTGGATGGGAATACTATCCAGAACCCACAGTGCCCATGTGCATCTAGCACATGACCAAGGGACCCACCTAATGTGTCTGTGTGTTTGTGGCATCGATTCCACCCCTTAACTAATGTCTATGAAAGATGTCTCATTTCAGGATCACTTGCTCTTTGCCCTTCGCCCTTCCCTCCACCTCTGCCTTATCCACCTGTTTTCTGGGAGGAGCAGCAACACATAGGGCATGTGTAAAGCAATCTATTCAAAGAATCAGTCTTCAAGAATTTACTGTGGGGCTGGGGTTGTGGCTCAGTGGTAGAGTGCTTGCCTAGCATGTGTGAGGCACTGGGATCAATTCTCAGCACCACATATAAATAAATAAAGGTCCATCAATAACTAATAAAATATTTTTAAAAAAAGAATTTACTGGACTTAAAGGCAGATATTATCTGTACACATGCTATTCGTGTTCTCCACATTATGGTCCACAGTAGAAAGGACATGTGTTTTTTTGTTTGTTTGTCTATTTGTTTTTAAAAAGCCTCTTTAGGAAAAGGAACAGGTTTACCCAGCTCAGCTGCATGAATGGAGAATTGAATGAGAGCAACAGGTGCTGGCCCATGGCAGCCTGACCAAGAGAAGCTTTTTATTTACTCAAGTGTCAACATCAAGTCAAGAACAGAGATAGAATCTACAGCTGCTCCCCAAAACCCACTCAGCCTAGAACTGCCTACAGTAGCACATCAAGGGACCTCAGGAAGTTCCAGAAAACAGAAACTTTCACCAAGGTCTACTATAGGACCAGCCAAAAATAGGATCCCAGAAAATCAACCAGGAAATGGATCAATTTCCAGTTTCCTGATGGCCTCCATGCCTAGCTGGTTGCTTAAACAGCAGTAACAAGAAAAGACTTGATCCTGGTAAAAATGCCAAGTTATTCTATTAAGCAGAGGTATATTTTGATTTACACTCTATGATCAGAGAATCCAAGGACCTAGGTTTGAGATGATAATAAAGGATTTTTACTGGAAAATTTGATTTGACTACAAGAGACCACAAGGAATGCCAAGCACTAAGACTGTCCAATCCACAGGGAGCTTGTGAGATAGAGCAAGACAAAGTATGTTTTTTCAAGACAAATAAGATGAACCCCGCTGTAAATTAGTAGTTTTACCCAAGAAAAACCCAGAGCATCTATGCTATGTCTGAGCTGAAAGCGAGATGTTTAAACTCACTGAAAATGAGAAGCTATATTTGTTCTTTTGGGTGATTCCAGTCACTCAACAAATTAGTGCCTCATTTTAGTAACTGACAGTCTAATGCATATTTACAATAAGGTCTAAAAGATGAACAGTACCCTTTTGGTCCTAAAAAGTTAGGGCCAAATTAGTAAATTAGTAAATTACTTTGAGCTAGGTCAGCATGTCTTAGGGAGGCCTTTCCTGGAGGGGTGTGCCTGGCCTTTAAGTTAGGAAGTTGAGATTCCCAATGAAAGAATTGGAAAGCCATACAGTGGACCTAAAAGTCAATGGCCAGGAATTCAGAAAAAAAAAAGAACTAAGAATTCTAAAAATTCCAAAATCATTGGCAATCACCACAGAGGATTAAAATTGGAAGATACCTGGGATAAAGACCCCATGATCTGGAAAGATGAAAATACTTGACTAACATCAGAGGCAGAATTTAGGCAATAGTTTACTATATTAAAACTCCCTCCCCCTCACCCCATCAGGATAGAGCAAGTTGCAAAAGGCAAGCCAGGCCAATTCCCAAAATGGTATCTGGTACAAAGAATTCCCAGGAACAAGCAGCAACTTTGTCCCCTGCCCTGCAGAAGGTACAGATCAGGCCATAGGCAGCTTGATGAATGTTCATCTGTCCCCTAGGGTCTTCTGAACTGTGAGGAATGCTTGGAGAATAATTGATGGGCCAACTTTGACTAGAGACCAACATGAGTTTAAAAGGCTCTAAGACTGGATGAAGAAGAGCCTAACTCTGAATGCAAGACCTTCCATCCCCACACCAAGGAAAAGTAAATAGATTCCATGTGGCCTGGCTTCTAGAAATCACAGACCATCTGTGGCTTAATTAAACCAATGGATTATGCCTCAGAGATGAGTATCACATGTTAGGTAGGCTTATTTAAGTCCTTAATTTGGCCTTTATAAGGATTATTCATTTATCCCAATATCTAATAACCCAGTAAGCATTCATCAAGCATTAAATGTACTTAATACCAGATAAACTGAGAATAACAAGAGAAACGGTCCTTTATCCTAGAGAGGCCTGCATTTCTCATTGAATAAATGGCTCATATATGCATTTAACTTCTAGAAAAATATGTGAAAACCACACAAAATCAATACCTGAGGCATCTGTAATAAGAAGGTGTCTAAGGAAGAGATCCTTGTTAAGGAGGTCCCTTCTCAATGGTGGATATGTTCATTAAAATGTGTTCAAACCTGGGCCAAAAATTCAACATTGAAGAAGGTAAAGAACAATATACCAAGTTCATCACCTGAGCCTTTGCAAAAATTGATCCAATTCAGTGGTGAGAGCTCAGAAAAGTCTGACTCCCATTGTAGTTTCATAATGACAACCCCATGCTTGGCCTCACACCATTCAACTGCTTCAGAGGAGACAAAAAAATATGACTCAGATAAACAGACCTAGTTTCTTCTAGGTTTGAATACACAATTTCAGTAGCCAAGTTTCTCATGGTTTTTAAACCTGAACCAAAGCTCTCCCTTTGCTTCAGTTGCCTAATTTCCTGAGTTGTCTAGATTTTTGAACCTTATATATGTTAAAGCTGTTGTGTGTGTCACAATTAAATTGCAAACTGGGAAAAAGAAAGATAACTGTTGCTAATCCCACCCCACCCCTATTTGCCCATTTGGTTTCTTATTCTACCTGGCCACCTACACAGTGCCTTCTGGAAAATAAAAGATAAAGTTGAACAAGATGAAAAGAGAACCTATGTAAGCCTAGCGGGAAAAGAAAATTATAATAATCACATGGTTAACAGAAAATAAATCACATAGGCAAAATTCTTAATATGTTCAGATTGCATGTGTAGTAGAAAAGTTCCAATATCAAGAACTATGTAATGTTTTGAACAACCAACAATAAAAAAAAAGAAAAGTTCCATAAAAGCAGCCCAGCATCTCTTACCCATAAATAACAAAGGAGCATTGTTGATAGCAAGCTATAGATACCCAGGACTCCGCTAAGCACCACCAGTGTCCAAAAGGGCTTAGGAGACTCAGGCGATTGGACATCAGGACAAATATTCTTCTCTGAAAAATAGAATAGAGTGGATTAAATGATACAGGAATAGCAGTTGAGTATATTTCCTTTCTTCTGAATATTAGAGAAGAATGCGAAAGAGAAAAATAAGCAAAACATCATGAGCTTAGAATGTGTAGACTTCATCTTTGGGATTTATCCAACCTCACCACTCACCAGAATGGTCCATTTTCAAGATTGAAGTTAGGGTAGTACACTGGTACAACTGCATTCACATGATTTTGTTGAACTCACTTTGTGATTCAAAATAGTGACTTCCAATGGTCTTAATCCAATTCCATACCCTACCCCCACAAGAAGCCAGTTTATCCAGATGCTAAGCTATATTTTTGGAATAAGTTAAATAATATACATGTTTTCAAACCTTAAGAAAATTATCAATCTAGTATGGCAAAAATCTGGGCTGGTAATACAAAGATAAATGTCTAGCTTCAACTCTAACAGCTTATGTTGTGGTGAAAAAGTCACTTTAAAAACATCAGGTATCCAAACATGGGAAGGAATGTGTAGAGTTCTAGTCAAAATTGGAGACAATTAGAATTGGAAAGAACAACAAAAACTATCTAGTGTATTGATTTTTTAATCGGAGATGCACATTAGGATTGTCTGAGAAAGTCTGAAAATATAACAATATCTAACACCCCTTCCTCAATTCATTCCAATTACATCAGACTCTCAAAGTTGGGCCCAGGAATGGGTTTTTTGTTTGTTTGTTTGTTTGTTTACCCTAAACCTACTCATATTTATAATACGCAAGTAGATCTGAAGATTATTAAGGATCACTGGTGTCCTTTCCATTTCTGCTAGAAATGATATACTATGTGCATAAGTGTGTGTGTGTGTGTGTGAGAAGTACTATCCTAAAGTAGAATATCATTTACATAAGAAAAACATTTGCTCTTCACTTCAAACCAATAGTTTGGTTGGGTCAAGTTAAAGCATATTTTCTTAAGCTTTAACTTGACCCAACCAAACTATTCAGCCTGGACATCATAGAAATTAGATATCTGAATGGAATTCAGCAAGCCAAACATTCTCACATTGATTGCCTCTATTTTTCAAGAACACAAAATTATTCTCCCAAATTAAGTTAATTGTTCTTTTCTTGTTTAATATTTGATTTTTCTCTAGCATACCTCTGTTTAGCATAGGAGAAAAAATATTTATTGGAATTATGTTAGTATTAAATATCAAACTGAGCATACATTTTTAAATTATTGTTCTACCGAAAGGAAATAGTGTATCCACAAAGACTACCAAAAAATTTTTTTTTATCTAGCCACTCTCATTTTTATGTGTTGATACCAATAAACTGTATTCTTCTGAGTTGGGGGGTGTTCTACCCAATATTTGGAGAGAACATAATCTCAACATCAGATCATTAGACTTATTTCCACTAATTCATGAATACTGTTTAATAATATTAAGTTTTGGGCATTGAAAAAGTATGGCAACTTATCAAGATCACAGAGTTAATTAATAGCAAATTTTATATCCCCTGGTTTCTAGCCCAGCATCCTTTGTATGTTTTGGAAAATGAAAAAAGTACTTAACAGAGGAAGACTGTGGAGTAGAAAGATGATTAGTTTGAATTATAACCCATTCTTCCTTAGTTCTGATCCATTAGGCCCAGCTGCTTCTTGGAGTTCATTTAGACTTATATTTTAATAGCAAAATTTTTATTCTGTCATGACCCACTCAAATTGAGAATAATCTTCATGTTCCCATGGCCTATAACTTCATCACTCACTCTCCCACTCCATGTCACTGAATAAAGATATTCAAAATATAACTTTGAATCTTTTCTAAAGTAAAGGAAAACTTTTTAAAAATGACTTGTCTTTACTAAATCACTGGGGACTACTCCAGCCTCACCACTGATCCTATCTCATTTTCAAGACCATAGCTTAAACTTACAACTTTACGGTGGTAGGAGCATAGAGTTGCATCTTACCTTTCACATGGATAACAGTTCCATTGCTCTTCTCATTGTCTAGGTAAGGAGGAGGATACATAACCTCAATTTTGCAGAAGTAAATATCTGTTTGGTTAACATACAAATTCCGGAGATAGAAAGTCACTGTTTCGTTGCCCAATTTCCCATCACAGTTGAATCCTGTGTGTGAGTAAAACTGAAGCTGATGGGAGAAATTCCCATTCACAACGCAGACTTCCACAGCACTATCCACACCCTTATAAAGGGATGCCCGGAACTCCTTTGAGAAGAGGTTGTAGGTATACTTGCAGCTAAGGTTGACCTCATTGTTGTACACCTCAAGCCTGGGTGATTGCTTCACCAAGATCTTGTTTTCTAGAGAGGGGGAAAAAATCATTTGCTTAGACCAGGAGTATAAGAATATGTTTTTCCTGAAATCAAAGTGTATTAATTAACCAAATGAACAGATCTCCTGAAAAAGCTTTCTCAAAGTAGATGAAGATTCAGGAGCTCTTAGAATGAGAATTATACCTAGAGTTTTAAAGTTCACATTTTGATCATGTTTTCATCCTCATGTAAATGGGACATCAGAGCATGTTTTCACCTAGAAGGCAAAACTTGGCCTTCTGTTAGCACTGAGCATCACAGCTATGCCCTTGGAATTTGTGAATCTGTGTTGAAATTCCTAAGATGTTAATCATGCATTGGGCTGATTTCTTGATTAAGTGATATTTTTGGAAGCAGCTTTAAAGTCTGACACATTAGCACAAATGGATGTATTTTTAAGTTGTGAGACAGGTTTTTGTGAAGGGATTAAAAGTTTTGAGACATTTTAGTTTTTTATTGGTCATTCCAATGCCTAATAGCTTTTTGTTTCCTATGTAGTTATCAATACTGCTGTGCATACAGAACTTTAAAAAGTAAACCTATGTCTAGGTCCCTCCACTCCCAGATATTCTGATTTAATAGGGTCTAGGCTAGAGTGGGGAGTGGGGGCTATTAGACTTAGGGTGGTTGGTAGCAACTTTTTTGAGATATAATTCTTGTATTATAAGATTCATCCTTTCAAAGTATACAGTTCAGTGGTTTCTTAGGATAGTCACAAAAATGTGTATAGATCACCATATGATTCCAGAATATTTTCATTATCCCCCAAAGAAACTTCCTATTCATTAGCAATCATTCTGAATTCCTCCCTCCTTCCAACCTCTGGCAACCACTAATTTTCTTCACTAATCTACTTTCTGTCCCTACGTATTTGCCTGTTGAGCACATTTCACATCAATGAAATCATATAATATGTAGTCTTTTATATCTGGTTTCTTTCACTTAGCATGCTTTCAAGATTCTCCCAGGTTGTAAAATGTATCAGAATTTCATTAATTTTATGGCTAAGATTCTATATATACAGTATATATATATACACAGTGGAATCTTAGCCACAAATTTTCATACATTTTGTTTTTTCGTATGTGTGTTTGTGTGTGTGTGTGTGTGTATGTGTGTGTGTGTGTATACACACTAGGGATTGAATTTAGGGCCTCATGCATGCTAGGCAAGCACTCTGCCACTGAGCCACATTTCCAGCCCAACTTTTTGGCTATTATGAATAACACTACTGTGAACATTTGTGCAGACATATTCTTTTAATATGGGTATGTTTTCAATTCTCTTAGGTATATACCAAGGGTGGAATTGCTGGATCATATTGTAAGTCTATACTTAACCCTTTGAGGACTTGCCAAATTGTTTTCCAAGCAACTACACCATTTCACATTCCCACTGGCAAAGCGTATAGGCTCCAGTTTCTCTGCACCCTCTCTAACACTTGTTGTCCCTCTTTTCTATGACAGTCATCCTACTGTGTGTGAAGTAGTACCTCATCATGATTTCGTTTGCATTTCTCTCATGGCTAATGATGTGGAGCATATTTTCATGTGCTTGTTAGCCATTTGTAATACCTTGTTTAAATACATGTCTATTCAGATCATTTGCCCACTTATTAATGGGTTTGTTTTTTTATTGCTGAATTATCAGAGTTATTTTATATTTTTGAAACAAGTTCCTTATCAGATACTCTGTGATTTGCAAATGTTGTCTCCCATTCTCTGTGTTGTCTTTGGTATTGTCTTTAAAGTCCCCCTCGCCATGGATTCTAACATTCAGTTGGGATTGAAAACCACTATGGCCAAACAGATTTTTCAAGCTGACTACCTAAGAGAATCATTGGAGAAATGTTAAAATCCCTGATTGCCAGGACAATTAAATCAGCATCTCTAGGTATAAAACCATGGCATCAGCATTTTAAAGTATCTCAGGTGATTCTAAATTGCAGTCAAGTTTGAGAAGCACTAGGCTCACAGATGGAAACTTCTTATCCTCAAATTCGCAGGTCTCCACAGGCTTTTCCAATTTCATTTTCTCAAATCAAAACCCTCCTAATTAGCCAAACCCTTTAAGTCAACATCCCAGAAACACACGGTGAGGATGATCTTCCCTACTTTATCCGCTGACTCCATGGAGGACAGTACCATTTCCTTCTCAGGTATCAAGACAATCACTGTATCGCTCCTATGCCATTGGGACAGGTTTTCATCTTTTGAACACTTTCTTTTTTCATATGTTTCTGTTTAATAGCTTTTTCTGATCCATGTGAATTTCCTGTAGGCCCTGGTTTCCAAGCTTTTGACAGCAAGGACCATGTTACCCTTCTTCACAGAACACGGTAAGACTAGTAGGATCTCATTAGATAATTGTTGAGAGATGCTGATCTCGCTATATTATTCCTATCCTCAGGGGAGTCTCACTACCATTTTATTAAATCCTTGTTGGAAACCAGTGTCTAAACACCTTCAGCTTCCCGTACCATTCATTCAACAAATACTCTGTAAAAGCACTGCAAAGTAAACACATGAGTAATCTTAAAAGTTCTGCCTCAGTCTGAAAAATCCAACTTGTTTCTTTGTTTTTCTTCATTGGGCTTTTTTCTTTGTTTACCTAGAAGGAATCTTTGGGCCAGTTCTGATTGGAAGGGCTCAAAATGGCAGTGTATTCCCTCCTTTTGAGAGAGTACAATTAGGCATTTGTCTTTTTGTTTACTAACCCTCTGGAAAGTGTTTGTGTTGCTAACTATTTGGATTCTGTTTTAATGGGTCTTCAGATTTCTTCTGATCTCCCTGTGACAGCAGACATAGGGAAAAGATGAGAACAGGACTTCTTTGTAGGAATAAAAAAAATAAAATGGAGCTGTGGGCAGGGAAACTGAGTGAGGCTAGAGAGAAACCCCAGATGGTTACCCAGTTTGGCTTCCTCATTCCAACACCCAACAATGAGGTGCAGAGAGGGAGCGAGGGGGAGAAAAAAGGGAAAGCTTTGCCATGCAGATTCCAGTTTGCTTAGTGTTTCTTGTCTAATTCAGGGTGTGACATCTTCCCAAGACACACACAGGAGATAAAAATTCATTCCCCAAAAAGAAACTTCTTGGGTAGCTCACAATCTGGAGGGGAAGAAAGATGTACAAACAGATAGCTAATTTTAAAATAGTGGCATAATGATCTGCAGTTTCTGGGGGTGACTGAGGATCTCTAGAGAAGATGACCACTGACTGGCCTGAGAGGTGAAGGATGATGTATATATTTGTTTGACAAAAGTTTACCAACCTATCGTGGCTAAGATGTGCCTTGTATGGGGGTTGGCATAAAGTGGAAGAGTGTGTGTTGAGGTTGAAGGTGAGTTAGGGAACTGTGGGGAAGATAAGACAAAGAGGAAAAGAGAGCAGTCTACGCAAAGATCATAAGGAGGTGAGAATGGGCATAGCAGATGTAGGGAATTATAGCTACCTCAGTTTTGCTGGATCTTGGGTTGTAAAAGACAAGATTGGCAAAGCAACTAGAGTTCACCATGTTAGAGAGCTTGGGCCCTCTCCTGCAGTAATGGGAACTTACTGAAGGTTTTTAAGCAGAAAAGTGAATGAATGCTCACAACTTTTCATTTTATATAGATCACTTTAGCAAGGATAGGGCACATGAATTTGGAGGATACAAGAGTAAAACTGTGGAGTCCATTTAGGTTACAGTCGTAGTCTAGGCAAGAGGTGAAAGGGACTATATTTCCATATGGTTTGAAAGAAGTGGATGAAGTTAAGAAATAATTACAGGCTAACATTTGCAAAACTTGACATTGACCTAAGAGTGGTAAGAGAAAAGGAGTTAAAAATGACTTCCTTAGACAACACAGACAACCAGCAGCAATTATTTTCCTTTTGCCTACATCTCTCCTTTATTCATCTCTTCTTCATTATGTCACCAGAATAGTTGGTCAGAAAGTGAAGTGAAATTTGGAAATCTGAGATATGAAAAAAAAAAATTCCTCCACCTTTGGGGATCATTGCAAAGAAAATATGAACTAATTCAGAGATTACTGGGAACACAGTTGACTTTCTGGAGTTTATTACAGTGTTTGCTGATTCTTAGAAGAGAGAAGCAGCAATCTTTCTCTCCTGAAACTATTTTCCTTCACAATGCATATTGGAGTGAAGTAACTGAAAGATAGCATTACCTTCTGTCCATCATTGGGCCTCCAAATTCAAACTTAAGCATTGTTGAAATGGACCAGATTTCTCCTAAGCCTATTAGGCCTCAGAATAACAAATTTATAACTTTCTTAGGAGAAATTCAGGACTCCTTTAGTGAAGCTGGCCATTACATATTCAATATCATCTTGGTGGTTGGAATATCCAGCAACTGAATGAGAAGGGGAAAGTATTTAATTTTGTGACTCTTTCTGCTAAGATTTTGTTAGGAAAGTATTTGAAAACTATTGGTTATAAGGGCATTTGATGATGTAAAGGATATATCTAATTTATCTGTCAATATTTACTTTCCTCTCTCTTCTGTGTCAACACAGATCATTTTTAAATTAGTTGACTTTATACATAGGTACTGAACTTGAAATAGTTTACTTATCTATGTTATCTGTAGCTGATAGCTAATTTAGAGTTCAGGTTGGGTTGATAAACTTCTTGTTTTTCACTATTTATATCCTTTTAGCACTTGATCCCAATTATTTTTTATCAATAATTCAGAAAAGATTAAGTAAGAAACTATAGCATAGGACCTCAAAATCTATATCTGCTTTGGAGGATATATCTGAATGAAAGAGATTAATGTTTGGTGAAAACCAGTTACTTTAAGTGATATTGAATAGGTGTGATTATTATGAATTCCAGTAGACACAATAACTCTGATTCCTCTTATTTTCTCTTAAAATGGAGCATGTGTGAAAATATATACCCTTCACTCTATGGGAGTGGAATATAAAGACACAGATAAAACAAGGCAACTAAACAATTGATATTTGACCAGGATATGTATTTTTATTCTCTGAGTTTCTGGGAATCCATAGTACTTCAAATAATTCAAGGTCATATTATAAAATTTAAGGACCTATCTAGGCTCAGAAGAAACTAGAAAATAAATAGCTTCCCCATACTAACTTCTAATTCTTATCTACTTTCTGGATCATGATAGCAATGGAAAACACCCCTCTTAGCATGCTTTTGTGTTAGAAAACTCAGACCTTTTTCAGGCAAACTCCATGTGGGTCAAATCTACTATGTTAAAAGAGAAATATTATCAACTAATCAATTTGTATTTGCTTCTGGCATCAAAATGTTGGCTTGACTGACACTTCTGTAACTGAATTGACAAGTTGTTTTGATGATGAGTTAGTGCTTTGCTTTTCAAAGCCTTTCCTAGCAGCTTACCCAGCTAAAGGTGTGGAGACAGGAAGCAGTAACCTCAAACTTCTTTCCCTCACAGCTCCTGCTTGACAACAGGCAACATAAAGATGAAGATCGGAGGTGAGAAGGTACTTATCTTCTGCTTGTGAGCAAGGCAGTGAGAGCTAAAAGATTTCTCACAGATAATCTGTTGTTCTTGTGACATAGACAACTTCTGGAAGGTTGAAAATTGCTTGGGCTTCCATGAGAACCGTGTGGAAGTGGGGGGGGGGACTTGGTTATCAAAAAAAAAAAAAAAACCTTTGCCTATTGTAAGTAGGTCAATTACTATATTTAGTAACCAGGTCAACTCTCTGCACAGGTGGAATGGATAGCCACCTCTAAGGTGTGGTTCCTAGCATCAAAGCCCCCGACCCTAAAAGGACACTCCTTGTCAGTTCAATTAATGTTTGCATTTCTGAAGAAGATGAAGCCAAAAATATAATGTTAGAAATACATTGGCTTAAATGAGTAACTATGGCCTACATTCATGGGGCTATAAAATGCTTCCTCTGATTTTATTTCATCTGCAGTTCTTATGAACTTGTGAAGTAAATAGATAGACAATCCTCCTTATGCCCATTTAACAGTTGGGGAAGTGATGTCAAAGAAGTCCATGAATTGCGCAGGTTTCAGGACAAATGACTTGAGACCTGAGCTCATGCCTCATGACATACTCTAACCTATAGAACTTGTCAAGAAGATGGTACCAAGTGTCTCAGTGAATAGGGAGTGAATGGAATGGCAAGAAGATTGGACCAAGATAAATTTCATTTTCTCCACCATTTTGATGGAATCCCACCTGTGTGTGGGTTGGGGGAACTAAGCAGAAGGAAACTTAGAGATGATTTACACCAATACCTTATTTTATAGAAAAGGCAACTGAAAGCAAAAAAAGCAAATGACTTTTTAAACAAGGTCACAGAAACAACTGAAGAACTAAAGTATCTATTTAGGAATGTAGGAGTAATGTTTTAAATCACAAATAAATAGAAAAACAAATTTGCTCATTCAATAAGATTGCATTGATTTCATGTTCTTATTTAAAGAAAGTATATTTCATAGCTGTTTTTGCATCTAATTTTTTACCACACATACAGCAGCTCTCATCTGTGATTTTGCCTTCTGAGGTTTCAGTTACGACAGTCAACCATGGTCCAAATATATTAAATGGAAAATTCCAGAAATAAGCAATTTATAAGTTTTAAATTTGTATCCTGATGCTACTGTATGATGAAATCTTATTCTGTCCCACCTGGAGCGAGTCATTCCTTTGTCCAGATATCTGGAGTGTATGTACTACCTGCCTATTAAGTCACAGAGTTGTCCTTTGGGTTATCAGATCAACTACTGAGGTATTTGACTGTTTGGGCAAACAATGTCCCAAAGTGCAACAGCACTGATTCTGGCAACCTGAATATGCCAAAGAGAAGCTGTAGATTGCTTCCTTTAAATGAGAGTTCTCTACTTAATAAGGGAAGAAAATCATACACTGATGTTACTGAAATGCAGAGTAGGAATGAATTGTCTGTTCATAAAATTGTGAAGAAGGAAAAATAAACTCATGCTAGTTTTGCTGTTGCACCTCAGCCTACAAAAGTTATAGCAACAGTGCGTAAGTGTTAGTTGGAAATAAAAGGTATTAATTTGAAAGATTTGGTCCTGAGATTTCAGACATCCCCTAGGGGACTTGGAACCTATTCCCTAAAATTGAGGGGAGATGAGTATACACAAAACATTTTGCTAACAATTTGAAATACCTCCTGAAGGTCATAGACAGATCCCAATTAAGGTCCACAAACTATAGGTTCACACGAAATGCCTCTTAAAAATTAATTCCAATGCACACGCAGTAATTATACCATTGAAGCTCTTTCAGCTTGTCCAAGTGTGCAACACACAAAGTCAATTTTCAGTCCAACCCTCACTGGGTAAATCCTTAACTTTGGGGCTTTTGTGAATTACATTTGTTTTACAATATTCCATCTTTCCTTTTCTGTATCCTGGGCACCATTCACAAATAAAACGGCATATAGAGGCTCGTGGAGTCTGTAGCAGTGCGCAAAGTTTGCATGGGAAGCTAAAGAAGCAATTAGAAAGACACGTGTTGAGCTGACAATATGATTTCCTCCAGAACTTTATATAGCCTTCCATTTATGCGCATCACAGCCAGAGTTTCTTTTGCAGTTGAAAAAAAAAATCAGGTTATAAGATCTTAATCGTATTGTTTCCTTTTTTTAAGATTCTGACTGAACAGAATTTAACATGTTAGGTAGGAACCAAAGAAAATGAAAGCTTTTTCCTTTCAGCCATCTTTCCCTATGATGTTTGTGAGCAAAGTGAAAAGGTGAAACTAGTTGCCCTGGCACAAAACACCTCCCTTCTGACCACAGAGCTGGTTAAGTTACTGTAACTTTCCTCTAAGTACATTTCCTGTTTGGGCCTAGAACACCCTTCAGCATCTGGCCATCTGGCCACTTGTTCCTTTTCAGGCTCCATAATGGACAGGCTTCCCCACAGGCCCATCCAGTGTTTGCTCTGGAACCTGTAAGCCTAACTCTGTTCTCACTCAACAGTCTGTGGTTCTGATAACCAGCCTCTGGCTTGGCTTCATTCAGATATCAGAAAGAGGAGTACAGAACGTCCACCAGGCTGTAGCACCATTTGTCATCCCCTTTGAGCTACTGAGGAGATAAAAGCACAGCTACTAAAGACATATCGCGCATCAAAGGGCCCCAGACTCTCAAAATTAATATTAAAATGAAAAAAAAATGTAGGTTACAGCTTTAAAATAACTTTGTGGTCATTGCATCTAATTCTTAGTTGATTGTTAACTTGAAACTTTCCCAATTTTCACAAAGAAACGTGATTTAAGGAAAGTCAAAAAAAAAAAAAAGACTTTCAGTAAGCATGATACATATGCATATATATGGTATCATTCAGGATTCTAGCATACTCAAAATAGGGCAACATGGAGGGATCATTTATGAAAGATGACTGGCAAAGATGTGGAGATGGCAATGCTACCGAGCAATGGGACATAATATGTGACCACTGTGGCTTGTAGCAGCAAGGTTATGACCACCTTTAGATCTGAAGGGGTGAAGGGTCCAGGAAGTTAACAGAACCAGAAGGAAAGAGAATTGTGTAGAGGAGTCTATGACAACAGAAGCAAGTCATCTGTTGAGAGAGTCAGCAGAACTAACCAGCCCCGTCCAAGACTGTGTATGTCTCTCCTATCAACTTTATCAAGCACATTAGCTCTATTAACAGACCATAAGATTTTAAAACAAAATCTAAAGTAACTTTAATTCAAACAAGGACAATTAATTATAAGTAACAATAAAAATAGAAATAGAAGCCTAATCAATAAATTTACGAAGCAAGAAGTTGCTCTTGGCCAGCTCTAGTTTAACCACAGCCTTAACCCTGTGTTCTTTCATAGGCAGACACTAGAGTGTAAAGGACACTTGTCCTTGTCCCTTTAAAATATTATTGTGTTACATGCAACTATTAGAAAGTAACTCAGAGGTCAAATATTTCAGCAGGAAAAAGTCCCATCTGAGCCCTGAGATAGATCTAAGGCATTTATTTTTTGAGAGAAAAAGTTATCAAAACAATCAACAAACACTTTTGTTGATTAGTTGAAATTTTGATTAGTTGCCAGAGAATGGTTCTTTGGTATTCTGACTTTCTACCTTTGCAAAGCTATTTGTTCAGCAAGTTAATGGTGGGATCTAATGTGCTTGGTTTGGGGGAGATGGGAAGATGCAAACCACAGAGCTGCTTCCCCCTAGGAGAAACCCCAAGGCAGGTACACACTTAGCTACACTCCAAACCCACAAAAGGTACAGGAACCCTAGAGAGGGTCACTGGCAGTCACAGTTGTGGACACAACAGGAAGGGGTTGTGATTCCAAATGGGGTGACTCTAGAAACTTTTATGTTCTCTACCCTTTACCTGGGCTGTGAGGCCTGTGGAAAATTTTAGACAAGCTGATTAGGAAAATGTCCTTAGTGTAAGGGTTTGTTGGGAACTAGCAGAACATTTATTTATATAGGGGGAAATAGATGAATATAGCTGATACCAAATGTTGAGGGCTTTTAAGGCTACGAAAAGGCACATGGATTTTACCAGGAAGGCTACCAGAGACATTGAGAACATCAAGGTGTGATTGGGGTCTCTTCAAACAGCAGCAAGGAGCAAGGTCAGAAGCCAGGAGAGATCAATCAGGAGGCTGCAACTGCAGCATCCATGTGAGTTCATAAGGCCTGCAATGTGGAGGTAGCTGCTGGGCTATAAGGGGTGGACAAGACACTGGCACTCAGTCTCACAGACTAGGTGGTGAACAGGATTAGAAGCTGACTAGGAGTCCATGGACTGGGTGAGTGCGAGAGTGGAGACACTGCTGACAAAATAAGTTAAGAGAGGAAATCTGTTTGGGAAAAGTTTAAGGAAGCTAATCAGAAATAAAAATGTACATTGGAAAGTCATCTGCTTTAGGATGAAAGTTAATATTAAAACTGCTAAAATGTCATTGCCTGTTCTGTGATCCACCCCTACCCCTCAGAGACACCGCCCAGCAATGCAGGGTGTGAGCACCTTAGAACAGAAACTCTTGACATACGCAGCCAGATGAATTTGGGTGCAATGTCACCCAGTTCCTACCAATTTTCCTCTCATCTCCTAATGCTAGAAGTACAATCTAAAAGATTAATCCTAACTCAAATCAAAGTGGAAGCCATACCCAAAGCCGCTTGAACCATCCCCAAATCAAATTTTATTATTCTAGAAGTTACCTGTTATCCAAAGAGTAGATAAGCAGGGTTTATAACTCCCTACATAAATATTGTGACAGTATTTCAGTTAACAAAGAAAACTCAGAAGTATAAAGTGATCCCTTCTGTTAATATATTGCTTTCTAAACATATATTTTAATCTACTAACCAAACTTGGGAGCCAAGTTTCTTTCCTCCTGAGCCATCATCATTCTGAGCCTTCATGCAAAAATCACTCTGTAGGGAATACAATACATGTTTCCTATCTACTTCATTCTCCCTAAATCCTACACCTTTAAAGAGCCTGCTCAGGACCACCTTGGCATATCCGGAATTTTCTAGGTAAGTGTCATGGCTCAGAAATTTGGAAATAACTACTGTGATAGGCCTTCATATTACATAGGAAAATAAGAGATAGGGCAATATTATCCCCCAAAGTGCTGTAGTCATTTCTAAGCATGTTAGCACCTAAGATCATGGTTATTAATCTTTCTAATAGATTTCAGAGATAACAGGCTTGCAGTTCTTTGTATTTGCACTATCAAATCATAAGAGCACCCACAAGGGGTAAAGTGGATGAGTTGCCTTTAGAGTTGATAAAAAGCATTTTAATATTCCACATTAGAAGCATTTTTAAGACAAAAAGAATAGACTTGAGATGTCCTCTAGTTCAACCCCTTCATATATCAGACGAGGAAACTGAGACCTATAAAAGTTGACTCACAGTATGACAGGCCAAAGCTCCTAATTATGTTTCCCTTTCTTGACAAATTTTTGGCTTTAACTTTTAAGTCTTGGGGGGGGGGGAAGGCAGAAAAGAGCAGACTTCATTTTCCCAAAGCCAAGGTCAAGCAGCCATGTCCTTGTCCCAAAAAATACAGGGAGTTGCTGAGATTAACATTCTTCGCTGGAAACTGGAGCCCTGCCCAGTTTGGGCAGGGTTGGTTTGAACTTCGTGACCCTGTTATCTCAGCCACGAGCTGAGGTCAAGCCAGCCATGTCGTGCACTTATGAGTGCTCAAGCAAGAATTTAAAGTACACATGGGTTTAAGTCCTTAGAGTCGAGTGTGCATTATCCCACTGGCCTTGTTGACAGAGGCTGACACAGAACTCTAGGACCAATCCCCAGAGAACTTAACATATGTACACACATTTAACAAAACAGTCTTCATTCTCAGGTCTGCCAGCATGGAATGACTCACCTGACCCCTACATATCTCTGCCCCTGTAAGGCCTTCTCTTCCCCTCCATCTTAGAGATTTGTCCTCCTATCTCTAATACTCCCATTTCCTTGCAAAAACTCCTCCCACCCTCCTCTTTTTCCTCTCCCACTTCTCCTTTCTTTCCTATAAGCCTTCCCCCTCCAGTTCTGCAGCGCCATATACACACACACTAGCACCAACACATTCACACACACTCATGTTCACACAACACACACATTCTCTCACACACATACACTCTGCTCACACCTACACATTCACACTCACATTCACACACACACACACACACACACACACAAGTCCAGCACTGGCTCCTTCCACATGTCAAACTCCATTAAGTCATTCAGTCTGTAAACATTTATTACATCCTGACCACATATAAAATACCATAGTATATTTAAGTTCCTAACCATCTTCAGCGTATCTATCCATCTCTTCTTTTCGATGTCTCTATTTTGACCACTCCATGTTTTCTTAACCTTGTGAAGTCTCATCTTCTTTCCCCAATGGCTCTCTGCCTGAACTCAAAAGTCCCGCTGGCCTCTTTCCCAAGCAATTGTTCACTCCTCTTTTCCTCCTTCATTCGATGCAGTCACCCACTGTCTCTTTCTGACACTTCCTCCCTTGACTTCATTGGCATGCCCCCTCCTCCCTCTCTCACCACATTCTCTGTGTCCTCTGCTGATCTTCGGCTGACTCCTAACAAGAAGTGGTTTTCAGATTCAGTTGAACTCTCTGCTTTCCTAGTTATACCCCCTCCATTCAACTCCATGCCCCAAAGATGAGGATTCCAAAGTGTTTTCTTCTTATCCAGTTCAGCTGCTTCAAAATGCCTTGAAAATAAAATTTAAACTTCTTTTATCAGTATTCAACCCCCTGCTTAGTCTGATTCTTCCTCTCTAGCCTCCACACCTTTGACTTATCATCTGTTCCAAGAACATTAAACAACTTTCCTGATTTAGTTTCCTTATTAATATCATTTCTTCCTCAGACAACTGTAGCATTGATAAGAACGTGGACCTGGAGCAAGATTATCTGAATTTCTATATCTATCAGCTGTGATTGCAAGCTAGTTACTCTACCTGTTCAGTATTTCAATTTTCTTATCTTGCAATAGTATAATCATAGTAACTGCTTCATGGGAACTGGGCAAAGATGAAATGATCAATAAAGGGAAATTCAGCTAGAACAAGAGTAACAATATAAGTGCAAAAGAAATGTTAGTTAGCAAATTTTATTAATACATTATCCATTCAAATCTTATATACTATTAAAGCCCTGCTCAATGCTGAACTCTCCATAAAGACTTACCATCCTACATTAATCTTATCAAGATATTTCTTTCATGTATTCTAATTTGGGTGTTAGTTTGTTCATTTCCTTCTTTAACAAATATCTGTTGAATACATACATGCTTGCATGTATGTAAGAATAAATAAGACGTGATCCTGCCTTCGAGGAGCTCACAGTCTTCTAGAGAAAAAAAAAACGGATGGGTCAACTCACACAGCAACAATTTGGGGAGTTTTGAATGGTAAGGAAGTCCCTTAATTTGTCATTTAGGATCTCAAAAAGGACCTTCAGATGACAGGTACAGGAACATTCCAGATTGCAAGAATAATTTATGCAAAGTTATGAAGGCATCAATTAGCCATGGGTGGTAGGAGGATGCCAAATATTATCACTTATCCACTTCCTGGTGTTGTTATATGTAGTTTTCTTAACCAAATTGTAAAACCCATGAAAGCAGAGAGAACTCAGTTAATTACATAAACAGTTCTTGTGTGCAAAGTCTTTATGTTTCTTTTCCTGTTCTATTTCCTCAGGCTCCAAAATGCAAGAGAGGTTTAATAAATATTTGTTAAAGTGAGCTACACTCCCATAGAAACTTCTCTTCTGAGTCCATAATAAAGACAAAAGTATCCTGGATAAGCTTCCTCGGGGAGGTGGATCTTGAACCAAAGATGTAAAGTGAAAGACAGGAGCATCTAGATGGGCAGAAAGGGATAGAGAGCACATTCTAAGACAGAAAGAGCCTCAGTCAGGTCACAAAGAGGGAGTGCAGGTGTGTGAGTCAATGAAGAAAGCTGCATTGTGGGAGTTGAGGGTCTTATGTTAGGGCACCAATGAAGATTGTCAGAATATGTAAAACGGGACCAGCCTAAAGAGATCCAAAAATGCCCCAAATTTTTGCAATGTCATCTTCCTATCAGCATCTTCTAGAAGCCATCAAATTATACAACTTTATTTTCTGTAAGTTGGGCAATCTCTAATGTTCCCTCTCATCTCTAAAGATCTGTGATTGAATTCCACATTTCTCTGGATGTTTCTGTTTATACTTGTTTCCATATAATAAAGTAGTGTGGATAGAGTACTATTCACAATGGTCCTAAGTGAAAAGAAGAAAAAAATTTTAGGAAGACTTCACAATTCTCATTTTTACTTCTGTGACTCTCAAAGTGGGTTTTTCTATCTGTCACAGACTGGTGTCTTCCTCATAGAAGACATTCAATAAGTATCTGTTGAATAAGCGTATAAATGGGGACCTGTCTTGCCAAAGCATAAGACAGAGTGGGAACTTGCGAACACCCTGTTTTAGTTCCCCAGGGATTTCAGGGTAAAAGGAAACTCTCCTCATATATCACCCATTCTCTATGAGAGAGAGCCTGTGGATCAGAAATGGAAGCTTCCTGATCTTAAATTACAAACCCTTACTAGCAGCAGTGTTCGATATAAAAGTAAGTTATTGGGTCCAACAGGCTGCAAATGCAGCTAAATGATGTTCTAACACTGTATTGTGTGTGTCAAGTATACAACCTTCTACTTTTTCAGCAAAGTTTTAAAAATTCAAACACCCACCCATGTTCTCAGTAAGAGAACATACGTCATCGTTAGAATGTGGGATGGGTTGCTGGTGTAATCTATACATTGTACGGTGGATTGTAAACTAATGAGGTGAATCAGATGCTGTGGAGAGGGACTCACAATTAGATTAGAGACTAAAAGTAAATTGTGAGTAATTGTGAATGATACCATCAGGAACCATTAACCTAGTTACCTTGTCAGCGAGAGTCCCCAAGATAATGAAGATGATGACAAAGTAAAAGATGATGGTAATGGTGATTTAGAGATAAAGGAGTGGAAAAGAATTAAATAAGAAATTCTCCACCATCTGGAAGCTTCTCTGCTGGCAAAGAGAACATAAATACACATAACTTGGATGGACAAACAGACCAAGTATGAAATTAGTTGAATTACTAAGGCCAAAGAGTTTGAAACTCCCTTTTTCAGAGAGAAAGCAAGTGGGTAGCTCTTGATCCCAACCAGCACACCTCTCTTCTAGAGTTCCGAGTCATCAAAATGAGAGTAACAGGCAAAATGTTAAACACCCACTTTGCAAACACCTCTGCCCTGCCCCCACTGGGGATTGAACTTGAGGGTGAATTACTGCGGAGCTACATAATCCCCTGCCCTTTTTTATTTTTAAGACAGGATCCCACTAAGTTGATAAGGCTGGTCTCAAACTTGCAATCCTCCTGCCTCAGTCGCTGGAGTAGCTGGGACTATAGTTATGCACCTCCAGACACCCAGCTTGCAAACAAGCCTGGACCTGGGATGTCTTCCCTATGGTGTCAGAGACTGATTCTCATGTAACAATCCTCAGACTAAAAGGTCTGGGTATGTTGGGGTTTTTGTTCTTTTCTTAGCTTTTTATGGGTTGGTTGGTTGGTTGGTTGGTTGGTTGGTGGTGATGATACTAATACCATAACACTAACCGAAAAGGGTTCATGAAATCACCACAAAAGAGACACACAGATACTTGCACACAGCATAGAAAATCAGAGACTCCTTCAGTCAGTCAAAAACCACCCAGATGTTGTTTTTTGTTTTTTTGGTTTTTTTTTTCTGATGATTGGCTAAACTCTCTACAGAAATGGTCTAACCTCTATGGAGAAAAAGTAAATAATAACAAAGATGAAAAGATTTTATCCCTTGCAACGACTGCTGTAAAATAATTGTGCTTTGCAAGAGTACCTGCCCTTTGAGTTTTAGGAAGGCTGAAATGAATCGTGATCTTCATCAATGCCCATGTTTGTTAATATAAAGAGCTATTGTTTTAGATAAGCCACAAATGGCATTTTCTGCTGGGATTTTTGTTTCAGCGCACTGCCTGCAGGAAACACTTGAAGGAAGATGTCCATGCAAGGGACATGCCACATGGTAATCATAGGGCATTTCTCAAGAAAAGAAGAAAGACAAGAAAAGGAGGGTCTACCTCTAATGAAAAGGAGGCAGCGAGATTCTCCTCCCACCTATAGCATGTGAGCATTTCAGAGTTCTGATCACAGATTCATTTCTATTTCTAATCTATCTGTGGCAATGACTCATTCAATTTCCTGGAATTGACGTATCGATATTAATTTTATGGTCCTTGATGTAAAAGCCCTTGCTGGGTGGTTGCTTTAAAAAAGAAAAAATAATAAGGTAATTTATTATCTTAGAGTATGGTGGTAGAGTAAAATAAATGCTTAAGCAATGCCTACATTTTAAAAACATCCATCAAATTTATTTCAACTAACAAGAGACCCAATTCTTTTTTAACAGTCAGAAAAACTGGCTGCAGTGTGTTGGAAGTTAGGTAAACACAGCAAACTGTTGATTACATTTTATTTTTCAATGTTCATCTTTTCACCTTACTTTCCCAAGCCCAGCCCCAGAGCAACACTAAACTGTGAGCAGTAAATTACTTCTTTCTTTGTACAAATTACTGCAGAGGAGTCATTTGCTGAAGACTGAACTAAGGATAAAGTTTTTAATTGCTCTGTTTTACCAATATGACTTTTTTTTAATTAAATGTCAATCATTTTCCTGCCTTCTGTGCCTCTCTAAGAAAAAGAAGTGCTGGGGAAATGCAGCAGCATTAGAGAGATTAATCTTGTCCAAACTGGTCATTTGACAGTTTTTTGCTAAGATCTGGGAAGAAACTAAAAGAAAAACTCTTGTGGAAAAATAAGGAGTGATACCTGATTTTTATCTTCATACAGAATGATCAGTTTGCTGAAAAATAACCAGTGTTGGCTGGAAAATGTATCAACAATGCCAGGTATTACCTACATATACACCCCTTCTACCATTAATTATGAATCCTTTTCTTCCAGAGGCCTGCTGTTCCAGGCTGGACTCACAGTCCAGTGTCCAACAAAATCCTGTCTTGTGAATCTCAGTTGCACAATTATCCACATCTCATAGAAAGCATGCAGCCTTAGCAAAGAAATTGTCCAAGTTAAGGTTTCCTTACTCTGCCTCAATCATTTCTTTAATTTAGCCATAAAGATTTCCTACAGGACCATCGAAATCATGAAGACTAAAGTGAGGCTTAATCATCATAAAATAGGTATTTCAAGCCGTACTGTGAACCAGTGAGTTAGAATTATTAAATCAGTGTTAATAATGAACTGTTCATATGTACACATACACACCTACACACACACACACACACACACACACACACACACCTCAATGCAGACAATAGTAGCTTCTTACAATTCGAGGGATGACAATTGCATTTTCACAAAGAATTTCCTTACCTGTAACTTTATGGGGAGTGAACAAAAAGAAATGAAAAACACAAGAAAGATTTTGCAGCATTTGATTAGAACGGATCAAACATTTTCATATGTTGAAATTACCTTTTTTTCTCACAAGTGTTTTTTACTAAAAGAGGCATTTCAAAGTATGGCCTCTACGCTCACCCCATTCAACTTTATTAATGGCCACACAGCATCAAATCCTAAAAGTTATTAGGAAAGTGAGTTGACATTTCAAAAGCAAATGTATCTTAATGTAGAAAACAAATGTTCTACATGTGTGAAATCTCTAACCACTTTTTAGTTACACCCTTTTAATAAATATTCTAAAGAGGAAAATGCAAAGCTTTGAGTCTTACCAAAAAAAATAATTTTCAAAAGCGAGTGGAAAAATTAATGATAGATGATTGTTCACAAAGCACATCAGAAAAGCATTTTGTGTACAATTACTACTGGTAAATAGTTTTTGGTCTGTCCCTTGTTGTCTAATAAATTAAGACATTGTAAATATTCTTTTAAAATAAGTTCTAAAGATCCCTTAAACAAGAAGTGAAAAAAAAACTTCGAAAAATAAATTTTTAAAAATTCTTTTAGAATGTACTTAGTAGCTCTAAATGCTTAGTACTAGACACCAGACATAACCAGTTACCAGCCCATGTCTTTTGTTATATCAACACCTGCTATCAATATGCACAGTTTGTGCTCACTAGCGTATCAGACAACAAAAACAGATATGTAACTATTGTATTTCTGCAGGCTGGGAAATTATACTCTTTGCAGTGCACACAGTTGATGTTTAAGATCTGTTGATCTTGTAGTCTCTGTGCCACCAAAATAAGTGAGAAAGAAAATTGAAGATGCTGGCTCTGCAAAAGCTTTTCCAGGGGAAAAATAAATAAATAACAATCCTTACTTAAACACACCTGTTGACTCCTATCAGTCCAATTTTTGAGCAAAGGTAAGGACCCTTTTCTAACTCCAAGAACAAGTTGAATGAACGTATTACTCCACCCTCCCAAACAAGCTTTTTCTGTTAGAAATTGTGGTTTTCTGAAGATGATTCTATATAGATTTATCCTGGTCTATGCAATTACAAATCAGGTCATGCTGGGTGAAATAGCCTAAGGTTCAAGACCACAGGCTCTGGATCAAGCTATTGTGGTTTGGACTCTGCCACCAACAACTGGAACCTGTAAATCCTTGGGGAATTTGACCTTCCCACCCCTCAGTCTCTTGATCTGAAATATTGCAAAGGTTGGTTGTGATAACCACCTCCTGGCTGTGACAATTGACAATGCTCCAAGTAGGTGCTTGCAAGTGTCAGAAGTATCATACTCCTCATTGTAGTTACTGGGGTTTATGGACTTTAATCTAAACAGACTTCAGCCGATAGTAAAAGAATACTAACTTATTAGTATTTGCACTGTACCAGCTTCTCTGGTGACTCCGGGATTTGCTTTGGAACTCCTTCAACTCTAATAGAAATAGTAATAGTAATTCAGGTAAGTAATAGTAATAAAACCAACACTGATATTGCTAGCCAAGCATTTTGCATTTGCATTATTTCATTTTATCTTCACAATGGCCTTAAGATGAGGTTTATTATCATTCCCATTTCATAGTTAAGGAAACTGAGGTTTGAAAATCTTAAATACCAGCAACGGCTCAGTTAATAAGCATTGGATCTGTGAAGTGAGCCTAGGCAATCTAAATTCAAAGCTTTCAGAACAAACCTACTTGAAACAGTTTTCTTAAACTCAAGGGGGAGAAAAGGTACATACGCTAAAAGTTCTTGGGACATTATCAACTAGCAGCTAAGTAAAAGCTTCTTTACTTCCAAAGAACTTTTGTTAAAGAACTATTCTGTATTCTGAGAATCAAGGAGTTTCTAAATTAAAGGTAACCGTATGAAAGCCAAACTACTAATTTCACAGGTTATTTGAAATCTAACATAAACCACACTGATTGCAAGGACACAAAAGAAAACCTAGAGGAGGAAGAAATCAAAATCGTTTACCTGTTACTTGAATCGAGGGGAAGAAGTTGAGAGCCAAGAGCAGCAGCCTGAGCATCATTGTCCTAACAAGGGCCAGGGCTCCAGCCCCTCCTCCCCGAGGAACCCAAAGTGTGAAGTGAACCTGCCTCGGCCTGAGAGTCTCCGTCATCTATACGGAAACCCCCAACTCACTTCCTTAGAGCACATGATCAAGGGACCCAAACCACAGGGCACTGTGACTTTCATACCAGATGTTACACTGTTTTGATGACTTTAGATTTTTGTCTCTTCTTTGAAAGGCGAGACTTTTCTTATCACTGAAAAAGTGCACTGGTCACTACATGAGAATTATTTCCTATTGATAGGTATCAGAGCTGTGAAAAATGGGTGCCTGAAATCCAGCCAGGGACTTCAGCATAGACAAACAAGGTGTTATAAGAAGAAAAGAAAAAAAAAAAAACAAGCCCCCTTGAAGAGGAGAAGTAAAGGAATAAGGTAGGAATAAACCAGGTCCAAATTACACCGAGAATTATTTGTCCTGAAGAGTGGAGAAATGTCTGCATTAAGTGTTTAAAGGAGTTTTAAATGTTAGGAATTAAAACGTTTGTACTGGTTATCAGGTAGCCCTATGGAACATTCAGCACTCAGCGCCAGGTTGATGCCAAGCTTTTCCCAGCTCACTTCTAGGAACTTGGCTAAATGGATTTGGCTTACATGCACTCAGCCAGCTGAGGGTCTGGAGGTTCCTTAAGCAAATCGGTCAGAAGACATCTGATGTTCTTAGAGGGACAGTGGGTAACCATAAGCCCCTTGATATCTCATGCTCACTATGTCCCTCAGGAAACCATTTGATGTTGAGTGGCAGACCATAAGAAGCAGCTTCACAGCAGGTTCCTCAAGAAGCCCACTGCCCCTCCCACTTCCAGGTCCTCTGCAGATAGAACCTCTCCACCAGCACCGCCCACTCCATCCTCTTCCCCTGGCGCCGCCTTTAGGGTCTGGTAATCAATGGCTTTCTCAGAACTTTTCTGGTAATTTTTTTCTCTTTTCCCATAATCTGGTCTTTATATAATTACTGTACTTTGCGATTTTGTGTATGATTCTTAAAAAATAATTTGTATTGCTTTTTATTCTTAAAGATGAAATACATATTAAAGATGAAATACACATTAAATCAAAGTTCACCTATAATCTCCTCACCTGATATATAAACAGTTGCTATTCTATCCGCTGCTTTCCATCTGACTTTTAAGATTTTTCACATTTGCTATCATGTTTTATTTATAGTTTTTCAACAGATATATATTATTATCTGTTATATCTTAAACATTTTCCCATGTGATTTAAGTACATGTATTAATTAAATTTATTTTTAACTAGTATATAAAACATATTTTACATATTAATGGGGTATTACATGATTTTTCTATTAATTTTTTATTTGTTTTAATTAGTTATAATGACAGTAGAATGCATTTATGTTATGCAATTTGATATATTATACATAGATGGGATATAATATCTCATTTTTCTGAGTATACATGTTGTAGAATCATATTGGTCATGTAGTCACATATATACATAAAGTTATAATCTCTGTTTCATTCTACTATCTTTCCTATCCCCACATGCCCTCCCCTCCCCTCCCATCACTTACCTCTACCTAATCTAAGGTAATGCTATTCTTCTCTAGTGCCCCATGCCCTATTGTGAATTAGCATCTGCATATTAGAGAAAACATTCAGCCTTTGTTTTTTTGGGACTGGCTTATTTTGCTTAGCATGATATTCTCCAACTCCATTCATTTACGGGCAAATAGGGTATTTCATGATATTTTAACACAAGTATATGTTGTATAATGTTTAAATCAGGTAAAGTATATGTCTCCCCAAACATTTATCATTTCTTTATGATGAAAACATTTGAAATCTTTTCCAACTTTTTGAAATGCACAGTACATTATTGCTATCTATAGGCACCCTACTACACATTAGCACATCAAAACTTCTTCTTACTCTTAATTAACTATAGCTTAGTACCCATTGGTCAACGTTTTCTTATCCATCCCTCATTCTCCCCAACCTCTAGTAACCACCACTCTAGTCTCAACATCTGTGCAATCAATTTTTTTGGATTCTGTATATGAGTGAGATCACAGGATACTTGTCTTTCTGTTCTCGGCTTATGTCACTTAACATAATATTCTTCATTTTCAACCATATCATTGCAAATGACAGGACTGCATTCTTTCTATGGTTGTGTGGTATTCCATGATGTATATGTACCACATTTTCTTTTCGTCAGTTCATGGGCACTTAGGTTATTTCTACTTCTTGGCTATTGTGAATAATGCAAAAATGAACATACGACTGCAGATATCTCTTCTACATGCTGATTTCATTTCCTTTGGATATACACACAGGAGAGAGATTGCTGGATCATGTGGTGGTTCTATTTTTTATTTTTTGCAGGAGCACCATGATGTTTGCCATAATGGCTGTACTAATTTACATTACCATCAACAGTGTACAAAGTCTCTTTTTCTCCATGGTATTTCCAGTGCTTGTTACCTTTTTGATAATAATCAATCTTACTGGAGTAAGTTGACATCTCACTGTAATTTTGGTTTGAATTTCCCTGATGACTAGTGATGTTGAGCAGTTTTTTCATGTACATGTTGTCCATTTCTGTGTCTCCTTTTAAGAAATGTGTGTTAAGGTCTATCACCCATTCACTCATTTTTTTTTTAAGTTAGAGATGAACACATGCCTTTATTTTATTTATTTATTTTTATGAGGTGCTAAGGATCAAACCTCATGCCTCACACATGCTAGGCAAGTGCTCTACCGCTGGGTTACAATCCCAACCCTGTATTACCCATTTTTAATGGGTTATTTGGTCCCCCCCCACACAAATTTTTTTTTTAATTCTTTTTATATTCTGGATATCACCCCTTGTCAAGTGTATAGCTTGTAAATATTTTCTCCCACTCTATAGATTCTCTCTTCGCTCTATTGATTATTTCCTTTGCTAATGGCGTTTGACTGGTTTTGCTTTTGTTTTCTGTGCTATTGGGGTCTTCTGCAAAATTTTCTGGCTCATTTCAAAATCCTGAAACTTAAGCACTTTATAAAGATCATTTTAATTGATGTATACTAGTCTATATTATTCCCCAGTGTTGTTGCTTTTTTAATTTTTTGCTATTTTAAAATGTTACAGTGAACATCTTCAGTGACATTAACTATAAATGAAGATAGTTTTAATGTCTCTCTCTCCTGATTCAATAAATGAGAAATCAAAAGTGTTTCCTTTCCTAGTAGACCCCCTTTGTCTACATTTCAATTTTCTCACAAACACAATCCTTGTGACCTACAATGATACTTTATTCAGTCCTATGGAGCAATTCAGTCACACTTTGGAAGTATAGGGAAGTAGCAAAGTAACTCAGTGCTCTTGGTTCTGACCTTCCATCGGGTTAGAGGATAGAAGGTCTTACTCAAGGCCTGATGTCTTTCCAGGGACAACTTAAAGAAGGACTTTTTTAAAGGTCACCAGTGTCTAGAGCCACCAGACTACCTGGATCTAGGAGGAGGATCTCTGAGACTCACGATGCCGCCTAAGAATATGTATAGTAGGAATAAGGATGTCCTGCGATTTCCCATGATTCATAATGAAAAGCTAAAGAGTAAGTTAACAGTGGTCATCTAGCATATTAAAGATGACAAAATAGTATCTAATTAATATTATCTACATGGTAACACTTAAGTGAATCAAATTTAGATGGAAAAAAAAAAGTACAATTATCTGGTCTAAATCCTTTACTGTGAAGACAAGATAGCCAAAGCCCTTTGAAGTAAGTCAACTTACGCAAGCTCATAAAACAATCAAGTGTATTTGATTTCATCAGTTGACCAACTCTATATGATTTCATTCTTTAGAATAAAAAGGAACTCAAACTGACATTTGCTTTCCCTTTTTAAAAAACATGTATCACAGTAAAGAAACAAATTATTTCATTAGTAGTTTCACGTTTACACTTAAAATTCAGTGACATTCATATATCCTACAAGGTAGAAATGACAGAGATGAAATAGGAACCTTAAACCCATCAATACATAGGGAAACCCTACTACAGTTATAACAGTCACAATACTTTATGTACCAACTTATGCACCAAAATAATAACATTGATGTACCACTTCACATTCCTGATATCATTTAATACTCACATAACCTGTGAGAAAGAAACTATTATTATCCCCACATCAAGGAAGGGAAGACTGATCCATAATGAGGGTTAAAGTATCTCAGGAAGCAGTGGAGCCAATATTAGAACGTAGAAATTTCTAACTGGAATTGCTATGCTATAAGTGAAGCACAATAATGCCTCTTGACAGTCAACCCTCTCCAGTATTAAAGATTTCTTCTGGAAAAAAAGGTAAGGCAAACCACAGGCAGCATTAGTTTATAAAACATCTAACACAATGTCTTCTGAGACACTTAGGTAAAGAGAGAATGGCCCAAATGATACAGGGAAGGCATAGTCCACACTTATTCTTGAAACTCAAGGACATATGTGTCATGATGAAACAAGCCACCTTAATCCATCAACAACAAGTGTACTGAAGTCCCAACCACATGGCTTGTTGGAGAAAATACAATACAGGAGACTGAATTCCATATGCTCGTTTGTACATAATGGGAACTAAGTCTGGGTGTGGACACTGAGGGGTAAAAATGAATTTCAGAGCTTTTACCACTTTCTCTCTGGCTAGGATGCTTCTCACCAATCTCTCTGACTAAATCACACTCTTCCTTCCTGGGTCAGAGTAAATAGGACCTCCTCAGAAATGCATTCTACAGCCACCATGACCCCCCACACATACACAACACACACTGTCCCTACTTCTAACCACTCTAAACCATGTTCTCCTGCTCTAATTTTTATCACACTTATTTCATAAAGTGGAAGAATGTCATATCATCCTGTTATTTATTAGATGTCTGTGTCCCCCTAAGACCTTAGACAAAAGTATGAAATCCATGGCTCTCCCATTCACAGCTGTATTCCTGTGTCTAGGTGTAAGACATTTTCTGAAGGAATGAAACATTCCACCAGGGCTCTCTTTACCCATGGCTGCAATTGTGGATTTCTCTCTTTGTTACTCTTAACAGGATAATCTTGCCCTGGTTGGCTTCCTAAGGATAAGACACTAGGAATAACCCAGCATAAAATTCACCTTGTCACCAGTTAGGACTTCAGCCTGTATTCCTGTCTACTCCCTAGTTGAGTTGTGCTCAACCATGTAGGAGACTCAAAGACCCACTTCCTTCACATTTCTCTTACAGTCAAGTCCAGAGTCACTCCTAGCCATTCAACATTTGTCTCTCCTCTCTCCTAGGCCCCCTGTGAGTCCCAAATGGTCCTTGAGAGATAGGGATGCTTCCTACACAGAATACATACCCAGATTCAACTTATCACTCTGACTGAAGAAGAGAGATAACTGACTTTGACTTCCAGTGGCTAAAAAGCACAGGAGTTGAAGTCTCACAACCTTAGGGTCTAAATCCTAGTAGGGCCACTTTCTAAGCTAAATGCTCTCAGAAAGCCATAGCTTCAGTTCCTCTTATGTCAAATACAGGTGAAAACATCTCACTCAATATGATGTTCACACTTCACATAGTGACAATCTCCCCCACCCTTGAGATTTAATGAATCTCCATTTCATACTTCTTGTAGGAGCTGAATAAATGTTTGTTGGATCAATCAGAAAAGATCATTGCATATATGTACTACATATTTGTGGGGTTTATTTTACTTTACAGTATGAGAATCACGAAAACCCTGGCTTAGAAATTACCATAGTGTTCCTTTGGATGCATAGTTCTTCAGTAATACACTACCAGTAAAACTATCACCCAAGAGCCTTAAAAAATTACAGTTGTCAAGCTTTAAGTTGTGAGCAAGAAGCCCTAGCTATTCACATAGAGCAAGCCGGCCAGGATAATATCTGCTTTGATCTAAATCCCAGCTAGACGCTTGCTTTTCATTTTCATTTCTAATTTTCCCCACAGCTCTGCCTTACAGAGATTCTAGTGCTCACATAGCAATTGTGGGAAAGTAATAAAGCCTGAGAGTCTCTCTTTGGGTTTTGTAGTATTATTCCAGCTGTTTGTATTTTTTAAATTTATTCAAAAAATAAACAAAGATGAAGTTAAGAAAGTTATGCATATTGTCTCAAACTAGCAGAACCAAAGCCTTTAAAAGAAAATTATGCTGAACTTTAAAAGAAATGGGAAAAGGGGGGAAAAAAACCTTTGATACTAATGAACTAATTCCACTGAGTAAATAAGTATTACAAAACAGATGTATTTGCAGGAACAATCTTTAATATTTCATCAAGGATTACATGAAAAATATTGTGAAAAGTAGCTTAAAATAATCACCTACAGACCTTTGGACCACTTAGAGATTGAGCTCTATCACTCCAAGTTATAAAGCAGTAGCTAAAGTTTATTAGAAGCTGGGAGCTGCCAGATAGTATGCTAAACATCATGCAGATTTTATCTCATTTAATCCTCACTACACCCCTAGGAGCTTCAGACTGTAATTATCTCCATTTTATAGATAAGGAAACAAAAGCTAAACCAGGTTAAGCAACTTGCCCACAATGGCACACACTAAGCAATTCTCTCAGTCTGTGTTGTGAGGTTACAATAGAATACCACAGACTGGGTAATGTAAACATTTATCACTTTATGGTTCTGGAGCCTGGGAAGTTCAATATGAAGGGGTTAACACCTAGCAAGGACCTTCCTGCTGTCTCAAAGACAGGACAAAGAGAGGACAAAAGAGAGCAAGGCTGAAATCATGGGCCTTTTATAATCAGCCCTTTTATAAACCATTCATGCAGATGGAACCTCCCATTAAGCCCCATATCCCAATACTGTTGCACTGGAGGTTCATGGTAGTAGCAAAATACAGATCTAAGCCCAACTGACTTGAAAAATTGAAATCTAATTTCAAGAGTCATGGGAGAGGTACACACAGTCTTTATCAAACAAAAGCTTAATATGCAATCATAGTGCAGTAGTTAAGAGCAAGGTTTCTAAAGAGAACAAATCTTTTTTCTGGGCACATCTGACCTTCAGCCACCAACTTCATAAAGATACCACTAGAATTCTATATGTGCTTGTGAAATCTTCCTCTACACAGGAAAATGTGGTTCTCATTACTACCTATGGACCCAGTAGAGAAGAAGCAAAACTTGCATAGTTTTTATATTATCTTGAAATAATTAATCCTAGCCAGACTAGGAATTAGTGTCCTGTCAGCAAGAGGGACACTCTGTGAACCCAGGAAATGTTGGTCTGAGCTTTAGGATGGTTCCATGACGAAGGATTCATTCACTTGATAACCTGAAAGAAAGCAGAAGGGGACGGCCATCGTTACAGATGGAGAAAGAGTACTACAAATCAGACTCCAGCTAAGCTGTTATGATGGGTAAACTTAAAAGTCTTAGGACCCACAGAGACTGCTGTTAGGAAAACCTACTGTTCTCAAAATCCTATTTTTATGAAAATCTAATAGTTTCACTGAACTCTATTCTTTTAGTCTCAATGAAGATCAGCCACCTGCCTTGTTGCTAGTATGACACAGTTACCAAGGGCTCTGTGTCTGGCTGGTTTTTTAATTTTCTAAAACCACTAGGGTGCTTGGATATTTTCTAGAAACAGGAATGGTAATTAAATATGACTGGGGTTGGGAGGGCAAGGTAAGGAATGTATTTCACTCTACATCTTATATTGAACCTGATTTGACCCTCTTCTATTTCCGACTGTGCAATCACTGAAATGGTAGGAGGCAACCTCTGACCCCTTCAGGGATTGCAGATCTGTCCTAGCCTTGGGAAAATGACCATATTTGGTTTTCCTCCTTTTGGAATAATGTTAAGGGCCTTCATCCCCTAACATGTTGTTTAGCACAGCACCTCCAGGAAATAGAAATAGTTCAATGTGGCTTTCAATGGTCTCTCATGTTACTGACCCCCATGGGAACCTTCTCATCCTCCCTGTTGCTGTGTCTCCCTCCCCCTACCCCTTTCCACCAGTTCCCACACTCACTGACTAAGGAAGGTCAATCTGAATACATCTGTCCACATCTCCGGAATGTCACAGAGGAGTAACAGCTGTTGATCTCTGTTCCAAACACATTATCCTGTTTGTCCCAAAAGTAGCTTGGGTGAACTCCAACGGATATATACAATCTTTACATCCTATGAGGAATGTAGAGCCAGGAGATTATACTTCCCTCACTTTCTTTGGCAGTGGTATAAATACAACACGCTTTTAAGTACTGGATCCTATCACCACTAATAAGAATATTAATAACTATAATAACAATTATGGCTAAAGTTTATTAAGAATTTGCTGTGCCAGATATAGTGCAAAGCTAAAAGCATCCTAAATTTTTAATGCTTTATTTTCCACTTAAGTTTTAGAAAAAGCAGTATTTTTCTTTCTCCCTGTTACTGTCCTTCAGCATCTTAATACACACACACACACACACATACACACACACAATTTCTCACATGTACAACTGAGAAAATGTAAGATTGTATGTTTTCAAACAACATTGGAGGAAAAAAAAAAGAAATTGGGGAGGTGTACACTGAATCAAAATGCATTCTGCTGTCATATATACTTAATTAAAATAAATTAATTAATTGAAAAAAGACTTGGGAGGGAAGGATAAAGCTGAAGCTGACATGTTACAAGATATCCAATCCTAACAGTAAAGAACAAGAATAAGGAAGTTAAGGTCTCAAGCAAAGTACAGACAAATCTAGTATCTACACCCAGAAACATACCCTAGCACCACTGTGCATATAATGTGTTTTATATGTTGCCTTGAAAAAAAGTTCCAGACTAATTTGTTTACATAAAATGTAGCTCCCATGACATTACAGGCTGCTGAGAGTTGGAGTGACTGGAAACTAGCCCATCATTCTCCTCACTGAGGACCCAGAATTGACATTGGAAACACGGGGAAATCTCATACCCTTCAAGAACCTAATCTAGCCTGATTTCTCATGCTGTTGTTCATTGTGCAAGATTTTTGTTAGGTCAAATTTTTATAAGGCTCTTCTAGAAAAATTAGAATTTTTTAGATGAGTTTTAAGCAGAGAAAACAAGAATAGGAATGCCTACCATGGTACCTGAAAATGGACTGAATAAGGAAGGTCAACTTACCTGTATTTGGTTACTTCGGCACAGAGGGTTTCCAAGGGAGATCAAGGCATTCCCCTTGTCCCCAAGGAACTCAAGTCTGGAATAAACACTGATAAACAAGGCTCTAATGTACCAGGAGAAGCATCTCAGGGCAGGGTTGCTGTGATTTGAAGGATAAACAGAACTAGCCAGTCCAGCCAGGGCAAGAAAGGAACTTTCCTTCCAGGCAAAGTGTGTACCACTAGCAAAAGCCTAACCGTGCATGGCTTGCTTAGGGACCCACAAAGCGCTCAGTGTGGCTGGAACAGAAAGGACACTGAGGAAAGGCACAGAGATGACAGGTAGTCAGGGGCCAACCATGAAGGGTTTTCTACACAATGCTCTCTATGTACTGAGCTCAGTGAAGAAGCCTCACAGTAGGGGTGAGTACACAGATGTGTGCTGCTGTTACAGATTAAGGAGGCATCAGAATACTAGATCCAGTATTTCAAACAGGTTTATATTAAAAATCAACCCCAAATGATTGATATCAGGGGCCTGAGTCACCATGTCCAGTGGGATTTCTGAGACTTCATAGCAGTTCAGTGGGAGTACAGAAAGGGGAAAGGGGAGGGGGAGTATAGGCAGAGGCACTCACAGGTCTCCTGGTCAGGATTACAATAAATCCATGAACTCAGGTCAGATTGCAGACTGCTCTTTCCCACCTGTCCTTTAAATCTTGGCATTTTTTCATTGTTGGAGGCTAATAAATCACTGCCTTCTCCTTGCTAGTTCAGTTCTAAATCAAATAAAAGAGACTAAGAAAGACAAAGGAGTCAAGCTGATGGACATGAAAATATCCCTGAGAGAAAACTACCAGAGAATGTAGCTAAGATTCGTGGCCACAAGTGTCCCAAAATTCAGCAGACTTACCTACCAACCCTAGGCACTGGTAAGGCCCAGGAAACTACAGGCCCTGCCACCAGAGACAGTCTTTACCACCAAGCTCCATGTGACCCAGAGTACAATGTTGACACACTGGTGCTCTGCAGAAAGGTGGATCCCAAAGATGGGGTTGGGAGACAGCAGAGCCATGGAGAGATGTGACATCAAGAGAGGGGACTGAGGCAAGAAAGATGTAACCAAATACTTGTACTCAGTAATGGAACAAACCCAGAGAAAGACTTTAGACAAAGAGATAGAAGATTATCTAAGGAGATGAGAGGAAGTGACCCTAGAACATAAGCATTGATCAAACAGGAGGAACTTGCCTCAGAAAACAGAAGTTATAGCAGTTATAGATTTACTAGCATTGAGCAGGCACTTTTCAATTCACACATCTCTTGTGAAAACCCGGCATAGAAGCCATTATTATTATCCATTTTATGAACGCAAAGGCATAATGAGTAGGAAAAAAGGACTCAAAGTCACTTCCTCCAGCTCTGAGATCATGATCTTTGTAAAGGTGATGAATCGTTTGACTGACTTTTTTGCTCCTTATCATTAAACCATGGCTTCAGATGAGTTTCCACTAGATGATGTGAATTGGTGGGAGAAGCATTGCCCGGAAATCATGGTTCAGTTCTTGTGATGGAGGGTGGGGGTGAGTGAATAACATCTCCATCTTTTAGTTCCATTTCTAAAGTCTCTGAAGAATTGAACAACATTTCTTCCTCATCCTACCATCAAGATGCAGAAAGAGAAGCATTTTAATTTCAGCAGAGCAGAATGAAGGTGGAGTGCTTATCTCTGAGTGCTACCTCAGACATTTGGGAAACAAGGCTGACTTCTCAGGACTTGTTAATAGTGCTGTGTCTCTGCTGAGAAATTCAGACATCCTAAAAATAGCATTCATAAGGTGGCTGAACAGTGGGAAGTGGCAGACTGGCTAATGATTTGCACTATGCTTGCAGATGTTGTCTCTGAGGAATCTGAAGCTACAGCCCAGGGGAATAGGGAGGGCTTGGGCTGGCTGAATGGACTTTCTCCAGGTCCTAGAGGTCAGTGTTTCCAGAAAATTATATTAGTTTTTTTCTTTTCAGATCTCTACTTAAGGAACACTTATGAAAATGAATAAATTGTACCCCACATTATGGGCATGTTCTCTCAGATTCATCTAGTCTCTCTACATCTATAACACTCTTTTTATTTCTTAGAATCTCAGTCTCCAAAATGGACAAGCTGGACAAAAATATGCATGTTGTTTCTATGCAAACAGGGAATCAATAAGTACTTCTTGCCTCTTCCCTTTCTCTATTCAATCAGAATGCACAAAAAATGTCTCATATGAGCCAGGTGTGGTAGTGTATGCCTATAATCCCAGCTACGTGAGAGGTCAAGGCAAGAGAGTTGCAAGTTCAAAGACATCCTAGGCAAGTTATCAAATTACTGTCTCTGCTTTCTAGCTGAGGAATGCTCAGTTCCAGTTTTCAATATAGCAGATTAGAGGAAGGCTACATTTCCAGTCACCCTCAGAATTGGGTACTGAAAAGGGGCAGGGGTACTGCTTCTCAGCAAGGTGGGTGAAAGATGGAATTCATTGAAATTCAGTATCAGACAATCAGAGTTTCTTACAGACTCTGAAATTTGGGTGCATTGAATGAACAACAAGGAAGAATATATTGGAGCCAAGCAGATTGTGGCAATGGTCATGATGCCAGTTCAGCACAAGGGAGAGGGATGATAACACAGAGAGAAAAAGAAACATAATAGACAAACTTGGCATGGAAAAATCTATAGAACAGAAAGGCAGCCTGAACTTAGCTGATCCAGAGGCTGCATCATAAATTGGTGTTTCAAAAACACTCAGTTTCTCAACTAGCAAATAGAGAGCTGAGCCATCTTAAGGAGGCCATGCTTCAGCTTGCTGCTGCAGGAACCTAGGAGATCATGGCAAATATGGCCATACTCCCCTGGCAAGTATCTACCATGTGTCCAAGGGTGTATCTAGAAGAACACTACGCAACAGGCACAAAGAATATTGTATCCAAGGAGGTCCGAGTTAGAGATACAAAGGGGAGTGCATCTCACTTTCCCTTTCAGTCTGGTGGCTGAAGAGGATCAGAAAACTGAGCTTGAGCATAGTAATTGTCAATTGCTATTGACAATTACACAACAGGTGCTACGTCTTGGAAGGCCATATTCAAGTGCAGTTGCAGGAGAATTCTCAGGAGGCTCCTTAGATCCAGACTCTCATGAGAGACCTGCCTGACCCTAGGGTGTATTAATCAGTCCCAAAGTCCTGATTAGACCCAAGATCCAGCCACTGGATCTCCCCACTTAGAACTCTGTAGCAGCCCCATCTTAGGAGTGTATTGATCTTTCCATACAAAACTCCAATTGACAGTACTTCCCGTTCCATCCTACCTTATATTGGTGAAAAGAGAAGATGGAAACTATTTGGACCTCCTTCAATTTTAGGTTACTCCAGTTAGCAGATCAGTAAGCAACACAAAAAGAAGAAGAGGAAGGAGTTAACAAGCCCCAGCCCCTGCTCTCTCTAAAGGGTACACAATCCATGAAGAAACTGAAAGAACAATCAGATGTAGATGGTGATCACCCACCCTCATTAACATTTTCGACCCCAATGGAGACAATTCTTAAAATTTTTCTTTAGTAATCTTTTTCCCTCTTTTTTTCCCTTGCATTGCTAATTGGTTCATGGATATATATACATATATTTTTATATTTTTCTCACTTTTTAATGATTTGTTATTTGCCTTGTCTTTTGAGGGTTGGGTTTTGTTTACTTAATTCGGTTTTGTTTTATTTCAGTTTGTTTCTCTTTCTCTCCTTTCTTTTCCCTCTAAGAGACAAATTCTCTTTTTCTCTTTATGTAGTTTGTTCCTTTTTTTCTCCTCCTTCTTTATAACCATCACTTGCTCGTTCACCTCTGATGTCTATCTGTTCACATTTTGAACATTCTAAACCTCCTACTTCCTTCCTATCATTTAATTTAATGAACTGCATGTTTACTATCTTTTAGAACTATTTGGGTTATATAACTGTTTTCCCCATCATTCATATTATAGTTATTAGTACTGTGGGAGGTATAGTTGTCACCTGCTGTTTACTTTAATGCCAGATACAGTTCACAGCTGTAAAGCTATTTACTGCTTTGCTGTTGACAATTACTGACCCCCCTGCTCCTGTTTTTGTGGTAATTAGTGTTATATATGTCATGGTAAACACTGGATATTTATTTGAAGGCTGTATTTTGCTCTTTGTTGCTGTTGTTTCCCACTTTTCTGTGAGGTTCTGGGAACCAACTATGACACTAAAAATCACAGGATAGAGATTCTGCTGCTGAACTAAACCCAGCACCTTGCCCTACACACAAACTAACCACACTCAGACTTCAATGATACTTAATACAAAGAATAAAAGAGACAAAAAATCCCAAACTAATAATTAGGCCCCAAGTAGGAATGGCTAGGGGGTCCCTCAGGTCCCACTCACGGACATCCACTCCTACAGCAAAAATAGAAAATTAATAAAAGGCTGTGGACTCTAAACCTGAGAAGAGTCTCAGTCTACATCACTTTAGAATATACAGAGTTGAGTAAGGAAGATCAAACACAGAGGCTGCTTCCCATGTATGCTGCATTGTTGTATGCAACACGATTTCCAGACCTATAAGAAGGACCCCACTCATCTGAGACTTAGGAAAAGTAAGATTCTCAAGCTCATCATGATGAAATACACACTATCAAAATACAGTAATCATGACCAAAGAACTAGCATGGAAACTATATTATAAAACCCACATGGAAATATATAGACAAATTCCTAACACCCTGATATCCCAAAACACTCTGGCAACAAAAGATTTTGCCCTAAAAAGGCAAAAGATAAGAATTAAGAAGAAATCCATTCCAACAGATACATAAAACACAATATGTGAATACAAGAAAGATTTTTTTAAATAAGTTTTTAAAATAAGTTTTTTAAAAACTTATTTTTTCACATTTCATAACCATCTCATTACCTTTAATGTGTTGCCTCCTGAAGTTAATAATTCACCAGAAACTCTCCAAAGAGATCAAAGTAGATGAAATATCAGATAAAGAATTCAAAAGAATGATTATAAAAATGATAATTCCAAGAGAACACAGAAAAACAAATGAATGATTTAAGGAAGTCAGTACCGGATATGAATGAGAAATTCAATAAAAAGTTAGAGATATTGAAAAAGATCCAAACATAAATCTTAGAAATGAAAGACACAGTAAATCAAATCACCTGAAAATCTCTTTAATAGAGTAAGCCATGCTGAAGATAAAATCTCAGAGCCAAAGACAAATTGGCCAGCCTTGAACATTTAGATACTATTAAATAAAATTCACTGAGTAACCATAACCAGAATATACAGGAATTCTGGGGCAAAATTAAGATCCCAAATTTAAGAGTCATTAGAATCAAAAAAGGTTGTGAAGCTAATGGCATAGATAACCTCTTCAGGAAAATAAAAGCATAAAATTTTTCAAACGTTGAGCATGAGATGGACATCGAGATACAGATGCATTCAGAACCCCAGATAGACAAGATCAAAAAAGAACCTCTCCACAAAACATTATAATTAAAATACCTAACATACAGAATGAGGATAAAATTTTAAAAGTCTCAAGATAAAAAACATCAGATGACATTTAGAAACAAGCTGATGAAAATTACTTCTAATTTCTCAGCATAAACTCTAAAATCCAGGCAGCCTGGGAATGATGTATTACAAGTCCTGAAAGAAAATAACTATCAACCAAAATTACTATATCCAACAAAACTATCCTTGAAGGAGAAAAACAAAAACAAAACAACCTTACAAGACAAGCAGACATTAAAAGAGTTCATAACTTCTAAGCCAGAACTAGAAAAAAATTACTTAAAGAAAGACTTCCTACAGAAGAAATCTAAAACAAACCCCAGAGCTCACAAATGAGCAAATCTCCTTTGAAGATAGCCAAGGAAATGTGAAACAGGACTGAATTAAACACTAGGACTAAATCAAAATGGCAAGAATTAATAAACATCTCCTTACAATAACATTGAATGTATATGGTCTCCCCTCTCCAGTTAAAAGACACAGTCTGGCAAATGGATTAAAATATAAGACCCTTGCTGTGCACAATGGTGCATACTTGTAATCCCAGTGACCAGGGAGGCTGAGGCAGGAGAATCACAAGTTTAAGAGCAGCCTCAGCAACTTATCAAGGCCCTAAGCAACTTAGCACGACTCTGTCTCAAAATAAAAGATAAAAAGGGCTGAAGATGTAGCTCAGTGGTTAAGAATACCTGGGTTCAATCCCTCGTATCAAAAATAAATAAATAAATAATTTTAAAAGACCCAACTATGTATTGTCTGCAAGAGACTGGCCTCCTTATGGGCAAAGACAATCAGAGGCTGAAAGTGAAAGCAGGGAAACTGGCAGCTATGTAAATAGAGTTTGAAAACAACAGGAGTGGCTACTCGCACATTCAACAAAGCAGAATTCAAGCCAAAAGTAATCAAAAGAGACAAAGAAGTTCACTTCATACTGGTAAAGGGAACAATCCAAAAAGAAGATACAATGATAGTAAGTATTTATGCCCCAGATAGTGGTGCACTTAATTACATAAAACAGACACTACTGGAAATAAAGACTTCAGTACAATAAGTGATTTTAACGCACCTTTCTCACCAATAGATACTTTATCAAGACAAACTCAGTAAAGACTCTTTGAATCTGAAAAAGGATCATAAATCAGATGAACTTAACAGACATGTATAGAATATTTCACCCAACAACAGGAATACATTTTCTTCTCAGTAGCGAATGAAACCTTCTCAAAACAGACCATATTTTTTAGACAAAGCAACTATTAGCAAATACAAAAACACATGATCCTTGCATCTTATCAGATCATAATAGAATGAAATTAGAAACTAACACCAAAGAAACTCTACAAAAACTGTACAAGCACATAGAGATTGAACAATACACTTTTTTTTAAGTTGTCAATGGACCTTTATTTTGTTTATTTATATGTGGGCTAAGAATCAAACGCAGTGCCTCACACATGCTAGGTAAGTGCTCTGCCACTGTCCCACAACTCCAGCCTCAACAATACACTTTTAAATCATAAATGGATGATGGAAGAAATCAGAGAAGAAATTTTAAAATTCTTTGAATCAAACAAGAATAATGATACAACATACCAGAACCTTTGGGATTTTATGAAGGTATTTCTAAGAGGTAAATTTAAAGCTATGACTGCCTACAAAAGATGGCTGCGTACAAAAGAAAATCAAAATATCTCAAATAAACAACCTAATTATGCATCTCAAGGCCCTGGAAAAACAAGAATAAACTAATTCCAAAAGTGATAGAAGGAAAGAAATAATTGAGATCAGAGTCAAAATTGACAAAATAGAAAAATTTGAAAAAACAAAAGATCAATGAAATGAAGAGTTGGTCCTTTAAAAAAATAAATAAGAATATTAAAAAGAGCTCAAAAAAACTTAACACCAAAAAACCAATAACCCAATTAATAAATGGGCAAATGAATTGAACAGATACTTCTCAAAAGAAGAAATACAAATGAGTAACAAATACATGAAAAACTATCCAAAATCTTTAGTAATTAAGAAAATGTAAATCAAAACTACACTAAGACTTCATTTCATCCTAGTCAGAATGGCAGTCATCAACAATAGAAACAATAATAAATTTTGGAGAGGCTGTAAAGAAAAAGCAACACTTTTATACTGTTGGTAGGATTGTAAATTAGTACAACCAGTATGGAAATTAGAATGAGGCTCCTCAAGAGACTAGGAATGGAACCATCATGACCCAGCTATACCACTACTTGTTATTTATCCAAAAAAAAATGAAAGTCTTAAGGCTGGGGTTATGGCTCAGCAGTAGAGCTCTCATCTAGCACGTGTGAAGCGCTGGGTACGATCCTCAGCACCATATGAAAATAAATAAAATAAAGGTATTGTGTCCAACTACAACTAAAAAAAAAAAAGAAAAAGTCTTCATACTACAGCAATACATACATACCCATGTTTATAGTAGCACAATTCACAATAGCCAAAGTATGGAACCAGCTGAAGGGTCTATTAATGGATGAATGAATAAAGAATATGTGGGATATGTAAAAAAATTGAGTTTTACTCAGCCATAAAAAAGAATGAAATTATATCTTTTGCAGGAAAATGAATGGAATTTGAAAACACTGTGTTAATAAAAATAAGTCAAACCCAGAAAACCAAGGGTCATGTTTTCTCTTATATGTGGAAGCTAAAGAGGAAACTGGAAAAGAAAGGGAGATCAGTAGAGTAGAAAATAGGGACCAAGGGGAAGGAGGAAGGGAGAAAATGGGGAATTACTGTGGAATGATGTTAGTTGAATTATATTGTTATATTACGTGCCTCTATCAATATGTAACAATGAATTCCACTATTATGTGTAATTATAATACACCAATAAAAGTATGAAAAAAGGCTTAGAGAAATAAAAAAAATAATATAATAGTAATGCTCAGTCCTGTTGCTCAAAAAGGCCACATGTGATGGGGAACTCACTTACCCAGGAGCAGCTCCTGGCCAGAGGTGCTAGGAGCAGGTGCATAGATGCCCTTGGATGAAGCATCTCTGTACATGTTCCTACATTCTTCCAGAGGTGTGCAGAAAGGGTGAACTTCTCTTGAATGTAGTGATAATTTGCTTATTAGCATACCCTATATTGATTTTATTTCTTTTATTTCTTGCTTTTCATTTCTCTAAGTGATTTCCCTTACACCTCCAAATAATTCATAAGCACTACAATATATTTTTCATGATATAGTAATAAACATGTTTACTAACACATAAAATAATAATATATAGCTATGGCATGATAAATTCTGTAATTGTGAAATAGTGATAAGCATAAGTTAGTATTTGAGATAACTGCAAAAAAACTATAATGCCATATGAAAATAAATATCTGTGATTTCTATTGATGACAAAATCACAAGCACTGCTAAATAACTGTGGTTCATTACCCAAATATATCATTGTAATATTAAGTCTAAGTTAGAAAGGATAGTAAAAATGAAGATGGAATTTTTTCCCAACCACATTTGCAAAGGACTCCTAGTTAGGACCCCTGGGTAAGTCAGTACATCTGGCTGTATTCATCTACCTGCATGTAGATGATAAACACAAACATACACAAGCACTCTATTCCATAGTTTCAGCACTGGAAGTTGACAACATCTTAATGACTCCCAAAGAGAGAACAGTTCCCAGATGGTTTATATACTGAAAAATCAAGGAGCAGAAAGCGAAAAGAACATCATAGATGTCAATATTGGTATTCTCTTTAGTTTCGGTTCCAAATAAAAATTTGTGTGGATGGCCATTCCCAGCCTTGATTTTTCTCCTTTCCTGCAGAATCATAAGCTCCACAGTTTCCCCCTTTACAGTACTTGATTTTCTCTTGCATTTTAGATGAATTTCAACTTTCCATTCTGCTATTACTCAGCAGGGTGGAATATAGAAAGGCTGAGATGAGGCCTTACCCATAGAGTGGGAGCAAGGTCTACACTCAAGCCTCCTGTCTATCCTTCAAACACTCAACATCCGCTTTTGCAAATTGCATCCAGAGGATCCAAAAATCCTAGAAGGACTTCTGCTAATTAAGGCGATTCTCCCCTCACTTATTCTGCTGCAGACTCATGAGTATTTTGTTTTGTTTTGCTTTATTCATCCTCTAAAATACCATTTCTTTTTTTTTAATTTTTTTTATTGGTTGTTCACAACATTACAAAGCTCTTGACATATCATATTTCATACATTAGATTGAAGTGGGTTATGAACTCCCAATAAAATACCATTTCTTTTAGGCCATATGTCCTTAACATGAATTCTTCCCTCTGTGTGGAATTATCTTCCCTTTCCCAATTATTTCCCAAGGCTCACTCCTCCTCCTGACAGTCATTTTTTGACCATGCTATGAACTTCTATTTATTCCCTACATCAATATCCAGTTTATTTTTCACAAATGGCCAGAATTTGTAATTATTTTATATACTGGTTTGTGTTTCTATTTCCTCTGGCTACGCTTCTTAATAGTGGGGGCAATGTCTGTCTTGTTGACCTCTGCACTCCAGCACCAATATGGGCTGGTACAAAGTAGGCACTCCACAAAAATTTGGTAAGTGGATTGATTAGTAATGAGCACTCCCTCTTATAATATGCAGCTTTATAATCTATCATGTACACTCTAAGCTCCTCTACCCCAGCAGTCGTGCAAGGCAAGCAGAGTGAAGTATTACACGGTGTATATGCAAAAAATCCCTCTACTTTGTGGACCAGAGGTGGTATCCCATTTGACCTAGTTTGATTGTCTGCCACCTGTTATTCCAGCTGCCACAATTCACTCTACTTGCAGTGCCAGGATCTCACAACTGGTGTGGATAATCCCATGCCTACTTCTCTGATTCCAGGATGGATGGCAGTATGAAGCGGAATTGTTTAATCTGTGGAATCACAGAGTTTGTTTCCTCAGAGATGTGTCAGTGCTGGCTAGCGAGGGGCTCCTTCTGTCAAACTCTTGTCTCAATGACACAGTACTAGGAAAGGTCAGTTTTTGTTTTTTCTTTGGTTTCACTGGAGTTTGAACCCAGGGGAAGGTCTACCACCAGGATACATCCCTAGCTCTTTTTATTTATATACTTTGAGACAGGGTCTCACTAAGTTGCACCGACTAGATTCAAACATGCAATCCTCCAGCCTCAACTTCCAAATAGCTGGGATTACAAGTGTGTGCCACCATGCCTGGCTGGGTTTCAAGGTATTAATCTCCTTCCTGGGATTCATTTCCTTCTATTCATTAATTCAACAAATGATTAATGAAAATTGTATTCAGTGATAGACCCATTAGTAAGTGTTGGGAAGGAGAAGCAAATAAAGCATCCCCTCAAGTGTCTCAAGATGAACAAATAGAAGGTAAGTTTCTATTTTTACACTGATTGAAGCAGAAAGCATTGTTTTGGTTCATATAGAATGATCTCTCTAAAACATCTATTCACTATTGAAATGAACCAACATGTCAAGGGCACCCCCGGAAGAGTTAATGTATGTGTGCATATGTGTGTATGTAGTTGCATATTCTCATTTGATGTCTATCACAAAATCCTGGAAGTATCAAATGGAAAAATAAACTTCCCTCCCAGGGACACATGCGTTCAATGCCATTAGGAATTACTGTTACTTTAAGAGAATGTCTGGAGCCACTGCACTGCCCAGCCTAGCAAGCACAATGGAACATTTTCCCTGGGATTACCTCACTCCTGCTGACCCACACAGGAAATAATTATTTTGGTAGTTGCCTGAAAACAGTGAAACACACTTGCTCAAAAAAATAAGCTCCTTTGACCCCACAAGACAGTAGCTTCATAAGCATAGCTGAACCTAGCTTCTATCCAAATTCAACAATTTTGTACGTCAATGGTGCCTTATTCTTGGATTATGGGTTCCCAGATCCAGGCCACACTTCAGAGTTCTGCCAAAATGCCACCGCAAACAGTGCTTTCCTTGTATTTCTAGCTGAAGCATGTACCATCAAAGAAAAATGATATTTCTTTCCTAAGATAGAATATGGAAATTCCACAGATGTCCTAGCAACAAATTCAAACACTAGAGTCATGTCTGAGAAACACCCTTCCTCGTTCAGATGTCAGCCCTGGGGCGTGCCAGAGATATCCGGCAATGCTGAAAGGAGTGACGGTTTGGGGGCAGGATTTGTGACTGTAAGTGAAAAGTCTGAATATCACAGTCCTTTCTTTCTTTATAGAGTCCCCAAAAGACACCACCCTAAATGGAAGCCCCAGAGAGTCCACGGAAGCTGACTCTGAGAGAAGTAAGGCTATTGAAAACAGAAGAGCTGGAGGATCAAGGCAATGTTCTCAACCAAAACTGACTCAGTTCTACTAAAAACCCAAGTCACTGACTCAGGATAGGGGCCTGACTGCTTGACAGAGACCCCAAATAACAGTAGTTTATACATAATCGATGGCTTTTCCTACCTATCTCACCTCGCAGTCTTGAACTGAGCAGTCCAGGACTGGTGTGGCAGGCCAAGGGCCAGGAACCCAGGTGCCTCTGTAAGGCAACTCTGCCATCCTTGAACCTATATGGGTCCTGAATCCATATGGCCTGCCCCTCCCTTTCAGGGAGCAACCCAGAAATGGTGTTATTTCTGTTTAAATGTCATCAATCAATATTGTTTAATATCTTATCAATCAGAGCTTCGTGGCTGTTCCCATCTACATATTCAGAGTTCTATGACTATAGAAAAGAGAATCAATATTGGGGAACATCCATTTGTTTGTCACAGTTGTCGATAGTCAAGATTATTCCTTTGAGTGATGGAAAAGTTATCAAAAGACATAGCCTCTTCTCTTGCAATTATAATGTCCAGACCTCCAAGGAAGGATATTTTACTCCATTTATCAGACCACCTACCTGACTGCTTGACAAAGACCCTAAACAACAGCAGTTTCAACAAGATAGATGGTTTCTCCTATCTCACCTAATACCAATTTCTTGTTACATCTAAGACATGAAAGGCTGTAGAAGCAGAACTCCAGTGCCTTTGCACCTCTGTGTGATAATACCTGGTCAAATCAGTAAGCAGAGATGTCCTTCTTCCTTAGAAACCCCCCTGATGATGGTCCTGCTTGGGTCCAAAAGTGGCAACTCTCACCCCAGAAACCAAAGACTCTGTTTTGATGACCATAAGACCCAAAGGTTATCCCATTGTGGTGGGGAATCACCTCTTCTCACTGTCTTTCTCTATCACTAATAAGAGGATGATCTGGTCCTGAGTCAAGGACTCAAAGCTCCTAGGTAGTTTCAACCTTGGACAGAAGAGAGGATTTCTCCAACCCTAAAGCCCTAAAAAGAGTAAACTGGCATGAGAAATGGTTACATGTCAGACAGGGACTTCACTGAGAATTCCTGAGACCATGCAAGAAATAGGTTACTGGTAGAGCAGACTGGGGGTAATTGATCCACCCTCTTTGTAAGTTGTGTTGGAGTGAGATTCAGTGACTTCTAAAGGTGTAGAGAATCCCTGAGCAGGCAGGGGCTTCCCTTAGGTTTTCATTCACTGAGAAAGGATGAACAAGGGGCTCTGTGTTGAATGGATTAGAATCCCACCTGGTGTTTACCCTAAACTACAGGATGTGTTGAATATCCTGGCATGAATAAACCATCACTTGGCGGTGGCAGGCAGCACCTGTTTAGAGTATCCCGTCTGCCCAAACAGATGTAATGATATTTACTTTAACACCAAGAAATATAAGAACCAAATGTGTGGGTATTCAATATATCAAAGATAGGTTAAAATATAAATCAGTAAAA